>NC_134120.1:41754000-42388250 GCF_040939455.1 Microcebus murinus | reverse complement strand
CAAACTAATTCCACTGATTTTAATACAGTTCTTGGGGGGGAAAAAAACAAATTTCACACACACAAACATTTCTATTCTTCACAGTAAGAGATAACTAATTTCTTTACCTATCTAGACTAGACAGTCATCTAATTTTATATATACTGTCCAGCAAACAGTTAACGTGATTTTTTTCCTGAGATATATGAAAGATAGGCAACAATGCTGGTAAAAAGCTCCCTGTAATATCAATCCAGGAAAATGTGCCCCATAAAGCAATTCTCTACAAAATACAGGGTTACCTTCTTTGTGGAACTTTCCCTAGTTCTCAATAACAGAACTAATCACTTCTATTATTTCAAATACATAGTATTTCTAAAATAGCATGTATTATTACAGTGTAATTATTTGTTGAATTGTCTTTAGACTATAGAATTTTAGTATATATAAAAAGGTTTGTTCTGCATTTTTAAAGGAATTAAATTCTTCTTTGCTTTTATTCTCAACAAAGCCTCCCTCACCTCAAGATCAGACAAATACTGATGTCTTAATTTGTACTGAATTTCATAAAAATAAACACTGCAAAGACATTGCATCTGTAGTTTGCTTCCTGTTTTTAATATCAAAATGCTTTAATTAGACACTTTTTATTGTGCAGCACCATGCTAGGTACAAAAGAAAGAAAAAGACTTGGAGACCAAGCCGTAGCAGGAGAAAGGGGAAAAAGAACTCTTGCTATGACCACTATGCTTCTGAATAAGGGAACTGTCTACACTACTCAGTTGAGATAGGAAATATGAAAATGCTGGCTATAGACATTTTTCCCTTTTTACGGCAGGGAACAACAGAGGGGAAATAAGTTTTGTTCGTATTGTGTTGAGAAGCCTGTGAAATATCCAAATGGATATGTCAGCTAGAAGCTGGATTCATGTCTCACACTGATGCAAAAAGATCCACATTTGGAAATCATCAATGCATAGATAGAACCTTAAGTCAAGAATATAGGAAACCAGGAGTATAGATGAAATCTCTCAGGAAGAATGTGTACAGTGAGAAAATGCTCACGAAGAGAGCATCAACATTTGATGGTCATGTTAAAGATGATGAGCTGAGCAGCCAGAGAGTTTAATAAATAGAAAACTATCACAGAAACCAAAGAACAAGTTTCAAAGAAAAAATTAATCAACATTATCATCCTTACCAAATATTATCACGTTTGCCAAACACTTAAAACATTCTAAAAATGGTGTGAATATTTAAGAAAAGTTTTTTATAACTTTAAATAAGAATATAGATCCTTTCATTTTTTTTTGTTTGTTTTTTTGAAACTGAGTCTCATTCTATTGCCTGGGCTAGAATGCCGTGGCGTCGCCTACCTCACAGCAACCTCAAACTCCTGGACTCAAGCAGTCCTTCTGCCTCAGCCTCCAGAGTAGCTGGGACTACAGGCATGCACCACCATGCCTGGCTAATTTTTTCTATATATTTTTAGTTGGCGAATTAATTTCTTTCTATTTTTAGTACATTGTCTCGCCTTGCTCAGGTTGGTTTCAAACTCCTGACCTTGAGCAATCCTTCCGCCTCGGCCTTCCAGAGTGCTAGGATTACAAGCGTGGGCCACCACGCCTGGACAATCCTTTCATTTTTTAAAAAAATTATAATTAAAAAAGTACAGAGCAGTGTACATGACAAGTTTCTACTTGTATATAAAAGAGCAAAGTATACATTTATATTTGTTTTTACTTGCATAAAAAGCAAGTGAAAGACATGTGAGAGGAGGTTTCTGTATGATTTTTTTGAGGGGAGTTTTTTAATGTTCTAACCATATCAAAATTATCTATGCTACAAATTTAGTTAAATTTTACAATTGTAATATGCCTTGCTAATCTTCAAAATGTTCCACAGCTCTAAGCATGTGTTCCTTCACTTTACTTGGATTACATCTATAAATAAGAAATTCTGTAATATCAGATTTTAGTCAATGAAGTACCTTAACACAGCAGTCCCCAACCTTTCTGGCACCAGGGAACAGCTTCACAGAAGACAATTTTTCCACAGACAGTGGGCGGGGGATGGTTTCAGGATGATTCAAGCATATTATATCGATTGTGCAGTCAAACCTCTCTGCTAATGATAATCTGTATTTGCAGCTGCTCCCCAGCACTAGCATCACCGCTTCAGCTCCACCTCAGATCATCAGGCATTAGATTCGCATAAGGAGCCACAACCTAGATCCCTCGCATGCGCAGTTTACAGTAGGATTCGAGCTCCTATGTGAATTTAATGCCGCTGCTGATCTGACAGGAGGGAACTTATGGGGTGATGCAAGCAATGATGAGCGGCTGTAAATACAAATGAAACTTTGCTGGCTTGCTGCCACTCTCCCCCTGATGTGTAGCTCGGTTCCTAACAGACCACGGACAGGTACTGGTCTGTGGCCCAGGGGTTGGGGACCACAGCCTTAGCTGATGCTCTGCCAGCACAGTCACTGAACCTGAAGACTAATATAGTTTATTATCATTTTTACTAAAAAGCGTCTGGAAGAAACAGCTAATTTAAGTGCTGCCCAAAGACTGATCAAAACATCAAGTATGACATCACCAAAAAAAATGCAACTTAGAAAATCAAAAACAATATATAAAATTTAAGACTACATACTCTAAATAATTCTTATTAATAAGTCAGACTTATATGCTTTGTACAGAATACTACTCAAAGCGTCTTTAATAAATTTAAAATTCAAAAAGTATATTCAGTTAAATTGGAGATATTTTAAACTCATAATGAACTCATAATGTATTCATAATGAAATAGGTAAAAAATAGGATAAGCAATTCCAATCAGCTCTCTTTTTAGATTAAGACATGCTTTTTGACTCAAATGTTTACAGCAGCACAATTCACAATTGCAAAGATGTAGAAACAACCCAAGTGCCCATCAATGCATGAGCAATTGATAAAATGTGGTGTTATGTATACCAGGGAGTACTACTCAACCATAAAAAACAATGGTGATCCAGCACCTCTTGCATTATCCTGGATAGAGCTGGAGCCCATTCTTCAAAGTGAAGCATCACAAGAATGGAAAAACAAGCACCACATGCACTCACCATTAAATTGATACTAATTGATCGATACTTATGTGCATGTATGAAAGTAACATTCATTGGGTGTCCAGGAGGTAGGAGGGGATAGGTAAATTCACACCTAATGGGTGTGGTATGCACTTTCTGGGTGATGGGCACGCTTATAGCTCTGACCCAGGCAGTGCAAAGGCAATATATGTAACCAAAGTGTTTGTACCCCCATAATATTCTAAAATTTAAAAAAAAAATGTTTTAAAGACATGCTTTTATGTACTCATCTTAGTGAATGGCACCATTATCAGTAAATCTCCAAACACTCTCTCCTGCCCTTAGAATCTATTCAGTAACTCACATCTTGTTAGTCTTACTTCAAATACTCCAGAATCTAATGCCTCTTTCCATTTAGAAATGGTAACTATGTGGATGAGTCTAATGAATACTGACTTTAAAAAATAAACAGCAATGATAGGGGCCAGGCACAGTGGCTCATGCCTGTAAGCCTAGAATTCTGGGAGGCCAACGTGGAAGGACTGCTTGAGCTCCAGAGTTCAAGACCAGTCTGAGCAAGAGCAAGATCCCCATCTCTACTAAAATTAAAAAATGAGCCAGGTGTTGTGGCCATGCCTGTAGTCCCAGCTAGTCAGGAGGATCACTTGAACTCAGAAGTTTGAGGCTGCAGTGAGCTATGATGATGCCACTGCACTCTCCCCTTGGTGACAGAGCAAGACTCTGTCTCAAAAAAACTAAAAAAAGACAATGGTAATAATTATCACTTGTGAGTAAACATACAGAGATTTAAAATATATAACAACAATTGATAAGTCATTGAAGGAAGGAATAGGAATAAAGTAGCTGATGGTCCTGGCCTTGTCTGAGATATATAATATAATCTATACGGCAACCACTAAAAGAATAGAGAAGTACGTAAAATTGCTCAAGTAGCAAAGAAAATACATAAAATATTATTAATTATAAAGAAGACAAGGGCCAGGTGCAGTGGCTCACGCCTATAACCCTAGCACTCTGGGAAGCCGAGTTGAGAGGATCGCTCAAGGTCAGGAGTTGGAAACCAGCCTGAGCAAGAGTGAGACCCCATCTCTACTAAAAACAGAAAGAAATTAATTCGCCAACTAAAAATACATAGAAAAAATTAGCTGGGCATGATGGCGCATGCCTGGAGTCCCAGCTACTCTGGAGCCTGAGGCAGAAGGACTGCTTGAGTCCAGGAGTTTGAGGTTGCTGTGAGCTAGGCTGATGCCACGGCACTCTAGCCCAGGCAACACAGTGAGACTCTGTCTCAAAAAATAAATAAATAAGGCAAAAAAGAAAAGAAAAATGAATATACAACAGATGAGACAAAACAAGTACATTGTTGGTGGTAAGTTTAAACTAGGACATATGAGTAACTACTTTCACTATAAATGGGCTTAATGTTCCAATTAATAGAAAAGATAAACTGGGCCTAGTGGTCCGTGCCTGTAGTCCCAGTTACTCAGGAGGCTAAGGCAGAAGGACCACTTGAGCCCAGGAGTTGGAGGCTACAGTGAACTGTGACTGCACCCCTACACTCTTAGCGTGGGCAACAGAGTGAGACCTCAACTCTTAAAAAAAAAAAATAGTCTGAGGACTTTTTTCCAAATTCACATGCTATTCATAATACAAATATCTCTAACATAAGGAAACAGAAAGGCAGATACATCATCAAACACTAGAGAAAGCTAATTTAACTATACTAGTATCAGACAAAACAGACTTTAAGACAAAAAACATTAGGGATAAGAAGGGATACTTCATAATGATAAATGCTACAAAAAACCCAGAAAGCTGTAACATTTCCAAATTTATATGCACCACTAACACTACCTCAAAAGGTATTAAGCAAAAAATTATAAGAGCTACAAGGAAAACCAGTCCACCCACAATTATTTTAAACATACATCTCTCAGTAACTGACAGGACAAACAAAACATCAGAAAGGCTAAAAAATAAATCAGTAGGGCCAGAGAAGATTCTAGCAAGATTAACACACTTGACCTGACAGACATACAGAGAACACTGCACTCAGTGGCTAAAGAATACGTAATCCTTTAAAATATATGTGGGAAATTTATAAAAACAATATGCTCGACCCCAAAACAAATCAGTTCCTTAATTTCGAAGAACTAAAATCATACAGAATGTTACCTAACAATGCAATGAAGCCACAAAATTTATAAAAACTAACCATATGCTGGACCCCAAAACAAATCAGTTCTTTAATTTCTAAGAATTGAAATCATATAGAATGTTACCTAACAATGCAATGAAAACAATAAAATCCCCATGATTAGAAATTAAGAAATATACTTATCAAGCAATGCATAAAAAAGATATAAAAATAAAAATTAGAAAATATTTGGGATTAAATAAATATAAATATACTACTGGGAGGATGAAAATTGATATAGTGGGCATTTATCTCAGAAGTCAGAAAAACAGCAAAACACACCAAAAGAAAGTAAAAGGATGGAAATAATAAAGATTAGAAATTTATCATATACAAAAACATACAACAACAACAAAAAAAAACATACAACAGAGCAATGGCTCACGAAGTATGGTCTTCAAGACTCTTTTAGCTCTGAGAGGTCGAGGCAGGCGGATAGCTTGAGGTCAGAATTTTGAGACCAGCCTGAGCAAGAGTGAGACCCTGTCTGTACTAAAAGTAGAAAGAAATTAGCTAGACACTAAACATATATAGAAAAAATTAGCCGGACATGGTGACGCATGCCTGTAGTCCCAGCTACTTGTGAGGCTGAGGCAGGAGGATTGCTTGAGCCCCAGAGTTTGTGGTTGCTGTGAGCTAGGCTTATGCCTCGGTACTCTAGCCCGGGCAACACAGTGAGACTCTGTCTCAAAAAAAAAAAAAACCCTTTTAGGAGGTCACCAAGATCAAAACTATTTCTATAGTAATACTAAGATGATGTTCGTTTTTGATGCATACTTACAATGATGGTACAAAAGCCATAGTGGATATAATTGCTGGAAATTATAGGCATCAAGGCAGTGGCACCAAATTCTATTATTAGTTATTATATTACTGACTGCCACATACTTGCAGTTAAAAAAGAACAGCCAGCTTTTCTTCACTTAAAAATATACTTAATGAAGCAGCAAAAATTATTAATTTATTATTAATTTATTAAATTCTCCTTAACTTTTAAATATTCAGTGAAATAACTGGAAAATAATAAACATTATCTGCTGAGAACCAAAGTAAGATACTCAAGAAACAGCACTTTGTGATTGAGCTGCTAGTTGAACTAAACACTGTTCATGGAACACCATTTTTACTTGAAAGAAAAATTGCTAACTATATTTGTCCAGTTTTAAGTATTTGGCAGACATTTTCTCAAAAAACGAATATAGTGAGCCAGAAAAACAACTGACAACATTTGTTGCCAAAATCAAATCGAGTTTTCACACAAGAGTTGGAAATGTGCCAAACATATCTACTACCTCGAGCAAGACAGCATCTCAATACTTAGAGGTTAGTGATAATTTTAAGAAATGTAGTCTTTGGTATTACATAAAATATGTTAATATTTGGAAGGACTGCCTGAGTGAACTTGTATTTTCTAAATGATCAAAGCATGATGTTACAAAATTATGCATAAGTAAAAAATTAATTCAAAGTGTAGGAGAGACCAATGGACTTAAATGTACCACAATAAGAAAAACGTATTCATATAATTTCAGATTTCGCACTGCAACTAACCTTGAAAAAAAGTACTTGTCGAGATCTACTGTAATATCAAACAGGATAATCTACAACAATCTGAAAAGGCTATTAAAATATTCTTCCCCCAAATACATATCTGTGTGACACTGGATTTTCTTCTTCTACTTCAACCAAAACAACATATTATAATAGACTGAATTCAGAAGTAGATAATGAAAATATAGCTGTAGGCTCATGCTTGTAGTCTATGCACTTTGGGAGCTGAGGCAGGAGGATTGCTTGAGGCCAGGTGTTATAGACTAGCCTGGGCAATAGCAAGACATTGTACCTACAAAAAAATAATGAAATTAGCTGGGCATGGTGGCATGTGCCTGTAGTCCCATTTACTTAGGAGGCTGAGCCCAGGAGTTTGAGGATCTCTTGAGCCTAGGAGTTTGAGGTTGTAGTGAGCTATAATGATGCCATTACTCTCTAGACCAGACAACAGAATGAGATCCTGTATAAAAAAGAAAAGAAAAAAGAAAAAGAAAAGAAAAAGGAAAACACAGCTGTCTTCTACTAAGCCAGATATTTAAAAGAAATTTACAAAAATATGAACTGATGTCATTTATCTCACTAAATTTGTTCTCAAAGATAGTTATTTTTCCTTTAAAGAATGTTATTTATGTTAACATGCAACAGGTTACTATTGTTATTGTTAAGTAAACTGTTTTTAATTTATCAGTTTTAATTTAAAAACAGAAAAATTTATAACTTATATTAATAGATATAACCCACATTAAGCTCTCTGGAGTTCTCAATTATTTTGGAGAATGTAATGGGCTTCTGAAACCAGGAAGTTTGAAAAATGCTGCAACCCAAGCCAAAAACTGATTCCTTGAAAAGACTAAAACACATATATAGCAAACACGTGGCAAGAATGACCAAAAAATATTTTAAAAGAGAAGGCACAAATAACTTTGTCAAAAATAAAAAAGAATATCACTACAGATCTTGTTGACATTAGAAAGATAAGATTATTTCATGAACTTTTATTTCATGCTAATGAATTTTCAAATTTATTAAAACAGTAAATGCAATGTACCAAAATAGGCAATTTATAAAATATAGGAATATATAAAGTGTCTGATAGCCATTAAAGAAATACGTAAATAAAGTTTTCCTACTAAGAAAACTCCAGATCTAGATGGTTTTTCTAAAGAACTATACCAATCATTTAAGAAAGAAATAACAGCTATATTATGCAAATTCTTCCATACAAGAAAATATGGAAAAATTTTCCAGCTCATTTTATAAAGCCAACATAACCTCAAGATAAAAACCATACAAAGGTATTATAAGAAAGTAAAATTATAGGTAAATTATACTCATGAACAAAGATGCAAAAATCCTGATCAAAATTTTAACAAACTGAATATAGTAATTTTTTTAAAAGACCATGACCAAGTGAGTCATGAACAGGTAGGTTAATTACAAGAATGCGAGATTGATTGAGCATTAAAAAGTAAATCAGTGTATTTTACATTAACAGATTAAAGAAAAAAAAACTTATGGTCATCTCATTTGATGCAATCGAAGTATTTGATAAAATTTAACATCCATTCAAGATACAAATTCTTATTTAGAACACCAGAAACAGATGGGAACTTCCTTAATCGGATAAAAGTTATCTACAAAACACTACAGCAAACATCATACTTAATGACCAAACAGTGAAAGCTTTCCCTTTGAGATCAGGAACAAGACAAGGATGTCCTCTATCATCACTTCTATTCAGGAATGTACTGGTTGGAGGTCCTAGCCAGAAAAAGTAAGGCAAGAGAAAAGAAATAAAAGGTATAAGGATTGGCAAGAAAGAAACAAAACTCATTATTCACAAATGATACGATCGTGAATACAGAAAACTGAAAGTATCTACAGAAAAACTGTAAGAAATAAGAGTTGAAAAAGATTATGAGATTCAAAATCAATTGCATTTTCATGTAAACAGCAAATGCATTTAGAAAATAAAACTTAAAAAACAAAGACACCATTTAAAATGGCCTCAAAAAATATGAAGTATCTAGTAATAAGTCCAATCAGAGATGTGCAAATCCTTTACACAGAAAATCATACAACTTCACTGACAGACATTAAAGGACAAAATAAATGAAAATTTACACAATTCTTATTATCTGGAACTCAATTTTGTAAAGATATCAATTCATCCCAAATAGATTTAGAGTCAAGGTAATCACAATTAAAATCCCAACAAGATTATCAATGTGTATCTATAACTTGGCATACTGATGTTTAAGTATATATGGAAATACAAAGGACCATTAGCCAAGATAATCTTGAAAAAAATAAGATATAAGAATTTCTCTAATATATATCAAGGGTGACAAGATAGTGGAATTTATAAAAACAGATCAATGGAACAGAATAAAGAGATCAGACAAAGACGCAAACATATAGATACCTGGTGTGACACAGGTGGCATGACAAAACAGAGAAAAGATATTTTATTTTGTTTTTCCAATAAATAAAGATGGGACAGAGAACTATCCATATGGGAACAAATGAAACTGAACCTATTCCTCACGCTATTTATTCACAAAAGTAAATTCTACCTAGCTGGTAATCAAGTTCATGACAATAACCACATGAAGAACTATCTCAAGTACAAAAAAACTTTATTGATTAAATATCCTGAGTAGGATGTATCTTAAGGATAAGCAGCTTATTGTTAGTGGTAATTTTGGCACTGTTTAACTGAAAGTATTTTTTCTATATAGTATAATAGTATAAAGCAAATAAGCAACTACAGTAATGTCAATAAGTAACCAAGATTATTAGAGAGAGGAGATACTAATATATAAAATCAAAATTAAGTAAAAATCCTTCCCTGAAGTGTAAATATCACTAAGAATCCAGTATTTTCTTTCTGTTTTTAAAGATGTGTTTACTTTAAAGATGTGTTACTAATTCTGCACACTAAAAAGGCCTGGAAACAATGAAAACCTGGTAATAATGAATGCCCCAACTCCCCAAATTGTATTCTCTAAATACCAATTCCATTAAAAAAAACTCCTTAACGATTTCCAGTTCTAAAGCAGAAAATATAATTAACCTGACATCTCTCTCAAATCATGAAAGCCAAGAAGCTAAAAAAGAATACTAGAGTCACGTCGGAAGGACACAGGAGCCAAATGAAGAGGCTTAACCCTGACCAAAGAAACAAAATGTGAACACCATAAAGAATTACTGGAGGCCGGGTGCAGTGGCTCACACCTGTAATCCTAGTACTCTGGGAGGCCAAGGTGGGAGGATAGCTCAAGGTCAGGAGTTTGAAAACAGCCTGAACAAGAGCGAGACCCTGTCTCTACTAAAATTAGAAAGAAATTAATTGGCCAACTAAAAATATATAGAAAAAATTAGCTGGGCATTGTGGCGCATGCCTGTATTCCCAGCTACTTGATAGGCTGAGGCAGGAGGATTGCCTGAGCCCAGAAGTTTGAGGTTGCTGTGAGCTAGGCTGACACCACGGCACTCTAGCCCAGGCAACACAGTGAGACTGTCTCAAAAAAACAAAAAAATTATTGCAAAGGATTTAAACACATTAAGCATATGAAAGTTTGTAAGTTCAGATTTAAAAAACCCACTGGTCGGCCGGGCGCTGTGGCTCACGCCTGTAATCCTAGCTCTTGGGAGGCCGAGGCGGGCGGATTGCTCAAGGTCAGGAGTTCAAAACCAGCCTGAGCAAGAGCGAGACCCCGTCTCTACTATAAAATAGAAAGAAATTAATTGGCCAACTGATATATATAAAAAATTAGCCAGGCATGGTGGCGCATGCCTGTAGTCCCAGCTACTCGGGAGGCTGAGGCAGGAGGATCGCTTGAGCCCAGGAGTTTGAGGTTGCTGTGAGCTAGGCTGACGCCACGGCACTCACTCTAGCCTGGACAACAAAGTGAGACTCTGTCTCAAAAAAAAAAAAAAAAAAAAACCCACTGGTCACCTTCATAGGTTGCCAGAGACCAACTATCTATTCAGAAAATTGACAAAGAGTTAGAATCATGCCTTTATCATGACTTTCCTATATGGACTCTCCAATTTCGAGATAACCTCAAACATTTGGTGAAGATTTTTTTTTTTTAATAAAGAATTATAGCTAATATATGCACGAGGAATCGTAAAATTTGAAATTTCCCACTCTGTGACTCCAAAATGAAATAAAGGATCTGGTCAACAAGCATCAATGACTACAAAAACCAATAAGTAAAAGGTAGTGCCCAGGTGCGGTAGCTTACACCTGTAATCCTAGCACTCTGGAAGGCTGAGGCAGGAGGATTACTTGAGCTCAGGAGTTCGAGACCAGCCTCAGCAAGAGCGAGACCCCCGTCTCTACTATAAATAAAAATAAATTAGCCAAACAACTAAAATAGAAGAAAACAAGCCGGGCTTGTGCCTGTAGTCCCATCTATCCCGGGAGGCTGAAGCAGGAGGATCACTTGAGTCCAGGAGTTTGAGGTTGCTGTGAGCTAGGTTGATGCCACGGCAACAGAGTGAGACTCTGTCTCAAAAAAAAAAAAAAAGAAACAAAAAAAAAAGAAAGAAAGGTAGATAGGGAACTTTAAAATGGACTGATGCTGGTATCAACTATACCCACTGATCAATCTTAACATTACTAAAAATGGAACCACCAAACTGATGTAATATAATAGGAAATACAAACACAACCAATGAAATACTCTTAAAAAAAAAATCAATCTAACTCCAATTTAGTCTCTAATTATCAGTTTACATGAAATAAGAGAGATAGAACATATTAAAGGACCATAAGGATACAATCAGCCAAATCCAGAATGTGAAAAATTCTACACAACATATGACCCAGTTTCTTTAACAAATAAATGGAAATTTAAATGGACAAACTGATACAGATTAAAAGAGACTTAAGACACATATCAACCAAAGCAATATGTGGAACTTGTTTGCAGTCTGAGGCAAACAACTTTTAAAACATTTAGGTTTTTTTAGATAATTAATAAAAATTGAATACAGATTGGGTATTAAAAGACATATAGTTAACTTCACTGGGTGGGATAACTATCTGTTAGAGATGCATATTGAAGTATAATATTTACTGGTGAAATTTTATGAAGTCTGGAATTTACTGTGAAATACTACAGATTTATTAACAAATTACTTTTACAAATAAAAATTAAAATAAATAAATAGGCGAGTAGATGGGTAAATGAATATATTAATAACTTTCTCAGGGTAGGAATCAATCCTAGGTGAGTTAATTCAAATTAAATATGAAAGCAAAACAATAAAGCTTCTAAAAAGATAATACAGAATACTTTCATGTTCTCAGAGTAAGGCAGTATTTACTAAACAAAACTCAAAAATCATTCAACAAAAATATGTTATACCATATATAACTGTACAGACTGTCTACTTCACACTATTTTAAAGGTACTTACTGCTGGTAAAAGAGACTGCATATTTTGATTAGAATCTGCTATTGTAGCAAGGTATACCAAGTTTGTATGCAACATCTGCTGATACCTATTAAAACAAAACAAATATCAATATTAAAAAATAATTTTTTCCTACCTGCCTAAATACAAACAACATTCTAATCATTTCTAAAGTTTAATAAAAGATTTGTTACCTGAACATCAATAGCACTTCAATTTTTCCTATTTCCTCTGTAAAATAATTCCAAATAATAAATAATATATTTAAAGATAATAACGAACACACAGATCTTACCATGTGCTAGATGTTGTTTTAATTGTTTTATATGTTTATATAACTCATTTAATTCTCAAAAACCACTATGAGGTAGGAGTTCTTTTTTCCATTTTACAGATGAGGAGACTAAGGTTGAGAGAGGTTGATAACTTGTACAAGATTGCATAGCTAGTATATAGAATAACTGATAAATGTAATAGCTCCATACTGGTACATTTAGTTTTTGTTTAAAAGGAACTAAAATAAAGAAATTCAATGAAATATGGTTATCTCCTTCCTTCTGCCATTTTCATTTTGTCAAAAACCTCAAACCCACTCAACACGTTCTGCTAAAATGTAGGAAAAGGAGGTAAGAACCACACATTTTTTCCCTTCTCGTTTCTACAGCAATAACCAACAACTTATGCCTGCTGTGGTTTATACTACCTATCTACAGGGACTCAATATATGCAGGTAATATACAGTGAACAGGTAATCACCAACTACAGAAAAAAAAAAGATATGCTAAAACAGAGATGGAAGAAATGATAGGACACCAACATTGCTAAAGAATAACTTGAAAAAATATATTCTCATTATTAGCATGATGTATGCTTACTGTAATCTTACTTATGAATTAGTTTAGCTAAGCCTCTCTTTATAATTTTTTTAATTAACTCAGATAAAACCATATTAAAATAAGTAGTGATCCAATTGTTAGTACTGGATCTCAGAGCATGCATACAGTAAGCCCCATAAATACAAACTTTAAAACCTGCATCAAATTGTTAGGCTGCCTTAAAATTTCATTTACTAAAAATACTAACTACAAATTAAGGTAATAAAAATAAGTCAAAAGAACTGTGTTCATCACTCCTCAACTCGATGCGAAAAAAGAAAAAAAAAAAAAAAAGAACTGTGTTCAGCTGAATAAAGTACTCTAATTCAGATCCTGAATGAAGTAATTTTCTAAAATAGACACCATAAAAAAAATTCTAGTAGGCCGGGCGTGGTGGCTCACGCCTGTAATCCTAGCTCTCTGGGAGGCCGAGGCCGGCGGATTGCTTGAGGTCAGGAGTTCAAACCCAGCCTGAGCAAGAGTAAGACCCCGTCTCTACTATAAATAGAAAGAAATTAATTGGCCAACTGATATATATATATATATATATAAAATTAGCCGGGCATGGTGGCACATGCCTGTAGTCCCAGCTACTCGGGAGGCTGAGGCAGGAGGATCACTTGAGCCCAGGAGTTTGAGGTTGCTGTGAGCTAGGCTGACGCCATGGCACTCACTCTAGCCTGGGCAACAAAGCGAGACTCTTGTCGAAAGGAAGGAAAGGAAAGGAAAGGAAAGGAAAGGAAAGGAAAGGAAAGGAAAGGAAAGGAAAGGAAAGGAAAGGAAAGGAAAGGAAAGGAAAAAGGAAAGGAAAGGAAAAAGGAAAGGAAAGGAAAAAGGAAAGGAAAGGAAAAAGGAAAGGAAAGGAAAAAGGAAAGGAAAGGAAAAAGGAAAAGGAAAGGAAAAAGGAAAGGAAAGGAAAAAGGAAAGGAAAGGAAAAAGGAAAGGAAAGGAAAAAGGAAAGGAAAGGAAAAAGGAAAGGAAAGGAAAAAGGAAAGGAAAGGAAAAAGGAAAGGAAAGGAAAAAGGAAAAGGAAAGGAAAAAGGAAAGGAAAGGAAAAAGGAAAGGAAAGGAAAAAGGAAAGGAAAGGAAAAAGGAAAGGAAAGGAAAAAGGAAAGGAAAGGAAAAAGGAAAGGAAAAGGAAAAAGGAAAGGAAAGGAAAAAGGAAAGGAAAGGAAAAAGGAAAGGAAAGGAAAAAGGAAAGGAAAGGAAAAAGGAAAGGAAAGGAAAAAGGAAAGGAAAGGAAAAAGGAAAGGAAAGGAAAAAGGAAAGGAAAGGAAAAAGGAAAGGAAAGGAAAAGGAAAGGAAAGGAAAAAGGAAAGGAAAGGAAAAAGGAAAGGAAAGGAAAAAGGAAAGGAAAGGAAAAAGGAAAGGAAAGGAAAAAGGAAAGGAAAGGAAAAAGGAAAGGAAAGGAAAAAGGAAAGGAAAGGAAAAAGGAAAGGAAAGGAAAAAGGAAAGGAAGGAAAAGGAAAGGAAAGGAAAAAAGGAAAGGAAAGGAAAAAGGAAAGGAAAGGAAAAAGGAAAGGAAAGGAAAAAGGAAAGGAAAGGAAAAAGGAAAGGAAAGGAAAAAAGGAAAGGAAAGGAAAAAGGAAAGGAAAGGAAAAAGGAAAGGAAAAGGAAAAAGGAAAGGAAAGGAAAAAGGAAAGGAAAGGAAAAGGAAAGGAAAGGAAAAAGGAAAGGAAAGGAAAAAGGAAAGGAAAGGAAAAAGGAAAGGAAAGGAAAAAGGAAAGGAAAGGAAAAAGGAAAGGAAAGGAAAAAGGAAAGGAAAGGAAAAAAGGAAAGGAAAGGAAAAGGAAAGGAAAGGAAAAAGGAAAGGAAAGGAAAAAGGAAAGGAAAGGAAAAAGGAAAGGAAAGGAAAAAGGAAAGGAAAGGAAAAAGGAAAGGGAAAGGAAAAGGAAAGGAAAGGAAAGGAAAAAGGAAAGGAAAGGAAAGGAAGAAAGGAAAGGAAAGGAAAGGAAAGGAAAGGAAAGGAAGGAAAAAGGAAAGGAAAAAGAAAGGAAAAAGGAAAGGAAAAAGGAAAGGAAAGGAAAGGAAAGGAAAGGAAAGGAAAAGGAAGGAAAGGAAAGGAAAAAGGAAAGGAAAGGAAAGGAAAGGAAAGGAAAGGAAAGGAAAGGAAAGGAAAGGAAAAAGGAAAGGAAAGGAAAAAGGAAAGGAAAGGAAAAGAAAGGAAAGGGAAAAGGAAAGGAAAGGGAAAAGGAAAGGAAAGGGAAAAGGAAAGGAAAGGGAAAAGGAAAGGAAAGGGAAAGGAAAGGAAAGGGAAAAGGAAAGGAAAGGGAAAAGGAAAGGAAAGGGAAAAGGAAAGGAAAGGGAAAAGGAAAGGAAAGGGAAAAGGAAAGGAAAGGAAAAGGAAAGGAAAGGGAAAAGGAAAGGAAAGGGAAAGGAAAGGAAAGGAAGGAAAGGAAAGGAAAGGGAGGGAAAGGAAAGGAAGGAAAGGGAAAGGGAAAGGAAAGGGAAAGGAAAGGAAAGGGAAAGGGAAAAGGGAAAGGGAAAGGGAAAGGGAAAGGGAAAGGGAAAGGGAAAGGGAAAGGAAAGGAAAGGAAAGGGGAAAGGAAAGGGAAAGGAAAGGGAAAGGAAAGGGAAAGGAAAGGGAAAGGAAAGGGAAAGGAAAGGGAAAGGAAAAGGAAAAGGAAAAGGAAAAGGAAAAGGAAAAGGAAAGGAAAGGAAAGGGAAAGGAAAGAAAGAAAGGTACAGTAAAAATATGGTATTATAATCTTATGAGATCACCACTGCAGTCCAATGTTGACCCAAAGGTTGTTATGTGGTATGACTATATTCTATAATAGTCAGTGCCACCAAAGTTCTGTCATTCCATGGCTAACCTGAGGTAATGATTTCCATATCAATGATGATTATTCATAGTTAAACTGAAGAAACAGACCAGCTAGTCAACTTTTTTTTAAAGAATATTTCCAAATATATAGGCCGGGCGCGGTGGCTCACGCCTGTAATCCTAGCACTTTGGGAGGCCGAGGCAGGTGGATTGCTCAAGGTCAGGAGTTCGAAACCAGCCTGAGCGAGACCCCGTCTCTACCAAAAATAGAGAGAAATTAATTGACCAACTAAAAATATATATACAAAAAAAATTAGCCGGGCATGGTGGCACATGCCTGTAGTCCCAGCTACTCGGGAGGCTGAGGCAGAAGGATCGCTGAGCCCCGGAGATTGAGGTTGCTGTGAGCCAGGCTGATGCCACGGCACTCACTCTAGCCTGGGCAACAAAGTGAGACTCTGTCTCAAAAAAAAAAAAAAAGAATATTTCCAAATATATAGACAAGATTCATCAAAGAAACAATATACATAAACGGAAATGGTCATATAAAATGCAAAACATACAAGAGATTAAATAGTAAGAACCTAGCACTCAGATATAGTTTCTAAATATATCTATATCTATCTGTTTTTCTCCAAAAAGAACTAGAGATTAGAGAAACGGGTGATTCCAGACTTGCACAGGAAAAAGTCAAGATGAACCTGGAACATTTTGTGGTACAAGAAAATAAGAAAATGCTCAAAAATAATGAAGACATATCAAGAAACCAGGTTGAGGGGCTCCCAGTGGGCAAATCCAGGACAATTAAAGAAAGAAAGTAACAGGATAACATTATAACCTAGAGAATATAGTAAGAATGTGTAAGTCTATTCAGATATAAAAATGCATGAAAGAATGAATGGGGGAGAGGAAGAGAAATTTCTTCCTAATAGTAGGATTCAAATAAAAGTAGAAGGAATGGTGGATTTAGTCACCATTTGGCAACCACCACAGTATTAACTATTTCAGGCAAAAATCATTGGTGGATGTTAAACTAATGTGTTGAAGTGTGAGAAACAGCATATGTGTGTTTCAAGGTATCTTCCCTAAAAGAAGGGAAAAAAAAGTAACTTTATGGTGGACAAACTTTCAGGTACCAATTTAATAAGTGATCAAAGTTATCACCAAAACTGGGACAAACTGCTATTATATGCCTACTAAAGAAGCAGGGAGAAGGATACAACATCACATCTGTGGTACTCCTGCCAAAAGTGCATGACATGAAATTTAATCATGGGGAAACGGCAGTCAAATTCTAAATGAGGGACATTCCACAAAATAACTGGTCTGTACTCTTCAACAATGTCAACATCATGAAACATTAAAAAAAAAAAAAGAAACAAAACACCGAGGAACAGTTCCAGATTAAAGTATACTGAAGAGACATGACAAGTAAATGCAACATCAGATCCTGCACTGGACCCTGGACCAGAAAACAAACACTAACAGGACAATTGGCAACATTCAAAAACCTTTAAAGGTTAGATAATGGCATAGATAATGGTATTGCATTCTTGATTTTAACAATATTACTCCGGTAATTTAAGAACATGTGCGTATTTTTAGGAAATACACACTGAGGTTATTAGAAGTAAGAGGGAATCGTATCTGCAATTATTCTCAAATGTTTCAGAAAAACAATATGGGAGAGAAATGAATGATAAAATAATAGGCTAACATGATTATCATTTGAGAAATTTCAGTGAAGGGAATACAGCAATTTCTTGTACTATTTTGGAAACTTTTTTAAGTGTGAAATTATTTCAAAAGAAAAAGTTTTTTAAAAAAATACCACTTTCGGCCGGGCGCGGTGGCTCACGCCTGTAATCCTAGCTCTCTGGGAGGCCGAGGCGGGCGGATTGCTCGAGGTCAGGAGTTCGAAACCAGCCTGAGCAAGAGCGAGACCCCGTCTCTACTATAAAAATAGAAAGAAATTAATTGGCCAACTAATATATATACAAAAAATTAGCCGGGCATGGTGGCGAATGCCTGTAGTCCCAGCTACTCGGGAGGCTGAGGCAGGAGGATTGCTTGAGCCAGGAGTTTGAGGTTGCTATGAGCTAGGCTGACGCCATGGCACTCACTCTAGCCTGGGCAACAAAGCGAGACTCTGTCTCAAAAAAAAAAAAAAAAAAAAATACCACTTTTCACAATCAGATGTGCAAAAATTTTTTAAAGATGACTAACATGGCAGAGGTGGTTGAAAACCAGGACTCTGAAAATCTGGTTGGTTGTGGGAAAGCAAACCAATACAATCTTTTTTGCAGGGTAATTTGGCAATTCAGCATGATCTTTGACCCATTAATTCCATATATAAAACTGTAACCTACATAAATATTAAAAACAATATCTATATACATGTGTTTACAAAGAAGGCAATATATATGTAAATGTACCAAAAAAATGTTTGAAAGGATACATATTTAAAGCATTAAAGGCAGTTACCCCCGTGGAGGGAAGAAGGGATATAAGACAGTGGGATATAAAATGTGACTTATCTCTGAAAACTTTCACACTTTATGCTTTTTTTTTTACAATGACCATATGACTGTTTTATTTAAAAAAATAATTTTTAACAAAAGAAAAAAAGAAAAAGTAATGGAGACTTGCAGTTAAATAAAGGGTCAACCAAATGACAACAAGAGACTGGTACAGCATGAAAACTAAGCAAAGCAAGAGTCAGGGTTGCTGGGAATTATCTGCCTGAGAACAGACCAATGAGATATCTAGGAAACAGAGATGTGCCCAAAACAACAGTGAAAATAAAATACAGCTGGCCCTCCCTTCCCATGGGTTCCAAATCTGTGCGTTCAACCAAACACAGATCAAAAATATTAAAAAAAAAATATATATATATATATATACATATATATATGAGTGGTTGCAATCTGTACTAAACATGTGCACTTTTTTCTTGTCATTATTCCTTCAACAATACAGTGTAACAACTATTTACATAGTATTTACATTGTATTTGGTAATACGAGTAATCTAGAGATGACTGAAAGTATACAGGCGGATGTACGTAGGTGATATGCAAATACTACACCATTGTATATCAGGGACTTGAGCATCTGTGGATTTTGGTATCTGCAGGTTAGTCCCCGAACTAATCTCTCATGGATACTGAGGGATGACTATATTCTAGAGCAACATTGTCCAAATAGCAGCCACTAGACACAATGAACGTGGCTAATCCAAAATGAGATGTGTTATTCTAGTAAGACACACAATAGATTTTGGAGACTTAGTATGAAAAAAAGAAATACAAAATATCTCATTCATATTTTTATATTTATTATATATTGAAATGATACTATTTTAGAAATAATGAGTTAAATAAAACACATTAATATTAATTTCATGTTTCTTTTTACTTGTTTACTGTGTCTACTAAAAATTTAAAATTACATATGTAGCTCACATATATATTTCCACTGGACAGTGCTGTTCTAAAGACTTTTGATAAAATAGTCAACTTATTCTACCACATCAGACACACTACTTCAAAATAAGAAAGTCTGGTCCTTAAGAATGATAATCAATTTTCTATGTATTAGATATAAACTTTGCTATCTCAACCATATATATGAATGAAATTCAATATCCTACATATATTAAAAGCTAACTTTTCCACAGATCAGATTATACACAAATTTGAAGTCATTATTTTACAATGCAGGGTAAGATGCATAAGAAAAAAATGACACCCACCTCCCTGCGAAAGAAATTTTTCTTTTGAAAATTTGAAAATCGAGATAAGTCACACAAAAACTTGTACACAAATGTTCAAGGAAGTGTTATCCATAATGGCCAAAACATACAAACAGCCCAAACATCCATAACTGAAGGATAAATAAAGCGTGGTATAGCTGTACAATGGAAGATTACTTGGCAATAAAAAAGGAATGCAGTATTAATACATGCTTTGACATGTATGAACCTTGCAAACATTATGCTAAGTGGAAAAAAAAAAGTTAGTCAAAACAGTCCACATACCATATGAATTTATTTCTATGAAATGTCACAATAGGCAAATCTACACAGAAAGCAGATTAGTGGTTGTCAGGAAGTGAGGGATGAAGGGGTGAGGAATGACTGCTAATGGGTATAGTTTCTTTTTAGGATTATGAATGTTCTAAAATTGATTAAGGTGATATTAGCACAACTCCATGAATACACTAAAGAGACTGAATTGTATACTTTAAAAGAGATGAATTATATGATATATAAAATATATCTTAATGAAGCTGTTATTAAAAATAAAAAATTTAAGCAAATGAATACAAAAAAATTTTCACATCAGTCTTACTGAGAACACTCTGAGGTCTTTCCTTTATTCTGATAGTCCATTATACACTGAATAAGATGGTTATTTTCATCCAACATCTGAAAAAAATTAGAAAAAGTTTATTGTAAATCTAATTTATCAAATAAAAAACTAGAAAACAGGGAGCAAGGGCATTAGTAAATGCTGCTTGTAGAAGAACCCTAAAGTGAATCCCCTAACAAAATATTGTTACCCCAAACCAATCATTACAGATTATAAAATCATTATGCGTATACAGAAACATAAAAAACAAAATTCCCTTAAAATTACTTTGTTAATGTTGCTACCTGCTGCTACAAAATATTTTTAAATTCATTTTAATAACAAACATAATTTAAAGGAAGATTAGTGACTTAGCTCTCTCACATAAAATTTCATTACATACTAAACTGTGTAAATCTCTTATATTATAAAAATATGTCATGCACAGTTCACATGGACCATACTTTCAATAAGTAACATTTTCCTTTAGATTTCTAGAAATGTTTCATCTACACAGAAACTCAATCTACTTGGGTCTTTTTTATACATACTGTAGCTTACAATGGAAAATCTTGTTTTATACCTTTCAAATGATATCATGTTTAATTAATAATCTTATAATATCTCTATTCCAATTATTCTTTCTCTGAATTATTATCTGAGACACAGAAGGGAAAGTTTGAACTTCTTTTATATTCAAACATTTAATTACCTCTGCTATCTGTAATAGAAGCTTTAGCCAGTTAAGACTAAAAGTTAAGAGTCTGAGTTGTGTGCATCACTCTAACACTTTGTAGTAGTAAAGAAAAATTCTGTCCTTATCCAGTGAAGTAAATACATGAAAACTGCAGCCCAGGAGGCTTGATGAGGTGGCTGACCAGTTTCCAAGTTTTATAACAGTGTAGATTTGTGGTTCTACAATTATAGCATAATAATAAAATACAGTAATTTCTATGCATGTATAATATTTATCACAAACATTGAGTTTGCCTCATAATTGTCTCAAAAGTTTAAAAACAAAAACATTGGCCATTCTACCATCTTATAATACTTCAAAGCAATATTGATTTTAAGGGTTAAATAATTCATCTAAATAAGGTGGCACTGAGGAAAGAGTACTGATTGTAGCAATTAAAAGGTCAGTTAGGCCGGGCGCTGTGGCTCACGCCTGTAATCCTAGCTCTTGGGAGGCCGAGGCGGGCGGATTGCTCAAGGTCAGGAGTTCAAAACCAGCCTGAGCAAGAGTGAGACCCCGTCTCTACTATAAAATAGAAAGAAATTAATTGGCCAACTGATATATATATAAAAAATTAGCCGGGCATGGTGGCGCATGCCTGTAGTCCCAGCTACCTGGGAGGCTGAGGCAGGAGGATCACTCGAGCCCAGGAGTTTGAGGTTGCTGTGAGCTAGGCTGACGCCACGGCACTCACTCTAGCCTGGACAACAAAGCGAGACTCTGTCTCAAAAAAAAAAAAGAAAAAAAAAAAAAAAAAAAAAAAAGGTCAGTTAGTTTTAGTGCCAGCTTTGCTAGCCTGAGCGAACCACTTAAAAGTTTTCAGGGGCTCAGATTTGGCTGTAAGATCAAAGGATAGGAGATGTTCCTCCTGAACCTGTCTTACCCTACCAGTATTCAATAAAAGTATTGGGCACAATACCATAATCATTCTATCCCAATAAATTTAGCTAATTAATTCTTAATGAAAAACGAAGATCCACTTAACATTAACTGTGACTTTTTTTCTGCACATGAATCACAATTTTCACTTGCTGGGAAAAAATATTAACATGCCCTTGTAATTAGGGCACTCACTTCTTAAATAGAGCCATCGGAGGACAAAAACAAATTGTCCTTAAAATGCATTAATCCAATCTCCAACCTAACGATTTCACAACGCATCTTCTCAACCTAATGAAATTCGCCATTAGAATATGTCTCATATCTAACACCAATCTCTCACACTGCAGAATGAGGCCCTTAATTTGGAATCCATTTTTCTCTTCTCATCTGAGGATGAAAAATAACTGATCATCATTCTCTGAATTAATCACCCATGATAAATATTTTAGGACTTATGTAAGAAAAACTTTATAGAGAAAAAAAAGGAAAACTCGGGACTTTTCGCTAGCTCAGAAATAAAAAGCGAACCCCTGCAGAAACATGTTTTGCGTTCGTGTGTACCAGGAACTGTTAGCCAGGCTGCAGACTTAGCCCAGTGCACTACATGAAAGCACTGCATTGCCAGGCACTGCCAAGCCCGTTTGTTCATAAAATAAAGCAACAGTTGGGCAAATGTCAAATGCCACACTCCAAAGAGCCTGACATAAACAGAAACCGATTAACATAATCTAGGTGCCCTGAGAGGTACTAAAAAGTTGACTTTTTTCCTATTTTCATCCTTGCTCCTGTTGCGAAAAACAAAGCAAAAATACTTAACGTAAACTGCTGAATTTAACAAGTAACTTTTAGAATACAGCCTTGCTCATAGGCAACAAGGGGTAGAGGACAATAAAGAACCTTTGTGTTCCCACTGGCAGTAGTAACACGGCAACGACCGCGGCCGCACTACCCTCTGAAAAGGACGCTGCGCCCTGCGTATCACGACTTCTATAACTGGTCACGACTGTCCCCACCACTAGACGGTAGGCTCCAGGAAGGCGGGACCATGGCTCATCACAGTAGCCTCAGCGCCTACAACAGTTGCTCAACAGATCCTTGCTGCGGATGTGAATCAATAAGGACTGGTGCAGACGGGGGGTACGGGTGGAACCGCCAAGTCCATGGGGTCCTTCCTCACCGGCCCCTCAGACTCTACTAAGCTTCCCCGTAGCGTCCTCTAAGAGCTCCCCAACTCGGCCAGAGTTTGCGGGGCGGCGACCAGCGCTGGGACTTCCCTCCGGCTGCCAGGACGCGAGGTCGGGACGGCACCGAGCAGCAGCAGCCGCGCGCGGGGCGGGGCGGGGCGCGGAGCCGCCAAAGTAACTCCGGAGCGACGCGCGGGGCCGCGACACACAGCCCTTCCCCGCGCGGCCGCCGCCGGGCGCACGCGCCCCGCCGCCCGAACGCCGCCCCATCCCCAGAGAAATCAGGCGGCGGTTGTTTGGGCTTTTGTGCCTATTAGGAAAAAGGCTAAACGCGCGAGGGACTCCGTGAAAAAACCGGTTCGTCCTCTCCCGCCACCCACTCGGGCACAGCCCGCGGCTTGGGTTCCCACACGGCCGCTTCCCAGCAGGCCCGCCTCCGCCTCCGCGCCCAGCCCTGCCCGCCGAGTCGCTCCCAGAGGCGGGGTGGGCCTGGCATCCCCGACCCCGCGACGTTTCACCTTCTGGATCGCAGCGGGAGTGATCTCCCCCTTGCCTCGCTGCCTCGGGGCTGCGAACGCCACAGACATGTTGCCGCCGTCACCACTATCGGCAAGTCCCGAGCGCTCCGGGTGAACGGCAAACTGGGGGAAAGACGCCGGCCTCTCGGGCTGAACCACCTCGGGAATGCGGGGAGGGGGGATGCTCCAGGGCCGGGCGAGCAGGCGGCTGGCCTGGCCTAAGGGAGGGACTCTGGCCCACAGAAGTCTCGTCTCTGCCCGTGTGGGGGGAAGCCCAGCCCCGGTAGAACGTCTGCGTACTTGACTGTCCCGGCAACCCTCCAGCTCTCCTTATCGGCACCCCCCGTCCCTTTGCGCTAATGGTAGGGCCGCGCCCCAGTCCTCCCTCCGCTTCAGCGATTCAGGAAATGGTCCCGCCGCCGCGGGAGAGGGAGAGGCTGGGGCAGCCCCTGTCACAGGAAATGCGAGCGGCCCGAGCCGGCCCGCCCCTTCGCGCGGGTGCAACTTGCCTGCCTCTCCGGCGCTCCGGAGCGTCCCTGGAACTGAGTTTCGGCGCTCTGTTGTCGACCTAGTTCAGTTTTTCCAACTTCATCCTCACCCCTTCTGGGAAGTGGCTGCCCCGAGTCGTCCGAGCAGCCTGGACAGGGGAGGGGGAAGGTCGGGACTCGGGAGTTCGCGCACATCGTGGAGCATCAGCCGAGAGAGACGAGGCAGGAGGTGAAGGGTGAACGCGGATTCGCTGGTTTAAATGGCTCGGCTACGCCCCACGTGCGCACCTCCGAGGCCACGGTCTCGAACGCACACAAAATCGTGCCTCACAGTTGGAAAGTAACTCTGACCCAAAATTCAGGACTCGAAGGCTGCGTCCAGGACTCAGGGGCAGTCGGCCAACTTGGCTAGAGCGGCCAGAGGAGGAGAGCTCGCCTCTCAGGACAGACCCTTAGCAGAAAAGTGGGTCGATTTCTTCTATTTGGATCTTCGGAATTAAGTTTTGATACAGGGAACCCTCGCTTTCTTTTCCAGTTATATACTTAGTGGCATGTAAATTAGGCCCAAGCTGCCACACTTCAAGTAAGGGAAAAAGCCAAAGTTTCAAAATTATGAAAGGAACACGGGCAAATGTAGGTAATGTGCTGCTGTGGGGTTTTTAATGATTATGTAAATTTAGACTTCCATATAACACAAAGGGAAAGTTTATATCAAATGTTACTAAACATTAATGAGACTAAAAAATGAATACCTCAGTTTATATAGAAAATAAACTAGAAAAATACATATTTTTAAAGTTTATGTTTCAAATAAATGATTTGCAGAAAAAGGTCATGAGTTTCATTCAGTAAGCAAATTTGGATACGCTCTTTGTGTTAGGCAACAAGCTGGATGCGAACTTGTTCTTAAGGAGTTTATATTTCTAATAGGGCTTACATACCAGAAACAAATAAATATGTATATATGTATGTAAAGAGCTAAGAAAGACTAGCAAGCAAGGGACTAAGAGAGGATGACAAGGTCACTTACGTGAGTTAGCATGGGAAGTCTCAATTATATTTAAACTGAGACCTAAAGGATAAAAAGACTCAAGCCATCTTAAGAATAAAGGAAGAAAGTTAATACTTCTACTAATAGTAGCTATTCTTAGGCATTTAATTGTCTTTCACTATCCTAAGCCTAAAAGAAAACACTCTGGTATATTTGGACTTAATGTAATTGCATCAAATTGGAAAAACTACTATTGAATTCAGAACAGAAGCCAATTCTTGTCCACTAAAACTATGCATCTAACACCTGGCATGCACAGCCATGTCTTGATGTTTATACAAAAGTACGTTAGTAGTCAGCAGTTAAGAACAATATTTCAGTAGGAAAAATGAATCTAAAATAGTCCTACTCCTCCAGTTCTGTCCACTTGGCAGCCAGCACAGGAATCTTAAAGAGCAACATGAACCAATAGGAATAGTTATCTGAATTTCCATATACCAGGAAAAAAACTAAGTAGTTTAAGGGGACTCCCATTCCAGAAAAGCACCAGAAGATAGCTCCCATTGTTTAAATTGCAGCTTCCCAATAATGGGAAAGGGAAATCCACTGAGAATAGGTTACAGGTCTGCCTGAGATGTTTATTCCTTCTGAGTAGCATGGTGAGGCCTAGGGTGGCCACAGCCTCCAGGCATGGATAACCACAGTCTTTTCTGTAATACCATGTACACCATAAAAATACTATTATTTTTTGGTTTTGGGGTTTTTTTTTTGAGACAGAGTCTCACTTTATTCCCCAGGCGAGAGTGAGTGCCGCAGCATCAGCCTAGCTCACAGCAACTTCAAACTCCTGGGCTCAAGCAATCCTCCTGCCTCAGCCTCCCAAGTAGCTGGGACTACAGGCATGCGCCACCATGCCCGGCTAATTTTTTCTCTATATATTAGTTGGCCAATTAATTTCTTTGTATTTATAGTAGAGACAGGGTCTCACTCTTGCTCAGGCTGGTTTTGAACTCCTAACCTCGAGCAATCCACCCGCCTCAGCCTCCCAGAGTGCTAGGATTACAGGTGTGAGCTACCGTGCCTGGCCAAAAATACTATTCTTTTCTATGTATTTGTTTTCCATCCCATAAAATCAGTTA
Source organism: Microcebus murinus (assembly GCF_040939455.1). Taxonomy (NCBI): domain Eukaryota; kingdom Metazoa; phylum Chordata; class Mammalia; order Primates; family Cheirogaleidae; genus Microcebus; species Microcebus murinus. The sequence goes on along the minus strand of NC_134120.1, from coordinate 42,362,069 downwards.
GAAAGCATTGATCTAAAGGACCAGCCAGAAATACAAATGATCTTTCTGAGAGAAAACACTTAAAAAGAACCCTACCTCACCCTCAAGCTTCCTTGCAGTCTTAGTCCATTTGTGTTTCTATGAAGGAATACCCAAGGCTGTATAATTTATATAAAAAAGAAGTTTATTCCGCTCACAGTTCTGCAGACAGTACAAGAAGCATGACACTGGCACCTGTATCTGGTAAGAGCTTCAGGCTGCCTCCACTCACAGCAGAAGGCAAAAGGGAGCTGCCATGTGCACAGGTCACATGGTGAGAGAGGAAGCGGAGAGAGCCCCAGAGGGGACATGCCAGGCCCTTTCTAAGAACTGGCTCTGGAGGGAAATAATGAGAACTCACTCTTCCTCACCACCAGGGAAGGCATTAATCTACTTATGAGGGATCTGCCCCAAAGACCCAAACACCTCTAATTAGGCCCCACCTCCAACACTGAGGATCAGATTTCAACATGAGGTCTAGGGGGAACAAATATCCAAACTATAGCACTTGCTAAATCTCAGCCTGATCTGGAAAAGTAGAAAATTTAAAGAGGGAAGAATGAAGCCTGGAGGAACTTTCTTAAAATCTTGGAGCCTTTGTAACTTTAAGAGTCCTAAACTAGGTGGTATTTAGAGGAACATAATAAATCCTGTCTCACTTCACCATTAGCTTTGAGAGGAATGCCAAGGTAGGTTGAATGGTAGCAGAGGAAAGGAGAATAGAGTCCCCAGCATTTAGTTAAGGAAGAAATGGAGAATGAATATGGAAAGTTGGCCTAAGTCTGTGAAATGACTCTGGGATTTAAAAATAAGCTATTCAGGCAACCATCTCCCCAACCAGAAAAATTAGTCCGATTATTTAGACTGTCTTGAATTGAGACTTCTAAATAAGAAATTGAGGTCACACAACCAAGAGTTGGAAGGTTTTTTGGAATAATCCTAATAGAATATATACAATGGCTCAGAATAAGTAAAATAATCTATGTGAACAGTTAATTTTTGATTAGTCACACTATTAAATGTAAAGTAGATGGACATAACCAAAAATAAAAGGTTAAAAAATAAAATAAAGTTATCCATGTTTGAGTTCCAAATGCTTTAATTTTTTTAAATTTTTTTTCTTAATTTTTCTTTATTTTTTTTATTTTCCAGTTAGAAAGCTGATCTCTTAAAATGTTTTAATTTTTAAATTGTTTCACATTAATTTGTTTGTATTCTTTAAATATATATTAATGAACTGATAAATTGAAGTGCTCCTGAAATATCAGGGCTGTCCAGAAAGTATCCAGCCATGTAACTGTTCTCAATATATTAACAATGGCTAGATACTTTCTAGACAACCCCTGCATGTTCAATATTTAGTGAAACTATGTAATCATGCCATTAAAAATTCTCTTAATCCACAGATATATATCATGCATGTACAGATAACTTAGATAATTTTGCTTTCATACAAGCAATTCTTTAAAACTTATTGTTTCATAATTAATAAAATATCTTTACTACCAAGCCTACTGATATTTTAAGTCCCTGTGCTGCCATAAATTCTTAGAATACATTGGTAAGGCATAGACCAAGTCTGGCTGCTCATAATTGGGCTCAAAGCAAAACCCCTCAGGTAATATCTTTCAAAATATTTCTGCTCATGGTCTCTGTGGCATTTGATGAGTCAATTTGAGTTGTGGCTTCCACAGATTTCAAGACTATAAAGACAGCAGCATACATCTATATATGTATATAATCATTCTAGGCAAAAACAAATCACCTTTCCCAAGTCTCCATAAAAGACTTTTATTTTTGATACTGTAAAGGATTATATTCAAAGTAGACTATATCAAAGCCTATCCAAGGCATTTTCATCTCTTCTTATAGTATCAAACATTAAGTGAGTTGAGAATGAACTAAATCAGTTATATTTTGGGGTTTAGTGATATAGAAAAGTATTGCTTTTTTAAAAAAAATTAGTTCCTTATGTGTGACTTGGAGGTTATAGGGAAAAAAAATTAGTTCCTACGGAGAAAGCTCTATCTAAACTTACCTCACTGTGAAAAATGCACAGGTTTGGAGTTCCCAATTTTTCTACCTATGGATAGCATAACACTAGACGGGTCATTTCTATACCTCACTTGCCTTCCTGAAAAACAGCTATACTATCTAAAAAGTATTAGAAATAATAAGGTGTTTATTTATTTAGCATTTATTATGCACTAGCCACTGTGCTAGTGATTATCTTACATTAGATTCTTTCATTAAGATTGCCCTAATTTTAACAGATTAACTATTTTAAAAAACATGGGATATTACAAATTACTAAACAAGGATAAGATTTGTGTATAATAATATAAGGAGAAAAAATGCATATTTCAAGACTAGAAATGATCAAAAGTACTAGAGAGTGCAGTCTACCCTTGGGACAAATTCTGGCCACAATTTAGATATCCAATATTCTTTTTTTCCCATTTAGCATGTTCTCTGCCCTTGTGCATGACGTGCAGTTACTCTGCCCTTTGTAAAAGAATATAACTGATCTTGAACTATTTCACAATTTATAGATAGGATTATAATATACTGTTAAATAATTTCCCCAGGAATGGGTGTGGTAAGCCGAACGTTTTCATCCTCACCAAGATGACCCACCTCCTAATCACTGGAACCTCTGATTATATTAGGTTACATTGGCAAAGTGGAATTAAGGTTTTATATGGAACTAAGGTGGTTAATCAATGGACTTTAAGATATGAATATTAACTGGAATTATCCAGATGGGCACAGTGAAATCACAAGTGTCCTTAAATCAGAAACAGTAAGGCTGAGGAGTCAGAATCAGAAAAATAGCATCTTGAGAAAGACTTGACAAGCCATTGCTAACTTTGCTAATACCTTGATTTTAGCCCAGTGAGACCTATTTCAGACTTCTAACCTCCAAAACTATAAGACAATAAATATGTGTTCTTATAAGCCACTAAATTTGTGGTAATTTGTTAGAAGAGCAATAAGGAATGAATATAATGTTGTTCTCTAATATAACATTTACATTTGAATTAGACAATATGTAATAAAACAGTGATAAATTATTAAATAAATTACAAACCTATTATATATGTATACATAATATTAAAAATAACCTAACAATCACATTTATTACCTGTTTTCTTTGCAAGAAAAATAGCACAATATTTTAGAAATTATAACAGATTATATAGAGATAAAATATATGCTAAAATCAGCACAAAGGATTGAGGAAAAATTATACTGTTGTAGGGTTCTTATATGTTAAATGAAATGGTAGAATGTTATTTATAAATATACTACGATAAGATAAATATTGCATATTACAAATCCCAAGAGCTTTGGTTATCAAACACATCTCAGAAACTCTTTGCACTCTAAAAAATTATTGTCTGCTTCATAGATCCTTTGTATAAGTGGGTTCCAGCTCTCAATATTTACCTAATTAAAAATTGAAACTTGGAAACTTAAACACAAGCAGAGACTCCATTAGTTGTAAGGGCAATGATACCGTCACACATCATGTAGCCTTTAGAAAATGTTTATTAATAAGAGAAAATGTAATTAAAAAGACAAAGAAAAACCTATTATCATCACAAAAATATTTTTAACCTCCTAGACTTCTAAAAAGGTACAGGGGACCTACAGGGACAAGAAGATGACATGCCCTATCATCAATATAATAAAGAAAGAAATCATACTTAAAAAAATAAAACTGATATAGCTATTAATTCAATAGGGAAAATAAAACAAAATGCTAAAAAAGTATTCAAATAACTCCAAGAAAATGTAGGAAAATAAAAAAAATTAAGAAAAAAATGAGACAAACACATAAAAAATAAGATAATAGATTTCAAGCCAAGCATATTGATAATTACATTAAATACAAATGGCAGAAATTAAAGCCAGGCACTGTGGCTCACACCCATAACCATGTACACATAACCACAGCACTTTGGAAGTCTTAGACGGGAGGATAGCTTCAGGAAAGGAGTTCGAGACCAGCCTGAGCAAGAGTGAGACCTCATCTGTACAAAAAACAGAAAAATTAGCCAGGCGTGGTGGTGTGCGCCTGTAGTCTCACCAACTCAAGAGCCTGAGGCAGGAGGATTTCTTGAGCCTAGGGTTAGAGATTGCAGTGAGATATGATGATGCCACTGCACTCTAGCCTGAGTGTCAGAGGAGAACATGTCTCACACACAAAAAAAAAAAAAATGAAGAAGGAGAAGGCAGAAATTCAGAGAAGCACTTCCTAAATGGTAAAGTCAGGATTTCATTTCACTTCAGAAAATCCAATCATCCATAAAAGCAACAAAAAAACTGGAAAACAAAAAAGTTTAAATAAATTTTTACATAAATCCAAAATTAACCTAAGGCCTGAAAAGGCAGTGTATATTTAAGAAAATGGCTGAAGCTCAGTAAGAACAGTGAGCTCTGTGGCTTTTAACTTGCCCTAAACCCATTCACCTCCCCCAGGCTCCATGGTATGCTTCAATACCAGCAGACACACAACTATGGCATTGGTAAAAAGCAACAGCGTACCTGTCACTAGAGGGGACAGAACAGGTTGTGAATTAACAACAACAAAGCTGCATTCCCTAGAGATGTCTCATTATTTGACCTGTTAGGCAGAACTCTGAAAAGGCCAGATTCACAGGACGTGTCTTTATTTAGCTTAAAAGCATACTCATTGAAAAATCCCTATCCCAGAAGTTTTTATTGAAAACAATGAGGGACAATTGCTTATCATCATAGCTGCCTGAAACAGGTATCCCATTTGGGATAAACAAGAGGTTGGTCCAAAAACTTAACAGGAAAATTGGAGGGGTGAAATGTACATAAAGGACTTGCTTTACAAAGCTCTGTCATATTCTTAGAGTTCTAGAAGACTACATGCATAGCAGAGCAGTGTGCATTCCCAGGTAACACCTGCAAAAGCTCTAATCTCTCATTTTTCTTTCAATTTGAGGATTTAAAAAAGTAGTAGATTTTTTGGGGGGGGGCAGAGTCTCACTCTGTTGCCTGGGCTAGAGTGCCCTGGCATCAGCCTAGCTCACAGCAACCTCAAACTCCTAGACTCAAGCAATCCTCCTGCCTCAGCCTCCCGAGTAGCTGGGACTACAGGCATGTGCCACCATGCCCGGCTAATTTTTTCTATATATTTTTAGTTGGCCAACTAATTTCTTTCTATTTTTAGTAGAGATGGGTTTTCGCTCTTGCTCAGGCTGGTTTCGAACTCCTGGCCTTGAGCGATCTGCCCGCCTTGGCCTTCCAGATGCTAGAATTACAGGTGTGAGCCACCGCACCTGGCCGAAAACTAGTAAATTAAAGACAGAGTTTTAACTTGATGGAGAATTGAAATTATGCCCCAACAAATAAATAGAGCCCTTGGCAAAGGGAAAGAGATGTATTGGTTCAAGGCATTAAAAAAACAGTCTCAACCCATTCACCAGTTGAAACTAACCAAAGCAGTGGACCAGATTTGGCTTGCCAACTCCTGCTTTATTCTGTTAATGTGGTAAATTACACTGATTGATTTTTACCTAGAATAAACTCAATTTGGTGTGATACATATCTTTTTGTTATTGCTTATTTTTATTTATTAATATTTTGCTTAGGATATTTGCACATATATTTATGAGTAAAAGTAGCCTGTTAATTCTCCTTTGTTACTTTCTTCAGGTTGTGTTATTAAGGTTATGCTGTTTTGTATTAATAAAACAAGTATAGAAGCAGTCATTCTTTTTCTATTTTCTTTATGAGTTTGTATAAGATTGGTGTTAATTCTTTCTTAAATGTTTCATAGGATTAACAGGTAATAATGTGCCTGGATTAAGGGTTTCTTTGTTCTAATATTTTTACTTATGGATTTAATTTCTTTAACAGATTTGAGACCACTGAGATGTTTCTTTTTTTCTTTGTGTCAGTTTTGTTATGTTTTCCTAAAAATTTGCCTGTTTCATCTAAATTCTCCAATTTATTGGCATGAAGTTATTCATATCTTTTTAATGTCATTAAGATATGGAATAATGTTCCTTTTTATTATCAATATTATTTGTATCTTCTCTCTCTTTTCTTGATTAGTCTTGCCAGTGATTTATCAATTTTTATGAGCCTTTTCAACAATCCAACTTTCAATTTTCTTTACATTCTCTATTGAATACTTTCCATTTCATTAATTTTTATCCTTATCTTTATTTTATTCCTTCTACTTTCCTTGGGTTTAATATGCTCTTTTTTTTTTTTGAGACAGAGTCTCGCTTTGTTGCACAGGCTAGAGTGAGTGCCGTGGCGTCAGCCTAGCTCACAGCAACCTCAAACTCCTGGGCTCAAGCAATCCTTCTGCCTCAGCCTCCCGAGTAGCTGGGACTACAGGCATGCGCCACCACGCCCGGCTAATTTTATATATATATATTAGTTGGCCAATTAATTTCTTTCTATTTATAGTAGAGACGGGGTCTCACTCTTGCTCAGGCTGGTTTCGAACTCCTGACCTCGAGCAATCCGCCCGCCTCGGCCTCCCAGAGTGCTAGGATTACAGGCTTGAGCCACCGCGCCCGGCCTAATATGCTCTTTTTTAATATTAATGTAATATCTTGACATTGATGCTTAGGTAATTGATTTTTAGGTTTTCTTTTTTTCTAATGTGTGCAATTCATGCTATCATTCTTTCTCTACTCACTGCTGTTGCTAAATATATCACACAAGTTTTAATATATTTGTTATGAATCAATTCAAAGTGATTTCTAATTTCCTTTGTGAATTCTTCTTTGACTCATGCTTATTTCAAAATATATTTTTAAATTTTCAAATACTTGTATTTCTACTTATGCCACTGTTACTTATTTCCACTAGGGGCAGAGAATATATTCTGTACTCATTCATCTTTTTTTTATTTTTATTTTTATTTTTATTTATTTATTTATTTATTTATTTATTTTTGAGACAGAGTCTCACTTTGTTGCCCAAGCTAGAGTGAGTGCCATGGCTTCAGCCTAGCTCACAGCAACCTCAAACTCCTGGGCTCAAGCAATCCTTCTGCCTTAGCTTCCTGAGTAGCTGGGACTACAGGCATGAGCCACCATTCCCAGGTAATTTTTTCTATATATATTAGTTGGCCAATTAATTTCTTTCTATTTATAGTAGAGACGGGGTCTTGCTCTTGCTCAGGCTGGTTTCGATCTCCTGACCTCGAACAATCTGCCTGCCTCAGCCTCCCAGAGTGCTAGGATTACAGGCATGAGCCACCACGCCCGGTCTCATTCATCTTTTGAAATCTGTAAAACTTGCCCCATGGCCTACCATATATCCAATTTTTGTAAACCTTCCACATTTGCTGAAAATGTATGTTTAGTCCACAGTTGTTTGGTACAGTGACGTATATATACATACACACACACAAACACACATACATACATGCAGTGTTAAAAACAGAGAGAGATCATACTAAGTTTATTAGTTGTGTTATTTGAATCTTCTATATTGTTTTAAATTCTTTTGTTTGCTTATTTTATCATTACCAAGAAAACTTAAAATTTCCAACTATAATAATGGGTATAGGTACAAATTTAGAATAGTTAGATATTCCTGGTAAATTAAACCTTTTATCATTACAAAATATCCCTCAATTTCTCTTGGAATGCATCTTGACCTAGAACCTATTTTGTTATGCTACTTTGTTTAATGTTTGCATTATGTATCGTTTTTATCCTTTTAGTTTCAAATTTTCTTGGTGCTTTAGTTTACTGTTTATCTCTTGTAAGTAACATATAGGTGCATTTATTTTTATCCAGTCTGAAAATACTTATCTTATATTAAAATATTTATTCCATTATAGAAAATATAAATATTAAGTCATCTATAAATACACTATAATGCTATTTTCTTTATATTTTTCCAGTCTGTTATTCTTTTTCTTTTCTTTTATTCTTTTTTTTTTTTTTTTTGAGACAGAGTCTCACTTTGTTGCCCAGGCTAGAGTGAGTGCCATGGCATCAGCCTGGCTCACAGCAACCTCAGTCTCCGGGTCTCAGCGATCCTACTGCCTCAGCCTCCCGAGTAGCTGGGACTACAGGCATGCGCCACCATGCCCAGCTAATTTTTTGTATATATATTTTAGTTGGTCAATTAATTTATTTCTATTTTTGGTAGAGACGGGGTCTTGCTCAGGCTGGTTTCGAACTCCTGACCTTGAGCAATCCGCCCGCCTCGGCCTCCCAAAGTGTTAGGATTACCTTTTATTCTTTTGATAATTTTTATTATTCTATTATTTTTGTTTACACATTCTTATATGATTCTCTTAAGTCATTTTCCCAGAGATTACAACATGCCTTCTGGACCACTTAAAGTTTAATATAAATTAGAATTTTCACTACTTTCTGCAACAATGAAAGGAAGTTAAAACACTTTAACTCCATTTTCTTTCTTTTTTTTTTTTGAGACAGAATCTCACTCTGTAGCCCGGACTAGAGTGCCGTGGTGTCAGCCTAGCTTGTAGCAACCTCAAACTCCTGGGCTGAAGCAATCCTTCTGCCTCAGCCTCCCAACCATTTTCCCTCTTACTAGTTATATGCTATTTTTGTCATAAATTTTAATACTATATATCTTTATAAATTTATTTGAATGTATGCATATACTTACCATTAATGTTCATTACTTCCTATATCTCCAAACTTCCATCTTTGATCATTTCCTTCTGTCTGAAGAACGTTCTTTAGTATTGCCTTTAGTGACTATCTTTTGGTGACTAATGTCTTCTGTTTTTGTGTTAAAAATACCTTAATTTTGTCTTCAATCTTGAAAAACATTTTTCACTAGATATAGAATATCACATTTACGTTTATTTTCTTTTAGCATGTTGAAGACAGAATTCTATTATGTCAGTTAGAAATCACCTGACAGTCCTATCATTGCTCCTTTTTGGTAACATGTCTATTTTTTTCTTTGGAAAACTTTAAGATTTCTTCGTTGTCTTTGGTTTACAGCAGGTTTACTGTGGTTTTTCTAAATGCGAATTTTATCCTGCATGGTGTTAATCATTTTTCCTGAAACTGTTGCTTGATTCTTTTGCCAGTTCTGAAAAATTCTAAACCACATTATCTTTATATGTTATTTCTACCCTATTTTTCTATCATTGTCATTCTGGTACTGTACCTGTATACAAGGGCTGTCCAGGAAAGTATCCAGCCATTATTGATATAATGAGAACAGTTACATGGCTGGATATTTTCTGGACATCCCTCGCATACATTATAGTTTTTAACATATCCAATATTTTTTTTCAATGTTCTCTTTCCTTTTATCTCTGTCTACTTTGATATGGATTTTTTTCACTATCTTCCAGTTCCCCACTTCTCCCTTTAAAGAGATCTGACCCTACTTTTAAATCTATTCGTTGAGTTCCTAATGTCAGTTAAAGTTTTCATTTCTATAATTTCCAATTTACTCTTTTTTAATACTTCTAGTCCTTACTGAAAGTCTCAAGCGTATCTTTTACCCCTTGAATATAATTATCTTATTTGTTTCAAAAATCTGTGTCTTTCCCTAGCAAGCAGACTAAGAAAAAAAGAGAAAAAAAATCTATATCTGATAATGCCATTATCTGAATCTTATAGTACCTTGTTTCCATTGTCTATTGTTTCTCGTTTGTTCACATCATGTATTATTTGGCATGGTTAATTTTGATTGAGTTCAGGATATTTCATATGAAAATTGCAACAATTATTTGAGGCTCTGCATGATATCATCTTACTCTACAGAGGATTTACGCTTGCTTCTGGAAGGCAGCTAGTCATGCAGGGCCACTAGTAATGTTTTATCCTAGTACTTTAAAACTTTTGGCCTCAAAAAGACTTTGCTCTCTTAAAAATTATTAAAGACCTCATAGAGCTTTTCTTTTTATGTGGGTTATATCTATCAATGTTTACTATATTAGAAATTACTTATTAATTTATGAAGAAATAAACTCATTACATCTGGACACATTTAACATATTTATATTTTAAAAACCCTACATTTTCCAAAATTAAAAAAAAATAGTGAAAAGAGACATTACAAATCTCTTCAATGTCTGGCTTAATGGAATACATCTGGATTCTCATAGCTGCTTCTACATTCAAACTGTTGCCATATGCTATGTTAATTGAAACAGGGGGAAAAATCCAGCCTCCCAAAGATACGCAGTAGGAAAGAGAGAAGTATTATTTAAACAGCCTTCTTAGATCACTTCAGATCAATCATTCACTGACTGCAAACCACTGTATATCTTTGATACTAGACTAACACTCAAAAATGATAATTTATTAAAGTTGAAATGCATAATCTAAAATCATATCAATGAACTTTTAGAAGTTGCATTAAAACACATTGGTCTATTTGAACATCTCTTTTACTTATTCATAATTCTCTACCATGCTTTGGTTATTGACTGGTTTATGGAGTTATACATATCTTCCAAATGTACTATGTCAAAAACCAAATTTGGGCCGGGCATGGTGGCTCACACCTGTAATCCTAGCACTTTGGGAGGCCGAGGCGGATGGATTGCTCAAGGTCAGGAGTTCGAAACCAGCCTGAGCAAGACCCCATCTCTACTAAAAATAGAAAGAAATTAATTGGCCAACTAAAAATATATATACAAAAAATTAGCCGGGCATGGTGGCGCATGCCTGTAGTCCCAGGTACTCGGGAGGCTGAGGCAGTAGGACTGCTTAAGCCCAGGAGTTTGAGGTTGCTGTGAGCTAGGCTGACGCCATGGCATTCACTCTAGCCTGGGCAACAAAGCGAAACTCTGTCTCAAAAAAAGAAAAAAAAAAATTTGTTAATATCACCATCAATCTCATCAGTAAAGTCTCTAATTATAAAGTAGCTGTCAAGTTCATGGTGATGAATAAAGGTCTTCAAAAATTCTAACTTTTGCTTGAAAGTCTGAATTTTCTCCTTGGAAATAAATAAAATCTGTTATCTGTTTTGGGGTATATTTTTGTTTGAAGTGACAGGCTCACTTTGTTCTTTTTCAAATGCTTGCATAAATATCTAACTCTAAATAATCACAGTTTATCAGTCATTCTTTCAAATACAAATAGTATTCCATGAGAAAGTGGTATGGCTCAGCTTTCAGATTTACAGAAATGCTTTGTTTCAAACTAATCATCCTACTTTAAATGCAATAAAAGTGCTTTATATTTACTTCCATTTTGTCATTCTGAATAACAAAAAAATAGGTACTCAAATGTCAAAACTTAATATAATTAATAATTTACTGCTTATCCAATGACATGCTAAAATTAAATTGGCTCTTTTTCATGAGTGCTTAGTGATAAAGAATACAATATATACTACAGACTGAACTCCCTAATACAAAAATCCAAAATCTGAAATGCTTGAAAATCTAAAACTTTTTGAGCATTGACACAAGTAGAAAATTTCACACTTGACCTCATGTCACAGTCAAAACACAGGTGCACCATATATAGTCCATTCAGCATCCCCAAGCAAAAATAGGTCCTCTCACCCACCTTCAGTTGTTATATATCTTTTCTGCGCATGCCCAGACTCTCACACAAGCAGGCCCATAAAGAATAAAGTTGCACATGTGCAGGCCACATGCGCCAACAGCAGGTTCCCCACAATGTCACACATGGGGACGAGACCTATGTGCATGACTATATATATTTTTTTTATTTATTTATTTATTTTTGCTTATTCTCTGCTCTGTAAAGATAGTATTGAAAATGTCAAAAAGAGGAGGCATTTATGTTTACCTACAATCCAAAAAGTTTTGAAGAAACTGGACAGCAGTGTATCTGTGAAATGTTTTCAAAAGAGTATGGGCAGGCTGGGTGCAGTGGCTCATACCTGTAATCCTAGCACTTTGGGAGGCTGAGGTGGGAGGATAGCTCAAGGTCAGGAGTTCAAAACCAGCCTGAGCAAGAGCAAGACCCCATTTCTACTAAAAATGGAAAGAAATTAATAGGCCAACTAAAAATATATAGAAAAAATTAGCCAGGCATGGTGGCACTTGCCTGTAGTCCCAGCTACTCAGAAGGGTGAGGCAGGAGGATTGCTTGAGCCCAGGAGTTTGAGGTTGCTGTGAGCTAGGCTGATTCCAGGGCACTCTAGCCCAGGCAACAGAGTCAGACTCTGTCTCAAAAAAAAAAAAAAAAAAAAAAAGAGTATGGCACTACAGTAACCACCATACGTAATCTGAAGAGACAGAAGAATACACTGCTGAAGTTCTATGCTGCTAAAAGTGATGGACAGAAGTTAATAAAAATAGAAAAACACTGCATAAAGCTAAAAATGAAGATCTCAATTGTATATTGAAATGGTGTACCGAACACAAGCCTCTTGGTATGGTGATTATGAAACAAGCAAAGATCTATCAGGATTAAGTGAACATTGAAAGGAACTGTGAATATTCAACAAGCCTGTTGAAGAAATTCAAGAAGAGACATGGCGTTAAATGTTTAATGATTTGTGGTGATAAAATATCTGCTGATCACAAAGCAGCAGAGAAATTCATTGATGAATTTGCCAAGGTCATTATTGATCTAAATCTGACACAAGAACAAGTCTATAATGCTGATGAAGCAACACTGTTTTGGTGTTACTGCCCCAGAAAGACACTGACTACAGCTGATGAGATAGCCCCTACAGGAATTAAGGATGCCAAGGACAGAATAACTGTGCTGGGATGTGCTAATGTAGCACACATAAGTGAAAATTTGCTGTGATAGGCAAAAGTTTGCATCCTTGATGTTTTCAAAGAGTGAATTCTCACCAGTCCATTGTTATGCTAACAAAAAGGCATAGATCACCAGGGACATATTTTCTGATTAGTTTTATAAATATTTTGTACTATCGCTTGTGTTCACTGCAGGGAAGCTGGACTGGATGATGACTGCAAGATTTGGTCATTCCTTGACAACTGTTCTGCTCATCCTCCAGCTGAAATTCTCACCAAAAATAATGTTTATGCCATGTACTTCCCCCCAAATATGATTTCATTAATCCATTAATATCTGACCAGGGTATCTTTACGTCCATGAAGATTAAATATGAAAGGACCTTCTTGAACAGCATGCCAACAATAATGAACAGAGACATGGGTGTGGAAGGTTTTCAAAACAACTTTAGCATGAAAGATGCCATATATGCTGTTCCTGATAGTAGGAACATAGTGACTAAAGGCACAGTTATGCATGCCTAGCACCACCTCTGGCCTGAGACTATGTTCAGTGATAATGATGAAGAAGGTGGTGACTTTGAAGGATTCCATAGATCAAGTGAGAAAAGAAAAGATGTCAGACCTCCTTATATATTAAAAATATATATCTCAGAGTCTGACAGTAAGCTGGAAGAAGTGGATATTGAAGAAATTTTTAGCATCAATAATAGGGCTCCAGTTGTTCATTCATTGACTGATGGTGAAATAGCCAAAATGTTTTTTTATTTCATCATATTATGGGGGTACAAATATTGTTAAAGTTACATATATTGCCCTTGCCACCCCTCCCAACCCTCACCAAAATGGTTTTAAATCAAAGTAATCATGATAATAGCAACAATGAAGATAATGTAGTTAACACTGCAGAAAAAGTACCCATAGATAACATAGTGAAAATGTGTGAGGGGCTTACTGAAGGACTAGAATAGCATATCAGTTTATAAAACCAAAGAGAGACTTCTAAGACAAAATGGTTGTTAATGAGGCAGATGACTCTGGAGGAAACATTTTAAAAGGCTTCTTCATCCCTAGAGGACCCCTTTTCTATTCCCTCAACTGCTTCTTATGTTTATTATCACCTAAAAAAAATAAAATATAGTGGATAGTAATTTTTTAATGAAAACACAGCATCATACATGGAGACTGAAAGTGTACTGTTGCTTGTTTTTGATACAGGCATTCTGGTGATGCTACTGTGCTGTGTAGTTACCCTGAACATGGTATTTTTTCACTGTATTAATGATACGTCATATTTTTGACTGTTAAGTACTTACTGTGAAGGTGATAGTGATTTAAATGATCTGTCTGTGTGCAAGTTTCTCAGTGCCTAGTACGCTATGGCATAATGGTGAAAGAACACTTAAAGTAATGATTTTCTCAACGCTGGTGCTAGCTACTCCTCGAAAAACCCAGTGAGTGGGACTAAGCACGGATTTGTCTGCCAGCACCATTTTCCCTTCCGGGCTGAGTCATCAAAGCAGTCTGAAGAGGAGGGTGAAAAGTGTGGATCCTGTTTCAGTCTACTTTCATATATCATCATGAAAAAGGAAGAAAACATGATATCCCCAAAGGAACAAAATAATTCTTTGGTAACAAACCCCAATCATAAAGAAATATATGAAATGCCAGAAAAAAAATTCAAAATAAAAATGTTAAGAAAATTCAATGAAATACAAGAAAATACAGAAAGACAATTCAACAAAATCAGTTACAAAATTCATGATTTGAATGAAAAATTCAACAGTGATAGATATAATAAAAAAGCACCAAATAGAAATCTGAGAGCTGACGAATTCAATGAATGAAATAAACAATACAATTAAGAGCTTAAAAAAAAGACTAAGCTAAACAGAAGAAATAATTTCTGAAATTGAAAGACAATCCTTCTGAAATACCACAAGTAGACAAAAATATGAGAAAAAAGAATAAAAAAAGGAACAGGCACGGTGGCTCATGCCTGTAATCCTAGCACTTTGGGAGGACTGCTCAAGGTCAGGAGTTCGAGACCAGCCTGAGCAAGAGTGAGACCCCGTCTCTACTAAAAATAGAAAGAAATTAATCTGCCAACTAAAAATATATAGAAAAAATTATCCGGGCATGGTGGCAAATGCCTATAGTCCCAGCAACTCAGGAGGCTGAGGCAGGAGGATTGCTTGAGCCCAGGAGTTTGAGGTTGCTGTGAGGTAGGCTGATGCCAAGGCACTCTAGCCCAGGCAACAGAGTGAGACTTTGTCTCAAAAACAAAAACAAAAAAAAACAAACAGATGAAGAAAGCCTACAGGATTTATAGAACACCATTAACTGAACAAATATCCACACTATGGATGTTCCAGAAGCACAAGAGAAGAAAAAACATGTAACAAACTTATTTAATGAAATAATAGTAGAAAACTTCCCAAATCTTGGTAGAGAGGTGGACATCCAGATCCAGGAAGCTCAAAGAATGCCAAACATATTAAACTAAAACAGGTCTCTCAAAGGCATATTATAGTGAAATTCTCAAAAGTCAAAGGCAAAAAAATAGTTCTAAAAATAGCAAGAGAAAAGCATCAAGTCACATATAAAGAAATCCCCATTAGATCCACTGGATTTCTCAGCAGAAACCTTACAGACCAGGAGGGAATGGCATATATATTCAAAGTACTAGGTGTATGGGGGGGGGGAGGAGTGCTGTCTACCAAGAATATTATACCCAGCAAAGCTATCCCTCAGAAATGAAAAAGAAATAAAATCTTTCACAGACAAGCAAAAACTAAGAGAATTCATCACCAATAGACCAGCCTTACAAAAAATTCTCAAGGGAGTCTTGCATGTGGAAATGAAAAGACAATAACCACCATCATGAAAATATATGAAAGTATAAACAAATGAAAAGAAATCCCATATTTATGGATATAAAGAAATAATATCATTAAAGTAAGCAGACCATTCAAAGCATCTATAGATTCTATCTAATCCCTATCAAAATAGCAATGACATTCTTCATAAAAATAGGAAAGAAATCTTAAAATTTGTATGGAACCACAAAATATCCCAAATAGCAAAAGCAATCCTGAGCAAAAAAAACACAACAAAGCAGGAGGTAGTACACTGCCTAACTTCAAAATATATTACAAAGCTATAATAACCAAAACAGCATGGTACTGGCATAAAAACAGACATACAGACCAAAGGAACAGAATATAGAACCCAGAAATTAATCCACATATCTACAGCCAACTTATTTTGGATAAAGATACTAAGAACACTCATTGGGGAAATGACAGTTTATAAATAGTGCTGGGAAAACTAGATTTCCATATGCAAAAAAAATAAAACTCTACTCATACCTCTCACCTTATATAAAAATCAACTCAAAATGGATCAAAAAACCTAACTATAAGACCCAAAACTATAACACTACAAGAAAACAGGAGAAATGCTTCAGGACAATGGTCTGGAAAAAGACTATATACATAAGACCTCAAAAGCAGAGGCAACAAAAGTGAAAATTAACAAATGGGATTATATCAAACTAAAATGCTTCTGCACAGCAAAGGAAGTAATCAACAGAGTGAAAAGAAAACCACAGAATGGGAGAAAATATTTGCAAAGTATTCATCTGACAGGGGATTTATATCCAGAATATACAAGAAACTCAAACATTCCAACAGTAAAAAGACAAACAATCCAATTGAAGAATGGGCTATCTGAATAGACACATTTCTAAAAAGACATACAAATGGCCAACAAATATATGTTTTAAAAATCTCAACATTACTACTCAGGGAAATGCAAATCAAAAGCACAATGAGGTATCCTCTCACCTCAGTTAGGATGGCTATTATTAAGAAGAAAAAAAGGCCGGGTGCGGTGGCTCACGCCTGTAATCCTAGCACTCTGGGAGGCCAAGGCGGGCAGATTGCTCAAGGTCAGGAGTTCAAAACCAGCCTGAGCAAGAGCGAGACCCCATCTCTACTATAAATAGAAAGAAATTAATATATAGAGAAAAAATTAGCTGGGCATGGTGGCACATGCCTGTAGTCCCAGCTACTCAGGAGGCTGAGGCAGGAGGATTGCTTGAGCCTAAGAATTTGAGGTTGCTGTGAGCTAGGCTGATGCCACGGCACTCACTCCAGCCTGGGCAACAAAGCAAGACGAAAGAAAGGAAAGGAAGGAAAGGAAGGAAAGGAAGGAAAGGAAGGAAAGGAAGGAAAGGAAGGAAAGGAAGGAAAGGAAGGAAAGGAAGGAAAGGAAGGAAAGGAAGGAAAGGAAGGAAGGAAGGAAGGAAGGAAGGAAGGAAGGAAAGAAAGAAAGAAAGAAAGAAAGAAAGAAAGAAAGAAAGAAAGAAAGAAAGAAAGAAAGAAAGAAAGAAAGAAAGAAAGAAAGAAAGAAAGAGAAATAATAGGCCAGGTGTGGTGGCTCACACCTGTAATCCTAGCACTCTGGGAGGATGAGGCGGGAGAATCGTTTGAGCTCAGGAGTTCGAGAGCAGCCTAAGCAAGAGTGAGAACCATCTCTACTAAAAAAAGTAGAAATAAATTAGTAGGACAACTAAAAACACATATAAAAAATTAGCTGGGCATGGTGGCGCATGTCTGTAGTCCCAGCTACTCAGGAGGCTGAGGCAGGAGGATCGCTTGAGCCCAGGAGTTTGAGCCTTGTGAGCAAGGCTGATGCCACAGCCCTTGTCATTCACAGCAACATGGATGGAACTGGAAGACATTATGTTAAGTACAATAAGCCAAGAATAGAAAGTTAAACACAACATTTTCACACTCATGTAGAAGCTTAAAAAAGTTGATGTCATTAGGAGTAAAAAGTAGAACAGATCATACTAGAGATAGATTAGAAACAGTAGGGGGGCTGGGGAGTGAACAGGGAGAGATGTGTTAAAGGATACAAAATTACAGCTAGATAGGAGGAATAAGTTCCAGTGTTCTATACCACTGTAGGAGGACTACAGTTAACAGTAATGTATTATATGGTTTCAAATAGCTAGAAGGAAGATATTGAATATTCCCAACCCAAAAATTGATAAATGTTTGAGATGATGGATATGTTAATTACCCTGATCTGATCACCATACATTGTATGTATCAAAACAGTATTACCAGTATGTTACCCATAAATACAATTATTATTTATAAATTTTTTAAACAGCTAAAAAAATGTTCCCGAGTGGAAAACAGCATATATTAAACAGCACATGGAAAGTAATAACAGTTAAATTTACCTGGCTATTATTACCCACCAGCAACCATTTTAAGTTATTATGCCTATAAACACATTTTAACCTCAGAATATGTTGCTGCAGATTTTTAAATATTCCCATTTTATTGATGAGGACAAAGAGACAGTCATTTCACAGGTTGTAATGTACCAGGTTATACAAAGTTTCTGCTATACCTAAATTGTCACACATCTTTTAAGTTTTGTTCTAGGGGCTTTTACAAAACATCTTCAATTAAAATACTATTATCTTAATTCACATCATTAGCATTAGTTTGATGGACCATTTACTCATCTGCTCTATTTTGCTTACAAGGTAGAAAATGGAAAAAGCAACACTATTTTGATAACTGTAATTTTCCTTCATTAGCTTCAAATAACAAAAGATAACCTGAAAGAGGGAAAAAGAGCAGGCAAATTTAGAATGCGAAACCAAAGGGAAGGAATGGAAATTTAACTTACCACAGTTTCTCTAACAGGTATGCCATAACAAAAATACCTCAATAAAACATGGTCTTTAAAGCCCTATTTTTTGATACCATTTTTTAACCCGAGGTACCTGACATCACCCCTGGGGCAACACTGCCGCGGGAAAACCAGGATGTATTTACCAGGTACCAAGGGCTGGGGAGGAACACCACCAACCCACAGCCACCGCTGGGGTCACGCGGGCGGGAGGCGAGCACTTCCGGGAGGCCGCTGGCAGCGCGTGGCTAGCACTTCCGGGCGGCAGCACGTGGTGGCGCAAGCGGCCCTCTCAGCCGCCTCAGCTGCGGTAGAGTTAGGAGCTCGGTGGGAATCCTCGTAGTCCTGTGGCATGGCGTCTCGGTACGACAGAGCAATCACTGTCTTCTCCCCAGATGGACACCTTTTTCAGGTGGAATATGCCCAGGAAGCGGTGAAAAAAGGATCCACTGCGGTGAGCGAGCAACTGCCAGACTGTCGCCCCTGTTCCTTGTCAGGCTTTAGTGACCCCCGCTTCAGCCTAGGCAGCCAGGAGAGTCCCCCACTTGGGAAAATTGCTTCGTCCCTTTTATTGAGGGAGATGCTGCTTTTGAGATTTGGGCTGGAAGTGGTGGAGTAAAAATTGGTAGATTCATCGGTTTCTATTGTACAACCGCCCTTGTTTAACAACAGATACAGACACAAAACCGGGCGTCGTGGGAAGAAGGTGTTGTAGCCTTGACTCTAGAAGAGATATTAATGGTGTGTCTGACAGTAAGGGAAGGAAAAACTTCTAACCTGTAACAGCCTATTTGAATGCTCCTTGGCCCAGTTCTTCAGGAGTTCAGAGCCTCATGAAAAAGTTAACAGTTTCTTCATGTTGGGAACTATTGTTTAATAACAATTATGATAAAATTGATCATGCCTGCCCCTGAAGTATGGACTAAATAAATGTAAAATAAAATCCTTGTTGACAAATGATTAAAAATGCTAATTCAAGCACACCCATTAAAGATAATTGTCCCAATATTTGACGCCTTTTAGAGACTCAAAAGCCCAAGAATTTCCACTTTTTTGCCACTTTTTTTTTATCTTTAATACTCAGAATTTCTTGAGAGATTATACCCTACTTTAAACTTATGTATCCACATTACAGAAAAACTTTTAAATACTCAGGGTAGCAGTAATACTGCTGCCAAATTTTAACTACATTCAATAATCCTAGTGATTTATAAAAATTTAAAAGGACAAAAGTGCCCTAGTGACCCAAGATCTATTACCCCAGATCTTCCAAGTCTTAGCCTGTGAATTCAAAAGGATCCAAGTTTTTTTTTTTAGCTCTCAAATTTCATGAGCATGTTTGTTGTGTATTTTGGAAATTGAGACAGTAGCTATGAGAATACACCATACATTTTTAAGTCTAGCAGTGTCTATTTTCTTTCACTTTCCATACCAACTTTGTTATGGTAGGAAATAATTCACTTTCATTATAAATCTATCAAATGTAAAGTGGTTAAAAAAAACTAGAAAGATCATTTTTAAAGTATTTTTCTATTTAATTGGGCCCATTTGTTTCATTTCTGTTTTATAGGTAATTTTTTTAGAATTGTAAATTTAAGGAAAGCCTGATGTAGCTTAAACCAAAAGGGTACCATTTTGATAAAAACAAAAAGTTATATAATCCCCAGCATGGCATGTAGCATATGGTTAGAAAATAATGCCCAAGTTTTAGAGCCTAAAATAAAGGGAGTAATGGGAGAAGACTGGGGTGTAATAAGAAACCACATTGGCTCATTTAACATGTTTTAAGAGTGCTATAGAACTGATTGATAGTTCCTTTGTAATGAGTGGTAAAAGGGTAAGGATATAAAAATACCTACAGTGGGCATTTTTAAAGATACATTGGAAGGATGAGACACTTTTGTCTCAGGATTCTGAAATTATAATTTACATGTTTGTATGGAGTTACTCATTGTGTTTCCTTGAGGGTGTTATGATCTTTTATATACAGTAAAGTTTTTAATGGCACTTATTAAAATATGTCACCAAATATTCTGTATATAAATAACAGTTGATATGATGAATTATAAATAAGCCAAAGTTGACCAGTTTTGACCAGTATGTAGCTGTGATATTATTTAGTAATATAAAAAGTTGTATGGGCCATGATAAGAGGCCTTGAGTTCTGTTTCCTTCTTGATTATCTTATAGCAAGAAGTGAGACGAGAGGTCTGTTATCTTTTTGCTTTAGTTCCCTTTTCTATAAATGCAAAATATGTTTGAATAACATTTTGGAGATGTAATACCTTTCTTCTTAGGGAAAAAAGATAAATCCTTTACAGTATTCCCATGGAAAAGATAAGATTTGTTATCATTCCTTATTCTGTCCTTTCCCTGACCCCAAACTGTTATTAGTTCCATATTTCCTACTTTATCAAATCTCAGCTCCACAGTCTAGCCATCAGTCTTCCATGTAGATGGCTTCCTAGTTTCACTAATATAAGCTTCTGCCTATTGACATGGGAGAGGGGAAAACATCTTTCTTTCTGCTGCTTTGCATCTTATTTAGGCTTTAAGAATCTCTGCACATTTTTTCTTCATCACGAAGCCTTCTCTGATCTATACCAGTCATCTTGGATCTTTTTCTTCTGAATTCATAATCTGTTTTTTGGTTTTTTTTGTTTGTTTGTTTTTGTTTTTTTGAGACAGGATCTCACTCTGTTGCCCAGGCTAGAGTGCCATGGCATCAGCCTAGCAACAGGCAACCTCAAACTCCTGTGCTCAAGTAATCCTCCTGCCTCAGCTTCCCAAGTAGCTGGGACTATAGGCATGCACCACCATGCCTGGCTAATTATATATATATATATATATACATATATATATACTTTTAGTTCTCCAGCTAATTTCTTTCTATTTTTTTAGTAGAAACAGTCTCACTCTTGCTCAGGCTGATCTCGAACTCCTGAGCTCAAGCAGTCCTCCCTCCTCGGCCTCCCAGAGCGCTAGGATTACAGGTGTGAGCCACCACACCTGGCCTGAATTCATAATCTGTACCACAGAGTATTGTATAGTATTTACTATTTGGCCTCATATTCTCTTTAATTTCAAGTATATTTTATAATCTCACACCAACATGGAAAATAAAGTAGAATACAGAAAAGAGAATAAAGATAGAATAAAATAGAATACAGAAAAGAGAATAAAGTAAAAATTACTTGTAGTCCTGCCAAAAATAAATAAATGATCTTGTACTGACAGGATAGTAACATCTTTAAGGATCTAGATGGCATAATTCTTTTTTGTATTTCTAACACACAATATACAATGGAGGGGACTAGGGAAGAAGGTACATTTAAGTAATACTTTTACCAGGCATTTTATGTATATTATGTAACATTAAAGACAGTATTTAATCCCCTTTTTATATATATGAAGCTATGATTCCAAAGCTTTCATACCTGCTAAAAATACCTAGCTAGAAAGTGATGGAACCCATATTCATGCTCAAATTTTTCTAGTTCCAAAGCCTCTGCTGTTTGCATTATACCAGGAAATTTGTTCAGTAAATATTTGTGTATTAATTAGCTGTCATTATCTGAATGTAGAATTAGCTGAATGTAGAAACCAGATATGTATCATTTAAGACAACTTCTCTAAGCTTTGGTTTCTTTAGTGGTAAAATAAGCATCAAAATAGCACCTGGTTCCTAAGGTTGATGTGAAAGTGAAATGAGGCAATGGTGTATGTTAGGCATCTTACACAGAATCTGGTTCGCAGAAAGTAGCTGTTATTGCTTACTATTCTGTTGTTTTCTCATTTTCCTTCAATTTCATCTATGGTTCTTCCTGCACATTCATTTGTTATTTCCAGGCATTTTTTTTTTAACACTTACATATACCAAACATGGTGATGGGTCATATGGTTTCATTATGAACAAGGTAGACTCAGT
Source organism: Microcebus murinus (assembly GCF_040939455.1). Taxonomy (NCBI): domain Eukaryota; kingdom Metazoa; phylum Chordata; class Mammalia; order Primates; family Cheirogaleidae; genus Microcebus; species Microcebus murinus. The sequence continues at coordinate 42,339,711 of NC_134120.1, read as the reverse complement.
CCCTGTCCACAGAGAGCTTACCTATCTAGCAAGAAAGTTAGATGATTAAGTAAATAGTCCTAACAAGACCTAAATGAGTATTATAATGGGGAAGATATGAAGCATTGTGGGAACTCTAGGTGTCAGGGAAGTCTTCCTGAAAAAGTAATATTTAAGTGGACAGCTGAAAGATGAAAGGTAACAAAGTGAAGAAGAAGAAAGAGTAAAGAGTATTTTAGACAGGAAATAGCTTGTGGGAAGACAAGTAGCAAAAGACAACTATATGGCCAGGCACAGTGGCTCACGGCTGTAATCCTAGCACTCTAGGAGGCTGAGGCGGCAGGATTCTTTGAGCTCAGGAATTCGAGACCAGCCTGAGCAAGAGAGAGACCCCGTCTATACTAAAAATAGAAAGAAATTAGCTGGACAACTAAAAATAATATAGAAAAAATTAGCCGGGCATGGTGACGCATGCCTGTAGTCCCAGCTACTCGGGAGGCTGAGGCAGAAGGATCGCTTGAGCCCAGGAGTTTGAGGTTGCTGTGAGCTATGCTGACGCCATAGCAGTCTAGACCAGGAAACAGACTGAGACTGTGTCTCGAAAAAAAAAAAAAGGCAACTATATTCTGTGAACTGAAAAGCATTCAGCATTGCCGAAGCAATGGAAAAACAGGAAGAGGTTAAGGTAAAATCTGGTGCCAGATCATGTGACATGCCTTTAAACCATGTAAATAAGAATATACTTTGTCCTGAGGGAGTAAGAGGCCTTGAAGAGTTTTGATGTGGCTGTTGTCATTCCTTTGTCCAACCACAGAGGTACTCACGTGACCCAGCTGGGGTCATTCATATTTTCTGTTCTCCTGGCCACAGCAACGAGCATGTGACTCAAATGATATAAGTCTACCCTTAAGACTTTTCTAATGAGACAGTGGTAGCTTTCCTACTCTAAGAGAACTGTTGAGATGTGAGTCCCGAGTTCCTGGTGGCCATGCTTTTTCTGTACAGAAAAAGCCTGTGTGCATTAGCCTCTCTGCAGAAGGACATAGAGTGAATATTACAGCCCCTCCATCCGTTGTGTCATGTATAGCTCTCTGCTGTGTTGGTTTGCTTGGTGAGAAATGGTCCCTACCTGTTCAAGTTTTAAGTAGGAATATGCCACATTCAGATTATCTTTTTTTATTTTCCAAAGATTTCTCAGGCTACATTGTGGTCAGTGAATTGGATGAAGTCAAGAAGAGAAGCAGGGAGAACAGTTAGGAGTCTGTGAAAGTATGATACTATTAATAGATTTTACTAGGAGTTGGGGCATAAATGGAAATAAAGCAGATTCCAGAGAAACGTTAGCAATATGGTTTACATAATTTGATGATTATTTGGATGGTGTTGGCAGAGTAAGAGGTACTGGAGAGGAAGGAGTCAAAGATGCCTCTGCTTCTGGATTTGGCCACTGATACCTTATAAACAATAGAAGTTTCTCATAGTTCTAACGGCTGAAAAATCCAAGTAGTACCCACACTATGAGGAAACCACATGGATTCCTAGCATATTCTTCCATTTTGGTTCATATACTGTGTAGCAGATCCTCAAATAAGGTCATTTTATTTAACGTCATTTTGTTATAATGTTGATGATGGGAAAAAAATCAATTCCCATTCAAGACTCCTGTCTATGTGGAGTTTGCCTGTTCTCCCCATGTCTGTAAGAGTTTTTTTTCAAGCACTGCAGCTTCCTCCCACATACTACAAATATATATGTTAGGATAATTGACATGGCTAAATCGTCCCAGTCTGAGTGAGTGTGCATGTGAACCCACCCTGCAATGGAACGGTGTCCTATCCAGGGTTGGTTTCCACCTTATGCCCTGAGCTTTTGGGATAGGCTTCAGCCACCCACAACCCTGGACTGGGATAAGCAGGTTGGAAAATGAATGAATGAATACAAACAATTGAATAATAAAATAAAGTATAATACAAATGAGGACAATAAACAATGCAGTACGAAAGCACTCAGGGAGCTCATCATATTTGGTGTTTGAACTGCATGAGGTAGGATGTGCTCCTTACAATTTTGCTTTGAAAACCTTCCTTGATTTAACCCACCAGCACTGTGACAGCCATCATTCACTGATTCACCAAAAATTGGATAAATAATTGTCTTACTTGGTTGGGGTTTTTTTGTTTTTTGTTTTTTGAGATAGAGTTTCGCTTTGTTGCCCAGGCTAGAGTGAGTGCTGTGGCATCAGCCTTGCTCACAGCAACCTCAAACTCCTAGGCTCAAGCGATCCTTCTGCTTCAGCCTCCCAAGTAGCTGGGACTACAGGCATGCACCACCATGCCCAGCTAATTTTTTCTATATATATTAGTTGTCCAGCTAATTTCTTTCTATTTATAGTAGAGACAGGGTCTTGCTCTTGCTCAGGCTGGTTTCGAACTTTTGACCTCGAGCAATCCGCCCACCTCGGCCTCCCAGAGTGCTAGGATTACAGGCGTGAGCCACCTCGCCCGGCCATCTTACTTATTTTTTTAATCTTTCTCAGGTGTATGTATAGTTCACATTTATTTCAATGTTTAATATTAGAAGTGTTTGGGGTCTTTATTTAGAAGTTTGGTGATGTTTTTGTGACCAGAAATATTTCCTAGAAACTTAACTTTTATTTATATCGATTAGCCTGTGGTAAAATTGATTTTGTTATATGTTGTTTTACGTATAGCCACAGTTTCCACGAACCTATCAATGACATTAAGTGAGGATTTACTGTTTCTAGATAGCACTCTTTTAGGTATGTTGTATGAGTTCAGGTCACTCATGTAGTTTCAGCATTGGTATTTTCTTTGCAATTTCTATTTGTCTTTTTTGCTTTGAGTTTGGAAAATGAACTTCCAGTATGCCTGTACCTACGTAGCTGTTTTCCTAGATGTCTACTTTTCCCATTTTTATTGAATGTTTAAAAATGAGCCTTTTCCCCCAAGTCATGAATAACTGATTTTAGAATTTTAGAATAACTTGATTTTATACTTAAAACTGACAACTGATTATATTTTCTTAAATGACTTGACAGGTTGGAATTCGAGGTACCAATATAGTTGTGCTTGGGGTAGAAAAAAAATCTGTTGCCAAGCTTCAAGATGAAAGAACTGTAAGGAAGATTTGTGCCCTTGATGACCACGTCTGCATGGCTTTTGCAGGTACTTACGGACCTACAATAGTGATACATAGTACCTTAGTGTAGTAGGGCAACACAATTGGTCTCACTGCTGCAGTTGTGCTATATTTATATAACATACAGTCACACTTCATTTCTTACTAAAAGCAATTTTTTTAAAGGAAAATCTCAAATTTGTAAACCAGGATTTCTGATAATGAGCTTTGATAAAGCATAAATGTTAAAAGATATATATTACATTACCTTACTTAAAACTTTAGGTAGCTGTTTTCTTTTAATAACTTTTGATTTGAAATAATTATGGTTCAGAAGTTACCAAAAACATGAAGTCTGCTTTTACCAAGTTTCCCTTAATGGTAACATCTTCAAAACCAGTAAATTGACATTCATTTAGTCCAAAGAGTTTATTCAAATGTCACCAGTTTTACATGCATTCATGCATGCATATGTGTATGTGTTTCGTTTTATTTCATTTATCTAATGTGCAGATTCATGGAGCCATCACTACAGTCAGGATATACAACTCTCCCATCATGACAAGGCTACCTCATACTATTCCATCTCTCCATCTTTAATCTCTAGAAACCATTGTCTATTCTCTGTGTCTGTAACATTTTGAGAATGTTATATGGATAAAGTCATATGATATATAACCTTTTCAGAATGGTCTTCTTTATTAAGCATAATTCTCTTACAATTTATCCAAATTGTTTCAGGTAACAACAGTCTATTTTTTTAATTGCTGACTAGTAGTCCATCTTATGAATGCGCCACAGTTTGTTAACTCTCACATTGAAGGACATTTGAGTTATTTCCAGTTTTTTTTTTTTTTTTTTTTTGAGACAGAGTCTCACTTTGTTGCCCATGTTAGAGTGAGTGCTGTGGTGTCAGCCTAGCTCACAGCAACCTCAAACTCCTGGGCTCAACCAATCCTCCTGCCTCAGCCTCCCAAGTAGCTGGGACTACAGGCATGTGCCACCATGCCTGGCTAATTTTTTTCTATATATATTAGTTAACCAATTAATTTCTTTCTATTTATAGTAGAGATGGGGTCACTCTTGCTCAGGCTGATTTCGAACTCTTGATCTCGAGCAATCCGCCCACCTGGGCCTCCCAGAGTGCTAGGATTACAGGCATGAGCCACTGCACCCGGCCTCCAGTTTTTGAATATTCTAAATAAAGCTTCTGTGAACTTTTGTGTATAAATTTTTGTGTGAACATAGGATTTCCTTTCTCTGGGGTAAATTTCTAAGAGTGCAATTGCTGTAATCCATATTTAGTTTTATAAAACACTGCCAAATTGTATTCCAGAGTGGCTATGCTATTTTAAATTCCATCTAGAAATGTACAAAGAATTCATTGTCTCTGCATCCTCAGCAGCATTTGGTGTTTTTACTCTTTTTTATTTTAGACATTTTTACAGGTATGTAGTGATATCTAATTGTAGGTATAAATTATATTTTCCTCCTGGCTAGTGATGTTGAACACATTTTCAGGTGCTTATTTGCATCTGTACAGTGAATAAAACATGCCTCATGTCATTTTTGCTTATTTTCTAATTATACTTTTTTTAAACTAGAATTTTATATTGTAGCTTAAAAACCTTAATCAAGCCAATGCAATGATACATGACTATAATCCCAGCTACTTGGGAAGTTGAGGCAAGAGGATCACTTGAGCCCAGGAGTTTGAATCCAATCTGGGCAACATAGTAAGATCCCACTTCTTAAAAAACAAAATTAACAAAGAACCAAAAAACCTCATTCAGGACAAAATAGCCTTTGTCCTACTATCTTAAAAAAGGAATGATCTTGCCATAAAACAGGCCTTAATACATTTTAAAAGATTGAAATCATACAAAGTATATTTTCTCATCAAAATGGACTAGAACTAGAAATCAATAGCAAAAAGAAAAGTTAAAAAACAACAACATGTAGAAGTTAAACAATATACTCCTAAATTACCCATGGATCAGTGAAAAAAAAATCACAAGGGACATTAGCAAATCTCTTGAGAGGAAAAAAAAATAACATATCAAAACTTATGGGGTGTATTGAAAGTAGTTCTAAGAGGAAAATTTATAGCTGTAAACACATTGAAAAAGAAAAATCTCAGTTCAACAACCTAACGTTATACCTTAAAACTATAAAAAGAAGCATAAACTAAATGTAAAGCTAGCAGAAGCAATAAAGTAAAAAAGTGAAGTAAAAAAATTAAAAAGTAAAGCAATAAAATAAGCATAGATAAATAACAGAAAATAGAAAAATGATAGAGAAAATTAACAAAACCAAATTCTTTGAAAAGATCAAAAAAATTGACAAACCTTTAGCTATTTTGACTAAGAAAACAAAGAAAAGACTCAATTAAAATGAGAATGAAAAGGGGGCATTAATACCAATAAAAAGGATTTAAGAGAGTACTATGAATAATTGTACACTAACAAAATGCCTTGAAACACACAAATTACCTTAATTAGATACATAAAATCTGAATAGACATAAGAAAACGTTGAATCAGTTATCAAAAACATCCCAACAAAGAAAAGTCCAGGAGCTAATGGCTTTACTGGTGAATTCTGCAAAATGTTTTAAAGAAGAATTAATATTAGTCCTTCTCAAACTCTTCCAGAGAATTGAGGAGGAGTGAACACTTGCAAACTGATTCTATAAAACCAGCATTACCATGATCCCCAAACCAGGCAAAGATACCACAGGAAAATAAAAACTATATACCAATATCCCTTATGAGAAGTGATGCAGAAATCCTCACCAATACTAGAAAAATGAATTCAGAATATTAAAAGTATCACACATCACAATCAACTGGAATTTATTCCTAGAATGCAAGGATGGTTCAACATATGAAGATCAATCAATGTAATATACAACATTAACAGAATGAAATAAAAAACTGCATGGTTAGGCCGGGCGCTGTGGCTCACGCCTGTAATCCTAGCTCTTGGGAGGCCGAGGCGGGCGGATTGCTCAAGGTCAGGAGTTCAAAACCAGCCTGAGCAAGAGCGAGACCCCGTCTCTACTATAAATAGAAAGAAATCAATTGGCCAACTGAGATATATATATAAAAAATTAGCCGGGCATGGTGGCGCATGCCTGTAGTCCCAGCTACTTGGGAGGCTGAGGCAGAAGGATCACTCGAGCCCAGGAGTTTGAGGTTGCTGTGAGCTAGGCTGACGCCACGGCACTCACTCTAGCCTGGACAACAAAGCGAGACTCTGTCTCAAAAAAAAAAAAAAAAAAAAAAAACTGCATGGTTATATCAATTGATACAGAACAATGCATTTGACAAAATTTAACACTCTTTTCTTGATAATGATACTCAACAACCTAAAAATAGAAGAAAATTACCTCAACATAATCAAAGCGATATATGAAAAACTCACAGCTAACTTTATACTCAGTGGTGAAAGACTGAAAGCTTTTCCTCTAGAATCAGGAACAAGATAAATATATCCACTTTTACCAGTACTATTCAACATAGTAATGAAAATCTTAGAGCAGTTAGGCTACAAAAAGAAATAAATGGCATCTAAATTGGGAAGGAAGAAAAATTGTCTCTGTTAACATATAACATGATCTTAAATATAGAAAACTAAAGATTGCACAAAAAATTATTAGAAATAATAAACAAGTTGGGCAAAGTTGTAGGACACAAAATCAATACCCAGAAACTAGTTGTATTTTTATACACTAACAATGAACAATCAGAAAAGGGAATTAAGAAAAACAATTCCATTTACAATAATATCAATGGCCAGTAAGCACAAATGATGGTGAAAATATGATCAACATCACTGATTGTGGAGGCTAAAACAACTCCATCTTCGATGTTAATTGGCCATGTTGACTTTTGATTAACCCCAGTTTGGGGAATGCCTCCAAGATTTCTACTTCTACCTACTTGCTTTAAATCCTGCCCTTAGGTCCAGACAGCCTTGATGTTGTTATAAACAAGTACTTACCATGAATCCTGCCCTTAGACAAAGTCTTGCCTTCCCAAGTGGTCAATCAGTTGTCCTATACATTGCTCCCCTTTGGTATGTAAGTCCTGGGTCTGGGGTATAGCAGGGTGGATATCCACCATCTCTCTACCAACTAGGACATAGCTACTGTTTGTAAGTCCTTATCAAATGTTTCTTTCTGAGAAAATGGACTTGTCAGTCTCTTTCTTTGGCCTATCAGCTTCCTTGGCCTTTGGGGGTTAGTTTGCATAGACCTCACCATGGAACACTAATAATTAGGGAAATGCAAATCAAAACTACGGTGATGGCTGGGCATGGTGGCTTACACCTGTAATCCTAGCACTCTGGGCAGCTGAGGCAGAGGATTGCTTGAGCTTAGGAGTTCAAGATCAGCCTGAGCAAGAGCAAGACCCCATCTCTACCAAAAGTAGAAAAAATTAGCTGGAGGTGGTTGCACCCTTCTGTAGTCCGAGCTACTCGGAAGGCTGAGACAGGAGGATCACTTGGGCCCAGGAGTTGAAGATTGCAGTGAGCTATAATGACACCAATGTACTCTAGCCCAGGCAGCAAAGTGAAACTGTCTCAAACAAACAAACAAACAAACAAAACACTGCAGTGATACACCGCTTTATATTTATCAGTATGGCTATTATCAAACAAACAAAATCCCCAAAATACCAAATGTTGGCAAAGGTGTGGACAAGTTGGAATCCTCTTGCACTATTGATGAGATTGTAAAATGGTACAGTCACTATGAAAAAAAGTATGACTACTCCACAAAAAAATTAAAGAGAATTAGCATATAATCTAGCAGTCCACTTCACATATATGAAAAGCATTGAAAATAGACTTGAACAGATATTGGTATACCTATGTTCATAGCATTATTCATAATAGCCAAAAGGTAGAAGCAACCCAAATGTGCATTGATGGATGAGTGAAAAAACAAAATGTGGTGTGTACATACAGTAGACCATAATTCATCTTTAATAAGGAAGGAAATTTGGACATATGCTACAACACATATGAACCTTTATCCCAGTCACCATAGGACAAATACTGTATGATGATTCCACTTTATGAACTAGAATAGTCAAATTTATAGAGACAAGGAGTAGAATGGTGCTTGCCAGGGAATGGGGGTCAGGGTAGAATGAGGAGTTATTTAATGAGTACAGAGTTTCAGGTTTGTAAGATGAAAAGTTCAGGAGATGAATGGTGGTGATGGTCACACATGTGAATGTACTTAATGTCACTGAAATGTACACTTAAAAATGGTTACAATGGTAAATTTTATGTATGTTTTACCACAATAAAAGACAATAGGGAAAAAAGGAATAATTTTAATGTAAATGATATGGACTTCTTTAACCTCTGATGCATATACCTTTCTAACTATTTTTAATATAAAAATAACCTTAATATGTATGTATCTTTTTGGCACAGTAAAGCATTCACAAATATTATTTTTCTCATGTTAATTGGTTTTTGTAATTGGCAAATACCTAAATGTCTATTATTAGAGAATCATTATGATAAATCATGGTATAGCCATACAATGGCTTAAAAACATAGGCTCTGGAGTCATATTAAGTGGATTCGAAGACATACTTCATTATCTGCTAAACCTGTAACTGGGAGCAAAGTACTTACCTGCTCCTTACCTCAGTTTACTTATCTGAGTACCTTATTTATTGTTGTAAGAATTAATAGAGTTAATACATGTGAAGAATTGGAATTGTATATCTGACATATGTGAATGTTTCATGAATACTGCTATTCATTACTAATCATACTGCCATTGCTATTGCAACTGCCATATCATTATTATTATTTAGTGGCAATGTAAAAAGGAGGTGGTAGAACCTGTTCTATGATTTATATACATCCCACAAAAGTTCATGTGTTGGAAACTTAATCCCTCTGTCCTCATTAACATGATACTGATGGCTCCTCCCTCACACACGAATTAATGTCATTAACACAGGAGTGAGTTTAGTTATAACTGGAGTCAGATCCTGATAAAAAGGATGAGTTCAGCCCACTTCCCTCACTGGCTCATTTGCTAACTTCCATCTTATACCATAGGATGACTCTCATCAGTTGCCAGTGTCATGCTGTTGTGCTTCCCAGTTTCAGAACTGTGAGCTCAATAAACTTCTGTATATGTTACCCAGTTTGTAGATTCTGTTATAGCAACAGAAAAAGGAATAAGACAGAAAATTGTGGGCAAGAAGTGGAGCTGTTTCTGTAACAAATAACTGAAAATGTGGAAGTGGCTTAGAACTGGGTAATAGGTAGAGGCTGGAACAGTTTTGAAGTGAGTGCTGGAAAAAGCCATAAATGGAGCACTGAGGGCAATTCTGGTAAAGACTCAGAAGAGGAGTGCTGTGGGGAAATTCTAAATCTTCTTAGAGATTACTTAAGTGGTTGTGACCAGAATGTTGATATGGACAATAAAGGCCATTCTGATGAGGTATCTAATGGAACTGAAAAATAAAATTTTGGACACTAGAGCAAAGGCTATCCTTGATATAAAGCAGCAAAAAACTTGGCTGAACTATGTTCATGCTCCAGGGATTTATGAAAGGCAGAATTTAAGAATGACAAATTAGGTTATATGGTAGAAGAAATATCTAAGCAGCAAGGCATTCAGGCTGCTACATGGCTACTTTTAACTACTTAAAGTAAAATAAGAGAGGAAAGAGATAATTTAAAGACAGAATTTATAATTAAAAGGGAAACAGAGTGGAAAGATTTGAAAAATTTGCAGCCTGGCCATGTGATAGAGAATGAAACAACATTTTCAGCAGAAGATTCCAAGGGTGAGACCAAGGAGCCTTTGATGAGATTAGTATGGAGATAAAATCAGAGGCTATTTGTTAAAATAATGGGAGAAAATTCCCAAAAGCATTTTAGAGATTTTCAAGGCAGCCCCTCCCATCATATGCCCAGAACTCTAGAAAGGCAGAATGACTTCAGGGATGGGCCACTGTCTAGGGCCACCTCTGGTCTCTGCTCCTTGCAGTCCCATGCAGGGTTCCATGGCCACCCTAGCTTAAGTGGCCCTAGGGTGGCTCCACTTGCTGCTCTAGAAGATACAAGTCATAAACCTTGGTTGCATACCTGTGGTGCTAATTCTGCAGGTGGGCAGAATGCAAAAACTATGGAGGGGAGGGGCATAACTTCCTTCATCTAGATTTCAAAGGACGTCAAGAACAGCCTGGAAGTATACATAGAGTTTGTCAGGAGGTGGTGCTACCACAGAGAGACCCTAGCAGGGCAATGCTGAGCAGAAATGTGAGGTGGGAGTCAGAACTTCCATGGAGAGCTCCTACTAGGGCAAAACCTAGTGGGCCACCCCCAAGACTCCCAAACTGTATAGCTACCAGTATACAATGTCAGTCTAGGAGAACTGCTGCATAGGCTGAGCCCAGCAAAGCCATAGAGGTGGACTTCCTGAGGCTTTGCAGGACCAAACTCCCCAGTGTGTCCAAGAGGCAGCACATGGAATAAAAGATGATTCTGAAGCTTTTATGTTTAATGTTGTTTACCCTGTTGGATTTTGAACTTACTTGGGACCAATTACTCTTTTTCCTTACCTCTTCCCCCATTTTAGAATGGAAATGTCTATCCTATACCTGTCCCACCATTATATTTTAGAGGTGGGCAACCTGTTTTGATGTCACAGGCTCCCAGGTGGAGAGAATTTGCCATGGGATAAGTCATGCCTAGAGTTTCACCTACGTCTGATTTAGATGAGACTCTTGACTTTGGACTTTTGAGTTTATGCTGAATTGAGTTAAGGAGTTAAGATTTTGGGACTATTTGGATGGAATGAATGTATTTTGTATTTCGAGAAGTATATAAGTTTTGGGGGGTCAGGAGCAGAGTGCTGTGGTTTTAATGTCCCTACAAAACTCATGTTGAAATTTAACTGCCATTATAACAGTGTTGAGAGGCAGAACTTTTTAATGGGCTGATTAGTTGACACAGTTTCAATGTTTGTCCCCTCCAAATCTCATGTTGAAATTTGATCTCCAGTGTTCAAGGTGGGGCCTAGTAGGAGATGTTTGGGTCATGGGGACAGATCCCTCATGAATAGATTGATGCCCTCCCCATGGTAATGAGTTAGTTCTTGCTCTGTTAGTTCAAACAAGAACTGGCTGTTTAAAGAGTATGGCTCCCATATTCTCTCTCTTGCTCCTTCTGTCACCATATGACATGCCTGCTCCCCTTCACTTTCCACCTTGATTGGAAGTTGCCTGAAACCCTAAGCAGATGCTGGTGCCATGCGTCTTGTACAGTCTGTAGAACTGTGACCCAAATAAACCTTTTTTATTTCTAAATTACCCAGTCTCAGGTATTCCTCTGTAGCAACACAAAACGGAATAAGATACCAGATCATGAGGGCTCTGCCCTGGTAAGCAGATTCCTGCCATTATCATGAGAGTGTATTGGTTACCTTGCGTGGTTAGCCTGCTTTTTCTCTCTGTCTCTGCATCTTGCCATATCATGTTTTTCTGCCATATTATGATATACCAAGAAGGCCCTCACTATATGCCAGTACCATGCTCTTGGACTTCCCAGCCTCCCAAACAGTGAGAAACAGATTTCTTTTCTTTCTGAAGTACCCAATCTGTGGTTTTCTGTTACAGGAACAGAAGATTGGCTAGGACAATCTGTATGTATAGACATAGGAGATTAGCTATAATATAGATTAAAAATAGTAGGTCATAGAGGAATATGGATAATATGGTTTTAAATTTTGAAATGTGATAGCTTCTGTTCTCTGTTGGCGTATTTTACAGTGAGCACATATCAGAAAAACATGGAGTTCTATTTGAAAAAATTACACTTTTGTTGATGTTGTTATTCTTACAGTTGTGCCTGTACTGTTTGGAAAACAAACCTTAAGAAATATCAGAATATCAACATCAAATTGGTACTGACTGATTAACACTATGGTGCTCAAAGGGTGGTGGTGTTCACGAGGGATTTGGAGGTTTGGGAGATAGTCCCACATCTGAGGGATGTTGTGAACATTGTGGAGGGGAAGGGCATACCTCTAAGCCTTGCTAGTGAGAGGCAAAGATAAAAAATGTAACCAAAATGTTAAAAAAAAACAAAAACCATTTATCGGATGTTGGGCAGGTGGGAGGGGGAAGGAGGGATTGGGTATTTACATACAAAGTGAATGTGATGCACACTGTCTGGGGGATGGACACGCTTGAAGCTCTGACTCCAGGGGGGAGGGGAGGCAAGAGTAACGTATGTAACCTTAACGTTTATACCCCCATAGTATGTTGAAATAAAATAAATATCAGAATATTTGAAGAAAAATTATTTCATGTAGCATGTAGAATTACTATTAAGTAGATCCCACTTAATAGTAAAAATTTTACATTGTATTAATATATCTTAAAGGTAAATTTGTGGTAGAGATTGAACATCCCAAATTTAAAAATCCAAAATCTGAATTGTTGTAAAATCTAGAACTTTTTGAGTACCAACATGACACTCCAAAGAAATGCTCATTGGAGCATTTTGGATTTTCAGATTTGGGATAATCAGCTGATAAGCAAAATGCAAATATTATAAGACCTGAAAAAAATCCAAAACACTTCTTGTCTCAAGCATTTTGGATGGAGGATAACCGACTTGATTTTTCAAACCCTTAATTTTAGCCAAAAAACTGAGAAGTGACATTTCACAATTGTGTGGAATGCAGTTTAAATTCAGTGGATACGTTTAATAATGAAGTAATGGTTCTGTTTTCATAAAAAGTCCAGCTTACTGTGAGTGTTTAAACCATTATTCTTTAAAAACTAAGTAAGAATGCATCAAATTAAGCTTTTTTTTTTTTTTGAGACAGGGTTTCACTTTGTTGCCCAGGCGAGAGTGACCGCCATGGCATCAGCCTAGCTCACAGCAACCTCAAACTCCTGGGCTCAAGCAATCCTCCTCCCTCAGCCTCCCGAGTAGCTGGGACTACAGGCATGCACTACCATGCCTGGCTGATTTTTTCTATGTATTTTTAGTTGTCCAATTAATTTCTTTCTATTTATAGTAAACACGGGGTCTCACTCTTGCTCAGGCTGGTTTTGAACTCCTGACCTCGAGCAATCCACCCGCCTCAGCCTCCCAGAGTGCTAGGATTATAGGCGTGAGCCACCATGCCTGGCCTTTTTTTTTTTTTTTTTTTTGAGTCAGAGTCTCACTCTTGCCTGGGCTATAGCGCCATGGTGTCAGTCTACCTCACGGCAACCTCAAACTCCTGGGCTCAAGGGATCCTACTGCCTCAGCCTCCCGGGTAGTGGGACTATAGGCATGCACTACAATTTCTGGCTAATTTTTTCTATATATTTTTAGTTAGCCAGTTAATTTCTTTCTATTTTAGTAGAGACAGGGTCTCAATCTTGCTCAGTCTAGTTTCAAACTTCTGACCTTGAGAGATCCTCCCAGAGTGCTAGGATTACAGGCGTGAGCCAAATTTGCGCCCCTGGCCCAAATTAAGTCTTAAATGAAATAAATCAGAAGGTAGGGCAAGTAACACTTAATTTTATAAATCCTGTATGATGAGCATGTATTGAGAGGAAAAAAAGGTTTTATGAGAGAAAAAGGTTTCATTTGAGGCCAGGCGGAGGTGGCTCACGCCTGTAATCCTAGCACTCTGGAAGACAGGCCGGCAGATCATTTGAGCTTAGGCGTTCGAGACCAGCCTGAGCAAGAGTGAGATCCCATTTCTACCAAAAATAGAAAGAAATTAGGCAAACAACTGAAAATATATAGAAAAAACTAGCTGGGCATGGTGGCGCATGCCTGTGGTCCCAGCTACTTGGAAGGCTGAGGCAGATGGATTGCTTGAGCCCAGGAGTTCGAGGTTGCCGTGAGCTAGGCTGGATGCCATGGCACTCTAGCCCAGGCAACAGAGTGAGAGTTTGTCTCAAAAAAAAAGAGGAAAGAAAAAGATTTCATGGAGGCTAAAACTCATGTGACAAAGAAAAACATACTGAAAAAATGTATTTTTGTAAAATTTTGATTATTTTTATAGGACTGACTGCTGATGCTAGAGTAGTAATAAACAGAGCCCGTGTGGAGTGTCAGAGCCATAAGCTTACAGTGGAGGACCCAGTTACTGTGGAATATATAACTCGCTTCATAGCAACTTTAAAGCAGGTAAGCTCATGGTCTAATACACTTCTTTGAGTTTTCTCACTTTTCATCATTATAAGTCCTATCATAGAAATACTACAATTACTCCAACCATTTGGTCTATTAAATCTATTAAATTCCTTTTTATTTCTCACACTTCTTTTATACTCACACTCTTATTCCAGTAGAATACATTGATTTAACTACTAGAAATCTCAATCAGTATTAATTCTGGGAATTATATTCAAATTTAAAAGAACAGTACGTCTAATTTTTTTTTTAATCTTTTGAGACAGGGTTTTGCTCTGTTGCTTGGGCTGGAGTACAGTGGTGTGGTTACAGCTCACCATGATCTCCAACTCCTAGGCTCAAATGATCTCCCAGGGTCAGCCTCCCAATTAGCTAGGACTACAGACACATACCATCATGTTCAGCTAATTTTTTTTTTTTTAATTTGTTTCTTATAGAGATGAGGCTGGTCTTGAATTCCTCATGCCTAGGCCTCCCAAAGTGCTGGGATTGCAGACATGAGCTATCACTCCAGGCTGATAAATCTAATCTTTTAAAGGGGTTTTCTGGAGATATAATAATAAGAACCATTCTTTAAATGTTTTCCAAAGACACCAATTATTCTTTTACCCAAATATCTATTATGATTTGAATATGTCCCCCAAAAAGCATGTGCTGGAAACTTAATCCCTAATGCCACAGTGGTGGGAGGTGGTGCCTAATTAGAGGTACTTAGGTTATGAGGGATCCACCCTCTTGAATGGATTAATTCTGATTATAAAAGGACTTGAGGCTGCAAGTTCAATCTCTGCTCTCTCTCACAATCTCTTGTCTTTACACCTGCTCTCTTGCCTGTTGGTACTAGGATGAAACAGCACCAAAACCATGGCTTGGTGTGGGCTTCTTGATCTTGGACTTCCTAACCTCCCTAACTATAAGAAATAAACCTCTGTTCTTTATAAATTATCCAGTCTCAGGTATTCTGGTATAACAACACAAAATAGACTAAGGCAAAATTTAAACATAACTGATCAGATTTAGATATGATTTCTTCTTAATCCCTGCATAGATACATGGCTTAACATTAAGTGTAATCAAGTATATATTTATTATTTTTTCACTTATGTACTTTATATATGGCAATGTTGTCTTTATAGTTATTATTCTTACTAATTCTATAATACTGTTTCTAGTTGCTATCTGATAATTTAGTTACATTGTTTCCATTTTCTTTTATTCTCCTTTTCTCTTTCTCTCTCTTCTTTTGCTCTTTCTGTCTCTCTGGAAATCTAATAATATTATTCTATCTTTGTTATGGCTTTTGTTTTTATTCTTTGAATTATTTTGTTAAATTAATTTTTAGTATGGGCTTACTACATTAAAGATTACAATTGGTTTTAAGACTCTTTATATGAAGCTAAATTGCTTCTTAGAAAGATTGAGCCAATTTTTATTGTACAACTAGCAATGCATAAATGTATCCCTGAAGAATCATCAACGTAGGGTTTTTCATTTTTCTTTTATTTTACAAATAAGTATCATGTAGTACTGTAATAGTTGTTTTAATTTGTGTTTTATAATTAGCAGTGAGGTTGAATTTTTTTCCACGTTTGTCTGTTATTTTCAGTTCTCATGTTATAAACTATGTTTTCTTTTGACAGGCACTCAAATGGTTAAGAGTGTGCCTGCAGGAGCCACATTTTGGGGATTTGAATCCTGACTTTGCTCCTTCTTAGTGCCTTGGGCAAACTATTTCACCTACTTTAGCTTCAGTTTTCTTATTTGTAAAATCAGCATTAAAATAATACCTACTTTGTTGATTTGCATTATGGAGTAAATAATATATTGTAAGCAGTTAGAACACTTATTGGCACAGATTTTACCATTTGTTTAAACTCATATATTCTATATGTTAAAGTTTTAACTGATTGGGTTATAACAAAATTATCCTTTTTAAAAAAATTTGTTAGTTCATGTTGCAAGAAAGTCCAATATTTTTATATTATTCTATTTTTCTGTTTTATTTGCTTCGATTTTCCCATTTGTTAAAAAGTCATCCACCAAAAAATAAACTGCAGAACATTGTATATATAAGGTTCCCACTTGTGGTTTTTAGATTTCCTTCTAGAAATATCAAAGCTATTCATGAAACATTGTCATAAGTCTATGACATTGGGATTGCCACTGCAGTAGCGGACCTGGGGCTATGGGGTCCACAGTAGATATCTCATGTGCACCTTTTATGCTTTTAAATTATTTTAACCCTGTCCATGTATTTTTTTTTGTTTTTTTTTTTATTTTTTTTTGTTTTTTTTTTTTATTTTGGCATATTATGGGGGTACAGATTTTAAGGTTTCAATAAATGCCCATTTCCCCCCCTCCCTGTCCATGTATTTTTATTTAAAAAAAGAACATGGTTAATTAAGCAAGTTAAATAAAATGATCTCTCCTCTAAGGTATATTTACAAAGCATTTACTTCATACCTATGTGTGAATGAGGAACCTTAGAAAGAACAAAGACATTAAAACATAAACCATATTCTTTAAGAGTTTATATTCATAGCCTATTTGCATTCAGATTTTGAAGTGACTTATAAAAAAACATATAATATAATAGAGTTATATCAGCAAGATGACCAGGAGTTGCCTGGTACTGGTTCTACCCACAAAAAGGAACTGAAAAAATGATGAACAGCTATATTTTGACAAGAGTCATGGAGGAAATATACTGGAGAGCACCAGGAGAGTGGTGAAATTTCTATGGAGTATGGAAGCCCAGAATAACACACTAGAAAGGAGAGTGAGGCATTCTGCCTCTGCCACACTGACTCTCCTCTAGGATCATCAGCTTGGAGATTCTCAGAAGCCCCCAGTGCCGCCACAAATGCCACCAGTCCTCACTGCAAGGAGCATTTCCCAGTCCTCACAAGCCACAAGTCCAGTTTGGAGACTAGGTGGCTAATTTTTTCTATTTTGGGTAGAAATGGAGTCTTGTTCTTGCTCAGGCTGGTCTCGAACTCCTGACCTCAGGAAATCCTCCTGCCTCAGCCTCCCAGATTGCTAGGATTACAGACATTAGCCCCTTGCCTGGTTAAAAGAATTGTCTTACTTGAGTTTTTAAATAGAGATAACAGTACATAATTAACATAATATACTTGGTAATAATAGTATCAAGTAAGAATACTTATTAATAGTAGTAACAATTATAGTGTCCCTCAAGGTAAGCCAAGGACATGTTTCCAAAGCATAGCCCATTGAAATCAGCTTTACTGAGAACAAAAATGGTATGGCATAAATACACAGTTGTCTGCTGTATTAGGAAGACTATGATCTAATTATGTTACCAAAATATATACAAAGCAACAAGAAAATAATTTTGAGACCATGTATAAACAAACTTGTGATACTATTTTATAGACTGTACAGCTTAAGTTTTAAAAAAAATTCATCATGAATTGAGATTAGTCCAGAAAGGGTCAGGAAAAAGATCTTTAATATATAGAATAAGAATCAGAAAAGTAGATCATTTTGGCAGCAATGCTTCATTTATTATTAGAATTTTTTATTTGATAAGTATTAGGTTGGTTCAAAAGTAATTGCAGTTTTGGACTGTGAATTTTAAATCCTTATAGCCGGGCTTAAACACATTTTTATTAATCAAAAAAGGAACCATTACCATCAACACATTTTTTTCAGCGAGAAATAAGTTTATTCCTGTAGCATAAAAATCCATGCTTTGGGATTCGACAAACTCTTGGAAAGCCTTTTCTGCATCCTGATGGTTGTGGAAGCATTTTCCCTGCAAAAAGTTGTCAAGATGCTTGCAGAAGTGTTGGTCAGTTGGCAAAAAGATCAGGTGAATATGGCGGATGAGGCAAAACTTCGTAGCCCAATTCGTTCCACTTTTGAAGTGTTGGTTGTGTGACCTGTGGACAGACGTTGTCATGGAGAATTGGGCCCTTTCTGTTGACCAATTCTAGCTACAGGCTTTGCAGTTTTCGGTGCATCTCATTGATTTGCTAAGCATACTTCTCAGGTGGAATGATGTCTCCGAGATTCAGAAAGCTGTAGTGAATCAGACTGGCAGCAGACCACCAAACAGTGACCAGGACCTTTTTTGGTGAAAGTTTGGCTTTGGGAAGTGCTTTGGAGCTTCTCCTCAGTCCAGCCACTGAGCTAGTCATCACCGGTTGTCATATAAAACACACTTTTTGTCACACATCACAATTTGATCAAGAAATGGTTTGTTGTTGTTGCGTACAATAAGAGGAGATGATGCTTCAAAACCATGATTTTTATTTTTTTTTATTTTCAGACAGCTCATGAGGCACCCACTTTATTGAGCTTTTTCACCTTTCCAATTTGCTTCAAATGCCAAATTACTGTAGGATGGTCAATGTTGAGTTCTTCGGCAACTTCTCATGTAGTTATAAGAGCATCAGCTTAGATGATTGCTCTCAATTGGTTGTTGTTAAGTTCCAATGCCTGGCCACTGCACTCCTCATCTTCAAGGCTCTCTTCTCCTTTTCAAAACTTCTTTAACCAGCACTGCACTGTACATTCATTAGCAGTTTCTGGGCCAAATGCGTTGTTGGTGTTACAAGTTGTCTCTGCTACTTTACGACCCATTTTGAACTTGAATAAGAAAATCACTCAGATTTTCTTTTTGTCTAACATCATTTGCATAGTCTAAAATAAATGTAAAATAAACAGCAAGTAATAAGTCATTAGCAAGAATATGTAGGCCGGGCGCGGTGGCTCACGCCTGTAATCCTAGCTCTCTGGGAGGCCGAGGCAGGCGGATTGCTCAAGGTCAGGAGTTCAAAACCAGCCTGAGCAAGAGCGAGACCCCGTCTCTACTATAAATAGAAAGAAATTAATTGGCCAACTGATATATATATATAAAAAAATTAGCCGGGCATGGTGGCGCATGCCTGTAGTCCCAGCTACTCGGGAGGCTGAGGCAGAAGGATTGCTTGAGCCCAGGAGTTTGAGGTTGCTGTGAGCTAGGCTGATGCCACGGCACTCACTCTAGCCTGGACAACAAGTGAGACTCTGTCTCAAAAAACAAAAAAACAAAAAAACAAAACAAAACAAAAAAAGAATATGTAAAGTGAGAAATGAGCATTAAAATAATGTATAGCATAACCATATTTATTTAAGAATGTATTCCTATATCAAACGACAAATGTCAGCAATGCTAAAACCACAGTTACTTTTGCACCAACCTAATAATGGTGTTATCCTAAAAATACATTTTATTTTTCAGAAATATACCCAGAGCAATGGACGAAGACCCTTTGGTATTTCTGCCTTAATCGTAGGTTTTGATGATGATGGTATCCCAAGATTATATCAGACAGATCCTTCTGGTACTTACCATGCTTGGAAGGTGAGTCATAAATTTGTTAATATGTATATTTTTAGAAGTTAAGTAAATATATTCACAGTAAATTCTTTATTGTTTTCAGGAACATGATAAAATTTTGTTGCATTAAAATACTAATCACCACCATTCTGATAAAATATTGATCATGGAACAAACTTTCTAACTGTAACCATTTATTCAGAAACTGATGGTTTTGGATGAATACAGAAACACCTTGGTTTATTAAGCATAGGGTCTTTTTTCTACTTTTGAAAAGATGTAATAAACCTAAGTGTTTATAAATGCCTAAGAGAAATCCAGTTCCTATTCATTGTTCACTCTTCCAAATTAATATTGTATCAGATAGATGCTTGCTTTGAATAGTAATAATCTTTCTGGTTTTAATAAAGAATTAGATGAATATTTAAATTCCTACTAAAATATTTAATGCATTATCTATTGTAGGCAAGTCAGAGCACCCCAAATTGTGAATCTGTACTTGCATGATAGTACATAGTGATAATCTCCACATAATTCCTGGAATATATCATAATTTGTTTTCTGGATAAGTTGTTAATTCTTATTTTGGCATTCAATGACAGTACTAATACTAACTTTGTTTAATGGTGCACTCAAATCCAATATAAAAGTCTAGGGCAGGCCGGGCGTCGTGGCTCACGCCTGTAATCCTAGCTCTCTGGGAGGCCGAGGCAGGCGGATTGCTCGAGGTCAGGAGTACGAAACCAGACTAAACAACAGCGAGACCCCGTCTCTACTATAAATAGAAAGAAATTAATTGGACAACTAATATATATAGGAAAAATTAGCCAGGCATGGTGTCGTATGCCTGTAGTCCCAGCTACTCGGGAGGCTGAGGCAGTAGGATTGCTTGAGCCCAGGAGTTTGAGGTTGCTGTGAGCTAGGCTGATGCCATGGCACTCACTCTAGCCTAAGCAACAAAGTGAGACTCTGTCTCAAAAAAAAAAAAAGTCTAGGGCAGGGGTCTTCAAACTTTTTAAACGGGGGACCAGTTCACTGTCCCTCAGACTGTTGGAGAGTATGCACTGTGGGCCCGGGACGAGTCCGCTGCTAAGGAGGACAGGCAGCTGCAGCAAAAATACCTAGCAGGCCGGATAAATGTCCTAGGTGGGTGGCATGTGGCCCGTGGGCCGTAGTTTGAGGACACCTGGTCTAGGAGCTAAAGAAATCTATTTTCCAGAAGTGAATTTTTACATATACTCGTGTATAAGAATAAGACTACACTACAAAATATAAGTGATTTTGACTTTATTAAAAGTTAAAATACCTAGACTTCTAATAGTTTCATACCAAGTTTATTTTACTATTACTATTACTGCCAGGCACAGTGGCTCATGCCTGTAATCTCAGCACTTTGGGAGGCTGTGGTGGGAGGATCGCTTGAAGCCAAGAGTTTGAGACCTGCCTGGGCAACATAGCAAGACCCTCCACAAACATTTTTTTTTCAATTAGCTGGTACGGTAGTACATGCCTGTAGTACTAGCAACTTGCCAGGCTGAGGGAGGAGGATCACTGGAGCCTGGGAGTTGGAGGTTGCAGTGAGCTGTGATCATGCTGCTGCTTTCCAGCCTGGACAATAAAGGATGAAACCTTGTCTCAAAAAAATAAATAAACACAGTTTATTTAACTGTTATTAAGAGCCATATAAATTAGTGGGGAAATATTGTGATGGTCTTTATAGCTTGTGTTAAGTAAAAAAATTGATTTAAGTGGCTGACCATACTCATAAGATACTGTTTTATATACCAGTTAACTAGGCCAGTGAAACAGTAGATTGTATTCTTGCGACAAATATCAATATCAGAATACTTCTGTCAGCTGCGCATCTTCTTTAATCTATATTGCTAATCTAATTGGTAATCAGAAGGTATCAATTTACTTGCAGTATATATAAGACATTTTTTTCTGTCATTTAGAAAGCTTTTACATATACTAGATTTCTTGTGTCTCTCAATTCTCTGCCCTAAACAAACCAAGTTATTACACTCGGTCTTTAAATATTTTGAAGCTTGTCATCTTCTCTTTGTATTTATCATTACATCATTACCCTTCATTTCCATAGTATAACACAGCATTTTTCAAGTTTACATAGTTTTTCATTTTAATATAATTGCTTTCAGGAGACATATGGAGAAGTATTTTTGTTTTATCTCAGTTTAGAATATTATGGAATTTTTAAATTGTGGGGAATTTCATTGATTATCTTGCTCTGAAACTATACTCTTACTGTGATGTCTTCAGGTCACATAGTGGAGCAGGAACGTGTGAACACTATGTGCCACACAACATGTGCACCCCACTACCATATTGTCATTCTACTCATTTTAGGTACTGCTAAGTTTATACTCCTACTTACTAACAATACTGAAATTAGAACTCAATGTATTAGTCCAATGTTCTTTCCACTACATCATGCTAACTCCTTTAGACCAAATGATTTTCTAAGCATGTCATATAAATATTGATAGCCATTCTTGGAAGGTAGAATAAAATAAATCTTCTGACTTGATTTCTGCTACTAAAGACTATAACACTTTAGCTATGAGATCATGTTTTGCTTTTTTGTTTGCTTTTGTGTTTTTTGTTGTTGTTGTAGTTTTGTTTAGTTTTTTTGAGACAGAGAGAGTCTCACTCTTTTGCCCAGGCTAGAGTGCCGTGGCATCAGCCTAGCTCGCAGCAACCTCAAACTCCTGGACTCAAGCAATCCTCCTGCCTCAGCTTCCCGAGTAGCTGGGACTATAGGAATGTGCCACCATGCCCAGCTAATTTTTTATATATGTTTTTAGCTGTCCAGCTAATTTCTTTCTGTTTTTTTAGTAGAGACGGGGTCTCCCTGTTGCTCAGGCTGGTCTCAAACTCCTGAGCTCAAAGGATCCTCCCGCCTTGGCTTCCCAGAGTGCTAGGATTACAGGCATGAGCCACCACACCCAGCCTGCTTCTGTGTTGTTTTTTTTTTATATTTGTTTGTTTGTTACTCCGACATATTGTACCAGGTAGCCTGATAGAATGTTGCAGTGGGCTATTGGGAACATAGCTATGGTCCTGGCATGACAACACTTTGCAGTGCTACATTGTAGTCTTACAAGGCACAGGTAGAGTAAAATGTGGAATGGACAGTAGAAAAAAGAAGTTATAGACAGGCCAGGCATGGTGGATCACTTCCACAGGAAGATATTAACAATCCTATGTATAAATACACCTAACACCAGAGCTCCCAGATTCATAAAATAAGTACTACTAGACCTATGAGATAAAATAAATAGCAACTTAATAATAGTGGGGGGCTTAAACACTCCACTGACAGAACTAGACATATCATTGATCAAAAACTAATAAAGAAACACTGGACTTAAATGGGACCCTAGAAAAAAGGGACCTCATAGATATTTATGAAACATTCTACCCAAAAACTGCAGAATATACACTTAACAGCACATAGAACATTTTTCAAGATATACCATGTTAGACCACAAAACAAGTATTAGCAAATTTTTAAAAATTGAAATCATACCATACATTTTCTTATTTTTTTATTATCTTTTTTTCACTTTTATTCTAAATTTTATTTAGCTTTGATTTTTATTTATATTATATTTTTATTTTTGGGTTAAGGAATACATGTATTTTCTTAGACTACAGTGGAATAAAACTAGAAATCAATTCCAAGAGGAACTAACAAAACTATACATACATGTGGTAATCAAACAATCTGCTGCCAAATGATCTTTGGGTCAGTGAAGAAATCATTATGGAAATCAAAAATCTTTTGCATTGAATGACAGTGGTGACACAAGCTACCAAAATCTCTGAGATACAGAAAAAACAATTCTAAGAGGGAAGTTCATAGCACTAAATGCCAACATGAAAAGGACAGAAAGATGGTAAATTAACAACCTAATGTTACACCCAGGGAACTAGAAAAATAAGAACAAACCAAAACAAATCTAGCAGAAGAAAAGAAATAACAAAGATCAAAATAAAACTAAATGAAATTGAAACTAAAAAAAAAAGAAAATACAAAGGATCAGTGAAACAAAAAGTTAATTCTGGCCGGGCGTGGTGGCTCACGCCTGTAATCCTAGCACTCTGGGAGGCCGAGGCGGGAGGATAGCTCGAGGTCAGGAGTTCGAAACCAGCCTGAGCAAGAGCGAGACCCCGTCTCTACTATAAATAGAAAGAAATTAATTGGCCAACTAATATATAGAGAAAAAATTAGCCGGGCATGATGGTGCATGCCTGTAGTCCCAGCTACTCGGGAGGCTGAGGCAGCAGGATTGCTTGAGCCCAGGAGTTGGAGGTTGCTGTGAGTGAGGCTGATGCCACGGCATTCACTCTAGCCTGGGCAACAAAGTGAGACTCTGTCTTAAAAAAAAAAGTTAATTCTTTGAAAATATAAACAAAATCGACAGACCACTAGCTAGATTAACCAAGAAAATTGGGAGAGGATTCAAATAAGATAAATCGGAGTTGAAAAAGAAGACATTATAACCAATACTACAGAAATACAAAAGATCATCTGAAACTACTACAAATACCTCTGTATACACAAACTAGAAAATCTAGAGGAAATGGGTAAATTTTTGGAAAGAAATTCCAAGCTTGCATCAGGAAAAAGTAGAAATTCCAAACAGCCCAAATAATGAGTAGCAAGATTAATGCAGTTATGAAAAATCTCCCAAGAACAAAAAAAAAGCCCAACAGACAAAACAAAAAAAACCGCCCAGGACCCTATGGATTCACAGCTGAATTCTATCAGACCTCCAAAGAAGAACTGGTACCTATCCTACTGAAATTGTTTCATAACATTTAGGAGGGAATCTTCCCTAACTCATTCTGTGAAGCCAGTATCACCCTGATACCAAAGCCAGGAAAAGACATATCAAAAAAAGAAAACTACAGACCAATATCCCTTATGAACATATATGCAGAAATCCTCAACTAAATACTATCAAACAGAAGTCAACAGCACATCAAAAAAATAATTCACCACAATCAAATGGGTTTCATCCCAGGGATACAAGGATGGTTTAATATACATGAATCAATAAATGTGATTTACCACTTAAACAAAACTTGAAAACAAAAACCATATGATTGGCCAGGCGTGGTGGCTCACGCCTGTAATCCTAGCACTCTGGGAGGCCGAGGCAGACGGATGCTCAAGGTCAGGAGTTCGAAACCAGCCTGAGCAAGAGCGAGACCCCGTCTGTACTATTAATAGAAAGAAATTAATTGGCCAACTAATATATATAGAAAAAATTAGCCAGGCATGGTGGTGCATGCCTGTAGTCCCAGCTACTCGGGAGGTTGAGGCAGGAGGATTGCTTGAGCCCAGGAGTTTGAGGTTGCTGTGAGCTAGGCTGACTGCCACGGCACTCACTCTAGCCTGGGCAACAAAGTGAGAACCTGTCTCAAAAAAAAACAGACAAAAAAAAACATATGATCATCTCAAAAGATGCATAAAAAATCTAGCACCACTTCATGATAAAAAAGCCTAGGCATAGAAGGAATATGCCTCAAAATTATAAAAGCCATATATGACAAACTCACTGCCAACATCATCCTGAATAGGGTAAAGTTTAAAGCATTCTCCCTAAGAACTTGAACAGGACAGGATGCCCACTTTCACCAATTCTATTCAACAGAGTACTGAAAGTCCTAGTTAGAGCAGGCAAGCAAGAGAAAGAGAAAAGGGCATCCAAATTTTAAAAGAGGAAATCAAACTGTTCCTGTTTGCTGATGATATGTCTTATACCTAGAAAACCCTGAAGAATCCTCCAAAAGAATCCTAGAATTTATAAATTCAGTAAAGTCTCAAGTTACAAAGTTAATGTACACAAATCAGTACCGTTTGTATACTCTAATAACAGCCAAGCTGAGAATCAAATCAAGAAATCAATACCTTGACATCAGTAGCTTCACAGAAAAAGAAAAAGAAAAAATATATTTTAAAATTGTAAAAAAAAAGAAAAAAAAAAGAAATCAATACCATTTACAATAGCTGCAAAGAAAATAAAATACCTAGGAATATATTTAACCAAGAAGGTGAAAGATCTCTACAAGGAGAACTATAAAACACTGATGAGGCCGGGCGAGGTGGCTCACGCCTGTAATCCTAGCACTCTGGGAGGCCGAGGTGGGCAGATTGCTCGAGGTTGGGAGTTCGAAACCATCCTGGGCGAGACCCTGTCTCTACTAAAAATAGAAAGAAATTAATTGACCAACTAAAAATATATATGCAAAAAATTAGCCGGGCATGGTGGTGCATGCCTGTAGTCCCAGCTACTTGGGAGGCTGAGGTAGGAGGATCGCTTGAGCCCAGGAGTTTGAGGTTGCTGTGAGCTAGGCTGACGCCACAGCACTCACTCTAGCCTGGGCAACAAAAGTGAGACTCTGTCTCAAAAAAAAAAAAAAAAAAAAAAAACACTGATAAAAGAAATCATTGATGATACAAACAAATGGTAAAGAATCCCATGCTCATGGATTAGAAGAAATAACATTGTTGAAATGTTCATAATGCCCAAAGTGGTTTACAGGTTCAGTGCAATTTCTATCAAAATACCAACATAAGGCCAGCACAGTGGCTCATGCCTATAATCCTAGCACTCTGGGAGGCTGAGGTGGGAGGATCACTCAAGGTCAGGAGTTTGAAACCAGCCTGAGCAAGAGTGAAACCCCACCTCTACTAAAAATAGAAAGAAATTAATTGGCCAACTAAAAATATATATAGAAAAAATTAGCCATCCATGGTGGCGGCGCATGCATGTAGTCCCAGCTACTCGGAGGCTGAGACAGAAGGATCATTTGGGCCCAGGAGTTTGAGGTTGCTGTGAGCTAGGCTGACGCCATAGCACTGCAGCCCAGGCAACAGAGTGAGACTCTGCCTCAGGAAAAAAAAAAAAAAAGGCTTAATGTGATGCATTCTTACTTAGTTGTTTTTTTTTTTTTTTTTTTTTTTTGAGACAGAGTCTCGCTTTATTGCCCAGGCTAGAGTGAGTGCTGTGGCATCGCCTACCTCACAACAACCTCAAACTCCTGGGCTCAAGCAAGCCTGCTGCCTCAGCCTCCTGAGTAGCTGGGACTGCGCGGCTAAGTTTTTCTTTTTTTTTTTTTTATTTCGGCATATTATGGGGGTACAGATTTTAAGGTAAGTTTTTCTATATATATTAGTTGGCCAATTAATTTATTTCTATTTATAGTAGAGATGGGGTCTTGCTGTTGCTCAGGCTGGTTTTGAACTCCTGACCTCGAGCAATCCGACCACCTCAGCCTCCCAGAGTGCTAGGATTACAGGCGTGAGCCACTGCACCCAGACTCTTACTTAGTTTTTAAAGAAAAAAAATACCAATATCATTTTTCACAGAATCAGAAAAAACAATCCTAAATTTCATATGGAATCAAAATAGAGCCCAAATAGCCAAAGCAATTGCAAGCACACACACACAAAAAAAACAAATTTGGAGGCATCATGTTACCAAACTTCAAATTATACTACAAGGCTATAGTAATCAAAATAGCATGGAACTGGTATAAAAGTAGACATATAGACCAATGAACAGAATAGAGGACTCAGAAATAAAATCTTATAGCTATGTTCAACTTATCTTCAACAAAGGAGATAATAACATACACTGGGGAAAGGAAGCCCTATTCAATAATGGGGGAGCCCTATTCAATAAATGGCTCTGGGGAAATTGGATGGCAACATGAAGAAGAATGATATAGGATCCATATCTCTCACCCTTTACAAAAATTAATTCAAGGTGAAATAAAGACTTAAATGTAAGCATGAAACCATAAAAATCCTATAAGAAAATACAGGAAAAACTCTTCTAGACATAGGCCTAGGCAAAGAATTTATGACTAAGACCACAAAAGCAAACACAACAAAACGAGAAATAAATAAATGGAACTTAATTAAGCTAAAAAGTACTACACAGCAAAAGAAATAACCAACATAGAAAATAGGCTACATCACTACCCCAGAGCGAATAATAAAAAAAAAAAATAAAAAATAAAAAAAAAAAAAAAAAAAAAGAAAATAGGCTACAGAATGGGAGAAAATATTTGCAAATTATATATCTTATAAAAGACTAATATCCAAGATCTACAAGGAACTCAAACAAATCAGCAAGAAAAAAACAACCCCATTAAAAAGTGAGCAAAAAACATGAATAGACATTTTTCAGAAGAAGATATATAAATGGCCAACAAACATGAAAAAATATTTATCATGACTAATTATCAGGGAAATGCAAATTAAAACCACAATGAGATATCACCTTACCCCAGTCAGAATGGCCATTATTAAAAATTAAAAAAACAATAGATACTGACACAAATGTGGTGAAAAGAAAATGCTTATATGCTATTAGTGGAAATGTAAACTAGTACAACCTTTGTGGAAAACAGTAAGGAGACTCCGCAGAGAACTAAAAGTAGATCTACCATTCGATCTAGCAGTCCCACTATGAGTATCTACCCAAAGATAAAGAAGTCATTATATCAAAAAGACGCATGCACGTGTATGTTTATTACAGCACAGTTCACAATTGGAAAGATAAGCAATCAACCTAAGTGCCCGTTAGCTGATGAGTGAATAAAGAAAATATGGTATAAGTATACCACAGAATACTACTCAGCCATAAGAGGATGAAATAATGTCTTTCACAGAACTTGGATGGAACTGGAAGCCATAATCCTAAGTGAAGTATCTCAGGAATGGAAAAACAAATACTACATATACTCACTTATAAATGGGAGCTAAGATATTGGTATACATGGTCATACAGAGTGGTATAATAGATTGTGGAGAGTCAGAAAGGGGAGGAAGAGAGAGGGTAAAGAATCAAAAATTACCCATTGGGTACTATGTATGCCGTTTAGTAACAGTTAAACTAAAAGCCCTGAATTCGGCACTATGAGTTCATCTGTGCATCAAAAAAACCACTTTTACCACCTAAATATATTGAAATAAAAAAATGTTTTAAGTCATGCCACCATTATAGATTATTCATACAGTAACTAAATGAGCTGCTGAAATTTGCTGAGTTTTCAAATCTACAATTTTCATTTTGTAATTCTGTTAGGGAATACTGGAGTAAACTCCAAACCCCTAAATTTCACTTAGTAAGCATAAATTCATTCATATTGCAATGATATTAATAATTATCTTTAATTTTTGAAGGCAAATGCAATAGGCCGAAGCGCTAAAACTGTTCGAGAATTTCTGGAAAAGAATTACACAGAAGATGTGATAGCAAATGACAATGAAGCTATCAAATTAGCGATAAGAGCTTTGCTCGAAGTAAGTGATCTAATAAAGCATATTCAGAAAAGCATGATTTTTTTTCTCCATTTTTGTTTATTAAACACAAAATTTGCTGAAGTAATTCTAATATTGTACTTGTTCTACATTAGGTTGTCCAGTCTGGTGGAAAAAACATTGAACTTGCTATAATTAGAAGAAATCAACCTTTGAAGGTAAGTCATTAGCCAAAGAGGAAAAAAATATCTGTAGTATAAAGTGTGTTGACAAAAGTTAAAATGTTGTTAATACCTGTGAATATTCATTATAAGCATGAAACATCCATTAGCATCAAGTGACATCATGATTATTTCTATTTCATTTCGGTAAGCTAATATCCATTTATATGTGCTTATGGTTAGCAGTTAATAAATCCTATCCCTTTGTAAAGACCTACAGGTGCTGTGATTTCTGTAGAGGCCTACCCATTTCGTACATGTTTCTATAAGTAGGAGTCCCTACTAAGTCAGATGGTGCTCAGTATAGCATATTCCCTGTGGAATTTCATTCCTGGAATTATATAGAACGCAGTTACACTTCCTGTCTTTGTAGATCTTCTAAAATCAAGATATGCTTTCAGCTAGTGTCATTCAGCTGCCATTTTTAAATAATGCTGGCCCTCTAGGCGTCTGACATAATTTAATCCTTCTTTATGTCAGAGGACTTCTCCATTTCTGTTTGTCTACTGGTTTTTATCTATTTTCTTTACTTTTCTTTTGAAAGTACCTTGAGCTCCTCTAAGGTTTAAACTTTAATACCTAGCATGATAGCCTTTCCATATTTCTTAATGCCAAGTCTAATTATTTGCGTGCCTTCTGTCAGCCATTACGGGTTAAAACTGCCGGACCCAAAAATAAATTATTCAAAATATTGTGTTAGAGGACTTATCGCTCAATTCAAAGAGCATTAGAAATGTGCTTCACTATTGTTCATAAGGTACAACTGTAAAGTATAGTTTGCCAACTAGCTTTCTTTAGCTGAGATTGTGAAAAATAACTCAAAGTATGAGAAACAATATTAAAAATATATTTAAAAGATTGTTTTACCTTTTCTTTGGTTTTAAGGAAAATATTTCAAGGAGAAGTAATGCCAAAATTAATGCTTTGTGGAGCAGTGGGGTGTTTTTGTTTTTGGTCATCGGTGTTTTGACACTTTCTTGGCTTTTATTATTTAACCAACAGATACGATATGAGAATAAGATAGCAGCAAAGTTTGAATAATAAGTAAAAGAAATGGGGACAGGGCAATGGAGCATGCCCCTGCACAGCCCCACATAAATAACAGGGTGCTAAGCCTGTGGAGTGTAGAGCCGAGTACTAGGCCAGCTGCCAAGGTCCCAGGGACAGAGGCAGCAATACCACAGAGACACAGAAACCACTGAGCCCAGAGTGCTTCTTTAGACCCATCACGTACATATGTTGTACATACATGTATAGACATACATACACACAAACAGAGTCATGCGTATATTTTTACTTACGAGTGGTAGAATGATGTACTGGCAGCAGTGTTACACTATCATTCCACGTAGTCTTTCAGGATAGTTTGGGTAATGAATAGGGCACATGCTTTGGAAATAGTAGACCTGTGTTTAAGGGGTTTTTTTTTGTTTTTTTTGGAGACAGAGTCTCACTTTGTTGCCCAGGCTAGAGTGAGCGCCATGGCATCAGCCTAGCTCACAGCAACCTCAAACTCCTGGGCTCAATCAATCCTGTTGCCTCAGCCTCCCAAGTAGCTGGGACTACAGGCATGCGCCACCATGCCCGGCTAATTTTTTCTATATATTTTTAGTTGGCCAATTAATTTCTTTCTATTTATAGTAGAGACGGGGGTCTCGCTCTTGCTCAAGCTGGTTGCGAACTCCTGACCTCGAGCAATCTTCCTGCCTCGGCCTCCCAGAGTGCTAGGATTACAGGCGTGAGCCACTGCACCCGGCCTGTGTTTAAATTTAGATTTGCATAAACCCAGGTTTAAGTTCCCACAGATATATTTGTTTAATAGCATGACCTTGAGTAAGTTGTTCTTATCTCTAATTTTCAGTTTTCTTGTGTATAAAATGAAGCTAACAATAAAAACTACATCAAAGGGCTATGGTAATAAGTAAATGAAATAACCATGAGATATTACAATGTAATAAAGTACACAGTAAATGTAATGTGCTTGAATCATCCCGAAACCATCCCCCTCCACCAGTCCGTGGAAAAATTGTCTTCCATGAAACCAGTCCCTGGTACCAAAAAGGTTGGGGTCCACTAAGTCTAAGACCATATGTGTTTCTATAAAGGAATACCTGAGGCTGAGTAATTTATAAAGAAAAGAGGTTTATTTGGCTCACAGTTCTCTAGGCTGTCCAAGAAGCATGGCACCAGTATCTGCTTCTAGGGAGGAATTCAGGCTACTTCCACTCATGGACGAAGGCAAAGGGGAGCCGGTGTGTGCAGAGATCACATGGTGAGAGAGCAGACACAAAAGAAAGAAGAGGAGGTGCCAGGCTCTTTTCAATAACCAGTTCTTGTGGGAGCTAAGAGTGAGAACTCACTCACTGTCTTGAGAATGGCACCAAGCCATTCATGAGGGATCTGCCCCTTCAATCCAAATATCTCCACCAGGGCCCACCTCCAACGTTGGGGATCAGATTTCAAGATGGGGCTTGGTTGAGTGTGGAGGCAAAAGTGACCCCATCTTGAATACTGATCTACCATGTTGACTTCTAATTAACTCTAGTCCCATGAAGGCCTTCTGATTTCTACTTTATTTACTGTCTTTAATGTGAGCACGTATACTCACTATAAATCTTGCCTTTAGATCAAAGCAGCCTTTATGTTATCACACAAATTATAGGCTATGACATATACAGTATTCTTGACTGTTCTGAAGGGTTGCCCTTAATTGTCTTGCTGGAGCACATACACCCTTTCCCCAAACCCTGGGTATGGGGATAACACTGCTAAGATCTACGTATCTTATGGCCATCCAAAACCACGCTTCTGTCTGTAAGTTCCCCCGGTAAGACACCCTTTACTGGCAACGTGGATTTTACTTCTATGCCTCATTCTTTGGTTTCTCTGCTCCTTTGGCATTTGGGGGTGTTTTGCATATATAGCCCTTTCGTGTAACAGTGGGGCCAAACAAGCCATATCCAAGCCATAGCAAGGGGAGATAAACATTCAGTCCTTCGCATAGTTTCAGTTTAAAAGAAAAACCTAAAGTAACAATTATTACAGTTTTCCCCAGTAAAAAAGCAAGTCTTGCCCCACCCCCTGATAATGGTATAGGAATCCCATTATAAGTTAACCCTTGGCTGGGCACGGTGGCTCACACCTGTAATCCTAGCACTCTGGGAGGCCGAAGTGGGTGGATTGCTCGAGGTCAGAAGTTCGAAACCAGCCTGAGCAACAGCAAGACCCTGTCTCTACTATAAATAGAAAGAAATTAATTGGCCAACTAATATATATATAGAAAAAATTAGCCGGTGGCCCATGCCTGTAGTCCCAGCTACACGGGAGGCTGAGGCAGGAGGATTGCTTGAGCCTAGGAGTTTGAGGTTGCTGTGAGCTAGGCTGACGCCAGGGCACTCACTCTAGCCTGGGCAACAAAGCGGGATTCTGTCTCAAAAAAAAAAAAAGTAAATAATAAACCCTCGAACAACACAGGTTTTAACTGCTCAGGTCTACTTATACATGGATTTTTTTCAATAAATATATTGGAAAAATTTGTGGAGATTCGTGACCATTTAAAAACACTTGCATACCAACCACATAGCCTGTAAATATTGAAAAAATTAAGAAAAAATAAATATATCATGAACACAAAAAAATTGATACTATTTTGTCATTTACTACCAGAAAATATACACAAATCTATTATACAAAGTTGAAAATTTGTGAAAGCTTACACATACAAGCACTACAGACCATACATAATACCATTTGCAGTTGAGAGAAATATAAACAAGTGTAAAGATGCAGTATTAAATCATAACTACATAAAATTAACTATAATAATACAATACAGAACATTAAATAATTTTATAGCCACCTTGTGTTGCCATTGCAGTGAGCTCAGTTGTAACAATTATCTACTTAAACCACCATGTGATGTTGATCATCTCTGTGTGAACAGTTCATCCCTCCAGTAAATTGTGTATCACAGTAAAAAGCGATCTCTTAGAGTTCTCATGCCTTTTTCATCATGTTTAATGCAATACACTAAACCTTGAATAACACCATGGGACCCATACGAAGTTCCGCTAGTGATGCTGAAAGTGCTCCCAAGAAGCAGAGAAAAGTCATGACATTATAAGAAAAAGTTGAATTGCTTGATATGTACTGTAGATTGAGGTCTGCAGCTGCAGTTGCCCATCATTTCAGAGAGACAATTCATCTTGTAAACAGATGCCATAAAACTTATAGTATTGATAAATGCAGTACAGTACTATAAATGTATTTTGTCTTCCTTATGATTTTTTAATAACATTTTATTACTTTATTGTAAGAATACAGTATATAATACATACAGCATACAAAATATGTGTTAATCAGTTATTTTTGTTATCAGGAAGGCCTCTGGTCAGAAGTAAGTTATTAGTAGTTAGGTTTTTGGGGAGTCAAAAGTTATCCTCAGGCCAGGCGCCATGGCTCACGCCTGTAATCCTAGCACTCTGGGAGGCTGAGGCTGGCGGATTGCTCAAGGTCAGCAGTTCAAAACCAGCCTGAGCAAGAGCGAGACCCCGTCTCTACTGTACATAGAAAGAAATTAATTGGCCAACTAATATATATAGAAAAAATTAGCCGGGCATGGTGGTGCATGCCTGTAGTCCCAGCTACTTGGGAGGCTGGGACAGTAGGATTGCTTGGGCCCAGGAGATTGAGGTTGCTGTGAGCTAGGCTGATGCCATGGCACTCACTCTAGCCTGGGCAACAAAGCGAGACTCTGTCCCCCCCTCCAAAAAAAAAAAAAGTTATCCTCAGATTTTTTACTACATAGGGGTCAGTGTCCCTAACCTCCATGTTGTACAAGGGTCAGTTTCCCCTGTTATATATGTAGAACTTTCAATTGACTTTTCAGTGCCTCACACTTAAGTACAACTATGAAAGTTTTACCAAGGATCTCCAGACATTATGAAAAGTAAATTGAAACAGAGAGAAAAGGGACTTAACAATTACACTGGGCATGGTGGTTCAGGCCTATAATCTCAGCACTTTGGGAGGCTGAGGTGGAAGGATCACTTCAGGCCAACAAGAGTTGAAGACCAGCCTGAGCAACATAGTGAGACCCTGTCTCTACAAAAAATAAAAAACTAGCCGTGTCACGTGTTGTGACACGTGCCTATAGTCCCAGCTACTTGGGAGGCTGAGGCAAGAGGATCGCTTGAGCCGAGGAGGTTAAGGATGCAGTGAGCTATAATGATGCCACTGCAGTCTAACTGGGCAACAGCAAAACCCTGTCAAAAAAAAAAAGGACTTAACAGTTGTAGAGACATTACAGCATTACAGGACCCAGAGGAAATCTAAAACAACAGTAAAACTTGTGATTAATAACCTCAGAGAGATGAGAGAATATAAAAAATGAGACATCCAGAGAATCCAAAATGTTCTTGGAAATCCAGAATATAATGTCCAGAATTAAAAATTTAGAATTAAGGGGAAGGGGGGGAGGTAACACATGTAACCTAAACATTTGTACCCCCCATAATATGCTGAAATAAAAAAAAAAAGTTTACCCGAGGCGGGCGGATTGCTCAAGGTCAGGAGTTCAAAACCAGCCTGAGCAAGAGCGAGACCCCGTCTCTACTATAAATAGAAAGAAATTAATTGGCCAACTGATATATATATAAAAAATTAGCCGGGCATGGTGGCGCATGCCTGTAGTCCCAGCTACCCAGGAGGCTGAGGCAGAAGGATCACTCGAGCCCAGGAGTTTGAGGTTGCTGTGAGCTAGGCTGACGCCACGGCACTCACTCTAGCCTGGGCAACAAAGTGAGACTCTGTCTCAAAAAAAAAAAAAAAAAAAAAAGTTTACAATTAAAAAGAAAGTAAGGAAATCACCCAGAAAAAAAAAAAGACCATGACGTCTAGAGATGAACAATCAAAAAAGATCAGTTAGAAGATCAGCATATAAGATCTAGCCTGTAATGAAGAAAGAAAAACAGATATGAGATAAAAATTATCAAGGAAATAATAGAGGAAAATTTCCTAGAACTTTAGAACATGGGTCACCAAGTACTCAGCATGGTGCATAGGTATTTCATTAAGAAGTTTAAGGCTGGGCGGGGTGGCTCATACCTGTAATCCTAGCACTCTGGGAGGCTGAGGCGGGTGGATCACTCAAAGGTCAGGAGTTCGAAACCAGACTGAGCAAGAGCAAGACTCCATCTCTACTAAAAATACTGTAGAAAGAAATTAATTGGCCAACTAAAAATATATAGAAAAAATTAGCCAGGCATGGTAACGCATGCCTGTAGTCCCAGCTACTCGGGAGGCTAAGGCAGAAGGATTGCTTGAGCCCAGGAGTTTGAGGTTGCTGTGAGCTAGGCTGACACCACGGCACTCTAGCCTGGGCAACAGAGTGAGACCCTGTCTCAAAAAAAAAAGAATAAAAAAGAAAGAAGACGTTTCAGAACAGCAGAGATGGAGTTGGGTGGGGATCAGGAAGACACCTACTACTAGGAAGTCAGTGGATAATATCTGAAATGAAATCGAGAAAGAAATAGCAGTAAAAGCCTAATATTTAGACATCTGAAGGTGATACCAAAGGCAACAGTTAGAATAGTTGAATGTAGTTGCCCATGAATAGTAAATTAAAGGTTGGAGTTGATGTGGGATGGGTAGAGCAAGGGACCACTATATTTCATTGTAAGCCTTCAGTTTTTTTTTTTGAGACAGAGTCTCGCTTTGTTGTCCAGGCTAGAGTGAGTGCTGTGGCGTCAGCCTAGCTCACAGCAACCTCAAACTCCTGGGCTCAAGCGATCCTCCTGCCTCAGCCTCCTGAGTAGCTGGGACTACAGGCATGCACCACCATGCCCGGCTAATTTTTTTTTTATAGATATATATATCAGTTGGCCAATTAATTTCTTTCTATTTATAGTAGAGACGGGGTCTCGCTCTTGCTCAGGCTGGTTTTGAACTCCTGACCTTGAGCAATCCGCCCGCCTCGGCCTCCCAAGAGCTAGGATTACAGGCGTGAGCCACAGCGCCCGGCCTGTTTTTTTTTTTTTTTTTTTGAGACAAAGTCTCACTTTGTTGCCCAGGCTAGAATGAGTGCCATGACATCAGCCTAGCTCACAGCAACCTCAAACTCCTGGGCTCAAGCAATCCTACTACCTCAGCCTCCCGAATAGCTGGAACTACAGGCATGGCTGCCATGCCCAGCTAATTTTTTCTGTATGTATCAGTTGGCCAATTAATTTCTTTCTATTTATAGTAGAGACGGGGTCTTACTCTTGCTCAGGCTGGTTTCGAACTCCTGACCTCGAGCTATCCTCCCGCCTCGGCCTCCCAGAGTGCTAGGATTACAGGCGTGAGCCACTGGGCCCGGCCGACCCATTTGATTTCTTATAACTGTGTGCATGTAGCACAGGAGTTAGTTTGATGTAGTTGGCTATCTCCTTAATTTCAACATGTTCACTACACCGGACCTAATTTTAAGAAGGCTCTTTGACTTTTCCCCAGGTAATGTCACATCACTTTATTCAAGTTTTTATTATAATGTAACAATATATTTATATTTCTGTTTTTTCTGCTAAGCTCTGGACTTCCTAATGGCAGGCAAGAACTATATTATTCCATTTTATTTTCAGAGCCCATGGAAATCCCAATAATTGCTTGTGGGGTAAATTCACTTCATAAAATGTTCATTTATCTTTTATATAGATTATTGACAAATGCAGGTTTTCTGACATACATCTTATTAGTGAAATGGAAAGAATTCATTAGTTTCATAGATATCTCTTTTCCATATTAAGATCATTAAACGGCCGGGCGCGGTGGCTCAAGCCTGTAATCCTAGCTCTTGGGAGGCCGAGGCGGGCGGATTGCTCGAGGTCAGGAGTTCGAAACCAGCCTGAGCAAGAGTGAGACCCCGTCTCTACTATAAATAGAAAGAAATTAATTGGCCAATTAATATATATATATAAAATTAGCCGGGCATGGTGGCGCATGCCTGTATTCCCAGCTACTCGGGAGGCTGAGGCAGAAGGATTGCTTGAGCCCAGGAGTTTGAGGTTGCTGTGAGCTAGGCTGATGCCACGGCACTCACTCTAGCCTGGGCAACAAGCGAGACTCTGTCTCAAAAAAAAAAAAAAAAAAAGATCATTAAACTTAGGTTTCCCTATACAATGTCTTAACTTCAATGAAATAGTCTTACAGTCGCAATCATGTAATCTTGAACATACATGTAAGCAATACAACAGAAAAGCAAAATAGTTAGCTAATTCTTAGAAAATGAAAACTCTTTTTGCTTCCTCCTTAGTGAGGGAAACATAAACAAAGCAGTGTAAATCATCTTTCCACCTCTTTTGACTTTTCTGTGGGCTAATAAAATAGTTAAATCCTGTCAGAGAATCACACAGTATGATGGTATCGGGGGAGTTCAATAATGGGTTATTTGCTCATGAATAGAAATAAGCTTTACATTAAAAAAAATTTTTTTAGAGTCATATGCATATCTAGGATATAGGATATATTCATATAATACAGTATTACCTTTTGCCATGCTTTCCTTTTTAGCACAATGATAGTAAACATTTCAGAGGTCTGGTTTTGTCCATAATTGTTACAAGTGTGTTGCTTTTGAACTTTTTAAAATAGTTCATTGTATATTTGAAGTTACAAAATATAAAGTTATAGATAGAATATATAAACATATAAAATAGTAACACTCCCACTGCTTCACTTGACCAGCCTTAAAAAAATAAAATAAAATATTAGATTTCTTCATATTGTAAATATTTAGATATTATTGGTATAATTAAAATTTGTTCTTTAAAATTTTTTCTCTTTTCAGATGTTTAGTGCTAAAGAAATTGAATTACAAGTAACTGAAATAGAAAAGGAAAAGGAAGAAGCAGAGAGGAAAAAATCAAAGAAGTCTATGTAATTCTTAGGATGACTACAGGGAATTTTAATGTTTTTTGTACTCCTTGGAATTGTTTAATGAAGTTTTAGAGGAAATAAGTTATTTTGCAGCATTACATTTATTAGCTGTGTGCTATTTTGAGAATGCCAGATTTGTGGTTGTCTTTATTCTGTTTCATAGTTCAATCATAGGTTAGTGTGAAGATTTTCTTTGAAAGGAGATTTCAGTAATTGTTGAAAGAAGTCATAATTCCATGTAAGCCTGAGACTATATAACTTGTCAAATGTGTTACTTTTCTGCATATATGCAAATGTAATTAAGAAAAAACTTTTAATTAAAAAAAATTAATAATTTGGTGAAATTTGAGTATTGACTGTCAGTTAAAGAGATAGCTGTTCCAAAATAACCCAAGTATAATATTGAGCTGCATTTCTCGATGAGTGACAAAAACATGTTTGTACTGGTGAATTCTCAAAATTTTGTAAGCCTTCATGTTTAAATATTTTGTCATTTTTATTTTACCTTTTTCATTTTATAAATTGCAATATTTTGTTTTGTTTACAGAACAAATATTAAAGGCTAATCCAAACAGACTATTAAAGGTGGTAAGAGCTTATAATAAGGGCATATTAACAGGATGATATATGAAAATAAGGAAGTAAATTAATACATGTAATTTTTAGTTTAGATTTTTATTTTATCTCAAATATGTTCAGAATATTAGGTTTGTCACATGTTCCATGAAATATCTGAGTGCTTGACATTGTGCTAGGCTTACTGAGAGGAACAAGAAAAATAGAAAAAGTGATCCCTGCCCACAGGGAGGATTTAATCCAAATGGCCCATGAAAGGGATGTGCTTCATGCCTGTAATGAGTTTATATTTTTGAAAACAGAGGACATTAGTAGACATAAAAACAAAAGCCCATATACTTTATCATTTTGGAGCTTTTTTTTTTAATGTTGTTTTTGAAAACGAGGATAGAGGTTGAGTTTTTGCAGAGAAATGAAAAGCGTAGGGGAGATGGTAAAGAGCAGGATCAGTATGAGTTAGCAGCTATCATAAGAAGCTCTCAGCCACTGAAGGTTGTAGTGCTTTGACAAGAGGGTAAAGGAAAGAGCAGAGTCAGAATTTTAAGAGGTATGAAGTTTTTTCTTTTTCTTTTTTTTTTTTTTTTTGAGACAGTCTCACTTTGTTGCCCAGGCTAGAGTGAGTGCCGTGGCTTCAGCCTAGCTCACAGCAACCTCAAACTCCTGAGCTCAAGGGATCCTGCTGTCTCAGCCTCCCGAGTAGCTGGGACTACAGGCATGCACCACCATGCCTGGCCAATTTTCTTGTATATAT
Source organism: Microcebus murinus (assembly GCF_040939455.1). NCBI lineage: Eukaryota > Metazoa > Chordata > Mammalia > Primates > Cheirogaleidae > Microcebus > Microcebus murinus. The sequence goes on along the minus strand of NC_134120.1, from coordinate 42,300,293 downwards.
ATTTTTAGTTGACCAATTAATTTCTTTATAGTAGAGACGGGGTCTCGCTCTTGCTTAGGCTGGTTTCAAACTCCTGACCTTGAGCAATCTGCCTGCCTCGGCCTCCCAGAGTGCTAGGATTACAGGCGTGAGCCACCGCACCTGGCCAGGTATAAAGTCTTTACAGGGCAGCCTCACTGGTGTTCATCTTGTATCAAATTCCTGGCCTTCTGCTGCTGTACTTCAGTTCCTCATATGTAAAAATTATGGGCATTTTCTAGGGCTGAATGTACAGCCTGTATTCCTGAGTCTGACTTATCCCTAATTGCCTTCCTGGTTTCACTGGAGCCATGGAATTTTGTGGCTCCCCATACCTCTTCTTTCTAAAGCTTAGAATCAAAGCCAGATACTTGTTCCCTGATTCCCTGCTGGCCCTGCTTAGCTTTGCAGAAGCAAAAGAAGGGAGTGGGACCTCTCTGTCTCCCAGTTCCCACCTCTGATCCAAAGGACAGGACATTCTACACCTCTGGATGGATTTGGCTAAAAATAGATATAATGTTAATGGTTCTCTTCTAAATCACAGCCCAGCTCTGTGGATCTCCATATTTCCTATCTGGGGAGAAAAGGGACACATCATCTAAAGGATGTGGTTTTGGCCAGGTGCAATGGCTCATGCCTGTAATCCCAGCTACTCAGGAGGCTGAGGGAGGAGGATCCCTTAAGCCCAGGAGTTTGAGGTTGCAGTGAGCTGTGACTGCACCACTGTACTCTGCACTCTGCACTCCAACCTAGGCAGCAGTGTGAGACCCTGTCTCTAAAAAAAAAAGGGAGATGGTTGTAATTCCACCCCTTGTTTTTACTTGACAAGTACTGATATAATACCATAATCACTACATGCCAGACACTGTTTTGAGTTCTTTGCAAATATTAACTCATTTAATTCTCTTAACAGTTCTCATGAAACAAGTTATGTGATTTATGCCCACGGTATTAAAGCTTATAGTGCTTTGCCACCACAACTGTCCATCAAAATGGAAACATTTCTCATTTTCTCACCAATGTCTTTCACAGGGATATGTCATGAGAGGCAAGAGGGTTTTTATCTCACTGGCTTTATTCCTCTTGTGATTCAGTTATTCTCATATATCAGAGTCTGATTGGTTTTTGCTCGACTGATTTATTTTACTTTGGAAATTTAAGTATTATTTTGGCCAGGCTTCACTGATCTTTGCAAAGCAATTTTTTTATTTAATGTGAAGTTTTAACCAAAAAATACTCAAACATTATTGCTATTTAAAATGTCACTTTTACTTATTTTACTGAGAGAAAATTCCCCAATATCCAAGTACTTTATGCTTTTCCTCCCAGAAATCCCCAATATGAGGTGATCACAAACATTTAGCTTTAGGAATTAACTAAACAACTTCTGGCCGGGCACGATGGCTCACACCTGTAATCCTAGCACTCTGGGAGGCCGAGGCGGGCGGATTGCTCGAGATCAGGAGTTCGAAACCAGCCTGAGCAAGAGTGAGACCCGTCTGTACTATAAATAGAAAGAAATTAATTGGCCAACTAATATATATAGAGAGAGAGAAAAAATTAGCCAGGCATGGTGGCGTATGCCTGTAGTCCCAGCTACTCGGGAGGCTGAGGCGGCAGGATCACTTGAGCCCAGGAGTTTGAGGTTGCTGTGAGCTAGGCTGATGCCACGGCACTCACTCTAGCCTGGGCAACAAAGTGAGACTCTCTCTTAAAATAAATAAATAAACAAACAAACAACTTCTTTCCAGCATTAGATTATGGCTAGATAGGTAAACAGAAAACTCTCACTATAGGTATAGAAATGCTGGGTAAAATCTAATAAATATCCTTTTTTTTTTTTTTGGAGAGACAGAGTCTCACTTTGTTGCTAAAGCTAGCAATTCTACTGCCAGATATATAAGCCTGCAGAAAGTTGTATATATACATAAAATAATCACATGCAAAAGCGTTGTTTGTGACAAAAAGAAAGAGAATAACCTAATGTTCATCAAAGGAGAACAAATGAAGTGTGATTTATTCATATAGTAGCATACAGGCTACTATATGAATAAGTATATCATATATGAATAAGTATATTGGCAGTCAGCGGGCTCCCGAGCTGCTGGAGAGCTACCCTCACAAGCCCGAAAGCTGCTGCCGCCAGTGAACTGGGAGCTTCATGAGGACGAAACACCAGGCAGCCGGCGCCCCCAGGGTCACTTCCCATTACCACAGACCTGAGCCAAGACAGGAGGTGCCACATTAATTCTCCACCCAGCAAGCACCTTTGTCCTCCCACGGCGGCCTCAGTCCCTCAGTTTTCACCTCGCTTGTTCCCACACGAACATTCCCAACTCCAGCCCAGACTGTGGGAGACACAGGGGTTCAGTGGGTCTAAGGGGTCTGCATGACCCCAGAGTCTTGACATTCTGGATGGGCTCCTTTTGGAGAGAGAGACAGAAATGACCAGAGTGCTAGCTGTCTTCTTCTATTCAGACTCTTTTACTCCCCTTGCCCTGTCCCGCCCGTGGCTGCTGAGAGACCATTGAGCCAGGGCTCGCAGGAACTGCTTCTCCTCTCTGTTGCTGCATCCACCACACAGGGCCTTCCACAGAGAGTGGGGCTCAAACCTTTCCAGACTCCTTTTCTCCACTTCCCCTCCCCCACTTGCAGCGAGAGAGATAATAGAGCCACCATGCCAAGGCTTCCACAGAGAGTGGAGCTCAGACCTTTCCTCTGGGGATCCTACAGCGGACTGAGGGAGGCTCAGGCTGTGAGCTCCCTGCCCACTGGCCCGCCCTGGTGCACTCCCTGATGCGGGGACACCCCAAGGTGGAGGAACATCAAACCTGCTTGGGCACCCTGTGGGCAACTCAGGACCAGCACGCTTCTCCCCGGCACCCGGGAGGGAGTGATCTTTGGAGACCCAGGGACGAGCCCACAGGCCAGATCCTGTACCCCCAGGTCTCATCGAATTGCTCAGGGCCAAAGAGGGGAGATGTGAGATTGGGTGAGGCCACTACAGCCCCTCCCTGGCGGCTTTGCCTAGAAGCTGGGAGCAGACCTTTGACCCCTACTAAAACAGATACCTTGACAGCACAAAAGAGGGCAAAAGGAGGTAGATTTATAGCTGAGAGATAAAATCTTCATAACTAGCACGTTACCAATATTTTATAATATTTCATAAATGTTTTTCAAATATGAAAATATTTTCACTTTGGGAAATAACTATAATTTCCAAAACAAGTGAAAGAGTAACATCAGAGCTGGACCCTGACCTGAAAACGGCTCTCCTTTGCTGGCTGGTGAAATGTTAAGCGTGGTCAATAGAGGGCGCTGAAGTGATTCTGCAGAGCTTAGCAGTAGGTACTTGGCTTCTGGATTCCGGTACTCCGTTATTATTATTCAGTGCAGTGAACTCCACTTACCCCTCAGGCCATGCTTTCCCCTTCCCCACGTTCAATGGCTTTATCTATGGCAATGAGCCATTCCCTCTAGCAAGTTTCTTCACATTGTCAGCCAGTGCAAGTTCCATGCTCTCTCCCAGAGGTCTGAATCTCAGCCCTGGGAAATGACCCTCTCTTTGACCTTGGTTCTTTTATTGTTCACTCTACCTCTAGAGGGCGTATGTGCCTTTTTGCACCTGCTACTTCTGGATGCCTTAGAATCCTACTCTTCAGTCGTTAACCACCTTCTACTAGCTAACAGTTCTTTTTATTAAAATTTCCCTCCTAGGCCGGGCGCGGTGGCTCACGCCTGTAATCCTAGCACTCTGGGAGGCCGAGGCGGGCGGATTGCTCGAGGTCAGGAGTTCGAAACCAGCCTGAGCAAGAGCGAGACCCCGTCTCTACTATAAAAATAGAAAGAAATTAATTGGCCAACTAATATATATATATATATAAATTAGCCGGGCATGGTGGCACATGCCTGTAGTCCCTGCTACTCGGGAGGCTGAGGCAGGAGGATTACTTGAGCCCAGGAGTTTGAGGTTGCTGTGAGCTAGGCTGACGCCACGGCACTCACTATAGCCTAGGCAACAAGCGAGACTCTGTCTCAAAAAAAATAAAAAAATAAAAAAAAAAAAAATAAAATTTCCCTCCTTCAGCCAAGTGCAGCGGCTTACACCTATAATCCCAGCACTTTGGGAGGCCAAGGTAGGAGGATCACTTGAGGCCAGGAGCTCAAGACCAGCCTGGGCAACATAGCAAGACCCGTCTCTACTAAAAATAAAAATTGAAAAATTATGCCAGGCGTGGTGGCTCATGCCTGTAATCCTAGCACTCTGGGAGGCCGAGACAAGAGGATACCTCCAGGTCAGGAGTTCGAGACCAGCCTGAGCAAGACCTAGACTCTGTCTTTACTAAAAATAGAAAGAAATTAATTGGCCAACTAAAAATATATAGAAAAAATTAGCCGGACATGGTGGTACATGCCTGTAGTCCCAGCTACACGGGAGGCTGAGGCAGGAGGATTGCTTGAGCCCAGGAGTTTGAGGTTGCTGTGAGCTAGGCTGACGCCATGGCACTCTAGCCCGGGCAACAGAGCAAGACTCTGTCTCAAAAAATTAAAAAAAAAAAAAAAAGGCCAGGCGCAGTGGCTCACACCTGTAATCCTAGCACTCTGGGAGGCCCAGGCGGGCAGATTGCTCCAGGTCAGGAGTTCGAAACCAGCCTGAGCAAGAGCGAGACTCTGTGTCTACTATAAATAGAAAGAAATTAATTGGCCAACTAATACATATAGAAAAAATAAGCCGGGCATGATGGCGCATGCCTGTAGTCCCAGCTTCTCAGGAGGCTGAGGCAGGAGGATTGCTTGAGCCCAGGAGTTTGAGGTTGCTGTGAGCTAGGCTGATGCCACAGCACTCACTCTAGCCTGGGCAACAAAATGAGACTCTGTCTCAAAAAAAATATAAAATAAAATTAGCCGAGCATGGTGGTGCATGCCTGTAGTCCTAGCTACTTGAGAGGCTAAAGCAGGAGGATTGCTTGAGCCTGAGAGTTTGAGGTTACAGTGAGCTATGATCAGGTCACTGTGCTCCAGCCTGGGAGACAGAGCAAGACCCTGTCTCTAAAAAACTAACTAAAATAAAATAAAATAAAATTTTCCTCTTCAAATAACTAATGTGATATCTGTCTCCTGACTGGACCCTAACTAATAGAGCATGTAGTAAAGCTTGTATTGTTATTTTTAAATGAACTAATAAATAATTTATACTTTTCTCAGTTTTAATTTCTAATATGGCAAATAGTGATACATGAAATCCATATAAAGAAGATTTGGGGGAGTCCTCAATAACTTTTTTTTAATGTATCACCAATATTTTTTTTTATTTCAGCATATTATGGGGGTACAGATTTTAAGGTTTCAATAAATGCCCATTCCCCCCTCCCCCCACAAGTCTGAGTCTCCAGCATGACCATCCCCCAGATGGTGCACATCTCACTCATTATGTATGTATATACCCTCCCCCCTCCCCCCTCCCACCTGCCCAATACCCTATTACTGTAGTACCTTTGTGTCCACTTAGGTGCTGCTCAGTTAATACCAATTTGCTGGTGAGTATATGTGGTGCTTGTTTTTCCATTCTTGGGAAACTTCACTTAATAGTATGGGTTCCAGCTCTAACCAGGAAAATATAAGATGTGCTATATAACCGTTGTTTCTTAGAGCTGAATAGTACTCCATGGTATACATATACCACATTTTACTCAATAACTTTTAAAAGTGTAAAAGTTGGCTGGGCGTGGTGGCTCACGCCTGTAATCCTAGCACTCTGGGAGGCCGAGGCGGACAGATTGCTCTAGGTCAGGAGTTCAAAACCAGCCTGAGCAAGACCTCATCTCTACCAAAAATAGAAAGAAATTAATTAACCAACTAAAAACATATATATATTAAAAAAATTAGCCGGGCATGGTGGCACATGCCTGTAGTCCCAGCTACTCGGGAGGCTGAGGCAGGAGGATCACTTGAGCCCAGGAGATTGAGGTTGCTGTGAGCTAGGCTGACGCCACGGCACTCACTCTACCCTGGGCAACAAAATGAGACTCTGTCTCAAAAAAAAAAAGGTGTAAAAGTTTCATAGGATGAAAAGCTTTGGGAACAGCTGCTTTACTGCAAGTCTTCTCAGTGTCTTTGATATTCTAAAGCACATTGCAAATCTGAATTTAAACCCAGATCTGGTATATATAAAGCTGCAGGAGACAGTGAGGTTGGTAACTTTTACATCTTGAGAACGTAAAACTTTTTTTTTCTCACTCAAAAGTTTCTTTAAAAAAAGGAAAAGAGGACCAGAAGTGGTGGTTCATGCCTGAAATCCCAGCACTTTGGGAGGCCAAGGAGGAAGGATCTTTGAGCCAAGAGCTTGAGAGCAGCCTGAGCAACATAGTGAGACCCCGACTCAAGAAAAGAAAGAGGCCGGGCATGGTGCCTCATGCCTGTAATCCTAGCACTCTGGGAGGCCAAGGCGGGGCAGATTGCTGGAGGTCAGGAGTTTGAAACCAGCCTGAGCAAGAGCGAGACCCCGTCTCTACTATAAATAGAAAAAAAATAATTGGCCAACTAATATATATAGAAAAAATTAGCTGGGCATGGTGGTGCATGCCTGTAGTCCCAGCTACTTGGGAGGCTGATGCAGGAGGATTGCATGAGCCCAGGAGTTTGAGGTTGCCGTGAGCCAGGCTGACGCCCCAGCACTCACTGTAGCCTGGGCAACAAAGTGAGACTCTGTCTCAAAAAAAAAGAAAGAAAGAGAGAGAGAGAGAGAGAGGGAAGAAGGGAGGGAGGGAGAGGAAAGAAAGGAAAAGGAATAGGAAGCAAATAAAAGAAAAATAGTGGGGATGGGAGAGAAAGAAGAAAGGAAGGAAGGAAGGAATTGATCATCTTTTATCAGCTAACAGTGTAATTAAACAAATGTAATACATTTGCTGGAATCACTTGACAATAAAGATAAGGTATAATTAAAAACTTGTTCATAGAAGACACAGAAGCATCTCTGGGGAGGAATACTTGAGAAAAAATAAAAGAGAGGTGATGGTGGGTGAGAAGTTTTAGCGTAGTTACCATAATACGTCACAGTACTGACTCAGAAACTGCAAGTTAAACAGTAAAATAACATTTGAACCCAGGAGTTGAAGATTGCAGTGAGCTATGATCATGCTACTGAACTCCAGCTTGGGCAACAAAGTGAGACCCTGTCTGTAAAAACAAACAAATAAAAAAAAAAAAAGAAAGAAAAAAAAGCAGTTTTGTTTACTGTAGTCATTATGAAAATGTGATCTGTCTGCCCCTGGGTATCTGAGTCCATTTAATGAGGTACGTGGGAGTCTTTATTACATAATACTAAGATGTTTGCTTTTTTCATTGTGTGGACATTTACACTGATGGTGTAGAAGCAGGGGTGGGTAGTCCTGCTGAAGCTTTAGGACAAATCAGGGTAGTGGCACTGCAATGGTCCACTCACACTGTGTGAGAGTGGATCTTCCTTACTCAGTCCACTGACTCAAATGCCAGTCTCTTCTGGAAACACACACATATACACACCCAGAAACAATGCTTTACCAATCATCTGGCCATCCTTAAGACCTAAAATTCTCTCTCTCTCTCTTTTTTTTAAGAGACAAGGTCTTGCTCTGTTGCCCAGGCTGGAGTGCAGTGGCGCAATCACAGCTCCCTGCAGCTTCGAACTCCTGAACTCAAGAGATCCTCCCACCTTGCCTGGCTAATTTTTTTTGTTTTGTTTTTTGCAGAGATGGGGTCTTGCTATGTTGCCCAGGAAACTGCAAATTAAATGGTAAAATAAAAAGTCCCTATATCAAGGAACTTAAAGTCTCTTGGAAGACAGGGGAGTAAGGAATATACCAGGAAAAGAACATAAATACAAATGGAGGGTATTTTGTTGGAAAGAGGGTCAAAGAAACCGTCTCTGGGAAAAACTCTTCCTCTACCTCTTTGCTTGGCAAGAGGAGCATGGTATCACAAAGCGATAAGCATGGGAAGAGGGGTAGCCAGAGTGACTTCTATTCTACATTAGGGTTTTACTCTTAAGGCATTAGGGGTATGAGGTGGGGGGCTGAGTGGGACCATAGAAAGATTTTACTTATTGGATGGGTGCGGTGGCTCACGCCTATAATCCTAGTATTCTGGGAGGCCCAGGCGGGCAGATTGCTTGAGGTCAGGAGTTCGAAACCAGCCTGAGCAAGAACGAGTCCCCGCCTCTACTACAAATAGAAAAAAATTAATTGGCCAACTAATATATATAGAAAAAATTAGCCGTGCATGGTGGCGCATGCCTGTAGTCCCAGCTACTCGGGAGGCTGAGGCAGGAGGATCGCTTGAGCCCAGGAGTTTGAGGTTGCTGTGAGCTAGGCTGACACTACGGCACTCACTGTTTTTTTTTTTGAGACAGAGTCTCACTTTGTTGCCCAGGCTAGAGTGACTATGTCAGCCTACAGGCATGTACCACCATGCCTGGCTAATTTTTTCTATATATATATGTTAGTTGGCCAATTAATTTCTTTCTATGTAGAGTAGAGACAGGGTCTTGCTCTTGCTCAGGCTGGTTTCGAACTCTTGACCTCGAGCAATCCGCCCACCTGGGCTTCCCAGAGTGCTAGGATTACAGACGTGAGCCACCGCGTCCGGCCAAGATCAATTCTTAATTTTACATCTTGGGTAACTGGAAGGAGGTTGATCTAAATCACTGAATAGAATTGTAGGAAGAAAAGCAGGTTTGAAGATGAGATACAGGCTGCCCTCCAAATCCATGGGTTTCAGGCCTGGTGAGGTGGCTCACACCTGTAATCCTGCACTCTGGGAAGCTGAGGCAGGACCATCACTAGAGATCAGGAGTTTGATACCAGCCTGAACTCATCTGTGGCCACCTTCCCTTCTGTTGCCATAGATGAATGGCCTGTGGCTCTCAGCAAAGCCCAGCCTCCACCCCCCCCACCTGTGCACTAGACCCCATACCTTTTTGCCTTCAAGGAGGTGGCTCCAACAAATCTCCCCTCTTTATCCCTTCATCAGCAATTTCCCTCCTTACTGAATCACTGCCATCAGCATTTAAGTACTGGTGCTATTGTAAAGAAAATCTCTTTCCTGACCTCATCCCTTCCCGTTACTGCCACATTTTTCTACTCCACTTTGCATTACAACTTCACAGTCTTCAAAACCCTTTTCTTTCTTGAATATACTCTAATGAAGCCCCACATTTCACTGACTTCTCCTGTCAAAGTTACCAATGACCTCCACATTGTGTTGCTATCTCTAAGGCACACTCAACAATCCTTATTTTACATGACCTAGCTGCTGCATTTGATACAGTTGATCACTCCATCTGAAAACCTGTCACTTTTGGGCTTCCACGATGCCACACTCTCCTTATTTTCCTCTTGCCAGTGAAGATTTTTTCACTATCTTTGAGTGCTGGGTCCTTGTCATCAACCTGACATGACAGTACCCAGGATGCTGGTCTCTTCCATTCTCCACTTATACTCCTTTCCTCCATGAGCTTTTTTTTTTTTGAGACAGAGTTTCACTTTGTTGCCCAGGCTAGAGTGAGTGCCATGGCGTCAGCCTAGCTCACAGCAACCTCCAACTCCTGGGCTTAAGTGATCCTTCTGCCTCAGCCTCCCAAGTAGCTGTGTCACAGGCATGTGCCACCATGCCTGGCTAATTTCTTTCTATTTTTAGTAGAAACAGGGTCTTGCTCTTACTCTGGCTGGTCTTGAATTCCTGAATTTGAGTGATCCTTCCAACTCGGCCTCCCAGAGTGCTAGGATTACAGGCATGAGCCACCGGACCCGGTCCTCTATGAGCTTTTTGAGTCCAGTCAGTGACCTTAAAAATACCACCTATAGAGCAGGGTGCAGTGGTTCATGGCTATAATCCCAATACCTCTGGAAGGTGACACGGGAGGATCACTTGAGCCCAGGAGTTCAAGCTGCAGTAAGCTATGATCATACCACTGCACTCTAGCCTGGGTGACACAGTGAGACTCTGTCTCAAAAACAAAACAACAAATACAAATACCAATAAAAGCTACCTGTGTGCTGGCAAATATATGTGTGTGTCTGTGTGTGTGTATATATATACACACACATATATAAACAGCCTGCAACTCTTGACTGAACTCCAGGCTTATATATGTATATCTAGCTGCCTATTCCACACTTATTTGGATATCCAGTAAGCATTTGAAATTAAAATATCCTGTGCTCGCTTCTGAAGCACATATACTAAAAATGGAACAGACTGCACGTGGTGGCTCACTCCTGTAATCCTGGCACTCTGAGAGGCTGAGGCAGGAGGATCGCTCAAAGTCAGGAGTTCAAGACCAGACCCCTTCTCTACTAAAAATAGAAAGAAATTAGCTGGACTAAAAATATTTGGAAAAAATTAGCCAGGCATGGTGGTGCATGCCTGTAGTCCCAGTTATTACTCGGGAGGCTGAGGCAGAAGCATCCCTTGATCCCAGGAGTTTGAGGTTGCAGAGAGCTAGGCTGATGCCACGGCACTCTAGCCCACACAGTAAGACTTTGTCTCCCCCTAAAAAGGAATCATACTTTAAATACAACCTTTCTTTTTTTTTTTTTTTTTTGAGACAGAGTCTCACTTTGTTGCCCAGGCTATAGTGCTGTGGTGTCAGCCTAGCTCACAGCAACCTTAAATTCCTGGGCTGAAGCTATCCTCCTGCCTCAGCCTCCCAGGTAGCTGGGACTACAGGCATGCACCACTGTGCCTGGCTAATTTTTTCTATTTTTAGTTGTTTGGCTAATTTCTTTCTATTTATAGTAGAGACAGGGTCTTGCTCTTGCTCAGGCTGGTCTCGAACTCCTTAGCTCAAGCAATGCTCCCATCTCAGCCTCCCAGAGTGCTAGGATTACAGGTATGAGCCACCATGCCCGGCCTACATACAGCCTTTTAACTTCTTTTTTTCACTTAATACATTTTCCATATCAATATATGTACCTCCACAAATGTAAATCTTACTAGCTAATTAGTATTTCATAGTGAGAATGGATCGCCTATATTTGGACTGGACCTTTCAGTTGTATCCATTTTTTCTGAGTATTACTTTTTTTTTTTTTTTTATAGACAGGGTCTCACTCTGTCACCCAGGCTGAAGTACAGTGGCACAATCGAACTGCAGCCTTGAACTCCGGTGCTCACGCGATCCTCCAGACTCAGCCTCCCCAGTAACTGGAACTACTACCACACTTAGCAATTTTTCCATTTTTATGGAGATGGGGGCAGGGTCTCCCTACATTGCCCAGGCTGGTCTTGAACTCTTAGTCTCAAGTGACCCTCCTGCCTCAGCCTCTCAAAGTGCTCAGAATTCAGCTGTGAGCCCTACGCCTGACCTCAGTATTTCTTTTAAATACTAAAGATTTTTAAAAGTATCTCAGACTTCATTAAACCTTTAATGGAGGCATAATAAATGGAAAGCACTTATGAAGTCAAAACTCTTGAAGAATTTAATCCACATTCCTTTAAGGAGAAAGGTAAGACAGGCAGTGAATCTTAAGTTGTCGGAGTATTTTGCTGCAAAAAAAAAAAGTATTTAAATGCCCTGATGTAAAAGCACATGATTAGTGGGCCAGGTTCTAGAGTACGGAACTTGAAGGCATTTGTTTCTCAATTACTTTGAAATTGAGGTGATAGCCATCTTAGCCTCAGGCAGATTTTTTTTTCAGCTGATCTTTTCACAGTCTTCTTCAAATTCTACAGAGTGGTACACTTTAATTCATTTTCTGAAGAGACTTTAGGCAGAAAATCAAAAAGACAATAAGAATAATTTACATTGTGCATTCAATAACTGCACCTTTAGCCTTTGGTTTTGGCCAAGTTAAATTGTGTTCTTGTGTGTGCAAAATAGTGAAATATTAGAAATATAAATTTTATATTTGTTCACAATTTTGTTTCATTACCTGAATTGGTGGACAAAATATTTGGAAATTTAATGGCATATTTAATGACATTCCCTTATTTAGAAGGTAAGTATGTATTTTTCAACATCTATAATTTTGCAATATTTTTTTTTTTTTGAGAAAGAGTCTCACTTTGTTGCCCAGGCTAGAGTGAGTGCTGTGGTGTCAGCCTAGCTCACAGCAACCTCAAACTCCTGGGCTCAAGCGATCCTTTTGCCTCAGCCTCCCGAGTAGCTGGGACTACAGGCATGCGCCACCATGCCCGGCTAATTTTTTCTATATATATTAGTTGGCCAATTAATTTCTTTCTATTTATAGTAGAGACGGGGTCTCACTCTTGCTCAGGCTGGTTTCAAACTCCTGACCTCAAGCAATCCGCCCGCCTCAGCCTCCCAGAGTGCTAGGATTACAGGCGTGAGCCAGGCGCCCGGCCAATTTTACAAATATTTTAACAAATAAACATAAAATCAAATTATTGCTTGGCTCCATTTTTCCTTTTTTTATATATAGAGATAAAACTCATTATTTTGGCCCCCATGCACATTCTGTTTCATTAAGTTTTTAATGTAAATATAATTATTACTAAACTCAAAATTCACAGTGGTTATCAGTGCTGAGTAGGGAAGATTCTTTAGTACTAAAAAATTAAGATTCCCATCGGTGAGACAAATTATAAAGCAAACATAAATATTTATAAGAAAAATGTACAAGATTAACTTAATGAGAAAGTATAGTTTCCAACCAAGCTTCTTAGTAACTTGATTGAAGTTCATTACATATCCAAACCAAGAATGTGAGTTGGGGGCGGGGTCTAATAGAAATTTAGAAAGGGAGAGTTCTCAAAACAAACTTTGAGCTTTCCTTCCACTAGTATTTATTGAACCATACTATATGGAGAGAGGAAAATCAAGACTAAACAATTTGCCCCGCTGGTGAAGAGCAGATCTAAGATTCAAATCCACTACACCACTACACTACTGAAAATGTTGCATAGCTCCAATCTATTCATTCACACAGCAAATATTTATTAGATATATTTTATGCTCAAGGCATTTTTCCCAGGGGCAGTGTGGGATATATGATTAATCAGACATTTGTGGAGTTAAAGAAAGAGATGTACTTTGGCATCATACTGACTGGTCTGAATTCCAGCCTGTTGGATAAATTACTTTTTAAACTGCAGTTTTTAAGTTAGTAAAACGAAGGAGTTGTTTGAGAACAAAAAAAGGAAAAAGGAAATACATTTCTTAGTGACTAGCAGATAGTAGGTACTCAGTAAATTTAGTTTTTCTCTCCCCAACTCCATTTTGAGGCATTTGCTAGAAGGTAAATAATCAAAGAAGTCATCATAGAAAAGGAGAGGCTGCAATTTATTTTGGGCCATGAGATGGGTTTTCGATTTATTTGAACTGGTTGAGAAGTGGCAGACAGCATAGGTAGTGAAGAAGTATGCCGGGGGCCTTCACTAGATCCTGTCCATTGTAGTTTACCAGGAGGGAGAAAAGTAAGAGCTGTGAACTTCAAGTTGCCTGCTGTCTTAGTACATTTGGGTCACTCTGACAAAGTACTACAGACCAGGTACCTTATAAACAACAGAAATTTATTTCTTATAGTTGCAGGGGTTGTGAAGTCACACGGTGGACAGGGAGTGGGATCTCTCAGGGCTTGCTTTCTTTTAAAAAAAAAAGTATTTTTTTTTTTTTTTTGAGACAGAGTCTCGCTTGTTGCACAGGCTAGAGTGAGTGCCGTGGTGTCAGCCTAGCTCACAGCAACCTCAAACTCCTGGGCTCAAGCAATCCTTCTGCCTCAGCCTCCCGAGTAGCTGGGACTACAGGCATGCGCCACCATGCCCGGCTAATTTTATATATATATATTAGTTGGCCAATTAATTTCTTTCTATTTATAGTAGAGACGGGGTCTTGCTCTTGCTCAGGCTGGTTTCAAACTCTTGACCTCGAGCAATCCGCCCGCCTCGGCCTCCCAGAGTGCTAGGATTACAGGCTTGAGCCACCGCGCCCGGCCAAAAAAAAAAAAAAAGTATTTTTAACTGAAAAAAAAATTATATATACTTATACAGTACAATGTGATGTTTTGATATATATCATGATTTGGATGATTAAATCAAGCTAATTAACATATTGATCACTTCACATAGTTATTTTTGGTGGTGAGTAGGGTCTCTTTTATAAGGGCTAATCACATTCATGAGTGCACCACCCTTATTATGATCTAATCACACCCCGAAGGCCCTATCTCCTAATACTATCAACTTGGGGGTAAAGATTTCAACATATAAACTTTGAGGAAACACAAACTTTCAGACCATTATACCTGCCTACTTATAAAATCTCCTTCAGTATACTGTTGGCTCCTACCAAAATATACAATATTGTGACATTAACCTGAAATCAAGGCGTCTTTTCTGACTAGCTCCCAACTCGCAAGCTTTTCCATGTTGGACTGTGTTATTTTATTATTTTTTTTGAGACAGAGTCTCACTTTGTTGCCCAGGCTAAAGAGAGTGCTGTGGTGTCAGCCTAGCTCACAGCAACCTCAAACTCCTGGGTTCAAGCAATCCTGCTGCCTCAGCCTCCCGAGTACAGGCATGTGCCACCAAGCCCGGCTAATTTTTTCTATATATATATTAGTTGGCCAATTAATTTCTTTCTATTTATAGTAGAGATGGGTCTCACTCTTGCTCAGGCTGGTTTTGAACTCCTGACCTCGAGCAATCCGCTCTCCTCGGCCTCCCAGAGTGCTAGGATTACAGGCGTGAGCCACCGTGCCAGACCTGGACTGTGCTATTGATTCATTCAACACATTTCATTTATTCAGAGAATACCCAGGATCGCACTTAAGATCTTAGTGCTAGAATTGGAGGATGTTGGTATGTTGTCAAAAGGCACTGCCCTAGTTTGGAAGAAGATAGACATGCAAACAATTTTAGTAAGTTTAGAAGAGATAGAGACATTTATAGTAGCACTGAGGAAGAAACAATTTTCCATTTAGGATTTTAGGCAGTTCAACTCTAAAATATGAAAATAGGCATATTTGACAGACTACAAAATATACACCATTCTGATTTTCACAGTATCTACTGAAATCAATGGTAATTTTAGCGATGCTTTAGAGTGAAGCCCACAGAAAAAAACAGTGAAAAAGTGTGATTGAATTATTACTGAGTGACCCTTCCCCAAAATCAGTCCTCCACATTGTTCCTTAAAAAATAGAAGCCTGGACCAGGCTCAGTGGTTCATGCCTATAATCGAGCACTATGGGAGGTTGAGACGTGAGGATAGCTTGAGGTCAGGAGTTCAAGACCAGCCTCAGCAAGAGCAAGACCCCATCTCTACCAAAAATAGAAAAAAAAATCGCCAAGGTGGAAGTGCGTGCCTGTAGTATCAGCTGTAGTCCCAGCTACTCGGAGTCTGAAGCAAAAGGACGCCCGAGCCCAGGAACTGGAGGTGGCGGTGAGCTATGATGACGCCACTGCACTCTACCTGGGGCAACAGAGACTCAAAAAATAAAAGAAGCCTGGAGACAGTCTAGTCCCAGCTTTTCAAAGAACACACAACTGGAGATATCAAGGACACGAACGCGGATACCGCAGTTCTCCAAGTGCAGTTTATTCCCTTCCCCGCGAGATAGGTTTTAGAAATCCACCTCTCCTTCCTCCCCGTTCTGGGGAATATTTTGATGCCCTCTGGCGCCATCCCTAGTGACGTCAAGGGTACAGTTCCGCTCCGTGGCCAATCAGGCGGCCGGATTCCGGGGAAGCCCGGGGCGGCGGCGGCGGCCTGTGCGCGTGCGCGAGGTCTCCGCGTGGCTATATAAACATGGCTGGCGTGGCCGCGCGGCTGGGCCGTGCAGAGCACACGTAGGGGTCTTTGGTCGCCCTAGGCTGGTAGTTTTGAAATTTCTGGCGGGGGCGGCGCTGCGTTGAGTTTAGATCTGAGGTGGGGAGCGACGCCCTTTCGAGACCCGAGCGGCCAGACTCCACCGCAGCGGGACCCGAGGCTGAGGCGCAGGGCTGAGCTGGCGCACGTGTGAGCGCCGCTGAGGAAGCGGCTGGGTGCGTGTTGCTGCCGGCGGCAGCCCCGGCTCGCGCGGACGGGCGGGAGGTCCGGGACGCGCGGGTCTGCCGTCTCGCCGGCGCCCTTCGCTGCCTTCCCTGCCGCGGTCCCTGCGCCTTTCCCCAGCGATGCTGTGGAGCCCGGACTGCGCTGGAGTCGGCTGCCGCTTGCCAAGCCTCTCCTCACCTCTGCTCCCGGAACGGCAGCGCCGCAGCTGCCGCTGATCCCCCGGGGGGATGCCCGCCGGCCTCACCGAACCGGCCGGCTCCGCTCCCCGCGCTGGCGCGAGCGCCTCCGGGACCGTGACCATGGCCCCTGCCGGGGCTCTGCCGGTGCGGGTGGAGAGCGCTCCGGTGGCCCTGGGCGCCGTGACTAAGGCTCCTGTCAGCGTCTGCGTGCAGTCCACGGCTTCCCAGCCCGTGCGGTCCCCCGTGGGGACCCAGGTGACCAAAGTGGCTCCTCTCAAAGTGGCTCCTTCTAAACTCAGCAGCGGCCCCAGGCTGCCTACTCCTCAGATAGTCACCGTGAAAACCCCCAAAGCCACAACAATCCATTTGCCTGCTAATTTGCAGCTTCCTCCAGGTATGTCGATCCCACTTCCAGCCTTGTCTGTGGGTCCAGCCAGTGGTGACGGGAAACGTCGCAGCCCTGATTGCTCCTTGCTGGTAGCTGTATAAAAACTCTGAGCCAAGAGAACCTTTCATAATCTTGATTTTGCAGTACGCTTTCAGGAAGCAGCCTATCGTGCAGTGATTTGGCCTTACAATTTTTGTGTCATTAGTGCATAGTTTTTCTTTTCGTATTTAAGGAAAGCATCTTTTCACCTAAGCGACACGTTAAAGGCTGGAGCAGCATATTCTGGAGGGCCTTTGAGGCACTGGCTCCTGCGTGGGGTAGATAGGGTATAGCTGATGTCTGTTTTCTTGTGGAGAATGCACCAGTTTATATAGTGTTATTTCCACACACTTAGATTATGATGGTTTAAAAAGTGTATCTTAAAAATTCTTGTGTGTTAAAACTCAGGGATTTTTATTTATTTTATTAATATCTTTTTTCTTTTATTTTTCCTTTATTCTTAAACAAGAAAAACTCAGAGATTTTAAAATTTAAGCAATCCAGAATAAGTCTACTGCTTTCTAGTACTAGAAACGAATAATGCTGCTTTCTGCACAATCTTGAGATATGCAATGATTGAAACTTTCAATTAGAAGAATCCCTCTCAGTGGGAACAATTGCCAGAGTTGACAAATAGATCAGAGCCATGCAGTTATATTTGCAATTGAATCTATGTGTAAATGCTACTTTTAATGAGTCTTCAATTACTACCTATCCTAGGGTTTACTCCTCTGTTGGACTGTTTTTCATGATTTACCTAAAGGTTTTGCCTTGTAATAATTCACATATTGTAAATATGCTGCATGATTTTTGAGTGTTCTACCTTTTCTCAACTGAAAGTCTCTTGGAATCTTTTATTATAATTTTGCTTAACAGTAATTGGATCTCTGACCTGCAAACATGGTAAAGAGATAGAAGCATTGGTTCAAAAGATACTGTTATCCCCTAGCAAAATGACAGGGGCTCTTTTTGTAACTAATGTTGTATTTGGTCATGAACATTATGGACAATTCTAAGTTGTCATTCTGCGTGTATTCTTATAAAGTAGTTATAAATGTATTTGAATGAAATTACTCCCTGCTGTCTAGCCACTGAAGTTTGTTTAGAAACAAAGTATTAATGGCAGGGATGCTTGCCCTCTGGGAGACGGAGGTGGGAGGATCGCTTGAGGTCTCAGGAGTTTGAGACCAGCCTGAGCAAGAGTGAGACTCCGTCTCTGCTAGAAAGAAATTACCTGGACAACTAAAAATACATAGAAAAAATTAGCCGGGCATGGTGGTGCATGCCTGTAGTCACAGCTACTCGGGAGGCTGAGGCAGAAGAATTGCTTTTTTTTTTTTTTTTTTTTTGAGACAGTGTCGCTTGTTGCCCAGGCTAGAGTGAGTGCCCTGGCGTCAGCCTAGCTCACAGCAACCTCAAACTCCTGGGCTCAAGCAATCCTTCTTCCTCAGCCTCCTGAGTAGCTGGGACTACAGGCATGCGCCACCATGCCCGGCTAATTTTTTTCTATATATATTAGTTGGCCAATTAATTTCTATTTATAGTAGAGACAGGTCTCGCTCTTGCTCAGGCTGGTTTCGAACTCCTGACCTCAAGCAATCCTCCCGCCTTGGCCTCCCAGAGTGCTAGGATTACAGGCGTGAGCCACCGCGCCCGGCCTCAGAAGAATTGCTTGAGCCCAGGAGCTAGAGTTTGCTGTGAGCTAGGCTGATATCCGGGGCAACAGAGCAAGACTGTCTCCAAAAAAAAAAAAAATAAAATAAAATAGAGCTGACAAAAGTGAAAACTTGCTGTTAAGTGGTAATGAATCACTTAGTGAGGACTTACTGTGCTAGGCACTTTTTATATATTCTTTTATTCATTGGTCATAATAGGCAGGTAGCAAATTAGGAAAGAGGCCTCCAAGAGTAAGTAATTTGCCCAATACTAGGCAACCCATAGGTGTCAGAGGGGATTTGAATCCAGGTCTGTTTTCACTCTTCCACAGCACTTGCTTACTTACCACTTGTGTGTGTACAAAATGCTCCTTTGAGTATCAGTGCTAAAAGATTATTTAGAGAATTTTAGTGCCTAATCTTTCATTTTACATACCAATAAACAAAAACTGAAATTTGCAGGAGTTAAATAGCAGCAGACAGAACTACAGCCTAGAACCACAGCCTAAGTTAGTTTGTAGCACTATACTAAAACATGTTATGTTGCTAACCATAGGGAAATCCCCACAAAAGAGAGATAATTTGTTTTTAGGAATTGTTAGTTACAGAGGAGGTGGTAAAGTGCTTTAAAGAAGGCTGCTTTGGGGAATTGCTGCTGATGTATGGCAGAAGAGCATAATACTAACACATTTGTGCCCTTGTTGGTGCAGAATAAGAGAACCAGTAATTAAAGAATGAAATGGAAACACTGATTAAAGTAACTTTTTAAAAAGGTTATGAATCTTGTACTATTTCTTTTGTATACTTTGGATTAGCAGTTGATTACTCAAGAGTGCTTTACATTACATATGTTCTTCATTTTCCAAGGTAATGAATACTTTTAAATATTTGATTTTTTAGTTTCCTCTGAACAGAACTGTTTTTTTTTTAAAAAATGATACATATGTATCACAGGTTTTTCTAGAGAGCAGGGGCTTGAAATAAAAAGTGTGTGGAGGAGGCACTGTGAGGAAATAAAGGGTTTTTGGTAATTTATTCAGTCTTTTTTGTAAACATGTGGGATTTTATTTTATTTTATTTTTTATTTTTTTTGAGACAGAGTCTCGCTTTGTTGCCCAGGCTAGAGTGAGTGCCATGGCATCAGCCTAGCTCACAGCAACCTCAAACTCCTGGGCTCAAGCAATCCTCCTGCCTCAGCCTCCCTAGTAGCTGGAACTACAGGCACGCACCACCATGCCCGGCTAATTTTTTCTATATATATTAGTTGGCAAATTAATTTCTTTCTATTTATAGTAGACATGGGGTCTCGCTCTTGCTCAGGCTGGTTTTGAACTCCTGACCTCAAGCAATCCACCCGCCTCTGCCTCCCAGAGTGCTAGGATTACAGGCGTGAGCCACCGCGCCCAGCCAAAAGAAGATTTCTATAGGAATGGTAGAATTTCTATGTGATATATCAAATAAAAATGACTTGAATATTTTTTTGTAGGGTAAAACTAAGTATATTTAGTATGTGGCAGAAAATCCAAGCATTTCATGAATAGCTTTCTTTTTTCAAAACACTTCTTTAAAAGGAAATTTCAAATGAATATTTTCCCCAGTTAGCAAAGGTCATTGATGAATAGGATGATATATGCAAATAATTTGAAGAAGAGGCAGCTATTATAGACCTATTAATTGGAGAATACTAGGAAAGGTTCACTGACTTTAAAATCATGACATCACACTCAAATTAGCATTTCAGCCTCACCTAGTTGAGATCACCAAGGAACCTAAAGAACTGCAGATGAAATTGAGCTCTCAGTAGGTGACATTTTAAAGTCATTGTTTGATGCTAAGAATGATCCAGTTGAGGCTGGGCACCGTGGCTCACACCTGTAATCCTAGCACTCTGGGAGGCCAAGGTGGGCAGATTGCTCGAGGTCAGGAGTTCAAAGCCAGCCTGAGCAAGAGCAAGACCCCATCTCTACTATACATAGAAAGAAATTAATTGGCCAACTAATATATATAGAAAAAACATTAGCCGGGCATGGTGCCTGTAGTCTGAGCTACTCGGGAGGCTGAGGCAGGAGGAGCACTTGAGCCCAGGAGTTTGAGGTTGCTGTGAGCTAGGCTGATGCCATGGCACTCACTCTAGCCTGGACAACAAAGTGAGACTCTTGTCTCAAAAAAAAAAAAAAAAGAATGATCCAGTTGAAATGTGGAAAAATGCAGTAGCCTTCAGGAACATGCCTGAAAAATGCTTCTCTAATTCTTTTCAACCACTTATTGCTGCAAATCTACATTCTCCTACCTAACCCAAATCAAGATGTCCTTAAGGTCACAAATGACTGATACCCATCTAGATGATCAGCTAAAACTGGGGACCTTCATGCTTCAACCAAATATTCAAATACTTTCCAACAAAAAGCAGACAAAATCATTAAAAAGTCAGTGAACTTTAAAATTGACAAATAGTTTTTATTTTTTGAAATTACTAAGTACATAGTAGTTAGATTTTTATAAAATAATGTACATTTTTAAGTACATCTAATTGAGGTTTCTGAATGCAGCCTTATTTGATTTTAGCTAAATTCGTGTGGCCTTCCAACATGAAAAGGTTCCCCTGCTGTGGACTAGGTGGTATGCTAATGAAGTTTGTAGATAATAAGGGGCTTGGAGGGTTAGCCTTTTGTAGAAATTAGTGGAGTATTGCAATATAGGACATTGGCCTTGGAATATAGGAGATTGGCCTTGGAGTCAACAGACCTGGGTTTGAATTCCACCTCTACCATTTAATAGCTTTGTGATCTTGGGCAAGTTTGTTTGTTTGTTTATTTTTGAGACAGAGGCTCACTTGTTGCCCAGGCTAGAGTGAGTGCTGGGGCGTCAGCCTCACTCACAGTAACCTCAAACTCCTGGGCTCAAGTGATCCTTCTGCCTCAGCCTCCCGAGTAACTGGGACTATAGGCATGCGCCACCATGCCTGGCTAATTTATATATATATATATATATATATTTTTTTTTTTTTTTTTTTTTTTTTTTAGTCGAGACAGGGTCTTGCTCTTGTTCAGGCTGGTCTCGGACTCCTGAGCTCAAACAATCCACCTGCCTCGGCCTCTCAGAGTGCTAGGATTACAGGCATTAGGTGCCATGCCTGGCCTGCCTTGAACTTCTCTACAGTTTGAAATAAAGTCAGTTCCCTTAGGGCGATATTTGGAACAGGTGCTGGGACTGTGGCATGCTTCTCTCTGAGTGAGATTCCTGGTGCCGGCAGCACTCCTGTTTTTCTGCAGCACTTTTGTTTTTCTGCTTACCTCTCCCAGCATCCAATCTCCACTCTATGAAAGAGGTGGAGTGAAAGCATTTGGGGTCTAAGTATTCTCAGTGTGCCGTTCCTGAAATAGAGCTTTCTTTCTGTGAGTGGCAATGGGTGAGAAAGAAGGGAGCCTCAAATCTCTCAGATGCACTCCTCTCAAATTTATCCCCTTCATAATGTAACCGGGGTGGGAGTGAATCTTGGGGGGGAGATAAGAAATGTGGGTGGCTTGCTCCTCCCAGGAAGATACAGCCTTAGATTGGGAGCTTCTTCCTAGAGTGGAGGTTCTGTCATGCTGAGCTGAGAGGAAGGGGTGTTTGTTGCTCAAATGCCACATATTCTTGCTATTCTTACTGAGTTTTAGCAGATCTTCTTTAGTAATTGTATAGTCATTTTCTGTGTGCTTTAGGACAATTTCCAAAGTCTTTGAATGTTTTTTTAAAAATAAGTTTTACCGGCCGGGCGCGGTGGCTCGCGCCTGTTATCCTAGCTCGCTGGGAGGCTGAGACGGGTGGATCCTTTGAGCTCAGGAGTTGGAAACCAACCTGAGCAAGAGTGAGACCCGTCTCTACCATAAAAATAGAAAGAAATTAATTGGCCTACTAACATATATAGAAAAAATTAGCTGGGCATGGTGGCACATGCTTGAAGTCCCAGCTACTTGGGAGGCTGAGGCAGTAGGATCGCTTGAGCCCAGAAGTTTGAGGTTGCTGTGAGCTAGGCTGACGCCATGGCACTCACTCTAGCCTGGGCAACAAAGTGAGACTCTGTCTCAAAAAAAAAAATAAATAAATAACTTTTACTAGTTGTGCTTCACTGGGGTTTGTGGAGCTTCTTATGCTGCCATTCTAGAAGTGGAACTTCAGCTGTGAATATTCTTGTTTGTTTCTCCTATTGACATGAATAAAAGTTTCTTTAGGTTAGAAGTACTGGGCTACAGGACATGGAATGGAAATCAATTTGGCACAGTCATGTAAAGTTGAACAAAGTAGCTGTACCAAATTACTGCCAGCAAGATATTAGAATTTTTGTTGATGTACATCTCTCTAACACTTTATACTGTCATTGGACTTATTAAAAAATGTTTTTGCCTGTCTAGGTAGATATAAAGTGATATCTCACTGTGGTTTCATTTTAAAAATTTTTATTAATTTATTTTAAAGTCTTTTTGCCGATTTTTAAACTTTGTTTTTGGGAGACAGTGTTGCTGTGTCGCCCTGGCTAGAGTGCTGTGGCATCATCATAGCTCACTGTAACCTCAAACTCCTGGGTTCAAGCAATCCTCCTGCCTCAGCCTCCCAAGTAGCTGGGACTACAGGTGTGCACCATCACACCTGGCTAATTTTTCTAGTTTTAGTGAAGACAGGGTCTTGGTTTTGCTGAGGTTGGTCTTGAACTTCTGAGCCCAAATGATCATCCTGCCTTGTCCTCCCAGAGTGCTAGGATTACAGGCATCAGCCATGTCATTGGCATCTGTGTTTCTTTTTTGTATTTTGGGTAATTGTTCTTTGAATATATGTGAACTAAAATTTTATCTTATTTTGTGGTTTGTCCTACACCTGATAATGTCTTTTGGTAAACAAAAGTTCTTGCTTTTGCAAAAGAATGAGCACAGTGGGGAATAAAGTTCTTGCTTTTTTATTTAAATTTTTTTCTTTTCTTTCTTTCTTTTTCCCCCCCAAGGGATTTTTTCATGTAGTTGAATTTATCAAACTTACTTTTAAGAAATCCTTCCCTATCCCAAAGTCAGAAAGATAATTTTCTATATTGTCTGAGATTTTATGATTTTTTTACTTTTTACATTTATATCTTTAATGCACCTAGGTTTTTGTGAATGTTTGTGAAATAGGCATCTGGAATGTCAACCTAAAAAAAAAGAGTCTGAGGCAGACTTTTGTAATAATAAAGAGTTTATTTGGGTCAAGTTGAGGACAGCTGACTGGGACATACTTCCAAGTTGCCTTGAGGAGTGCTCTGTTTGGCTTTTCTTACAAGCAGGTTTTTAAAGGCACAAAAGGGGACAAGGAGTGAGCTAGTAAAAAGTTGTTTGTCAGGAATGCTCATTGATTTACAGAAGTATTATTGATTAGTGATTGGTTATACATTCAGCTGTATGGTGTGGTTTAGGGTGGCCAATGTGTGGCATTGTTAGGATGATTTATAGCTATTTGTGGCAATAGCAAGCATTTTCAAGAGATGATTACATAGCTAGTGGTGGTCATGGGGGGTAGGACATGATAATTCCTCCCATGTTAATGCCTCTCTGACACTGAAAATTTAAAAGGGCTTGATGGCCAGGCGCGGTGGCTCATGCCTGTAATCCTAGCACTCTGGAAGGCCGAGGCGGGAGGATTGCTCCAGGTCAGGAGTTTGAAACCAGCCTGAGCAAGAGCGAGACCCCGTCTCTACTATAAATAGAAAGAAATTAATTGGCCAAATAATATATATAGAAAAAATTAGCCTATAGTCCTATAGTCCCAGTTACTCTGGAGGCTGAGGCAGGAGGATTGCTTGGGCCCAGGAGTTTGAGGTTGCTGTGAGCTAGGCTGACACCACAGCACTCAATCTAGCCTGGGCAACAAAGCAAGACTCTGTCTCAAAATAAATAAATAAATAAATAATCAATCAATCAATCAATAAAAGAGCTTGAATTTCTCAGGAAATATTTGTACATTTTTTTCTTTCTAAAATTTCATCTTTTCCATATAGATGGTTAATTGACACAGCCCTGTTTATTGAATAGCCTCTCCTTCATCAATCTGCAGTGCCTTTCAGGAAAATTTTATATGACATATCCACATGAGTCTACTTTGGGGTTGTCTATTACATTGGTCAGCTTATGTATTCTTGTTACCACACCATCTTAATTATTATAGGTTTATAAATAGTTTTGATGTCATGAAGGAAGAGTACTTTGTCAGTATCTCACCATATGCTTAGATTTTTAATAATTTAAATAGCTTCGAGTGAAAAATTTTTCCATCTTACACATAATAATTAGCAGACATGAAATTCAGTATATACTAATCACTTATTCAGATCATTTTACAGTGTTGGAAGAAATGGGAGAAAAAAATATGTGATGATTATGCTTTATTAGTTCAGACGTCACAGTTTTTTTTTTCCTCTTTTAACTATAGGAACAGTTTTGATCAAAAGTAATAGTGGTCAGTTGATGCTGGTATCTCCTCAGCAAGCCGCAACAAGAGCTGAGACCACAAGTAACATAACTTCAAGGCCAGCCATACCAACGAATACTCAAACACTCAAAATCTGTACCGTTCCGGTAATATACTTTAAAGCTTTTTTTCATCTTCCTGTTTCCCAGCTATTATCTTCATGTACATGCATATGTGTTTGCCAGTAAAAATTAAGAAGTGATTCTGTTTGACTTTTTTAATTCAGCACCTTTCTTGGAATATTAATTTAATCAAGATTTTTGGTTTTGTCCTTTGATGATTGCTAAAATAATGAAAATTCTGTCCTCATATTCAAAGATTTTATAGTTCTGAAAAGAATGTTCAAAGGGCTATTTGTATCCTAAATGGAAAGGAAATAACCATTCTGCTTCTATTTTAATTTGTGGTAAAGTAGTAAGACTCTAGTTTATAGTATTCATTTTAATCCATCTCTTATAGAAATTATCTTTAAGAAATACAGAGATCTATAATATTTCATTAATTTGGCATTGTTAGTAAGTGACTTATTTTACATGTGTAGTTCATCTTTCTAGATAACTGAAGTTTTCCTGTGTGGTAGAGCTAAAATATTTTCATGAGTGTCTTTCTTTAAACAGAAGATGCCACATATAGTTTAGCATTTTCCTGATGACTCAGGCTCATTTTAATGAAAGATTACATTGTTTTTTTTATAGTAATATAATTCTCTGCCAGTTTTTTTTTTTTTTGAGACAGAGTCTCGCTTTGTTGCCTAGGCTAGAGTGAGTGCCATGGAGTCAGCCTAGCTCACAGCAACCTCAAACTCCTGGGCTCAAGCAATCCTGCTGCCTCAGCCTCCCGAGTAGCTGGGACTACAGGCATGCGCCACCATGCCCAGCTAATATTTTCTATATATATTAGTTGGCCAATGAATTTCTTTCTATTTATAGTGGAGACGGGGTCTCGCTCTTGCTCAGGCTGGTTTCGAACTCCTGACCTTGAGCAATCCACCCGCCTCAGCCTTCCAGAGTGTTAGGATTACAGGCGTCAGCCACTGCGCCCGGCCTCATTTTGTAATTTGATTCTAGGTTCTTAACCAGTCATTTACTCTGTTACTGTATGTATCAATAATAGCTGCTCCTTCCCTTTCTTGTTTGGTTTATCTAACTGCTGTGGGTTGAAAATATAGGTTTATAATTAAATGTATATTTTTATTTTTTTAATTAATTTTAAATCTCTTTTAAAAAACCTTTTCACTCAAATTTCATCTGTAGGTTTATAATTAAATATTAAATAAGAATCTATATGTTTTCTGTATGAACCAGAGTCAAGCTTTTTTTTTTTTTTTTTTGAGACAGAGTCTCGCTTTGTTGCCCAGGCTAGAGTGAGTGCCATGGCATCAGCCTAGCTCACAGCAACCTCAAACACCTGGGCTCAAGCAATCCTGCTGCCTCAGCCTCCCAAGTAGCTGGGACTACAGGCATGTGCCACCATGCCCGGCTAATTTTTTCTATATATATTAGTTGGCCAATTAGTTTCTTTCTATTTATAGTAGAGACGGGGGTCTCGCTCTTGCTCAGGCTGGTTTCGAACTCCTGACCTCAAGCAGTCCACCCGCCTCTGCCTCCCAGAGAGCTAGGATTACAGGCGTGAGCCACCGCGCCCGGCCTCAAGAGTCAAGCTTTTAATGCTGAATACTATAACATGTATTTAGTTTGAAATTGCAGATAAATGAAATGTTTTTTGAATCAGTTGCCTCCTTAGAAATAGGAAATAAATGTCAACTGGATCTTTGACCCGTTAGGTTTATAGTATAGAATGTGCATAAAATCCATAAGGTTGTTGTTATTAATATAAAGCCAGTTATAACAAGTAGGTTTGCTATGGTAAAGTGTTTTAATGATCACCATGGTACTGATGGATTTTAAATCACTAATGTCAATGACTTTATGTTATCTTGCTCACCTCTTCACCCTCAAGAATTCTAGCTCACAATCAATCAAGAAAGTGGCAGTGGCACCTGTTAAAAAATTGGCACCGATAGGAACTACTGTGGTAACCACTGTTGCGAAGCCTTCCTCAGTACAAGTAAGTTATGACTTGAAGCTATTGTGCCGTAGTTATTCTTATCTTTATTTGTTATTTACCTATTTCCTGCCAGATGTAGAAGTTGTAGACTATAGAACACTGAAGAGAGCAATTCAGTGATATATGGTGACACTTATCAAATTGGGAACTGTTGGAGGAATGGGAAACAAGATAAATATGCTATATATTCTTGGAATCTCAGTTTTACTTAAATGTTTTAAATTAATACAAATCCATCTAACAGCCATGTGTTGCAGTGCTGAGATAAAATTTGGTGCATGAGATATTTAGGGATCAATGTCTGGAATTCCGGAAAAGAGTAAGCTTTTGAACTATATGCAAGTCAAATCCTCAACCGACATAGTAGAGAACTATGGAGCATATATGGTTTGTTGGCATTGTCTCACTGGGGGCCAGGGGGTCGGTTGGGTCTGAGTTTCCACTCTGGGATCAGTCATTGGATATGGACTCTCCTGGGAAAGTTATACTTTGGGGTGAGGTGATTGTCTGCAGCTGATGAAAACCTGATGGAACTGACAATTGGAGGCTGTCTAATAGCATTCCCAGTAGCTAGCTAGGACAATCCAATCTCTCCTTGTGATGGTCCACAGTGTACTCCTTGCATCACTTGGATCTACTTCCTCATACATGTTGAAGATCACTGTTCTGGGATTCTAAATGGGTTTCTTCCTTGAGAAAACAATGAAGAGAAGGTTAATAGAATGAACTACAGTCCCCACTGCTACAGCTTGGCTCCAGTTGCAGCTGATACTAATCTCCTTCCTCCACTATCCATTCTAGATTCCCTTTGCCCTCAACTACCAACTATACTGGTCTTGGTAGCTTAATTGGTAACATGACCAGATTCTCATCCCTGAGAGATCTGAAGATCTTTCTTTCCCTTGCCAGCTGCAGCCACAGCTTTATTTCTTTGCTCTCTGAATATTAGTTGAAGTCTTTTTTTTTTTTGAGACAGAGTCTCACTCTGTTGCCTGGGCTAGACTGCCATGGCGTCAGCCTAGCTCACAGCAACCTCAAACTCCTGGGCTCAAGCAATCCTTCTGCCTCAGCCTCCTGAGTAGCTGGGACTACAGGCATGCGCCACCATGCCCGGCTAAGTTTTTCTCTATATATTTTTAGTTGGCCAATTAATTTTCTTTCTATTTATAGTAGATGCATGGTCTGGGTCTTGGTCAGGCTGGTTTCAAACTCCTGACCTTGAGTGATCCTCTGGCGTTGGCCTCCCAGAGTACTAGGATTACAGGCATGAGCCACCATGCCCGGCCTATTGAAGTCTTGATAGTTCTAGAAAGTGAAAGCTTGGGTTCATTTAGTTAGTAATCACAGTTGGTGAACACTAATTATATTTGTAGTTTTTATAAAGGGGACAACCAGCGGTTCTTTTTTTTTTTTTTTTTTAAATATGGATCACATCACAAATTTATGTGTCATCCTTGCTTAGGGGCCATGCTAATTTCCTCTGTATCATTCCAATTTTAGTATATGTGCTGCCAAAGGAAGCGAGCATAAACCAGGAATTCTTAACCTGGAGTCTGTGAATTCAAATGAGGGAGGAAATCTTTACTAAGCCCAAACTAAAACTTAGAATTTCTTTCAGCTGTGAACGTAGGCTCCAAACCACGGAACCAAGAAGTACTACATCATATTAGTGTATATTTATGACTCTGTCACAATAGAATTCATTGATATTTTTATATTTCCTCATGTTATAGTTACTTTGAAATGTTCATGCTAATTATCATATTGGAATTATAGTACTTATTAGCTTTACTACCAATCTTGTTATTATTTAATATATTAATAAAGAAATTGCATATTTCTATATCAAAAAGATTTAGTACATATAGTTCTAAAATGGTATATCTGGGTTGTGTAGTTTTTTCCTCAGATTATTTTTCCATATATATGTGTATTATTGGTATTTCCGTGTACACTGTTTTTCATAATTTAGATTGATGTGTTTTTTTCCTTTTGAGATGGGGTCTCTGTTGCCTAGGTTGTAGTGCAGTGGTGCGATCATAGCTTATTGTAGCCTCAAACTCTTGGGCTTGAGCGATCCTCCCACCTCAACCTCCTGAATAGGTGAGACTTCAGGCATGTGCCACCACACCCAGTGATTGATGCATATTTTAAAATGGGTAGTGGTAGTCAGAGCAATAGAAAGTATCAAAGAATGAAGTTAATATCTGTCCACTTTGAGGGGTAAAATATCTCAGTTTTAAGCACTTCTTGGAAATAAGGAGCTAGAACTCAGGAATGAGTGAAGATAAAACTTGTACTTGATTGTTTGATTATAAAGGCAAATGTGTGTATTAAGAAATTTTGAAAGTATTTTCCTACTAGTAGATAATCGATATTTGTTTAAAACGACTTGCAACATGACTCAGTCTGGTAAATGTAAAACAAGAACTCATTTGAAATCTTTGAGTTCACTTTTATGTTGTATTTGATGATGAAGGTAGAGTTTGACCTAATGTTATATTGGAATCTAATGTACAAATGATTTGAAATAGAATTTCTATTTCTAATTAAATATAAATGGGCCTAAGTGATTGCTTTTTCAGATACAGAAAATGACCCTCCTTGAAATGCAGTTTCATCTGCTAAATTTACATACAATTTATTTTACTGGATCTATGTATGATTTTCACCCATTTATTTCACATATACTCCAGCCATTTTCTCTCTTGTCCCCAAGACATGCTTAGTCAGAGTCAATGCAGCCTTGCAAAGCATGTCAGTTACCATTGAGTTTACGAGGATCCATGCTACACTGAAATGGAATTAAAGAGATAGAGTAAGACCCAGATTATGTACTTCCCTATGCCTCTAAAGGAATAGAAGTGGCATGGAAAGTATGTATGTGTCTGGTAAGATACAGGTAGTAGGTAAGTTACAAAGGACTTTGAAGGACAGATTTTTGTATTGCAAAGAGGATAAAAGATTGATAAAAAAAGTAGAATGCCATAAATGCTCCTCTCTCCTACTCACAAACAATAAAAACCACTTTTCCTAAACTCTACGTTTCATTGGATTTTATTTTATTTTATTTATTTATTTTGAGACACAGATTCACTCTGTTGCCCAGGCTAGAGTGCCATGGCATCTGCCTAGCTCACAGCCACCTCAAACTTTTGGGCTCAAGTGATCTCATTAGATCTTATTTTGCTCCACAAGGGAGGAGAACAGTACTCCCACGAGGAACCTGCTCCATCAGTCCTTAAAAGAAATCATAATCACCAGCTAAAATTCCAGATTATGCTTTCTTAATATAGTAGTACAGAGAGATAATGGCTGGCTGGTTATAAGATAGATTCACTGAAGAGTCTTATTAACTGTATATAAACCTAAATGTTTATTAGAAAAATCTTCAGAAGGATTTAGAAGAAACTCCATGGCAATTGTCTCTGGAGAGTAGAACTAAGGCTTTGAAAAGGAAGGAGACTTTGTTTTCATTGTTGCCTTTGGGGCTCTATCTATAGTTAATAAAATTTTACTAATTTAGGTGTAATTTTAAATTTTACCTCTTTTGCTCAGCATTTCATCAGTAGTTCTTGTCCTCGTCATTAATCAGTATATTTTAAATTTTATTAAAATTCTTGCCAAGTGAGCTTTTAATTGATTTTCCTTTTAATATTCTTGTTCACTTTGAAATATAAGTTATAGACTGTCTCAAAATGAATTGGACAGCTTTTTCTATTTTTTTTGAAACATCTTTTATAAGACAGGAATTATGCAAAAGTGAGGAAAAATCACATGGAAAGTATCTGAGCCTCGAGATTTAGGGGAGGGAGGTCTCTTTTTTTTTTTGAGACAGTCTCTCTTTGTTGCCCAGGCTAGAGTGAGTGCTGTGGCATCAGCTTAGCTCACAGCAACCTCAAACTCCTGGGCTCAAGCAATCCTCCTGCCTCAGCCTCCTGAGTAGCTGGGACTACAGGCATGCGCCACCATGCCCGGCTAATTTTTCTATGTATATTAGTTGGCCAATTAATTTCTTTCTATTTATAATAGAGACGGGGTCTTGCTCTTGCTCCTGACCTCGAGCTGGTTTCAAACTCCTGACCTCGAGCAATCCTCCCGCCTCGGCCTCCCAGAGTGCTAGGATTATAGGCATGAGCCACCGCACCCGGCCGGGAAGTCTCTTTGATTATTTTTTTAATTTCTTTAATTTGTCTATTCCAGTCTCTGTATCTTCTTGTACCAATTTTGACATTTCACATTTTTCCAAAAATGTATCCATTTGATCTTAGTTTCAAATTTGTTTACCATTTGGTAGCTAATACTTTTGTTATAATACATTTTTATTATGAAATATATTTAGTAAACACAAATAAGATTATATGTAATATGTACACATACAAGTTGAGAAAAATGATAGTAAAATGAAGGCCCACATACTCCAAACCCACCTTAGGGTCACCATGTATCCCCACCCTTCTTTTGTCAGTCCCTAGTATTTTTACTTTCCTTCCCATTTTAGCCCTCAATATTCTTGTATAATATATATGCTCTAGTCTTTTATTTATTTATTTATTTTTTTGAGACAGAGTCTGACTCTGTTGCCCGGGCTAGAGTGCCGTGGCGTCAGCCTAGTTCACAGGAACCTCAAACTCCTGGGCTCAAGTGATCCTTCTGCCTCAGCCTCCCAGGTAGCTGGGACTACAGGCATGCACCACCATGCCCCGCTAATTTTTTCTATGTGTGTGTGTGTGTATATATATATATGTATATATATGTATTTTTTTTTTTTTTTTGAGACAGAGTCTCACTTTATTGCCCAGGCTAGAGTGAGTGCCATGACATCAGCCTAGCTCACAGCAACCTCAAACTCCTGGGCTCAGGCAATCCTGCCTCAGCCTCCCGAGTAGCTGGGACTACAGGCATGTGCCACCATGCCCCGCTAATTTTTTCTATATATATTAGTTGGCCAATTAATTTCTTTCTATTTATAGTAGAGACGGGTCTCACTCTTGCTCAGGATGGTTTCGAACTACTGACCTTGAGCGATCCTGCCTTGGCCTCCCAGAGTGCTAGGATTACAGGCGTGAGCCACTGTGCCTGGCCTTTAGTCTTTTTAAAGTGGGACATTTTGATGTACCTGTAAATTCACCTATCTTGGCTGTTACGGAGGGAGATTTTCATGAGGGTGATAGAAACTTGACTTTTCTGCCTGTAGAACACAAACATTTAAATTAAATTGATTGGGGGAGGGGGAAAGGGCATTTATTGAAGCCTTAAAATCTGTACCCCCATAATATGCCGAAATAAAAAAAAAATTAAATTGTGTGATGTTTAGTTTTTTGTATGAATTATAAATACTGTTCTTTCCTTATCCCCCCAAACTTTTTTTATTTCCTGTAACTTTTAGTGTTTGTCTTCAATATAAGATTATTGCTTTATCTCAGTGTAATTTTCTGACTTACTATCCAAACTTGTGATTTCTTGTATAAAGCTTTTTTATCCTGCAGGTGGTGCTAGAGTCACACTTCATTTTGATAGAAGGTGGAAGAAAAGACTGAAATTTTTTTCAGTGTGAAAATAAGATATCACATTCTGTAATCTTTTTTGTTTGTTTGTTTTTTATGTTAATATTTTTTTTCTTATTTTTTTATGCTTCAGGGAGACTGCAAGTTTGTTTGTTTTGTTTTTGTTTTTGTTTTTTTGAGACAGAGTCTCGCTTTGTTGCCCAGGCTAGGGTGAGTGCGGTGGCATCAGCCTAGCTCACAGCAACCTCAAACTCTTGGACTCAAGCAATCCTGCTGCCTCAGCCTCCTGAGTAGCTGGGACTACAGGCATGCACCACCATGCCCGGCTAATTTTTTTCTATATATATGTTAGTTGGCCAATTAATTTCTTTCTATTTATGATAGAGACGGTCTTGCTCTTGCTCAGGCTGGTTTCGAACTCCTGACCTCGAGCAATCTGCCCGCCTCGGCCTCCCAGAGTGCTAGGATTACAGGCGTCAGCCACTGCGCCCGGCCTTGTTTGTTTTTTGAGACAGGGTCTCACTCTGTTGCTCAGGCTAGAGTGCAGTGGCATGATCATGGCTCACTGTAACCTCACACTCCTGTGCCCAAGTGATCCTCCTGCCTTGCCTCCCATGTAGATGGGTCTACAGGTGCACACCACTGTGTCCAGCTAATTTTTCTATTTTTTTGTGGAGACAGGGTCTTGCTCTTGCTCATGCTGATCTCAAACTCCTGACCTCTAGCAATCCTCCTGCACGTTGGCCTCCTAGAATGCTAGGATTGTGAGCCATCACGCCTCGCCTATAATATTCTTTATGCTGACTCTGATGGTCTACATAAAAGCAGTTTACCTCAATATAAAATAATCAGTATATTGCTTTGCTTTATAATTAAGATAAAGAATATTCTGTATTTTTATATAAAGACTTGCTATTTCAAATACTTTTCGGAGCCATATTAATAATATCTTTTGAGGATGTATATACTTGCCACTGTTTTTCACGAATAACCCTAGGACAGTAGGTACCATTAATCCTTATTTTTTACAGACAGGAATCAGAGGATTAGCAAGATTAAGTAACTTGCCTGCCATCAACTCTTCCCAGGTAGCAATAAAATAGTAGGTAGATAAGTGAAAATGAAACCCAAATCTGCTAGAGCCTACAGTTCCTATAAATATGTTATTGCTTTAGACTAGTAGGGTATAACACAAAAACAAGGATGTCAAAATAAATTTGTAGTCTTGTAAGTGTGAAATGAGGCACCCACTAATGTGTCATAGCAATGCATATCTAAATATATATTACTTTTAATTTCAGTCCGCGGCTGTGCCAGCCAGTGTTGTCACAGTTACTCCTGTAAAGCCGTCGAATACTGTAATTACCTTGAAGCCTTCAAGTTTGGGAGTATCATCCACCCCCTCAAATGAGCCCATTCTCAAAACAGAGATCTCAGCAGCTGCTCAGACTGGTCTTTCTCCGGTAAGTTCTCACTTGCACCTCATATAAATACAGTTCATTACAAATCTTCTTGAATTCTGTTTCCTCACTAACATTGTGTTTGTCTCCGTTTATATTTCTATATGTAGGCAATGCTAGAAAATGTGAAAAAATGTAAGAACTTCCTTGCAATGTTAATAAAACTAGCATGCAGTGGATCACAGTCCCCAGAAATGGGGCAGAATGTGAAGAAGCTGGTGGAACAACTTTTGGTAAGTTGTTCTATAAAATGTAAGTTCTGTAAGCATCCATAGAACATGTTTTAAATGTGAAATATATATATTTCAATGAAATTTATTTTAAATACACATCTTGATAAACTTTGTTTTTGCTTCTTGGGAGCTATGTAATAATTATAAATCTTTTTTTTAATTATTTTTTTTTCTTTTAGGTAAAGTCACCACTGGATATTTTCTTTTTTTTTTTTTCTTTTTTTTAAATTTTAATTAATTATAAATCTTAAACAAGTAAATCTTTCCTATGAATTTCTTTTTTAAAATTTACTTTTTATTTTTTATAGTATATATACTATATAGTATATATTATAATACATATACTATATATGATATATATAGTATATAGTATATATACTATATATTTTAGGTATGCAATGTGATGGTTTACTGTATATTATTTTCTATATACCAGTCTTGTTTCCTTTAGCTTAAAAAGGGCCTTGGAGAGAAGGTTGAGTATTGGGTCAATAGGAAATTGTTACTAGAATTACAAAATGTCAGAAAGCCAGGCTATCAACAAATAGTGATTCAGTGCTTTTCCTTGATCACCTTATTTGGGTCTGCAGTTGAAATGTTTTATGTTGTATATTACAAAGATGTCTGCTGAAAGTTGAGATTTAATAAAATTAATTTTTATTATTTCATCAAGGAAATGTTAAATTGAAACTGACTTAGGCTGGGTGCAATGACTCATGCCTAAAATCCCAGCACTTGGGAGACCGAGGCAGGAGGATTGCTTGAGGCCAGGGGTTCAAGACCAGCATGAACAACATAGCAAGACTCCACCTCTACTTACAAAAAGAAAAGTTAGCCTGATGTGGTGACACACACCTGTACTCCTAGCTACTCGGAAGGGTGAAGCAGGAGGATTGTTTGAACCCAGCATTTTGAGGTTGCAGTGAGTTCTGATGACACCACTGCACTCCAGCCTGGTTGACAGTGAGATCCTGTCTCAATAAATAAATAGAAAGAGAGAGGAGAGAGAAAGAAATTGTCTGTTTCTCTTTTTTTTTTTTTTTTTTTGAGACAGAGTCTCGCTTTGTTGCCCAGGCTAGAGTGAGTGCCATGGCGTCAGCCTAGCTCCCAGCAACCTCAAACTCCTGGGCTCAAGCAATCCTCCTGCCTCAGCCTCCCGAGTAGCTGGGACTACAGGCATTCGCCACCATGCCTGGCTAATTTTTTGTATATATATGTTAATTGGCCAATTAATTTGTTTCTATTTATAGTAGAGACGGGGTCTCACTCTTGCTCAGGGTGGTTTCAAACTCCTGACCTTGAGCAATCCGCCCGCCTCAGCCTCCCAGAGTGCTAGGATTACAGGCGTGAGCCACTGCGCCCGGCTCTTTTTTTTTTTAACTGCAAGTATGTAACACTGTAGAGTATAATGACTATTTCACTTTGTCATTGCCTTTTTACCAGCAGTTTTACTCTCTGTTGCTTTTAGACCATCTGTTGAAATCTCAGCACAGTGCAAACGACTCCCTAAAAATCTTGGTATTAATGTGAAAATAATTTAGACCTCACAGACCCCTGAAATGCTTAAGAGTACAAAGCATTTTGTAAGGGTTCCTTCTTTCTTTGGAACTGATGTTATAGACTTGCAATGGCATTCTAAAAATATAGTCTTAGCCTGTTAAAGTAACTTACAAATTAAAAGAAAAACAAAACAAAACCCAAAATCCCAAGGTTCCCAAATCAAATGATTTCCTGTTTCTTACCCTAAGACTCCTATGTCTTCACTTCTTTATTTTAATTAATTAATTAAGATTAGTCAAGCGAAGCAGTGAGAGTGGAGAAAGGAACAAAGGAGTCTAACTGGTTGTGATCAATTAGTTGTAAATACCACTGCTCTTGGACCAGCCAAGAACCATGAACCATTCTTAATTGTTCTTAACAAACTGTAGTAATGTAGCATTATTCTGCCAGTCAACTCTTCTCTCATTTTGCTTATTGGATCTTCAAAAAAGAAAAAAAATCATCCCTTCATTGTATTCTCTGTGAAAAAACATCTCTATTATTTATATTTACTCATATCTTAGGTGACAGTAAAAAAAAATGTCTATTTAATGATGGACTTTACTACTTGTAAAAGCTTACTGTGTCTATAGTCATGACTTATATACACTTTGCCCCTTTTAAAGTATTTGTAGACCTAAAAATTTTTTTTCCCTTCTCATTCCTCAGGATGGAAAAATCGAAGCAGAAGAATTTACCAGGAAACTATATGTTGAACTAAAGTCTTCACCGCAACCTCACCTAGTTCCTTTTCTTAAGGTAGAATTATATGTTACTTAGAAGAAATAGCTTGGGTTAGAGTACTGGAAAATAATTTAAAACCTGAGTATTTCAATATGATAATGTGAAGATACTAACAATGTGAGAGAAACTTCAGTGCTTTTGTAAGCTATAAAGCACATTCATAGTATTCTTTTCGTTTGAATGCTTTGGAGAAAACAGAAGTAACATCTTATTCATGAACATAACTTAATGATTTTGTTGTTTAATGCATGTACAGGAATATACAGGCATAACACAGAGATATTACAGGTTTGGTTCCAGACCAACACAGTAAAGCTAGTATCTCAATAAAGTGAAATATATGTATTTTTTGGTTTCCCAGTGCATGTAAAAGTTATGTTTATACTATACGGTAGTCTATTAAGTGTACAAGAGCATTATATCTTAAAAAATGCACATCCCTTAATTAAAAATACTTTATTGCTAAAAAATACTAATGATTATCTGGACCTCTAGTAATTATTTTAATGGTGAAGGGTCTTGCCTCAGTGTTTACGGCTGCTGGCTGATCAGGGTGGTGGTTGGTGAAGTTTGGTTGGCTGTGGCAGTTTCCTTTTTTTTTTTTTTTTTTTTTTTTTGAGACAGAGTCTCACTCTGTTGCCCAGGCTAGAGTTCTGTGGCATCAGTGTAGCTCACAGCAACTTTAAACTCCTGGGCTCAAGCAGTTCTTCTGCCTCAGCCTCCCAAGTAGCTGGGACTACAGGCATGCACCACCATGCCCAGCTAATTTTTTTCATATATATTTTTAGTTGGCCAATTAATTTCTTTCTATTGTTAGTAGAGACGAGGTCTCGCTCATGCTCAGGCTAGTTTTGAACTCCTGACCTCGAGAGATCCACCTGCCTCAGCCTCCCAGAGTGCTAGGATTACAGGCCTGAGCCACCACGCCCAGCCTGTGGCAACTTCTTAAAATAAGACAATGAAGTTTGCCACATCCATTGACTCTTCTATTAACAAAAGATTTCTCTGTAGCATGCAATGCTATGTGATAGCATTTTACCCACAGTAGAACTTTTGGCACAAGAGACCTAACTTTCAGCCGCTCTCAGCTTTCAATGTTCCTTCTTCACTAAACTAAGTTTAATGGTTTCCAGCTTTTAATTTAAAGTGAGAGACATGTGACTTTTCTTTTTACTTTAATACTTAGAAGCCAGTGTAGGTTCATTAATTGGCCTGATTTCAGTATTGTTGTGTCTAAGGGAATAGGGAGGCCTGAGGAGAGAGAGAGAGAGACAGAGAAGAGCTGGTTGGTGGGGCAGTCGGAACACATACAGCATGTATCAGTTAAGTTTTCAGTCTTTTATAGGTATGGTTGTGGCACCCCAAAACAATTACAATAGTAATGTGAAAGATCACTGATCACAGAATGCTATAATAGATATAATAGCAGTGAAAAAGCTTGAAATATTATGAGAATTACCAAAATGTCAGACACACATAGTGAGTACATGCTGTTGGAAAAATGGTGCCAATAGACTTGCACACAGGGTTGCCACAAATCTTCAATTTGTTAAAAAAAAAAAAAAAAGCAACATCTGTGAGGCACAATAAAGCAAAGACCAATAAAGTGACGTATGCCTCTATGAAAAAAATATCGACATTGTGTGTGAAAATAGGGCCTTCTGTTTTGTTCTAATGACAGTTTTTCCCTTAGAATGAGAATCCACATAGTGTCAAATTTGGCAAGAAGGCTTTTATTTTTCAAAATTAATTTATATTAGGCATATTGTTCTCTACAGTTTATTGACTCACATAGAATTTTGATGAGAATAATAACTTTGATAACAAAAGTTTGTTTTGGCAAACTGAAAAAATATATTCTTTTAGATATTCAGAAGTTGAAAAGGAATCAAATTGAAATTTATAAAGTCATTGCAGATCTAGGTTAACAGTGAACCAAAGACTCATCTCATAAATTTTGATACAAAAGAGTGAGGAGTTACCTTTACAAAATTTTGAGTAAATTGTATAGGGGAGACAAAAGTCTTGCATAGTGAAAGACTCCTTTTGTTGCCTCATAAAAGAAGAATGGGAAGGAGAATGGGGACACCACATTTTCATAGGGATGTTTAAATAGTGGAAACTGGCTCTGGGCAAGCAAGTTGATTAGGAAGGTGCAATTCATGTGATGTGAAGTGTGGCTAAAGATACTGAGAATGTTTTTGCTAGAGAACATTTGGTTTGGGCAACTGAACTTTGAAGGATCGGTGTAATATCTAATATATGTGGTTTAAGCACATCTACATGAAAGAGATTTGACCTTTATGGTTCTAGAACAGTGGACTCCAACCTTTTTGGCACCAGGGAGCAGCTTAATGGAAGATGATTTTTCCACAGACTGGGGTGGTGGGGACTGAGGGAGGCAGAGCTCAGGTGGTGATGCAAGCAATGCAGAGCAGCTGTAAATACAGATCACTTCCTGCTCTGTGGCCCAGTTCCTATCAGGCCACAGGCTGGCACCAGTCCGAGGCCCAGAGGTTGGGGACCGCAGTTCTAGAAGAAGCCCATAGCTAGGATTGGATAGCTTTGTCTAGAAATGTGATGGGCTACTTTGTGAAATGACTGATGCCCTTTTTCTGGATGATACTCTTGATTGAGAAGTTAAAGACAATTCTTTCTTGGGTCCCTTTCAGTGCAAAGGTTCTATTAACTATATAAGTATTGTCTATTGCTATGACAACTCTTTTGAGTTTATCTATGTTTTGTACTCACTGGATGCAGTGCACAGGAGAAGGAGGAAAATTAGTAACCACTAATTTTCAGATGCATTGCTAGATACTTTATACTTAATTTGCATTATTTATTTATTTATTTTTTGGGACAGAGTTTCACTTTGTTGCCCAGGCTAGAGTGAGTGCCGTGGCATCAGCCTCGCTCGCAGCAACCTCAAACTCCTGGGCTCAAGTGATCCTGCTGCCTCAGCCTCCCGAGTAGCTGGGACTACAGGCATGTGCCACCATGCCCGGCTAATTTTTTGTATATATATTTTTAGTTGGTCAATTAATTTCTTTCTATTTTTAATAGAGACGGGGTCTCACTCAGGCTGGTTTCGAACTCCTGACCTCTAGCAATCCGCCCGCCTCGGCCTCCCAAAGTGCTAGGATTACAGGCGTGAGCCACCGCGCCCGGCCTCATTATTTATGCTTAATTTTCATGTTAGTTTTTTTGAGAATAGGTGCTAGATGATATTTATATTATAGTATTGTCCATTTTAGAGAAGAGAAAACCACTTAAATTGACAAATTTTTTTTTCCCTTTCTTTCTTTTTTTTTTTTTAATGAGTCAGGGTATTGCTCTGTTGCCCAACCCAGAGTACAATGATGTGATTGTAACTTACCACAATTAAGTGCTTAGCTCACTTCTCACTCCTGGGTTCAAGCGATCCTTCCACTTCTGTCTCCAAAATAGTGGGATTATAGGCATGAGCCTCCACACTCAACCTAAATCAACTAAATTTTTTTTTGTTTGTTTGTCTTTTTCAGACAGTGTCTCACTCTGTAGCCCGGGCTAAGAGTGCCGTGGTGTCAGCCTAGCTCATAGCAACCTCAAACTCCTGGGCTCAGGTGATCCTCCTGCCTCAGCCTCCCAAGTAGCTGGGACTACAGGCATGCACCACCATGCCCAGCTAATTTTTTCTATATATTTTTAGCTGGCCAATTAATTTCACTCTATTTTTAGTAGAGATGGAGTCTCGCTCTTCCTCTGGCTGATTTCGAACTCCTAACCTTGAGTGATCCGTCTGCCTTGGCCACTCAGAGTACTAGGATTACAGGTGTAAGCCACTGTGCCTGGCCCAATCAACTAAATTTTGATCAAACTCACAGATCCAGAATTTAGGCTGTTTAACTCACTAGAAAACACTACCTTTAAGTTACCAAATACCACCATGAGGCATTTGCTTTTCGTATCTTTTCTAGGCATCTATCCTTATGTGTTTTTTTCTTGAATTTTTTTCCCTCATCCTTTTGGGGATTGGATATTGCATCAGGATGAGGGATTTAACATTTAAGCTTAACCCTGGCCCGGTGAGCAAGAGAGAATTCAGATATACACTTGCATTGTTTGACTCTTTAACATTTCCAATTATGTTCTAAGAAACCGCTCATTACATTTTCTGTGTAATCTTACTTAAATCATTTATTCATGTATTTCCAAAACAGTTTGTATTCTGCCATTTTTATTTTATTTATTTTATTTTAATTTATTTTAATTTAATTTTATTTTAATTTTATTTTGTTGAGACATAGTCTCACTTTGTTGCCCAGGCTAGAGTGAGTGCCGTGGCGTCAGCCTAGCTCACAGCAACCTCAAACTCCTGGGCTCAAGCAATCCTGCTGCCTCAGCCTCCGAAGTAGCTGGGACTACTAGCATGCGCCACCATGCCCGGCTAATTTTTTCTCTATATATTAGTTGGCCAATTAATTTCTTTCTATTTATAGTAGAAATGGGGTCTCGCTCTTGCTCAGGCTGGTTTCAGACTCCTGACCTCCAGCAATCTGCCCGCCTTGGCCTCCCAGAGTGCTAGGATTACAGGCGTGAGCCATTGCGCCCGGCCTATTCTGCCATTTTTATTTTTATTTTATTTTATTTTATTTTATTTTACTTTACTTTACTTTACTTTTTTACTTTACTTTACTTTACTTTACCTTCTTTTCTTTTCTTTTTTTTTTGAGACAGAGTGTCGCTTTGTTGCCCAGGCTAGAGTGAGTGCCATGGCATCAGCCTAGCTCACAGCAACCTCAAACTCCTGGGCTCAAGCGATCCTGCTGCCTCAGTCTCCAAAGTAGCTGGGACTACAGGCATGTGCCACCATGCCCGGCTAGTTTTTTCTCTATATGCTAATTGGCCAATTAATTTCTTTCTATTTATAATAGAGATGGGTCTCGCTCTTGCTCAGGCTGGTTTCGAACTTGAGCAGTCCGCCCGCCTCGGCCTCCCAGAGTGCCCTATTCTGCCATTTTTAAATTTTAAAAAAAGATTTTGAGGAATTTTTGGTCTTTTACTTTCTTGTTACCTTTTCAAGTATACCTTTTGGAAATTTCTTCAGACAGGAATGTCTTTTTGTAAAGTAAAGGAATGAAGCAATAGTTCTTATTTGCTTCTTGAGTGGGGACTGTGGTTTTATTTTTCATTTTTTGTTTTGTGAGCCTTACCATTGCTTCTAGCTTTTACTAGGCACTCTGACTGAATTTAAATGTCACAACAAGGCAGTCTTCTACCACCTGTGAAGATAACCTGCCATTTATCCACTTTTGTGTCTTTTTTTCTTATTTCTAAACAAACAAAAACCTTGTGGATCAAAAGGTAGAACCTACTAGTTTTTAGTTCAAACTGCCTTTCTCTTTCAGAAGGATGCAAAGATAGACACTGACTTAAAATCCAGTCAGAAAACACACTAGCTCAATTAAGGAAATTTTTTCTGATCTTAAAATTCACTTTGTATTAGTTTTATTTTGATGTAAAGACTTTCTAACATTTGAAAGTAATTTAACAGAAAGTCCTAGATTCTCCTGTGATGTAAATGTAAATTAACTTCTAGTTACTGATGTTATTAATAATCCATTATGGGGTTTAGATGGCTACAGAAAAGTATGGTACAATCTTTTGTTTTACCAGTTGATACTGAGTTATACAAAATAAGTCTCACATTGAGACATAATAATTTCATATTGAAAAATAAAGCAACTTTCAATTTCATATTGAAAGTTGATTGGATTCTGGATATTGACATGATTTAAATAAGTGATAAATACTTGATACGCTTTCGGTTGGCTTTATGTTATTAAAGATATGAAATATAAAGGGTTTTTTTTGTTAGTAGCTGATTTGTTTTGTTACCAGTGTTTTTTTTCCCCTCCCTTGTGTTTCTAGAAAAGTGTGATTGCCTTACGACAACTTCTGCCTAACTCTCAGAGCTTCATTCAGCAGTGTGTCCAGCAGACTTCTAGTGAGGTAGTGATTGCTACCTGTACTGCAACAGCAACAACTGCTCCTGTGGTGACAACAACAGTTGCCGCAATCCAGCCTGAAAATCCCATCATCGTTTCTGGAGTGACAACACCCAGAACTATGTCAGTGCAAACTCTGAATCCACTTACTGGGCCAGGGGGAGCAAAGGCTGGAGTTGTGACACTTCATTCTGTGGGCCCAGCGACTGTACCAGGAGGAACAACAGCTGGAACTGTTTTGCTTCAGACTTCCAAACCACTTGTGTCATCTGTACCAAATACAGTTACAACGGTCTCACTTCAGCCAGAAAAGCCAGTTGTCTCTGGATCTGGAGCAGCAGTAACTCTGGCCCTTCCAACAGTGACTTTTGGAGAAACCTCAGCTGCAGCTATATGCCTTCCGTCTGTGAAACCTGTTGTGTCTTCTGCTGGTACCACGTCAGACAAGCCGGTCATTGGCACTCCAATCCAAATCAACCTTGCCCAGGCCGGTGCTGTCCTTTCACAACCAGCTGGTATTCCACAGGGAGTTAAAGTCAAGCAGCTAGTGAGTAACATTTCATTTCTGCCTCAATTATTTATTTTGAAAATTTTGAACATTCACAAAACTGGTAAACAACTGGCAAAACTGTATCCCCTTTACCAAGTTTGACCAGTTGTTAATTTTTTACCTCATTTGCTTTCTCTCTCTCTCTCTCTCTGTACTTACATCCACAAATACACACATGAATTTTTGCTGAACTATTTAAAAATTAGTTGCCGAAATTATGACAGTGCACATTATATGTCTCTTAAAGGGTGATTTTTTTACACAACTGCAACATACAAATTGTTACACATAGGATGTTAAGTTTGGTATAATATTTCTCCAGTTGTGGCAGTAACTTTTTTAATTTTGTTTTTAATGACTAATTGCATATTACACTTAGTTAACATTTCTCTTTAGGCTCTTTTAATCTAGACTAGTTCTAGCTTTTTTGTGGTTGTTTGTTATATTGCAATGTTTTAAGTGCCCA
Organism: Microcebus murinus; assembly: GCF_040939455.1. Lineage (NCBI taxonomy): Eukaryota > Metazoa > Chordata > Mammalia > Primates > Cheirogaleidae > Microcebus > Microcebus murinus. The sequence continues at coordinate 42,256,996 of NC_134120.1, read as the reverse complement.
GGCTAGTTGTTTTGCAGAATGTCCCTTTATTTTGTTTTGTCTGACTGTTTCCTCAAGATTAGATTCAGGTTAAATATTTTTGGCAGGGTTATTACGCAGGTGATATTATGGTAACATTTCTTTTAAAAAATGCTAAGGGGAGAGAGAGACAGTAAGGAGAGTAAATAAGTAAGAGGTTGTTTTTTCCCTAAACGTGGTAGGTTGGGAGGTTCTTGGGTGAAGGAAGGAAATTTTAGCTATTTATCAATTAGTATTTAGAATAGTCTGCTTAATTCAAGAAAAGATAACTTTTGTCAAAGGACTTTGAAAGTATTGTTAACCCATGGGAGATATGCTACATGGTGAATTAATCAAATCATAATGTGTTTTAGTACAGTTCCCTACCTTACAGCATAACAGAGCTTGCTGTTCTTTTGAATTTTAGTGATTGCCCTTGTTCTCTTTTATAACCCTTTGTGTTAGAGGCTGTGTTTTGAATCTCTTTGTTTTAGTTCATTTTGCTTCTTGGGATAGTAAACTCTGTAGACTTCCCAGACATTTGTGTGATCAGGATAAGAAGTTACTATCAGTGGATGACTGTCTTGTGAGGCAGAAGGGCGGTTTTGGACATAGAGCAAAAGGGGGAAGATCAGTGACCAGAACTGGAGACTAGTCAAACTCTTGGGTAGGTAGAAAGTAATAGTCATTTCCTGGACACTAATCTTTTCTCATCCCTTCCTCCTCTGGGTATGATTTTCAAATGGAGAAATGTATCTACCTTGTAGGATTTTTCTTAGGTGCCTAAATTTAATCTCAGAGATGAAACAACATTGTAAGAAGCAGTGATTTTTAAATATCGTTCTGGGCAGCCAGGTTTGGGAACCACAGGAACAGGGAAATTGCCTCAAGGATAGATACTCCTCTTTTTGGTGGCACTGAATAGAACTGAAATCCTCTTTATGTGTCATAGCTGATTCTTGAATCAATGTTAATCTTTATTGAACATCTATAGCATGTAGGTCCCTGTGGTGAAATAATACTTTATAGCCACCTAGAGCTTTAAAAGTGTGTAATTTATATGCTATGGGTTTTTAAATAATTTTAGGATGAGAAAAATGCAGGAAGAAAACTGCAGAAATTGTAGGTGACCCATCCAGTGGCAGCCAAGTAACGGATCTCAGACTAGAACCCAGTGACTTTTTAAATTAGGTCACGGTGTTCCTGGCAAGAACTTCTAGATTTTTGGTATGTCCTGAAGCAGAAAACTATCTGGTAATATCTTTTTTTATTGTTATTATTATTTTTATTTATTTTTTTGAGACAGAGTCTCACTTTGTTGCCTGGAATAGAGTGCCGTAGCGTCAGCCTAGCTCACAGCAACCTCAAACTCCTGGGCTCAAGCGATCCTCCTGCCTCAGCCTCTTGAGTAGCTGGGACTACAGGCATGCGCCACCATGCCTGGCTAATTTTTTATATATATGCTTTTGTGTTTTTTTAGTTGGCCTATTAATTTCTTTCTGTTTATATTAGAGACGGGGTTTCGTTCTTGCTCAGGCTGGTTTCAAACTCCTGTCCGCCTCGGCCTCCCAGAGTGCTAGGATTACAGGTGTGAGCCACCGCGCCCAGCCTGGTAATAATATCTTGACAGCATTTACGTTTCATAGGTTTGACTTGTTATATATACATTAGCAATCATTTCGATAAAGAAAACATGTAACAAAATCTGATGTTAAATATTTGGGGTTTTTTACTTCCTATTTTCATTCTTAAAAGAGTATGGAATAATTTAATTTTCCCTGTGAATTCTGCTTTCTTGTTTTGGCCTTTGTTTCAATTTTATACAACAAACTTGATGTAAGTATTCATACCTACCTATTTAAAATGACAAAAAGCCAGAGTAGCTGGACACTAAAGATCCATTGTAATTTATTTCACAACAGATTTAGGGACAAAACAACATAAATCGTTCTGTATGGTGGTGCCATAGAGAGGATTGAACTAGGATATTCTTTCAAATCAACTATTTTAGAAAGCTAGTATTACTCAAGTCTGAAAATAATTGAAGAATATCATCAGTCCAGTTTAACCCTAGATCTAGTGAGGAGGAAAACACTCAGGGTGCTAGAAAATAGCAGAGTGTTCTATGCAGCTTATAAGAAATAGGACAAATAACCATTTAAAATATGAGAATTGGGACTGGGTGTCGTGGCTCATGCCTGTAATCCTAGCACTCTGGGAGGCCAAGGTGGGTGGATCCTTCAAGGTCAGGAGTTTGAAACCAACCTGAGCAAGAGTGAGACCCATCTCTACTATAAATAGAAAGAAATTAATTGGCCAACTAAACATATATAGAAAAAATTAACCAGGCATGGTGGCGCATGCCTGTAGTCCCAACTACTTGGGGGGCTGAAGCAGGAGGATCGCTTGAGCCCAGGAGTTTGAGGTTGCTGTGAGCTAGGCTTACGCCATGGCGCTCTAGCCCGGGCAACAGAGGGAGACTCTGTCTCAAAAAATAAAAAGAAAACCATGAGAATTGTCAACGTTGGATCAAATCTGTGGTGTGTGCAACTCAGTCTGGTTTGAAGAATACACTATGGCTATCTTGTTTCTTGCCAGATTTAAAATTTTTGTAATTTATTTCCTTTAATTAAGGATTTAAAAATTCCTTCTTAATATTTATTTCTCAGTTGTGTTAGTTCTTCTAGAGAATCATATAGATCTCCTGCCTCTTGGATAAGATGTTTAAATATAGTATTTTCAAGTTATAGAATAATCCTCTCAATGTACCATTCCAGGGTTTAGATTTTGTATTTTATGAAATGATTAATTTTTATCCCCTCATCACTTAAAAAAAAATTTAGATTTATCACTACATGCTATCTTTTCTCATTGATTATTTATTTATTTATTTTTGAGATAGAGTCTCACTCTGTTGCCTGGCTAGAGTACTGTGGCATCAGTCTAGCTCACAGCAACGTCAAACTCCTGGGCTTAAGCTATCCTGCATCAGCCTCCCAAGTAGCTAGAACTACAGGCATGTGCCACCATGCTCGGCTAATTTTTTCTATGTATTTTTAGTTGGCCAATTAATTTCTTTCTATTTATAGTAGAGACGGGGTCTCACTCTTGCTTAGGCTGGTTTCGAACTCTTGACCTCGAGCAATCCGCCCGCCTTGGCCTCCCAGAGTGCTAGGACAGGTGTGAACCACCGTGCCCAGCCTTGATATTATTACTCTTAATAATCTTCTATTTATTTAACACTTAGATGTCTTTAAGAATAATTTATACTTGGAGATTAGGCAAAAAGTTTTAGTGGTATTAGGTTATAAGTATGAAATGTCCGACTTAAGTACTAAATTTGACAGTTGATATCTCTGACATTTCACTTTGACACTTCTTGTTTTATTTTTATTGTAAAGGTACAACCTCATTCTTTAAAGTGCATAGTTTGGCTTGCGATTATCTTTCAAAGTTTTTTGGAGCAATTTTTGTGAAACCCTGGATAAGTTAAAAATGTGTGCTATTTTTGAATATGAGTTCTGTCTGCAGTGTAGACAGCTTCAAATATCAACAAAGTGTTTGGAAAGGATGTGGCTAATGAACACATACCATGTTTCCCCGAAAATAAGACCTAACCTACCCATAAAATAAGCCCGAGCAGGATTTCTAAGCATTTGTGCAATATAAGCCCAACCCCAAAAACAAGACCTAGTGATGGGTGTGGCTACGCAGCATATCTGCACAACCCATGAATTTTGTCACGGAGTGGTAAAGAAAACGAGCAGTCCTTTCTCATCTGCCCCATCATGACAGCTACTATCCCAGAGGTAACCGGAAAGGTGCGGGCAGCTCCACCAACAAGGTCGGCTCCCCATCAGGTCCTGGCCATCCTGTGTGTGCTGCAAGCTGAGGCTTTGAGGGGAAAATAACAAATCCCCTGAAAATAAGCCCTAGGGTGTCTTCTTGAGGAAAAATAAATATAAGACCCTGTCTTATTTTCAGGGAAACACGGTAGTACGTTGATGGTTTGAGAAGTTCCGTGCTGGTGATTTTAATCTTAAAAATGAGCCACGTGGGCAATCTTAGACCAAGGTAGATAATGATGAGCTGAAAGCTATAGTAGAAGCAAATCCATTTCAACCTATGTATGAATTAGCAGCAAGGTTTGACGTTACTATTCCAACAATATTGAACTATTTGAAACAAATTGGCAAGGTATAGAAGCTGGATAGATCGGTTCCACATGAATTAAACGAACGTCAGAAGAGAAATCGTCTTGAAGCTTGCCTTTCTTTGTTGTCATGACATAAAGGTGAACCATTTCTACACCTTAGTGTTATGTGTGATGAAAAATGAATTTTTTTTTGTCAATCACAAGCCTTCAGACAATGAAGTGCCGAAACACAATCCAAAACTGAATATTCATCACATAAAGCTAATGGTGTCTTTTTGGTGGTCCAGCGCTGGTATTATCCACTGCAGCTTCATGAAACCTAGTCAGCTGATTATAGCAGATGTCTACTGCAACCAATTGGATGAAATGATGAGGATGCTTGCAATTAAGCAGCCGAGATTGGTCAATAGAGACAGGCTAATCCTCTTTCAGGACAGCATTCGACCACATGTCACAGGAGCAGTGCTGCCCAAACTAGAGGCTGGACTTGGAAACTTTCTGTCATCCATTGTATTCACCAGACCTTGCACCAACTGACTACCACTTCTTCCAAGCTTTGGACCTCTTCTTGCAAGGAAAAATATTCAGTTCTCACCAGCTATGGAAAATACCTTTCATGATTTCATTGACACTTGTTCTCTAGGCTTCTTCACTGCTAGTATAAACAAGCTTCTGTTAAGATGGCAAAACTGTGTTCATAGTTTAGGCACATACTTTGATTAATTGCATTGCTGCTTGTTTGAGACATAATACACTGCATTTTTATTGGAAATTGGACATTTCATATTTAATGACCTAATAGTAAAGATATTTGCTTATTTTTAATATCCATTTCCCCAAGTGACTCTATTACTTGTGTTTCTTTCTTAACAGAATTGTAGACATTTTTTTTTTTTTTTGAGACAGAGTCTCACTTTGTTGCCCAGGCTAGAGTGAGTGCTGTGGCATCAGCCTAGCTCACAGCAACCTCAGACTCCTGGGCTCAAGCAATCCTCCTGCCTCAGCCTCCCGAGTAGCTGGGACTACAGGCATGCACCACCATGCCCAGCTAATTTTTTTCTATATATATTAGTTGGCCAATTAATTTCTTTCTATTTATAGTAGAGACGGGGTCTTGCTCTTGCTCAGGCTGGTTTCGAACTCCTGACCTCAAGCAATCCGCCCGCCTCTGCCTCCCAGAGAGCTAGGATTACAGGTGTGAGCCACTGCGCCCTGCCGAATTGTAGACATTTGATAGGTAAGTGGCCAAGTACATTCAATAGTCACTTTCGAAATATTACTGTTTTCCAGACATAAGTGAAAACCAAATATAATTATTAGTACATTATTAATGTAGTAACTTTCAATTTTAGCTTGAAGTAAAACTGAACTCCTAAAATAAATTGAACCAAAATATTTAGAAAAAAATTTTGTTGTTGCATCGTATCTTTTCCTTGTACCTAATAATTATGAAGTAGGAAAAATCTTAAAGAATTTTCAGTAAGGCTGGGCACAGTGGTTCATACCTGTAATCCCAGCACTTTGGAAGGCCAAGAGCAGGAGGATCGCTTGAGGCCAGGGATTGAAAGTTACAATGAGCTACGATTGTGCCACTATACTTCAGCCTAGACAACATAGCGAGACCCCATCTCTACAAAAGATTAAGAAATTAGCCAGGCATGGTGACTTATGCCTGCAGTCTCAGCTACTGGGAAGGCTGAGGTGGGAGGATCTTTTGAGCCAGGAGTTTGAGGTTACAGTATGCTATGACTATACCACTACATTCCAACCTGGGCAACAGAGTGAAATCCTATCTCTAAAATCAAGTCTGCTTATTGCCTTTGAATTTGTAGTTCTCACAGGACAGGAAAAATACTTTCAATGTATAAATTTTGGTTTCTTAACATGCTGGTGGCCAGTATTTTTTTTAAGAGAAGAGGAAATATTAATAAAAATGGAGTAGGAAAAAAATTGTTAATTGTTTTATTGGCTCAACTAGTTGACCCTCAGTTCTTATTGGACTGACCAACTGGGATCCAAACTTAAGCCATTTGTCTGTTTTTTTAATTTCTTTTTTGCATTCTATGTAAGAGTGAGAAGAAAGGGAATTTAGTTGTTTGTTGATTTTAATCTTAAAAAGGACTAATGAAAATTTTGGTGTAGTACAAGTTCTTAAGGTAAATAAAGAAATGAAAAAAAATGTCCATGAAGATTGAATCCAAATAAAGCCCACCCTTTATTCACCATATATAATTTAGGAGTCATATAGGAAATTCTTCATGGGCTATAATTTAATCAGAATGTATATAATACAATAGTCTTGATATATAGGTTGGTTAATTCTAGTTTATTTAAATATACTTGAGAGATTTTTTTAGGTTTTGCAGGGATACATTAGAATTTATGGAAAATAAAACCTAGAGACTATTTACAGCGTACATACCCTTTTATTTTTATATTATTCAAGAAAATTTTCAAACAGCAAGATGAAAGTTCATAGTGAACATCTCTATACTGGCCACTAACAATTTACAATTACTGCATTTGACTTATCATGTATTTATCCAGCTATCAATCCATCTTAATTTCTTTTTTGTGGGGTTGGGGGCTGGGGAGAGTCTGGCTCTGTCACCCATGGTAGAATGTAGTCATGTGACCATAGCTCACAGCAACCTCAAACTCCTGGGCTCAAGCAATCCTGCTTTAGCTCAGCCACCCAAGTAGGTGGGGATTACAGGATCGCGCTACTAAGCATGGCTAATTATTTCTATTTTTATTTCTGTTTTTAGTAGAGACAGGATCTCACTTTTGCTCAGGTTGGTCTTACACTCCTGACCTCAAGCCGTCCTTCTGCCTCGGCCTTGGCCTCGGCCTCTCGGAGCACTAGGATTACTGGTGTGAGCCACTATGCCCGGCCTAATCTATCTTAATTTTTTGCTGGATTTCAATAACTTCTTTTTAAGCAATGAAACATTCATATTAGTAACTACGGTTCTATATTTGTTAACGTTTTTCCTTAAGAGATGAAATTTACATACAATGATGTGCACTAATTTTAAGTATGCCATAGGATCAATTTTGACAGTCAGTTCAAAGCCCTATCAAGATATAGAATGTTGCTATCACCTCAGAGTTCTCTCATGCCCCTTCCCAGTCAGTCTCCACCCCCATTTTCCCATAAGCAATGACTCTGATGATAGTTTTCTCCTTCAGATTAGTTTTGCTTGTTCTAGAACTTTGTATAAATGGAATCATACAATAAGGGTGTTCCTATCTACTTGTTTAATCTATACTTGTGTTTCTTTGCTTCCTTTCCTCATGAAATTTAAGAATAGTTCCTTGTCAGATATCCTGGATCATGGTTAATGTGAAAACAACTGTCACTGAAAGAATATTACTGTAGCATTTCTAGACCTGTAGTTTCTATAAACTATTAGAACATTAATTTATGTTAGTATCCTAATAAAACATCAGACCTTGACCTGTCAAGAGAGAAAAACTAAGGTATATACTCTTTTCTTAATTCCAGAGGCTTTTTCAAGGGAAAGTAAATAAAGGACTTCATTTTTTAAAGAACATAATAGCTCTTTCTTTTGCTTGCCAAATAAGTGCAGATACCAATTTCCATCTCTCTAGAGTAACTTTAGTGTCCATAAGAGTCTTAATACTATGGTTTTATGTGATACTTTCTTTGGAAGAACAAAAATGAATTCTCTCACACGCTATCACTCATTTTATTTGGCAAGTGTGCAGGAGTGCTGCCATATTTTTTTTTAGACTAGGTACATCTACTTCCCCAGCTATCAGTTATTAAGATGAGACGTAATGGGGATCTAGGGTTAAGTCCCAGCTCAAAACTTTGTGTTGTATTTTTGGGTACCCACCAAAAATGGTATGAAGATATACCTGATGTCAACCTAAATAACAGAGACTCTCTAAAAGAAACGTATTTATTTGGGAACAGAGTATTGCAGTGGGAATACACATGCCATAGTAAGCTATGTGTGTATTGAGAGAGGTAAAGGAAGACCAAGATTTTTAAAGGAAAAATGAAGAGCATTAAATAATTGTTTTGAAATTATTATCCTCAGCTACACAGATCAATAACAAAGGTGACACCAGTCTGAGGTTGAACAGGCAGTTGCTGAACAGATGTCTTTGCAAAATTATTTTTTGTATAAGGTTATGATGGCCTTTTTACAAGGTTGTGGTTTTGGCAGTCTTTTGTGATAGTTTTTTGTTATTAGGCATATAAGCATAAGAACAGTCTCTTAGACTTCCCTTGCTCTATTTGTCAATGTTTTCTTTTTTTCTTTTTAAAACAGAGGTGACTTCATTTTGATTCTGACAACTTTTATATTGGTAAACAACTTTCTTAGTATTTGATTACTATTTTTCATAATTAAAATTCTGAAAAGAATACCTAATAAAGAGCATTAAGGAAGAAAATACAATTTCCCTAAGTAATTGCCCTTATTTCCCTAAATAAGGTGGAATTGTTGGAAGTGTTTCTTTTGATTTTCACTTTGAAAGAATAAGGGGAACTTTGAATGAATATATTACTTTGTATAATTTTAACCTGATTCCTAGGACTTTGTAATACATGAATGAGTGTGATATAAGCTTTATTGAAACGTACCAGGCATGGTGGCTCATACTTATAATTCTAGTGGTTTGCAGGGCAGAGGTAGGAGGAACTTGAAGCTGGGAGTTGAAGCTAGGAGACAAGTCTGGGCAACAGGTAAGACCCTGTCTCTACAAAAAAAATAATAAAAAGCCAGGTGTGGTGGCCTATGCCTGTCGTCCTAGCTACTAGGAAACTAGTAGGGAAGCTGAAGTGGGAGTGAGTATTCCTTGAGCCCAGGAGTTTGAGGTTATAGTGAGCTATGATCATGCTACAGTATTCCAGCCTGGGCAACAGAGTGAGACCCTGTCTGTAAAGAGAAGAGTTCATCTATTCCCAAATAATGATGGTAATTGAATTATTCTAACTTATATTTCTCCTTCAGGGGCATTAGATCCTATAGAATTACTTACTAGGACATTTGTGGTTTTTGTTACTTTTTTTTCTTAAGTACACATTAGACTTTTAAATTTTATTACAAAAAATTAGGAAGTTGAACAAATTTTACTCCTCAAGTTCCGTTCAGAAGTTTGTTTTAAGATTATGCCTTTATCTGTATTAGCTGTATAAGAGTTTTAAGTTCTAAATAGTTCATTATCAATAGCTGGCTCAATACATAGTGACTGTTTTTTCTTCTTTGAAGTAAAAAAAATGATGCTCTATTATTCTGTCTTTTCTTTAAAGCTAAAAGTAAGGCCCTGCTATTATTATAATGTCTTTTCCTTTATTTCCAACCTTTGGAAATCCTCTGGATTTCTTGAACTGTTATCTTGAAGAATGCCTTTTAGCGTTGTCACTTTCCAAATGGTTAAAAAAAATACTTTAAAAAAATGGCACATAAAAAGTTCTTATCTTTCAGTGATATATTTTGAAATATTTATGGATAAAAAGATGTGTCTGAGATTTGCTTTAAAATAATTGAGGGTGACAAGGGAGTGGGTAGGGATACAGATGAAACAAGATTGGTCAAAAATAATCATTGTTGAACCTAGGTAATAGTATAAGTGGTTTTATTTTATTCTCTCTACTTTTGAGTATGTTTGAAATTTTCCACAATAGGTTAAAAAATGAAAACAGAATCCATATAGAGATTTAAATTTAGCAGTATGAAATATAAATTTGAATTGTACTCTAAAAATATGTGAGATAGTCATGTTCTTTACTTTTGAACAAAATAATTTTACTACATAAAAATTTAAATTTTAAGTAGGTATTCTTGTTATGTCAAGATAAAGGTATATTTACAGGTGAGTGAGCACAGTCTTTTGTTAAAACTGCAAACATAACCTTTTCTAAAGCTGGTTAAATAGGATGATTGTATTGACAGTTCTCATTGTTTCAGGTAGTTCAGCAGCCTACAGGAGGCATTGCGAAACAAGTGACCACACTTCCTCATTCCTCAGCATTGACCATTCAGAAATCTGGACAAAAGAAGATGCCAGTGAACACTGTAATACCTACCAGTCAATTTCCTACAGGTAGACGCTGGCCTATCCCAGCCCTTTCTCATTGGGTTTGGAACATGTAGAAGAGTTTTGCATAATTTTGTTGTTGTTATATTAATGGAGATTGGTCTTTTAAAGTTGGCAATTTACAAAAGAAGACTGAAAGATGACTACTTATTAAATTTATTGTACAATGTAGGCATATATGTTGTTTTGGAATAAAAGAAGAAACTACTAATGGCATTCTGTAATTAGATAAAATAAGCTAGTAAATGAGGACTTTTTAAACTTACAGAATTTGCTATAGTCTTATTTCTTCTTAAAATATAGTTCTTTCGCTAAGTTTGGATATTAGGCCAGTGCAGTAACTCGTCTGTAATTCCAGCACTTTTGGGAGGCTGAGGCCAGAGGATCTCTTGAGGCTGGGAGTTTGAAATTAGCTTGGGTAACATAATGAGACTTCATCACTACAATAAGTAAAAGAAAAAAAAATTGAGCTATGCATGGTGGTACCTCCTGTAGTCTCAAGCTACTTGGGAAGGTGAGTCAGGAGGATTGCTTGAGCCCAGGAGTTTGAGTCTGCAGTGAGCTATGATTGTGCCACTGCACTCCAGCCTGGGAAAGAGCTGCTGTCTCCTTAAAACAAATAATAAATAAATAATCAGTCTTACATGTGTAAGGTAGAGCTTTAATGTGTTTTGAAAATATACTGATGCAGATAACATGTTTCAGTAACCTTTTGTTCCTGTTTTGTAATGCTGCTAATTCTATAGACAATTTGAAACCATGTAAAAAGAGATGGAGTGATCTTTATTTCATAAGATCATTTCTTATACAAGGAATAAATTCTTTGTCTTGTTTGAATTTATGAATAGTTCTAGGGCAACTTGAAATTTTCTTTGATTATTCTATATAGATTAAAAACTGTTGTCCTGAATTTTTCTTAATGTGGCATGATTGCTTTTTTGTATTCTACTTTTTTCTTTCTTGTTTTGTTTTTATAGCTTCCATTGTAAAGCAAATTACTCTGCCTGGAAATAAAATTTTGTCGCTCCAAACATCTCCTATTCAGAAAAGTAAAATAAAGGAGAATGGAACAACTTGCTTCAGGTAAAGAAAATAGTTAAACATGGTTTAAGGAAGTAATATTTAGGAAACAAAGAGATGACAGAATAATACCTTAATAAAATAGATTTATTGATGCCTTTTTAGAAAGCTAACAGCACTTTATTGAGTATAATTTATATATAATAAAGTACACAAAAGTGTATAGCTCAATGAATTTTTGTCAAATATATACCTATGTAATCATAATCCAGATCAAGATAATGAACATATTCATTTGTGCACCTTTGTGCACCTTTCAAATTAATTAGCCCGTATCCTGACTCGGCAGCCACTCAGCCACTGTTTTTATGTCTATCACCATAGATCATTTTTGTCTATTCTTAAACTTCACATAAATGAAATATTACATTATCATGTACTCTTTTGCATCTGACTATTGTTACTCAGCATCTTTTTGAGATTATCCATATTATTTTGAATATTAGAAGATTCTTTTATATTGCTGAGAAGTATTTCATTTTATGAAATTACATTTGTTTATCCTTTTTGCTGTTGATGGACATTTGGTTGGTTTCCAGTTTTTAGCAATCATATATAAAGCTTCTATAAAACATTCACATATGGAATTTTGTGTGAATGTAGATTTTCATTTCTTTGTAGTAAATATCTAGGAGTATAATTACTGAGTCATTATGTGTTTAACTGTTTAAAGTCCTACTAAACTGTTTAACAAAGTGACTGTAGCATTTTGCATTCCCACCAGCAGTGATGAGAAGTTCAGTTGCTCTCCAACTTTGTCAGTACTTGGTACTCTCAGTTCTTTTAATTTTTCACCATTCTAATAGGTGTGTAGTGGTTATTATAATTGTGCTTTTAATTTGCATTTTCCCAATGACTAAAGATGTTGATCATCTATTCTTATGCCTGTTATTCTCATAAATCTTTCTCCCATTTTTGTTTATTGTCTATTTTTGTTTTCTTATGGTTCAGTTTTTAAGAGTTTTTAAAATATATTTAAGATCTAAGTCATTTTCCAGATAAATGATTTGGAAATGCTTTCTTTGTGGCATGATTTTTTTCATTCTCTTAACAGTATCTTTCACAGAGCAAAAGTTATTAATTTTTTGTTGATTTTCAATTCATTAATTTTTTTCTCTTGTAGATTATTCTTTTCACATCTTATGTAAGAGATATTTGTGTAACCCAGGGTTACAAAGATTTTCTCCTATGCTTTGGTCTAGAATTTTTATAGTTTTTGACTTGTCTTTTTTGTTTTATTGCTATCCTTTAATTCACACTTATTGTCTGTCTATATAAAAACCATCATGTTCACATTCTACACTTCCCCCATTTTAATTGCATAATTTCTTCTTCACAACATATACCTTTGATACTTCAGTCTTCCTTCTTCATCCCTTCCTATATTTGTTGTTAGTCTACTTTTATATGCATTTATTAAAGTGCTTACCTTCTGTCCCTTTTCTGAAGTGTTCTCGATCATGTCTTGATTGGATGAAGTTCATCTACTAGCAGGTTCCTTGAGAAAGGTTCATAGGTGTAGAATTCCCTAAGTTCTTGTGTGGTAAAACTGTTTTTCAGTGTCCTTGATACTTAAAGGACAGTTTGGCTGGATATGAATTAACACTTTTTGTATTGCATTTTTAAAAAAGGCTGTTTCATTATTGTCTTGATTTGTATGTTGTTATTATTCAACCTTTTTGTCTGAAGGCCTTGGGGATTTTTTCTTTAGTTTTGAAATCTCATAGTTTTATACTAGGATACGTAGTTAAGGTAATTAGTCTAGCTTAATTTTCCTAGGTTTCCATTTGCCCTTTCAGAATGTAGATTCTGGTCTTTTATAATTTGTGGAAAGTTTTCTTGGATTATAGTTTTAAATATTCTAGTTCATTGTTTTGTGTTTTTTTTTCCTTCAGAGATTTCAGTAATATGAATTTTATTCCTTTTGTTTCTATCTCATTTTTATTACTTTGTCTCTAACTCTTTTTTACATTTTAAAATTTGTTATTGACTTTAATTTTATTTTTTATTTCAAAATATTAATTTAAGGGGATGTGAGTGTTTTTGTTACATGGGTATCTTGTGTAATGCTTAAGTCAGGGCATTTGATGTGCCCATCACCAGAATAGTGTTCTTTGTACCCAATAGGTAAATTTTTATTCCACACACGCACCACCTACCCTCCCCTCTTTTTTTTTTTTTTTGAGACAGAGTCTCACCTTGTTGCCCAGTGAGTGCCGTGGTGTCAGCCTAGCTCACAGCAACCTCAGACTCCTGGGCTCAAGCAATCCTGCTGCCTCAGCCTCCCGAGTATCTGGGACTAAATGCATGTGCCACCATGCCCGGCTAATTTTTTCTATATATATTAGTTGGCCAATTAATTACTTTCTATTTAGAGATGGGGTCTCACTCTTGCTCTGGGTGGTTTCAAACTCCTGACCTTGAGGGATCCGCCCGCTTCACCCTCCCAGAGTGCTAGGATTACAGTCGTGAGCCACCGCGACCGGCCAATGTGGCCGATTTTGATAAAATGTTATGAGCACTTAGAGAAAAATGTATATTAAGTTTTGGGGAGCAGATTTTTGTTTTTATTTTTGGGATAGACTCTCACTCTTGTTACCTGAGGTGGAGTGCAGTGGTGTCATCATAGCTCATTGCAACCTCAAACTGGACTCAAGCGATCCTCCTGCTTCAGCCTCCCGAGTAGCTGGGACTACAGACGTGTGTCACCATGCCCAGCTAATTTTTTTTGTTTTTAGTAGAGACAGGTCTCATGCTTGCTCAGGCTGGTCTTCAACTCCTAACCTCAAGTGATCATCCTGTCTCAACCTCCCAGAGTACTAGGATTATAGGCATGAGCCACCACACCCGGCCTTATTATTTCTGATAATTTTCAGATTATTTGAAGTTATTTATATAGATGGCATCAATAAGTGTTCACAGTAAGGTAAATGTGTAAGGAAGTCACTTTGAGTAAAACCACTGAGAAACAGGAACATATCTGCAGTTCCAGTGACTTTAAGAATTGGATGTGGGGCCAGGCACAGTGACTCACACCTGTAATCCTAGCACTCTGAGAGGCCGAGGCGGGCGGATTGCTCGGGGTCAGGAGTTCAAAACCAGCCTGAGCAAGAGCGAGACCCCATCTCTACTATAAACCGAAAGAAATTAATTGGCCAACTAATATATATAGAAAAAATTAGCCTGGCATGGTGGCACATGCCTGTAGTCCCAGCTGCTCGGGAGGCCGAGGCAGGAGGATCGCTTGATTGAGCCCAGAAGTTTGAGGTTGCTGTGAGCTAGGCTGACACCACTGCACTCACTCTAGCCTGGGCAACAAAGTGAGACTCTGTCTCAAAAAATATATATATTTAAAAAAAAAAAAATTGGATGTGATCAAATATTGAATATTAAAAACCATTATAAAATGTTTAAAAATAAAATATGAAATCACAAAAATGAATAAGATATAATTATTTATTAAAAAACAAATACAGAAATTTGACAAAGAACCAAAGAGAACTTTTGGAAGTGAAAACTGTAGTTACTGAATTTAAAACTTTGTTGGGGCCGGGCGTGGTGGCTCACACCTGTAATCCTAGCACTCTGGGAGGCTGAGGCGGGCGGATTGCTCAAGGTCAGGAGTTCGAAACCAGCCTGAGCAAGAGCGAGACCCCGTCTCTACTATTAATAGAAAGAAATTAATTGGCCAACTAATACATACAGAAAAAATTAGCTGGGCATGGTGGCACCTGCCTGTAGTCCCAGCTACTCGGGAGGCTGAGGCAACAGGATTGCTTGAGCCCAGGAGTTTGAGGTTGCTGTGAGCTAGGATGACGCTACGGCACTCACTCTAGCCTGGGCAACAAAGCAAGACTCTGCCTCAAAAAAAAACCAAAACTTTGTTGGGTAGGTAAGTCAGGTTAAATGTGAGGGTCTAAATTGAGTTTGCTTTATTCCAGAGAGCATTTGTGCTTGTTTCTGGTAGGAACCACGGATGACTATTGGCTTGGAAACCATTCAGTCCTGTTCTAGGGAACCTGAGTTACCGAGGAGTCTCAGATACAGTAAGAGAGACTCAAGCACTAGTGCTAGACACAGGCATTTGCCCCTTAGAAAGTTCTTCCTTTAGGATGTGCTCATTGCTTACTTTTATTGACACCTTTTTTGAAGGAATCTGTGAACCCAGTAATGGAATGAAAATGCCTTCTGCTGGTCCAGTTACAGTGCTTTGTAAAATTGCTCCTCAGTAAATGTAGTCCATTTATTGCCTGAGGCAAAAATATCACCATTCATATTTTCTTTGGGAAATTTCTGGCTTATGACTTTTGCTCATTTATCTGTTGAGTGCTTTGTTGCTTTCTAGACTCATGTATACATACCGGAGAATAATTCTTTGTTGTATATGTTGTAAGTATTTTTCTCCCTATCTTTTCACAAGTTTAACTTGTAACTTTATTTTTAGTGTCTTGTATATGGAAATTTTAAATCACAAAGTTTAGCAGTCTCTTCCTTTATGGCTTTTGAATTCTAATATATCCTGCAGTATGAGCCCATAATGATGGGCTTTTATAATTTATCTTAACATATCTATACACACCTACTTCATGAATGCACTTTGCATCTTCAGTAGTTCTTGATTTTATCTTTGTAAATGTCTGAAGCAGAGATTAACTTTTTTCCCCAAATGGATTGTCTCAGCAATAGTTACTGAAGACCTCATCAACTTCCCCTTTCTTATTTGAAATGCCACCTTTATCTTATAGTAAATTCCCATTTATACAAAGGTACATTCCATGTTAGTGACATGTTTTTGTTTTATTTTGATGTTAATATTTGGTAGTTTTGATTGTTATAATGTCATTGTTTATATCAGAGAGTGTAAATCCTTTCTCTGTATTCCTTTTTATTAAAGGTATCTTGATTTTATTTGTTATATTTCTTTTTAGACAGAGTCTTGCTCTGTTGCCTGGGCTGTTGCAGTGTATCATAGCTCACAATAACCTCCCACTCCTGGGCTCAAGTGATCCTTGTGCCTCAGTCTCCCAAGTAACTGGAACTACAGGCAGTGCCACCTTGCCTGGATAATTTTTTCCATTTTTAGTAGAAATGTGGGTCTTACTGTTGCTCAGGCTAGTCTCGAACTCCCGAGCTCCAGCAATCTACCAGCCTTGGCTTCCTCGAGTGCTGGGATGATAGATGTGAGCCACTGTGCCTGACACTTGTTTTTTTTCTCTTGTGTGTGAATTTTACAATCAGCATGGCCATTCCATGAAAACTTCGTATTGAGATTATGTGATTAGGTTAATTTGGGGGAAGAATTGCCTTTTTTACAATATGAAAGCTTCCTATCTGAAACCATGGTTATATTTGTTAGAATTTGGTAAGGTTGTGGTTAACAGAAAAACTGAAAAATAGTTGCATGGAAAGATGGATTCTCATATTCAAGAAAACTGGAAGTAGTCCATCTATTGGCAGGTGTCATGTTCTTTTAGCGTTAGGGACCCATGCTCCTTGTTTGCTTTTTTTCTGTTCTTCAAATACACGATTCGCATAACTACTATACATTAGATGTGGTATATGTTAAACTCCCTGTCCCCCAGTCTTCATATGACATGGTCCTTCATATTTTAGTTACCTCCTTATATTTTGCTTGGCCAGCCAATATAAAGCAGCTTTCACAGTCGTATCTGCTGTCTTAAGGTATTTACCTAAAATTTTGTTCATGCGTTTGTTTACCCTTCCATGTATTTCCTACTCCTTTTTAAATCTTTGAGAGTTTAAAATAAGTGTCGCTTACTACTGTATGTGTATCTAATGTTTACAGCAATGCATGGTTCATAATAGATATTCAAATACCGAAATAATCAGTTTTGAAAAAGAGAACAGGAGTATTTATAATCTTAGCTATTTCTTAGATATCTTAGTTTTACAAAAAAGATAATCCTTTTCGTATTCATATAAGACTTTCTCGGCCGGGCGCGGTGGCTCACGCCTGTAATCCTAGCTCTTGGGAGGCCGAGGCGGGCGGATTGCTCAAGGTCAGGAGTTCAAAACCAGCCTGAGCAAGAGCAAGACCCAGTCTCTACTATAAATAGAAAGAAATTAATTGGCCAACTGATATATATATATAAAAATGAGCCGGGCATGGTGGCACATGCCTGTAGTCCCAGCTACTCGGGAGGCTGAGGCAGGAGGATCGCCTGAGCCCAGGAGTTTGAGGTTGCTGTGAGCTAGGCTGACGCCACGGCACTCACTCTAGCCTGGACAACAAAGCGAGACTCTGTCTCAAAAAAAAGACTTTCTAATAATTCAAATCCTATGTGGTTTTGTGCATATATTTTCATAGTGATATCTTTTTTTATTTGTTTGCTTTCCTGGATACTTACTGTCACTTCGGTTATTGTTAAAATGAAAAATAGACCCTTGGTATTGGCTCTGCTTGAAGCTCTGACTTGAGGTGGGAGGGGGAGCATGGGCAATATACGTAACCTTAACATTTGTACCCCCATAATATGCTGAAAAAGAAAAAGAGTGGCATTAGATCTTGTCTTGACTAAACTGGACAAGGTTTAATGACATAGAAAGATACCTGACTCATTTTTCAAAACTATCTAGTTAATTTAAAAGTTTTTTGGTTCATTTATGACTTTTTCCACTAAAAAAATCATGTTTTATTCTGCTTGTGACTGTAGTTTGGATGAATGTGGGAAGCTGTATAGTGCTTAAACACCAGAGGGTGCCAGAGATTCATGTTATATTGGTCATACTTTAGCATCAGAAGTGACAAATATTACAGTACCTTAGCCTCTTTGTATAGTCACCCCTATTTAAAATGGATATTTCTTGATAATAAGGAATTGATATTGATATTTTGATATGAAAATGATATATGGTTGTTTTAAGAGTCCTTATATTTTACAGATACATATTAAAAATAAAATATTTGTAGATGAATAATACATATTTTTTTCTGGTAGTGAAGATATTTTAACAGCTAGAAGTTCAGTTTAACTTTATCAGATATAAATTTAGGTAACTTTTCATCATATGTAACTCATTGTTTCATGTTTTAAGAGTTTATTTGAGCCAGGCACTGTGACTCATGCCTGCGATCCTAACACATTGACAGGCTGAGGTGGGAGGATCACAGGAGGCCAGGAGTTCGAGAACAGCCTGAGCAAGAGCAAGACCACATCTCTACTAAAAATAGAAAAAATTAACAAGGCATCATGGTGTGCACCTGTAGCCCCAGCTACCTGGGAGGCTGAGGCAAGAGGATCACATGAGCCCAGGAGTTTGAGGTTGCATTGAGCTATGATGACGCCACTGTACTCTAGTCTGGGCAGCAGCGTGAGACCCTCTCTCAACAGCAACAACAAAGCCTATTTGTCCTTGTCTGTACAAGTGTGTCAATAATATGCTGGCTACATAATATATGATACAATAGTTATTCCAGAGCAGGGATTTAAAAAAGAGGAAGTCCTTGGTGAGAAAAAAATCCTCTCATCTTGGAATGACAAGGGAGACAGAGAAGATGCCTCCATGTAAACTGTGTCCAGATTAGAACATAGGGTTAAAATGTAACAAAAAGATCTTAACAGAAATTAGGTTCTTGAATATTCCACACAGGGAAATTATATATGAATAAAGACTTGGAGATGAGATTGTGAAGGCTTTCTATCTACTAGTGTGAGTTTGACAGCTTCCCAATACTTAGATTTTCTGATCTGATTGGTGGAGATATTAACACATGATTTTTGGATTATGTATGAGTCTAAATTTGGAAGATCTGTATAACTCAGTGAACCAATATTTTCTATATTAGCAGTGCATGATGTTATAAAACCATGCATGGGTAAAAGATCTATTCAAACTGCAAGAGGACCAGTGGATTTTAAAGAGATTTACAAAATGAGAAGACAGTGCTACTGTTCTGACTATTTATTAATTTTGTTATGTTAGCGTTCATAAAAGTATGTTGTTTTTGTTAACATATAATTGATAATTAAAATTCCTACGTCATTCCCTAAAACACTAAAGTTTGAGAAGTACTATAGTATGCTATACTACATTTAAGAAGAAAGAGGAAATTTCCCATGAGAAAAATAACTTCAGAAAACATATAGAAGGAGGAATAAACAGGGTATTATGTGAGTTTACAGACATGCTACAGTAGAAAGGCCATGCCCGAGAGAGCTGAAAAAAAAATATTAAATTTTACTAGGGATTTAATAATCCACGGAAAGAAATCAATCTTCCTAAAATTAAATTTTTTGTTTATATTTTTATTTTTATTTATTTTTTTTTTTGGCTCATAACAGACCTGGAGATGTTTATATTTTTAAAACAAATTATTTATTTGACTAGGTAATAAGTACATTTTACGTAAATCTAAAAAGGTTACAAGAGGGAAAAATAAGACTTTTCCTCACTTTATCCTTCTGCTACCTAGGTGCCCAGCCTCAAGCCAGCTGCTATTACCAATTTGTTGTGTATCTTTCTAGATATAGCTAGGTAGTCCTTTTTTTCCCCTTGGTACAGAGTATTTTATTGATGGTACATGACAAGAAAAGACTCCCTAGATATAATCTTTTCAACACAGATGGTAATACACCATACATACATACATTTTTTTTTTTTTAAGAGACAGGATTTCTGTGTTGCCCAGGCTGGAGTACAGTCATACAACTCACTGCAACTTGGAACTCTTGGGCTCAAGGGATGCTCCTGCCTAGCCTTTTGTATAGCTGAGACTATAGGTGTGAGCCACCACACCTGGCTAATGTTTTAATTTCCTTCCCCTTTCTCTTTCCCTTCCTTCCCCCTCCCCTTATTCCTTTCTTTCCTCCTTTCCATTCCTCCTCCCCGCACCCTTCCTCTCCTCTCCTTTCTTTTCCTTTTCCTTAGAGATGAGGTTTTGCTATTTTGACCAGGCTGGTCTCCTGGTCTCAAGAAATCCTTCCACCTTGGCCTCTCAAAGTGCTGGGGTTATAGGTGTGAGCCACCATGGCCAGCCATGTTTTACATTTTGGTTTTTACAACTTAATAGTAGTAAATCTTGGAGATTGTCCCATAACAGTACATATCTGTTGTGATTTGATATTTTTAACAAAGTTCCATAACACATTAACTGCCATGTGAGTTGTATTTAACTCACGTTAGTTTTGAGCCTGGGGCTTGGTGAGGAATATGTATAGAACACCATAAAAAGTAACAAATTTTTCATTAAATTAGAAAGGATCGTTTTGTTTTCAAAAGGTTTTATTCTATTTTTGTAATAAAACACTGTGGCCCCAAGGAAAAAAAATTTTTTTTCTAGTGTGGCAGTCAATGTGATATTACAGTTTAGGTTGTTTCTATTGTTTTGTACCAGGAAAACAAAGCAGCAGTGACTATCATTTCACATAAATTTTAGGAAGAGTGATTTCTTCATTTAAATTGTCAAATAACGCCAAATAGCCCTTCATGAAAGTTGTATTAACAGATTATACTCACAGCAACAAAGCTTAAGATAGCGTATTTCCATGTATTCTGGTGAACTTTAAAAAAATGATTGCCTATGTAACAGGTCAAAGATTATATCTTATATTTCTGTTATGAGTTGAGTGGAACATCTGAGTCTTTTTTTTTTCTCCTGTTAACTGAAGATTCATATGCTTTGTCCATTTTTCCATTGGATCATTAGTCTTTTCTTTAGTTATTTATAAGAGCTAATTATATATTAAAGTATTTTCTTTTTCTATGTTATTAATTACTTCCTTTAGTCTTAAGTCTAAGGGTAGGGACTATTATTGTCCTAATTTTACTGAAGATGCAGTTTTAGCATGGTTAATTGCTTTATTTCACATAGATAATAAATGGTAGAGTCAGGATTCGAAGATAGGCAAAAAGTGACTCAGAACTTCATTTTTACTCATTGTTCTGCTTTTCAATATGTTATAATAGATAAACAGCTGTTCTGAGTGCATAGAAATGTTTAAAATATTTAGACATGATTTATGTACTACTTTGTTGGGCATGATAGGTGATGATGATTAATAATGATCAATAGGCCGGCCCAGTGGCTCACGCCTGTACTCCTACCACTCTGGGAGGCTGAGGTGGGTGGATCACTTAAGGTCAGGAGTTCGAAACCAGCGTTTTGAACACAAAAGAGAGACTCTGTCTCTACTAAAAATAGAAACAAATTAATTGACCAACTAAAAATATATAGAAAAACTTAGCTGGGCATGGTGGCGCATGCCTGTTATCCCAGCTACTCGGGAGGCTGAGGCAGAAGGATTGCTTGAGCCCAGAAGTTTGAGGTTGCTGTGAGCTAAGCTGATGCCATGGCACTCTAGCTCAGGCAACAGAGTGAGACTCTGTCTCAAAAAAAAAAAAAAAAAAAGATAATAATAATAATGTCAATAAAATTAGTCTAGTTGGAGTTTAAGGCAAACACATTGACTATTAAAAAAAGAAGACAGTAAGACCTACCATAACAGAGACAAACCTGTATTCTCAGAAATTCAAAAGATGTAGCAATTGGATAAATGATTTAAAAATAGCCTTGAATGTCAGGTTGAGTTCAGGGAAACAAGAATGGTTTTTGAACAGGAGAGTAATGTGATTCACTCTACTTTAGAAGAATTAGTCTAGTGCTGTTACAGGTGTTGAGGGTGGAAGATATTTAAGAAGGCAGGCATGAGCAATGGTCAACTTTATCAAAAGCTAAAGAATTAGATCAGTTTCAGAAGCCAGAATGCAAGGCATTTCTGATAAATGAGTGATATTTTTCTGTAATTTTTGCATAGTACTCTACTACACCCCATAGAATCTTGAGTTTGAAGGCTTTTTGTACTAAGGCAGTCTTCAGTTCGTTTTTCTGAATATCTTTTAAAACAAAACAGATTGTCTTTAATAGCACCTTCATCAGAAGACACTGCATCAGACTAGAAAACTTGAAGAATTGGTTCAGTGATTCTTGCTTTTGTCTCTCTTAAAATTAAAACCAAACCATAATCACAAATATCCCTCAGTATCAAAGCCTTTGTTACTGTCCTGGCCTATCTTACCATTACTGATAATGCTGCTAAAACACTGTGTTGTCTTTTCTTTCCTTCAGTTAACCTCCTTTCTTAGAGGAAGTTTTAAATGGTGTGGGTGCTGTTTATTGTGGTACCTTTTCCTCTTCCCTCAATAGTATCCTCCTCTACTCCTACTGCCATCTGTAACCATGGTAACTGGCAGCTGTACTAGAGGGAGCTGTATTCAGCTTGAGGCCAGATAGAAGGAGGGATGGCCGGCAAGAACCAATCTTAGTGGGCATTTAGTTCTCTGCTTATTTATAGGGAAAGGCTGCACAATTCTATTCAAAGACATGGAACTGTCCCCTCATTAACTGGATTCTGTTTGATTCTAAGTACTATGTTAGGTACTGATAGTTAAGTTAGCCTGGGACTGGTCTCTGCATCCTGTGTGTGAGATGTTAACAGGGCTGTATAGGAACCCTGCTACAGAAGCAAGGTGCAGTTTACAGGGGCTTGTGTGCCTGGCACACATCTGAGATTAGAGGCACTCAATGTTGTGTGTATGTATATTGTATAAAGGCCATGCGGCATTACCTTTAATAACTCCAGGTTTATTTTAAGGAAGGATGAAGTTATATGTTTAAACTTCATTTTATTCTATCTCATCTTTAGTTTTCTTTCCCTAAATGTTATTTTTGATATCACTAATCATTTTGATTAGGTAATCCACATACACAGTACAACATTCAAAAGTTAGAAAGGGGTATAATAAGGTATAAAGTAAGTCTTCTTCCTATCCCCACTTTCCTATTTCCCCCTGCAGAGGACAATTTTTCATGTATCTTTCCAAAGATATATTATGCCCATATAAGCTTGTATGTAGTCAAGGTGCAGTCTGTTCGTTTTAAGTCAGTCCAAAGAGAGCTCATTCTTTTAAGCGGCTGAGAGAAAACTTAGAAAGCATCTGAGTTATTCATTTTTTTCCTTTTTTGGAGGAGGAAACTGAATCCCAAAGATGTTAAGTAACTGGTTAGGATTCTCTTTTGCTGTGAACTGACTTTTAACTGATATTTACTTGGTCTTTTAAAAATATTTACTCAGGCCCTTGAAAATATTATTTTACTCAGATTTTGGTTCTTCTTTAGGCTTATGATATCTACCATTCTTATACTTTAGATGTTTAATATTTAAGTCTAGATATACTAACTTATTTACATATGGGACAAGGTGGTTCTCAGAGCCATGCTCAGCATCCTGTATCTCTGTCAATACCTTTGGAGTCCAACCATTTTCTTTAAACTGCATGTTTCATTTGGTAGTTTGAGAGATGACTTTTTTTTTCCCTGAGACAGAGTCTTGGCTAGAGTACAGTGGCGTCATCTTAGCTCACTGCAACCTCAAACTTCTAGGCTTAAGCAGTCCTCTTGCCTCAGCCTCCTGGGTAGCAGGGACTACAGGCCCAAGCCACCACACCCTGCTAAGTTTTCTATGTTTTGTAGAAACAGGGTGTGCTCTTGCTCAGGTTGGTCTTGAAATCCTGACCTCAAGTGATCATTCCGCTTAGCCTCCCAGAGTGCTAGGATTTCAGGTGGGAGCCACCGTGCCAGCCTGAGGTAACTTTTTTTCTTTTTCCTATTACAGAGACATACTTTTTTTTTAATGGTACAAAAATACATATTTAGGATTAGCCAACTGGACTTGGTTAACATGACCCCAATTTTGTTGGTAACACCCAAAGCATTGTAATTGGGAGTGAATCAAACATATGCCACCTTCTCTCCATTAGGCCTGATCAAGGTGTTGACCTTGGCCACATCAATGTCAAAGAGCTTCTTCACAGCCTATTTGATCTGGTGCTTGTTGGCTTTGACATCCGCAAGGAACACAAGTGTGTTGTCTCCCGTCTTCTTTATGGCACACTCAGTGATGGGGGGAACTTGATGATGGCATAGTGGTCAAACTAGTTTCTCCTGAGGGTGCTCTTGCAAGGATATTTGGGCTGCCTCTGGAGCCGCCAGCCGCAGCGTCTTCATCCGCCGGAAATTGCACGATGTATGAATCTTTGTGTGTATGTGTGGCTGTGGATACCTTAAGCATTACTTTCTTTTTTTTTTTTTTGAGACAGAGTCTCACTTTGTTGCCCAGGTTAAAGTGAGTGCCATGGCATCAGCCTAGCTCACAGCAACCTCACACTCCTGGGCTTAGGCAATCCTCTTGCCTCCGTCTCCCGAGTAGCTGGGACTACAGGCATGCGCCACCATGCCCGGCTAATTTTTTCTATATATATTAGTTGGCCAATTAATTTCTTTCTATTTATAGTAGAGACTGGGGTCTCGCTCTTGCTCAGGCTGGTTTTAAACTCCTGACCTTGAGCAATCCACCTGCCTCGGCCTCCCAGAGTGCTAGGATTATAGGCGTGAGCCACTGCGAAGCATTACCTTCTTGCCCTTCAAAGCCTTTGCTTTGGCTTTGGAAGGGGCGGGAGCCTCCTGCTTCATCTTCTGTGCCATCTTATGAAAAGGCAACATACATTTTAATGTTGAGATTTTGTTATACCATTCAGATGATAAGACCATTGTGCTTTTCTCTTTATGTTCAGTTGCTGTGTCTAGCACTTTGTTTCATTTGGCTTGCATCTCTTATATATGTTTGAATATGGGTTCTTTCCCCCTCATCCCTAACATATTGTTTTTAAAAGTTGAGCACTAGAGGCCTGAATTTCTTGAACATTTGACAATTATAATTATTTTCCTTGCCTCCACACAAATGCATTACCACAGGGAGGTTTGTAATTTAAATCTTTGACATGAGACCACATGATATGTACCATTTAGCCCATGCAATAAAGAGAAACAATATCTTTTTTATATAATCTTGTTTGTGTTTTGCATTGTTGTATGAATTATAACCAGTAAAGTGCTTGTTATTACATAAGGTGGTAAGGATGCTGTGAGGGAATTTTATATTTCTTTCTTCCGTCTCTTCTCTATGCTTAAATATATATGAGGGCTGTCCGGAAAGTATCCAGCCATGTAACCATTCTTGTTATGGTAACAATGGCTGGATACTTTCCAGACAGCCTTTGTTTACTCATCTTAGTGCTGTGGCCAGGTAGCAATTCTGTCAGATAAAAACAACTGTTTGGTTTTGCTGGTGCAAAGCAAGGAGCCCAAATGTAGTTTGTGTTTTATATATATGTTCTTTATATGACATTGTGTGTATATGTATGTATATGTGTATGTGTAATTTTACATTTTATCTATAAGCCCTTTGCAGCCAATTGCTTGAGGATGTGGTTTAATGAATTCAATTGGTACATATGGAGCACACCAAAAGTCTGAAGCAGAAGACAAAAGTAGTTTTAGTGGCTTGGTTTTGGAAAAGCTAGTTGAGTAAGCTTCTTCTCAAGGGATGTGGGTGCTGACCTTTCAGGACCAGGCAGTTTCTGCTGGCCTTCAGTGGAACAGTGGTGTGCACTGGGAAATCTGAGGCACTTGGGTGAAAACAAAGATGTCTATTTTCATTTCTTTGTCTTTCACTGTAGAGGATTTGTAAATGAATTAGTCTAACTCCAGATACCTCTAGGTATATCTCATTTACCAAATTGAGAGAGGGAAAGATACACCCTCGCAGACAAAGTTGCTTCTGATTCATCTTTCTGATATTAGATGTACACTAGTGGTTAGGGACACCAATTAATTTTAAAGGCTTAGAGGGAAAGATAGTCTTTCTTCAATTCTCTTCTTTTTTTTTATTTTTTTATTTTTTATTTTTGTTAATTCTCTTCTTGGTTGGATAAATTAAGTAAAATAATATCATTAGTTATGAAGAGAGGTCTATGATTCTTTTTCTCTCTGAAACACGTCATTCATACGTACACACATATATATGTACCCCACAAAAAAACTACAACTTTTTTTTCTATTAGAGAGGAAGATGACATCAATGATGTGACTTCCATGGCAGGGGTCAACCTCAGTGAAGAAAATGCCTGTGTCTTAGCAACAAACTCTGAGTTGATTGGCACGCTCATTCAGTCATGTAAAGATGAACCCTTTCTTTTCATTGGAGCTCTACAAAAGAGAATTTTAGACATTGGTAAGTACAGAGTTTATGGTTATTGACCTGATAGAAATGTCTTTTTTGAGCAAAGTATTATCATAAGAGACCACCTGGGTTGGTTGTCCAGGAACTCTGAGGCTTAAATAAGTAAGGCTCTAGAAATCAAGATTTCATGGGTGTTACAGAAAGAAGTATTTTATTTTAAAAATGATTACTGTGACTTAAATTATATAATCTATGGTTTTGGGTTTTGATAATAGAAGTTCATATTTTATTCATATTTCTTAATAGGGAAAAAGTTGAGTTTATGTTTACATGAATATATAATATATTATTTTTTTTTCTGTCCTGGTCATTCCTTGCTTTGCCTTTAGGCATGTATGTGTCCAAATGCCCACTTACGTTACATGTTTTGTTTATGAAATATAGGGACAGCCAATGAGAGTAAGTCCCTTTTCCCTTTACTCTGAAATTTAAACCCATCCTTACTTTAAAAGAACCGGATTAGAATCTTAGGGTTTTCTCTAGGTCCAGTAGTATAGTTGTTATGTAGCTGCAGTGTGTGAAAGAAAATGGGTGAGAACATACTGCTGCTATTCTGAAACTGAACAGCTTTTAATTGTTGTTTGATTCCAAACTTACAGTAATGTGAAAGACTGCAATCTCCCCAAATTAGCTGAAAAAAAGAGACAAATTGGAGAGAGATTGTTGTATGTGAGTTAAATCATTTCTTGTAGCCTGACCCTGGGACTTAATAGAGACTAGCTGTACTTGACCCGTGTCAAATTTTGGGGGCCAGTACTAATAAGCATTGAATATACTTGAGTAAGACCTTTATATTTTATAATAAAAGTATAACATAAAATTTGGGCTGGGTGAGGTGGCTCATGCCTGTAATCCTAGCACTTTAGGAGGCCAAGGCGGGTGGATTGCTCGAGGTCAGGAATTCAAAACCAGCCTGAGCAAGAGCGAGACCCCGTCTCTACTATAAATAGAAAAAATTAATTGGCCAACTGATATATATAGAAAAAATTAGCTGGGCATGGTGGCACATGCCTGTAGTCCCAGCTACTCGGGAGGCTGAGGTAGTAGGATTGCTTGAGCCCAGGAGTTTGAGGTTGCTGTGAGGTAGGCTGACGCCACGGCACTCACTCTAGCCTGGGCAACAAAGTGAGACTCTGTTTCAAAAAAAAAAAAAAAAAAAATTGTGAAGGCTTCTGATTTTTATACACCCATGGTATATTTAAGGACTATAAAATATATTAGTAATAAATATTTTAGGTCTACTTCACAATTACTCAGTAAATAAATGTTTGACCTACTGCATGCTATACAAATGACCACTGTTTTAAATTTCTAATTTAAATTGAAGATCCATTATCTTTGTTTTGTTGTGAAAAATTATAATTTACATTTCTGCAAGATAGGAATTAAGAAGAGGTATTGGTAAAGTGTTTGCTGTTAGCTTGTGTTTTGCCTCCCTGCCTGCCTTCCATTTCCTTGTTTGCGTATATATTTTGTATTGTATTTGTATTGTTCCTTAATTGTATTATAGAACAAGCCTAAGCACTATACCTTACTGTAATAGCTTGGAAAATTTACTAATATTTTAACCCCTTAATGACATATAATTATCTAAAGATTTGGTGGAATATTTATAGTTACTTAGTTTTATCCATTTATACCTTCCTATACAAATTTTATTTCTAGTTTAATTAATTAATTAATTAATTAATTAATTTTTTTTTTTTTGAGACAGAGTCTCACTCTGTTGCCCAGGCTAGAGTGAGTGCCATGGCGTCAGCCTAGCTCACAGCAACCTCAAACTCCTGGGCTCAAGCAATCCTGCTGCCTCAGCCTCCCGAGTAGCTGGGATTACAGGCATGTGCCACCATGCCCGGCTAATTTTTTCTATATATATTAGTTGGCCAATTAATTTCTTTCTATTTATAGTAGAGACGGGGTCTCGCTCTTGCTCAGGCTGGTTTTGAACTCCTGACCTCGAGCAATCCGCCCGCCTCGGCCTCCCAGAGTGCTAGGATTACAGGCGTGAGCCACCACGCCCGGCCTCTAGTTTAATTTAAACCTAGATTATATGATAGAAACATTTTTAGCACTGAAAGAGTGTTTTCGAACACTTAGGACAGGGATTAGCACCCTTTTCCCCCAAAAGGCCAGTTAATAAATAGTTGCCACTTTGTTGTCCATATGGTCTCTGTCACAACTGCTCAACTATCATAGTGCACAAAGCAACCATAGACAATATGTAAACAAACGGGCAAGACTATTGTCTTAGCTTGGGTTGCTATAACAAAAGACCGTAAACTGGATGGCTTAAAGGACATTTATTTCTCAGTTTTGGAGGTTGGACATTTGAGATCAGGGTGCCAACAGCGTCAGGTTCTTGGTGAAGGCCCTGTTCCTGGTTTTGATACAGCCAGTTTCCTCTCGTTCTCGTTTGGCCAAAAGGGAGCTAGCTTGTTCTCTGGCGTGGGGTACTTATGTCATTTGTGAGGGTTGTACCTTTATGACCTAATTATCTCCTAAAGTCTCCACTCCAAGTACTGTCACATTGGGTTAGGGATTCAACATGAATTTGGGGGAACAGAAACATTCAGTCCATTACAACTGTAGTCTCATAATCTTCATTTACAAAGAGAGATCATATTTGACTGTTAGCTGTAGTTTGGCAATCTCCAGTTTATGAGAACAAGGGGACAACTATACATTTCAGTTCTTAATGGTGAAATACAACTTACAATATGATAGAAAACTGCAAAAGTTCTTCTGAATGATCTAAGCTTTTTTAAAAAAAGGAAAACCATAGAATGAATTGAATTATGTATTTCTAGGAATGTTTTCCATTTATATTATTATTAATAATAAAATTTCATCTTTATAGAATAGATCAGATCCAAGACCATCCCTTAAAAACAGAAATTACAAATTTACCCAAAGGATTTTTTTTTTTTGGAAAAAGGATTTTTCTTTTTAAATCATGTTGGGAGATTAAATGGCAATGATTTTTCTTTTTTTCTAATTACCTAAAATTAAATTATACAAACATTTAATAAAAATCACATAACTAGAGTTCAAGCATCAGCTAGATTTCCTTAATCAGTTTTGCTGACTTTGTTAAAAAGTGTTTTATTAATATTTAAAAGGGGATTTTTCTACAATATTTAACTTTGTAACTGTAAGTTGTGTTTTATTACCAATATAGTGAAAGAATTAGAACATTTAGTTCTTGAGCCCTGAAATTGTTTAATCGCAGCACCTGTTTATTTCAATATTTTAAAAATATGAATTTATTGTTGGGTGAATTACTTGTGTTTTATAAATGCATATGAAATTAATTTTAAAGATTCTCCCCAAACACTAAATATTTTTAAATGCTTATTTTTCTTAACATGAAATAACATGCCATCCCCTATCTACCCTATATTTAGTTGTAATTTTAAATATTGGATTGTTTTGAAATTATACTGTCTCTTTTATAGAACAGCAGTCCCCAACTTTTTTGGCACCAGGGACAGGTTTCATGGCAGACAGTTTTTGGTTTCAGGATGATTCAAGCCCATTACATTCATTGTTTACTTTATTTCTATTATTATTATTACATTGTAATATATAATGAAATAATTATACAACTCACCATAATGCAGAATCAGTGAGAGCCCTGAGCTTGCTTTCCTGCAACTAATACTGCTGCTGATCTAACAGGAGGCGGAGCTCAGGTGGTGATGCGAGCAATATGGAGTGGCTGTAAATGCAGATGAAGCTTTGCCCTCTTGCCTGCCACTCATCTCCTGCTGTTTGGCCTGGTTCCTCATGGTTTCCTAACAGGCCGCCTACCTACCGCTTTGCAGCCCAGGGGTTGGGACTGCAGCTGTAAAAGGCTGCACTATTTGTTTATGCTGTGAGTTTTAATAAAGTAAATTTGATTTTTGTAGTATTTTTTCTCTGCTCGAATCAGAGATGAGAGAGGAATTCAGTTTTACTATAATACAAAGTAATGAATTTGAAGGCTTGGTTTAGGACAGGTTTGATAATTTTATATCTTTTTTCTATTGGTTTTATTGTGTAATAATGTCAAAGAATATTTAAGAGTTGTTGACTTTTTTTTTTTTTTGAGTGACATGTTTTTGTTTTATTTTGATGTTAATATTTGGTAGTTTTGATTGTTATAATGTCATTATTCATCTTTATATCCGAGAGTGTAAATCCTTTCTCTGTATTCCTTTTTATCAAAGGTATCTTGATTTTATTTGTTATTTTTCTTTTTTTTTTTTTTTGAAACAGAGTCTCACTCTGTTGCCCTGGCTAGAGTCCTATGGCGTCAGCCTAGCTCACACTCCTGGGCCTCAGGCGATCCTATTGCCTCAGCCTTCTGAGTAGCTGGGACTACAGGCATGGGCCACCATGCCTGGCTAATTTTTTCTATATATTTTTAGTTGGCCAATTAATTTCTTTCTATTTTTAGTAGAGAGGGGGTCTCGCTCTTGCTCAGGCTGGTCTCGAACTCCTGACCTTGAGTGATCCTCCTGCCTTGGCCTCCCAGAGTGCTAGAATTACAGGCGTGAGCCACTGTGCCCGTCCAAGAGTTGTTGACTTTTTTTTTTTTTTTTTTTTTTTTTGAGACAGAGTCTCGCTTTGTTGCCTAGGCTAGAGTGAGTGCCATGGCGTCAGCCTAGCTCACAGCAACCTCAATCTCCTGGCTCAAGCAATCCTTCTGCCTCAGCCTCCCAAGTAGCTGGGACTACAGGCATGCGCCACCATGCCCGGCTAATTTTTTATATATATATATTAGTTGGCCAATTAATTTCTTTCTATTTATAGTAGAGACGGGGTCTCGCTCTTGTTCAGGCTGGTTTCGAACTCCTGACCTCGAGCAATCCGCCCGCCTCGGCCTCCCAGAGAGCTAGGATTACAGGCGTGAGCCACCGCGCCCGGCCAGTTGTTGACTTTTAATTAAAGCATATTTCTGTTATAGTCATTCACCTTTTGATGAGAATTTAAAAATATGTTTAAAATAAATTAGAATGGTTTACAGATGGCGAAATTGAGGCAAAAAAAATTAGAATGGGAAATCAAACAATATTTCAAAAAATTCTGTGTGTTAAAAACAATAATAGTAGTGGTTTTAAAAATTCATTTAAATTAGGCTCCCTAATTATCTATATTTTTAGGTTTGGGTGCTTATTGATAGAGGTGTTTTCACCGTGCCTCAGAAATACTATTTAAATATTGATAAGGTTGGTTTGTAAATGAACTTTTCCCTCTGAATATGTGGACCAAATTGTTTCCTTAAAACTTTCTTCCTTGTTAGCAGAAGGAAGAAAAGTTTGGTTTATTTATGGAAAGGCAATCTAGTGAGAGACAAATTATTTAAATAGGTGGATGAAATGATAAGACTTTGAACTCCTTTCAACGTGTAAATTGATTACCAGGTCAATTTATGAAAACATCAGTTAATGTTAAATAAGCATGATTAGTAATGGAAAAAAGGAATATAGGTATGTCTTGTAGACAGGCATTAACAGAGACTCAGAGTCTGAATTCATTGAAATAAATGTCATAAATTGTTAACAGTGTCAAACAGGGCAAAATGTAATTTTCTATTTTTTTAATTACTAAAATTAACAGAATACGGCACTAATTTCTGCAGTTACCATTTTCCTCCCTGAACACTAGACTTGATTTGTGTTCTTATTAACTTTGTCCTATAAATGACCTTGCAAGGAGAATGATTCTAGAGGCTAAATGAAACAATGTCTATATTTTCTGAGGCTTCAGGCTAGGTTTTATTAATGTAATGTCTAAGATCTTTGAAGTTGTGACTTTACCAGGAAAATCATAATCTCTAAACCTTTATTCATAATGGGTATGACTTCCAGGGGGAACAGAATACCTGCTGTGCTAATTATTTCAATTATCAGCCACTACTAAAACACGTAATGGATTTTCTCTGCTTTCACAGGTAAAAAGCATGACATTACAGAATTTAACTCTGATGTTGTGAACTTGATCTCCCATGCAACACAGGAGCGATTACGAGGCCTTCTAGAAAAACTGACTGCAATTGCTCAGCATCGAATGACTACTTACAAGGTAAAGGAAATCATTAAAGAAGTACAAAGCCTTGAGTGTTATAGGTAGATTTTTGGGCATGAATTTATATTCTAAATATATTTTTAAAGCAGTGATTGAGACATATTTCATATTAGTAGCAAATCAAAGTCTTGTTCTTAATTTGCCTTATTTAGATATGATTACATGATGAATAAAATTAAAATAGAGTGTAAAATGATATCCAAAGCTTCTATGTCAGTGTAGATTGAAATATGTATTTCATTTGCTGTTCTGCTGAGGCTCCTTAAGCTTTTGACTGGGAAGGAGGATATCTTAAAGTAGAATATTGGCTGTACTCTGTTAGCATTCCTGTTCCTCTTTTCTTTTTTTTTTTTTTTTTTTTTTGCCTTTAAGTTTTGCAGAGATTTATTTATTTTAAAACAAACTTCATTGTGTATATTTAAGGCTTACAACATGTTATATATTAACACATATGTAGTGAAACTGTTACTATATAGAACAAATTAACATATCCATCATCTCACATAGTTACCCATTTTTCCCTTTTGTGACAAGAGCAGCTATAATCTACTCATTTAGCAAAATCCTGAATAGAATATATCATTAACTATAGTCCTCATGTTCTACATTTTAGGTATTTCCACTTGTTCCTCCTCTGTTCCTTTTAATAAGTGCATTGAGTGCTAATACTGATCCCACTCATTGTTGTTATTGACTACTGTTGTAACAAAACTAAATGCAAAAATACCTGTCTTATCTCTAGTGGTATGAACCAAATGAATTGCTGTTATCAAAATGAAAAAACTTGGTATGTTTGAATTATACATTTGGAGGAGGGTAAAATATATTAGGTGATTAGGTATGAAAAAAATGATAACCTAGGATAAGAAAAATAAGATAACCCTTTCCCTTTTTATCAAGAAATGCTGACAGCTAGTTTTTGAACAAGATGGTGTGTAGTTAACCTTATGAGATATTGAGTTTGCAAAAATGGTCATTGCCCCATAGTATCCTAGCCATAGATTAAAAGGAATTCAGGAAAATACCAGCTACCATACTACCAGTAAGTTCCCTGGAGGAATCATTCTGTTTTCTTTCCTTTCTACTTAATTTAGAACTTTGGAAGAACTATATATACTTGCTGAGGTCTTCACTTGCATGAATCTTTGTGAGAATTGGCTGGACTGGCTTCAAAATACATGATCAACAGGAGAAAAGGCTGTGGAAAAAACAAAATTAATATCAGTATCTATTTTTGTGTGTTTCTAGGAATTTGTCTGTTTCTCCCAGGTTATCTGCTTTGTTGCTGTAAAACTTCATAATATTCTCTTACAATCTTTTTTATTTCTGTAAGATCAGTAGTAATGATCCGCCTTTCATTTCTGATTTTAGTGATTTACTTCTCTTTTTTTGTCAATCTAGCTAATGGTTTGTCAATTTTGTTGATTTTTTTTTCAAAGAACCAACTTTTGGTTTCATTAAATTTCTCTATTGTTTTTCTATTCTGTTTCATTTATCTCCACTATAATACTTTTTTTTTATTAAGAGCCAGGGTCTCATTCTGTCACACAGGCTGGAATACAGTGGCTTGATTATAGCTTACTGCAGCCTAGAACTCCTAGCTTCAAGGGATCCTCTGCCTCAGACTCCCAAAGTGTTGGGATTATATGTGTAAGCCACCACGCCTGGCCTACTCAAGTCTTTATTATTTTCTCCCTTCTTCTAACTTTGGGTGTAGTTTGCTTTTCTATTTTTAGTTCCATAAAGTATAATGTTCAGTTGTTGATTTGAGATTTTCCTTTTCTAATATTGGCATTTACTGCTATAAATTTCCCTCTGAGCATTGCTTTCGCTGCATTTTATAAGTTTTGGTATGTTGTGTTTCATTTTCATTTGTCTCTAAGTATTTTCTTATTTCCTTTGATATTACTTTGACCCATTGGTTATTTAAGAGTGTGTTAATTTCCACATACTTGTGACTTTTCCAGTTTTCCTTTGTTTTTGATTTCTAGCTTTATTTCATTGTGGTCAGAGCAAATAATTTAAATGATTCAGTCATTTAAACTTTATTGAGACTTGTTCTGTGACCTAACATATAGTCTATTCTAGAGAATGTTCTGTATGCACTTGAGTGGAATGTATATTCTACTTTTGTTCGGTATTGTGTTCATATTTGTCAGATATAGTTGGTTTATAGTGTTAAGTCCTTTACTTTCTTATTGATCATCTATCTAGATACTCAACTATTATTGAAAGTAATACTTGAGTAAAAGGTTAAAAATCTGTAAGTATTATAGAACTATCTATTTTTAAAAATCTGCCAGCGTTTGTTTGCTCATATATTTGAGAACTCTTGTTTGGGTGTGTATATATTCTTGATTGATTGATGCTTCTATCAATATATAATGTCTCTATCAATATAAAATGAACAATTTTTGACTTAAGTCTGTCTTCTCTGATATTAGTACAACCACCCATACTTTCTTTTGGTTATCGTTTACATGGAATACCTTTTTCCATCCTTTCACTTTCAGCTTATTGCTATGGTTTTGCCTAAAGTGCAGAGAGCATATAGTTTGATTGTTTTTTATTCATTCCACCAGCCTCTACTTCATTTGGGTGGGGACCTGCAGCCTTGGGGCCACATGTGGCCTTCTGGATCCTTGAGTGTGGCCTTTTGACTGAATTCAAAGTTTGCAGAACAAATCCTTTTAATAGATTATGTCAGAGGCAATTGTATGCAAGTTGTAGGGAAGAGAGGAAGGAATTTTAGCATGGGAATACGATTGGGTTAAAATTTAGAAAGTCTATGTCCCCTTTAAATTTAGTTTTCGTTGTCCCTTTTAAATTAAATCCTGTCAGTAAACTATCTCCAGAGTGTCTGAACAGAAAAATAGTAAAGATGAAGTATTTAAAATACCACTTGTTATTATGTTTAACCTCTATGGTTAGCCTATAATGTATTCCATATTCTATCTTGTGCTATTTAACTTTAAAAACATTTGGGAATTCTTTTTGTATTAAACATGAAGTAAAGTAAGTAGCACTAATACATCCTTATTCCTTAAACTCTGTAATACTCTTTTGATCTAGTTAAATACCAACAATAAAAATTTAATTTAAAAAGAATCTTGGGCATATGAAATCTCTCAGTCCCTGTTAATTGAATCAGCCATTAGCATGGGGATAAAACAGAGATGGGACTGGTGTTATACCCATAATTTCCAGGCCAGGCACTGACTATTGAGCCAACTGCTTAAAAACATTCAGCTTTCTGCTGTGTAGGCTCCTTGGGGTGTGTAAATCACTGAGATGAATACATGGCTGGATGTCTTAACCACTGAGTGGGAAGGCCCCCACTCTCCTGGCCTCTAGCACACACACTGCTGTAGGTACTGCAGAGGAGGCAGGGGTGATCATGTAGGCAAGAATGTTAGAAAGTATTCAGGTTGGAAGGTACTGTTTTACAGTCTAGAATATCAGAATAAATGGAACAATTTGAATTCTATCATTTTATGGAACAAATAAGATAAATAATCATACTTCTATATTAGTGCTCATTTATGATTTATATACTTAAATTTTTTGACTACAGTTTCTGTCCAAATTCATACCTTAAGGGAATCCTCAAAACAGGGTTTCAGTATTTTAATGTTTGCCATCTTGTCATATGTTGTATTTCAATAGAAGTTCTATTCACTAGTCAAGTTGAACTGATGGTGACCAAGTAACCAACCATGGTAACCAGAGTGATAACTTTTGTCTTTGGTATATTTTTCATGGAGGTGATTCTTTCTTTTTGTTTTTCATAGGCCTAAAGTTTTATTACTGGTATTAAGATCTGCTGAGGTAAATTATAATTTAATGAAAAAGATTTAGTTTATAGGCAAATGTCATTATTCTCTTGCTTTCTACTTCCTATTGTTAGGATCTGCTTGGCTTAATACCTCTTTCCCCCTTCTGAATGGAGTTCATTAGGAAAACTCTTTGAAACATAAATGGTTAATCACCTCTCAAATTTTAAAGATGATAGTTCCGTGGGTTTTTTAGGGGTAAGTTTATTTAACAGAAACAAAAATATTACTTTCTGAAAATTTAGCTTTTTGTTAATTTAGGTGATACTCTTTAGCTGATTTATAACAATACTTAATGTGGAATTCATATGACTTTCTTTCTTTTTTTTTTCTCCCCAGGCAAGTGAAAATTACATCCCATGTAGTGATACCAGGTCACAGCTCAAATTTCTTGAAAAGCTGGATCAATTGGAGAAACAAAGAAAAGATTTAGAAGAAAGAGAAATGTTATTTAAGGCAGCCAAGGTAAGGGCCTGTGTGATTTATAAGTGAACATAGCCTGGCAATATGGTCAGAATTGGCTTTATCATTGGTTGACTGTCTTGGTTTTATTAGGCCTTTAGATTTCTCTGGAGGATTTCCTAAAATGAAATTAGTAATAGAATGTCTCACAGCTAGGACGGTGTGGTACAGTGGCTTTCAGTTAATTTAGTTTAATGAGCCATAATCTTTTATCTCCTCACGTTTGCTGTGTACCAACCGCCCCTAACCCCAGGTGAAAATGTTTTGTAAAATTTTCAGAGTCTTTTTAGGCATATGATTTGATATATGTCAAATTGAAGTTGAGAGAGGAAAATTTTTAAAGGAAACAGGAAAATTATGGGTAAAATTAGGAGTAATTTGGATTATGTGGAACAAAATAGAGGATGGGCAAAATGGTTTAGAGAGAGTAAAAAAGAGAACAGTGAAGCTATTTATTAATTTATTTCCTTTCTCTCTTATTCACACATTTTTCTGGACTATTAGTGCCAGATGGGTGTAAGGTAATTCCACTACTTTTCCATTTTGTAGCCCCACACTTCTTTACAGGCTTAGGGCTGTTGTGAGAATTCTTAAAGGCTGAGTACTAGAGTCTTAATTTTTGTTTTAAGCATCTTAATTTTAAGTGCTAGCATTCTTGATAGCCTTCCTTTTGGAGTATTTATTCCTAATCATATGCGAATTGCTTTTTAAAAATATATTTTGAAATCATTTCATACTCAGAGAAATGTTGCCAGAACTGTACAAAAAACCCTTAACCCCGTTTCCCAAATTCCCGCAATTTTAACATTTTACTGCTCTCCATCTCCATCCTCTCCCCTACCCTTTCTGCACAATCATTAGTCTCCCCCCTTCTTCCCTACCTCCTTCCTTCCTTCATTTTTAGTATTCACAAAGTTGTGTGACTATTAACACGAATTAGTTTTTTCTGAACATTTTGAAAGTAGTCTTCAGACATGATGTCCCACCATCCCTAAACATTGTAGTACATATTTGCAAAAACAAAACAATTTTTCCTTATAACCCTCCAAGTCAAGAAGTCAACAATAAAACACTACCATCGGATGCATAGACCCCATTCCAATTTCATCAGCTGGATCAACTCCATCTCTTTCTTTCATGATCCATTTTCTCATTCAGAAATATATATTTCATTTAATTATCATCTCTTCAAGTACCTTCAGTCAGAGTTTCTCAGTCTTTCTTTCATGCTCTCGACAGCTTTTTAAGAGTACAGACCTCATTGGACTGAGGAGATCTTTTGAAAAAAAAAAAAAAAGAAAAAAAAAAGAGTACAGACCTTAGGTTCTGTAGGATGACCCTCAACCAGGGTTCATCTGATATTTCCTTAAGATTGACTTAGGCCATGCAATCTTGGCAGGAATGCACAGAAGTGTGCCACATTCTTCTCAGATGATCATATCAAAAGGGTCATATGGGTACCTACCAGTTCTCACCATTTTAAATTTGCCATTTTCCTTTTTGTGATTGATCACTTTTTCATAGGAAGATATTCTAGGATTTTGCCCATATCCATCCTATTCCTCACCAAACTTCCATGTATCAACCATAGCATCTGTTGTGATATCTGCCTGAATTATCCACTTCTGTGATGGTTGCTGAATAATAATTCTTTATGCCTATCAACTCTTCTACATTTATTGTCAGTCTACTATATGGAAGAACTTTCCTTTCTTCCTTATTTATACCAGTACGGGCTTGTGGATTTCTCTTTGATTCAACAGGTTTGATCTGTTACTATCATTGATTTTGATGCTCCCATTGCTCCTGAGTCGGAAACCCTTCCAGCTGTCACTTTGGTCCTTTTGTGATGTGTCCATCACTAGCTGAGCATGTCCTTTTTGGCACAGGGCATTCCAGGCCCAGCTTTTATTTTTCCTGCCTTAGCATTGGAATCAGCCATTTCTCCAAGGAACCTGCTTCTTTTTATTGAAGGATGATATTCAGATTAGATCATACAGTGTGCTCATTGCTGACAGGATGTCACTACATGTAGGTACTCTCAGTGGACAGATCTAGGAATTATATGTATGGTATGTGTATATGTACACATGTATATTTACACATGAACATACATCTGCAACTTTCTATATCTGCATGTATATAAAACCATGTGTCCATATGGATACCTCCAACTCCAATCCTATACCTCAGGGTTCTTTCTATCCATAACGTTTCCATGTTTGTAAAAACTTTCTTCAGTAGTCAAAACTTGGCTTCCATTAGCCTCGTTATATTTAACTTATGTCCTCAATCAATTTACTTATTTGATCAATGTAACTAATCTCTCAACCAGCTCTCCTGGCTGTCTCGTCTGATATTACTGTCCCCTCCACCCCATTTCGTTGTCCACCCTGCCCACCGGCTCATTCCATGATGAGGCTTCCCAGTGCCTCACCACCCTATATTCTTGGCCACTAGACTTAACTCTTATGGCCTGAACCCCCCACAACCTTGTCACTGTGCAGCTTCCTGCTGTCCCACGGTTTCAGCCCCCGTACTGCCCCACCCCCTGCACTAGGAAGGGCAGGAAGATGCTCTTCCTTGAGCCCTCAAGTGTTATAAGCAAGCACTTAACCATGCTAATGAGGTGGTTTATTGGTATTTTTTTTCCAGTTACTATGCTGTAAACAGGTTATAAACTATTAAATACTAGTTTAGCTATTATTAGATATAATGTGTTATGCTTGCTTTCGGTTTCTAAATACCTTTCACTCTTAGAGGTTTTCTGACCTAACTCAATAAATGACACCATTATTCAAGCAAAAAATCCTAGGAGTCGTCTTTAACCCTCTGTTGCTCCTCTCTCCCCACATCTAGTTCACTTCCTAGTGTCTTTCCAAAATGTATTCATCTTCTCTTCATCAGCATTGTCACCACTCAAGTCTAAATCATCTTTCACTTGGACTTTTGTATCTTCTCACTCTCTGGTCCCCAATCCCTGGGTCAAGCACCAGTACCAGGCCATGGCCTTTTAGGAACTGGGCCACACAGCAGGAGGTGAGTGGTACATGAACAGAAACTTCATCTGTATTTACAGCTACTCCCCATTGCTCGCATCACCGGCTGAGCTCCGCCTCCTGTCAGATCAGCAGCGGTATTAGTTGCAGGAAAGCAAGCTCAGGGCTCCCACTGATTCTGCATTATGGGGAGTTGTATAATTATTTCATCATATATTACAATGTAATAATAATAGAAATAAAGTACACAAATAAATGTAATGCACTTGAATCATCACAAAACCATACTCCTCCCCCTGGTCTGTGCAAAAATTGTTTTCCATGAAACCGGTCCCTGGTGCCAAAATGGTTAGGAACTGCTGTAATTAGTCTCCTTTTCTGTCTACAATCCATTCTTCATCTAGGGTCAGAATGTTTTCATAACAAG
Source organism: Microcebus murinus (assembly GCF_040939455.1). Lineage (NCBI taxonomy): Eukaryota > Metazoa > Chordata > Mammalia > Primates > Cheirogaleidae > Microcebus > Microcebus murinus. The sequence continues at coordinate 42,216,800 of NC_134120.1, read as the reverse complement.
TCATGTGTGTCTCGATTGCCTGAAAGCCTTTAGTGGCTTCCTGTTGCACTTAAAATCCAAACTTCTTACCAAATTTTAAAAGGCCTTATATTATTTGTCACCTCCCTCCGTCTCTTGAGCTTGCCCCATGTCACTCCCTTTACTCATTATGCTCTCCTCACACTGACCTTTTTGATCATTGAGAATGTCAAGCTATGCCCACCTTAGGATATTAGACTTCTAATTAAGCATCTAGAAGTGGAACATTGTTCCCTTCTGCTAAATCTGCTCTTCCTTAGATTTTTACTTTGTCAGAAAGTTGGGGCCGGGTGCGGTGGATCAGGCCTGTAATCCTAGCTCTCTGGGAGGCTGAGGCGGGCGGATTGCTTGAGGTCAGAAGTTCGAAAACAGCCTGAGCAAGAGCGAGACCCCGTCTCTACTATAAATAGAAATTAATTGGCCAACTAATATATATAGAAAAAATTAGCTGGGCATGGTGGTGCATGCCTGTAGTCCCAGCTACTCGGGAAGCTGAGGCAGAAGGATTGCTTGAGCCCAGGAGTTTGAGGTTGCTGTGAGCTAGGCTGACGCCACGGCACTCACTCTAGCCTAGGCAACAAAGTGAGACTCTGTCTCTAAAAAAAAAGAAAGAAAGAAAGTTGGAATTACCATCCTCCCAGTTGCTTAGGCCAAAATCTTAGGCATCATTCTTAATTCTTTACTTCATAACCCATATCAAGTCCATCAATAAATCTGATTGGCTTTACCTGCCAGATATGTTTTGAATGATAACTAAATATCATCTTCTCTGCTATGATGCTAGTCCAAGCTGCCCTTATCTTTTTCCTAATCAGTCTCATTCACAACAGCTGGTTTAGAACAGTCTCCTCCTTGCTCTTTGTGCCTGCACCTTTAATCTTAATCCCTACAGTGCACCTTCCACATACCTGTCAGAGCCATCTTTTGAAAATGTCACATCAGTGGCATCTTACTCCTGGTTCCAAACCCTCCAGTAGCTTGTTTTTATAACTAGAATTAAACCTCCAACTTCTTATCATGGCCTACAAGGCAACATATGATCTCCTCCTTTCTGTCTTTCAACTTTTCTCTATGCTTTTAACCACATGGGCCTTATTTCTTTTTTCAAATATGCCCAGGCTTATTCCCATTTTAAGACTTTAGCAATTAGAGTCTTTCTGTTTAGAATGTTCTTCCCCCAGATGTTTGCATGACTACCTCTTTCTTGTCATTCAGATCTCTATTCAAATGTCACCTTTTAGAAATGCTTTCTCTACCATCCTGGCTAGAGAAGTACCCAAATTCCATTCCCTTCCTTTTTATCACATTATTCTATTTTTGTTATAGCACTTAGTACCAGCAATTATTTTTTTATATTTTTACCCATCAGGAATGTTTTACATATTATAAATATGATTACTTTTTATGAAATTGTTTTATTTTTCTCTTCTTAAAAATGTAAGATACTTGAGAGCAAGGACTTTGTCTAGTTATTTCATCTCTGTATCTCCAAGGCCTAGAACAGTGGCACACAGAGTAGAATCTGTCCTGTAGATAACCAGTAAATACTTGATGACATGTAGGGAAAGATTCGATACACACATGTGCCCATTTTATACTGGGGCAAAAAGTTATATACATATCTGCATACATATATACACGGGTACCTATAAACACATATATAAGCATACTCAGGGCCCCCTTACTGCCCCACACCCTGCACTCTCCTAATGTTATATAGCTACACAAACAAAGGAGTTTATCTTAGTTTGGGTTGAAATGAAATTGTTTTAACAGTTTGGGGATTACAATTAAGAAAAAAGTTACTATCTCTGGGGAGAATTTTGTGTAGCTATTTAAAAGACACTCAAATCTAAACAATCTCTTTTTTCTTTAACAAAAGTACTGGTCATTCAATAAAAGATCAGCTAAACTTAATAATAGGAAAATACTTCTAGCTTATATTTTGTTAGCTATCTTTAACTTAGGTAAGATTGCACCTTATAGAACAAATATTCAAATTTATAAGCAGTTAAATAACTTTGTTAGGATTAGAAGAAAGATACACCTATCCCAAGTATATTTTCCAGTGGACAAATGTTAATGGTGTCAGAAATAAAGTTCCTTACCATTTATTCCATGATAGCTTTATAAATAATAGCTCTTTCTAAAAAAATATTTTATTTTTGATAGTTCTCTTCTTATGCCAGTCCTGTACTATGAAAAGTGACATTCAATAAACATTTCTTGGCCCAGCACCGTGGCTCACGCCTATAATCCTAGCACTCTGGGAGGCCGAGGCGGGCGGATCGTTTGAGTTCAGGAGTTCGAAACCAGCCTGAGCAAGAGTGAGACCCTGTCTCTGCTAAAAACAGAAAGAAATTAATTGGCCAACTAAAAATATATAGAAAAAAATTAGCTGGGCATGGTGGCGCATGCCTGTAGTCCCAGCTACTCTGGAGGCTGAGGCAGTAGGATTGCCTGAGCCCAGGAGATTGAGGTTCCTATGAGCTAGGCTGATGCCACAGCACTCTAGCCCAGGCAACAGAGTGAGACTCTGTCTCAAAAAAATAAAATAAATAAAATAAAATAAATAAACATTTGTTGAACATTTACTTGTGCACAACATTTTATTAAGTGCTATAGAGGGCCCAAAGATGATGAGATACTCTAATTAAAATATTGGGATGGATTTCCTAATTACACTTTTGGAATTATGCTTTTCAAAGGAGAGATTTGGTTTAAGGTTAGTCAGGTTCTTGATTTTAATAATCCTTGAAAATACCACGTATTTCCAAACTAGCTTCATCTCAAGATCAGCCAGTGTTGATTTCTTTCATTCACTTGAGCCAACAATTATTCTTTTTTTCTTTTCCTTCATGTGTACTATCCATTTTTCAGTTTTCAGTGTTCCAGCAAGAACAACGTCATGCCTCAACTGGACCTGACTGACATTGTTAGCATCATTTTCAGTATAAGCTTCCTCCAGGCTAGATAGAACTGCAGCAGCCAGCCCAGATGAGGAGGGGAGGGGGAGTTAGGGTGAGAGCACAGCTAGACTGGATTCAGGCATTTTCCCCTGGAGCTAAGATATTCAATCACAAGAGAAAATTGTCATTTATTAAATATTTAACGGCAACTGTGGTGTTTAGATGCTAGTAATTTCTATTAAAATTTTCTTTTCCTTTGATAGAGTCGTTCCAATAAAGAAGATCCAGAACAGCTGAGATTAAAGCAGAAAGCCAAAGAGGTAGGACTTTCAAGTTACCATGCTTGTCTTTGTGTCTGAGGGAAGGTTGGCAGCTCTCTCCTGGCAATTAGGTCAGGGTTTATTTTGCTGTTGCATACCATTTGCAGAGGCCTTAGGGAAGGACAGGAACTGCTAAAGGCAAGGGCAGTACTTCAAATGAGGTCAATGAGTTATGTGCTCTCTTTTTAAAATTTATTTTCAAGGCTTAGGCCTGTCTAGAAATGGCTTTGTAAACTACAGCAGTGTACTTGGAGGAATATAATGTGGGATTAAAGAAAAAAAAAAAAGAAACTTTTGAGATTTAGCGTCTGGGACTGTACAATAGGCTACATTTTTCCAGGGTAATTGTTCGTTTTGTAAATCTGATACTGCTTATAATTCTTTGGCTGGGAGGCGGTACTGGGATTTAGTTTTAAATGGAAAACGCCTCTGGCTTTTAATTTTCTGGGCCCAGCAGTTTTCTGTTCTGGAATGGAGCCCTTGTTTCACACAGTTCATGTTTAGCTGCAGGGGTTTTAGTTTATAGCTTAGACTGGTTAAGCTTTTACTCCCAGAGGCCTCTGCATAGCAACTGTAGAAATCAACAAATAAGTTCATTTATGTCTGCAGCCTCCTCTCAGTAGCTGACTTTTTACATTTCCCAATATCCATTTCCTGACTTTTCTAGCCCCAGAGAAAAAAGCTCCACTAATTGGAGCTTATTTTAATTGAGCCTTAATATTGGATCTCACTGGAGTTGCCCCCAGAGCTGCTGAGAACAGAATGAAATGAAAGTACCTAAGGTTGAAGATGTGGTGTGTGTATGGGTGTGTGTGTGAAATTTTTCACTTGACCTACAGATTCTTTTCCCTCCTGAATAAATCATCAAGCCTGTTCACATTTCTGATTAAGGATCTGACAGCAGACGATAATAAAGACAATTGAGGTGTGAGACGTGTGATATGGAGCTGAAGAAATTGGTTTCTATAGTTACTTGACTGATTTCATGCAATTTTTAAGGATCTTTGTGCTAAATAAGAGTGATTTTCTGAGCAACCTTTTTCCTTAACTGTGCCTCTTGAAGTATGAAATTTGTTGTTGCTTAACATTGCTGCAGTTGACTCCTAGGTGCCAGCAGCAGCAGGTTATTTATGAATGTTTTAGAGGCCCTTATTGTTTGGATTAATGTAGGAGCTGAGGCAAAACAAATGGAAATCTAGTAAGGTTCTTACAATCAATGTGGTGTGTTTGCATTAACATGGAGAAGAAAAATACATGAACTCTGGGTGGAGGGGTTTCAGGATTGGGATAAGGAAGACTGGAAAGGGAAAACATTAGAAATGGTTAAAATCAGAAATATTTTATTTTCAACAACAGAATACTCCTCATGCTAATTGCTTTCTGTGGAAAATTTATCTAAAAATATTAATGTGAGAACTGTACCTGTAATTCTAGTTAAGCAAACCTGGCTTGATGATAGATTATTTGGGGATGGGCAACCTATTGTTGCCCTGAATCCTGGGTATCTGTCCCTCCTTGTTTTAATTAAGGACTGATTCCAGACTTATTTCACTATTTTCTAATTGCATTCCCTTTTTCGAAAATATGTAGCAGAGAGCTTACCCTTTTAACCTTAAAGATCTTACCCTGTCTGTTCCTCCTTCATAAACCTTCATAAGTATCTGTATCTCAGATTAGTTTTTCCTTCAGCTTTATATGGGATGATTTTGTTTTGAGTTTTTTTTTTTTAGTACAGTGTTGTTTAATTATTCTCCGAGAAAGACTAGACATCATTTTTCAAAGAAAATTGTGAGAGGAAATGTGCAAAAAAATATAGATATAAATGCCTTTTGTAATGAGAACAGGTGGTAGCAAATCTGTTTTATTCTCTCCCTTTGCACCTCCATTTATTTCTTTTTTCCAAGCAAGATTAAAAGAACTCAATATAATTTCTTTCCAAAATATTTTGAAAGTTTTCTAGTTGCTTCCTATCATAAATCCCCTTTGATCAAAAAAGGAATCAAATACATTGGCCCCATTCCAAGAACAGAGCCACTCTGTATTAGTTGCAAATGTTTGATGAAATTAACTATTGTCATTTTTGTCATCCTCCTGCCCCCTAGAACACTTAATAACTTTAATGTTCTAAGGGCTCTGGTTCAAAATCAAACACACAGGGTTACTGTATTTTGCTTGATTGCATAAATATTGACCCTATTTTAATTTAGAGTTGAATTATTTACTTGTATAGTCAATTATAATGTTAGCACTTGTGGTACACTAATCACTATCACACCAGTATAGACTATAAAGCTTTGGTTTGTGATTTTTGTTTTGGTAGTTGGCTGTTTGGGAAGTTTTTTTGTTCAATTGTGAAAATTAGCACAGATGCCTTATGATTGCTTCATTTAGACTGCTTTGCTTTCCTTTTCCAGGTAACTACCTACCTATCCAAGCTGGTCGCAGGAAATAGATTAATGACAGTATCTTATAAATGCAGAACTCCGAAAAACAGTTCAGAGACATTATAGGCTTTATGCTGGGAAATGTTTCAGCAGTGATATTTTTCATATTAAATATTAAATCACAACCTGAATCCCCTTCATATACAGAGTTATAATCCATGTTTGCTTTCAACTCTTAAGGACTGGGGTTTTGATCTTGATCATTTCTCCTGTGGTTTTTCTTTTCTCTAATAAAGTTTTAAAGGCTAGTCATTTCTTCTTTGCATTCTAGGTGTAAAGACAAGTTGTGTTAAATTGGACAGGCTTTTATAAAGGTGTCTGATAATTTCTTTTCATTCTTTCTATTGACTTCTTCCTATTATATTGTCATTCTCATTTGGCACTTAAAAAAAAAAATAGGCTGCCTTTGGCTTTCCCTCTAGCCTAGTCTCAGTCCATTGCAATGGTTCCTGCTACACACTGTTCTTATTGACCTGACAGGTTATCTATCTACTTGAAAATCTTATTGTTGTCTGGCTAAAATGTCTATGGGCATACCTGTAATTTAAACATCTTATTTTAAATTTAGGGGCCATCTTTTTTCCCTTTTTCTGTTTTTGCCTGAAAAAAAATTATATACATTTTCTCTATATATATATTGTAACTTTATATTTTCAATGCTATCACTTTCAAATTCTGAATTTCAGATTTTCATAGATATTTTTCCTAAAATATCTTAATACTGACATTCTTACATTTCAGCGTCTCTTTGTTAAAGGTTTTAAATAGATTATTAATTGCCAAATTCTAACCTCAAAAAAAATCAGACACATCTTTGTTGAATGTAGGTGCAAACTTGTCTGAAATGTGTGTTGTGTTAGAATCTAGCCCTCAGTATTTTCCTTTTTTACCACATCATCCAAAATTCCACAGAGCAAGCCATCTGACCTTGAACATTTTTTTTTTTTTTTTTTTTTTTTAGTGACTGCAATCATCTGGCAATGACCTTGAACATTTTGATTCCTTAAACATTTGTTATATATTTTGTGACCTTTATTTTGTTTTGAATTTCTTCTTTCTCCTTTGGGAAATGTGAGTTCGGCGCATCTGTGCAGAGTGAGACAAAGGATTCATTTGCTTTCTTTTCATCAATTCCTAGGGTTCCCACTTTGATTTGTTATCAGACAGTAGAGGGGAGAAAAAGGAATACAAGGTCTGTACCTGTTGACACAGTGTAACCTGTAGGAACTGGGCAAAAGAATGAGTATTCAATGATTAAAATAATGCATACCAAGGCCTGGCGTGGTGGCTCACGCCTGTAATCCTAGCTCTCTGGGAGGCCGAGGCGGGCGGATTGCTCGAGGTCAGGAGTTCAAAACCAGCCTGAGCAAGAGCGAGACCCCGTCTCTACTATAAATAGAAAGAAATTAATTGGCCAACTAATATATACAAAAAATTAGCCGGGCATGGTGGCGAATGCCTATAGTCCCAGCTACTTGGGAGGCTGAGGCAGGAGGATTGCTTGAGCCAGGAGTTTGAGGTTGCTGTGAGCTAGGCTGACGCCACGGCACTCACTCTAGCCTGGGCAACAAAGCGAGACTCTGTCTCAAAAAAAAAAAAATAATAATGCATACCAGATTAGAAAATGTGTACCCTGAAGTATTTAGGATTTTTGTTTATAAAAATATACAGGCTATAAAGATTGCCAATATAACTCTCCATAAAGGCTTATTGTACAAGAAATAAAACACTGAATCATAAGGCTCATTACTGATCAGAAAACATTTTTTAGGTATAAGAAAGGCAAGATATATATCTTTTTTTTTTTTTTTTGACACAGAGTCTCACACTCTTCCCTGGGCTAGAGTGCAGTGGCATCGGCCTATCTCACAGCAACCTCAAACTCCTGGGCTCAAGCAATCCTTCTGCCTCAGCCTCCCAAGTAGCTGGGACTACAGGCATGTGCCACCATGCCCGGCTAATTTTTTTCTATATATCTTTTTAGTTGGCTAATTAATTTGTTTCTGTTTTTGGTAAAGATGGCATCTCATTCTTGCTCAGGCTGGTTTCAAACTCCTGACCTTTAGCAGTCCTTCCGCTTTGGCCTCCCAGAGTGCTAGGATTACAGGTGTGAGCCACAGCGCCCAGCCTTATTTTTTATTTTTTGAGATGGAGTCTCACTCTGTTGCCTGGGCTAGAGTGCCGTGGCATCAGCCTAGCTCACAGCAACCTCAAACTCCTGGCTCAAGCAATCCTCCTGCCTCAGCCTCCCAAGTAGCTGAGACTACAGGCATGTGCCACCATGACTGGCTAATTTTTTCTGTATATTTTAGTTGGCCAATTTCTTTCTATTTTTTAGTAGAGATGGGGTTTCGCTCTTGCTCAGGCTGGTTTCGAACTCCTTACCTTAAGCCATCCTGCCGCCTCAGCCTCCCAGAGGGCTGGGATTACAGATGTGAGCCACTGTGCCCGGCCCAAGAAATGTAAATTGAATTTTAGATATACTTTACAAAAAATTCATTTACCAAATTCTAAAATTTTCAATGATGCTTGTAAATATTTCTGAATTACTGCTAAAAATACCAAATTTACTGGGAAAGCAAGGTTAAATTCTAAAATATGCAAAACAAACCACTAAACATTAACAAGTGAATCTTAAACCAAAGGAACCAATAAACAAGTTACCGAAAAGACCACCATCTCCATCTAAAATTCAAGGACACCACAGGCAGAAATACAGGATCTTTTTTGAGCCCTCAAAGATAATAATTGGGCAGGCATTCCATCAAATCAAATGGTACAGAGTCTGATTTTTTTTCCCCAACTGATATGGCAAGTTTTTATATTAAACTGTCCAGAACACTGAGATTCTTGGAATTTGAAACATGTACTCTGATACCTTGCTGGTCAGCCCTTTTCATCCATCCCTACCTTTCAAAAAAAATTCCCTATAATCTCAATTAAACTCTTTCTTTAACTTGCTTCCTTTGGTACCAGAATAAAGCCCAAATAGCGAAAGCAATCTTAAGACAAAAGAACAAAACTGGAGGCATCACATTACCAGACTTTGAACTATACTGCAAGGTTATAGTAACCAAAATAATATGGTATTGGTACAAAAATAGAGACATAGACCAATGGAACAGAACAGAAAACTCAGACATAAAACCATATACCTAAAACCAACTGATCTTTGACAAGCAGACAACAACATACACTGGGGAAAAGAAGCCCTATTCAGTAAATGGTGCTGAGAAAATTGGATAGCCACATGAGGAAGAATGAAACTGAATGGTTTCCCTATCTCTCACTACTCAGAAAAATTAATCTAAGAAAGATAAAAGAGTTAGATCTAAGGCATGAAACCGTTAAGAATTCTAGAGGAAAATGTAGGAAAACTCCTCTAGATATCAGCCCAGGCAAAGAATTCATGAAAAAGACCCCATTGGCAATCATAGCAACAACAAAAATTAATAAATGGCATTTGATTAAACTAAAAAGATTCTGCACAGCTAATGAAAAAAACAGAGCGGATAGACAGCCTACAGAATTGGAGAAAATATTTGCAAACCACACGTCTGATATAGGGATAATAACCAGAATTTATAAAGAACTCAAATCAACAGGGAAAAAAAAAACAGCCTTATTAAAAAGTGGGCAAAAGACACAGATGTTTCTCAAAAGAAGAAAGACAAATAGCCAATAAACATATGAAAAAACGGTCAGTGTCACTAATCATCAGGGAAATACAAATTAAAACCATAATGAGATATCACCTTACCCCGGTTAGAATGCCTTTTATTAAAAGTCCAAAAACAATAGATGCTGGCGTTGATGCAGAGAGAAAGGAACATTTCTACCCTGTTGGTGTGACTGCAAATTAGTATAGCCTCTATGGAAAACAGTATGGAGATTCCTCAAAGAACTAAAAGTAGACCTATCAATCAGTCCAACAATTCCACTACTGGGTATTTATCCAAAGGAAAAGAAGTCATTGTATCAAAAAGACACCTGCCCTCAAATGTTTTATTGCAGTACAATTCACAATTGCAAAGATGTGGAATCAATACATGAGTGGATCAATAAAATGTGGTATATGTACACCATGGAGGACTATGCAGCTATAAAAAATGATGTATTAATACCTTTGCTACAATCTGAATGGAAGTGTAGACCATTCTCCTAAGTGAAGTATCGCCAAGAATGGAAAAACAAACACCACATGTATTCACTATTAACTTGGAATTAACCGATGAGCACACAAGTGCACAGAGGGAGGTAAAACATAGTGGAGAGCAACTAGGAGGGAAGGGGAGGGGAGGGGAACAAACCAACCAAATGGGTACTATGAACACTATTTGGGTGACAGGCACACCTATAGCCAGGACTCAAGCATTATAAACATGTTCCATGTAACCTAAAACATTTATGCCCCCTTAATAATTTGTTTTGTTTTGTTTTGTTTTTTTTGAGACAGAGTCTCACTCTGTTGCCCTGGCTAGAGTTGCGTAGCATCAGCCTAGCTCATGGCAACCTCAAACTCCTGACTCAAGCAGTCCTACTGCCTCAGCCTCTCGAGTAGCTGGGACTACAGGCATGCTCCACCATGCCCGGCTAATTTTGCTATATATATTTTTAGTCGACCAATTAATTTCTTTCTATTTTTAGTAGAGATGGGCGTCTTGCTCTTGCTCAGGTTGGTCTCAAACTCCTGAGCTCAAATGATCCACCCACCTTGGCCTTCCAGAGTGCTAGGATTATAGGAGTGAGCCACCGCGCCCAGCCTGCCTGGCTAATTTTATTTATATATATATATATATATATATATATATATATATATATTTTTTTTTTTTTTTTTTTTTTTTTTAGTTGTTCAGCTAATTTCTTAATTTTTTTTTTTTTTTTGAGACAGAGTCTCGCTTTGTTGTCCAGGCTAGAGTGAGTGCCGTGGCGTCAGCCTAGCTCACAGCAACCTCAAACTCCTGGGCTCGAGCGATCCTTCTGCCTCAGCCTCCCGAGTAGCTGGGACTATAGGCATGAGCCACCATGCCTGGCTAATTTTTTATATATATATATCAGTTGGCCAATTAATTTCTTTCTATTTATAGTAGAGACGGGGTCTCGCTCTTGCTCAGGCTGGTTTTGAACTCCTGACCTTGAGCAATCCGCCCGCCTCGGCCTCCCAAGAGCTAGGATTACAGGCGTGAGCCACTGCGCCCGGCTAATTTTTTTTTTTTTTTTTTTTTTTTACACAAACGGGGAGTGTAGAACCGGCTAATTTTTTTAATAGAGAAGAGGTCTCGTTCTTGGTCAGGCTGATCTCAAACTTGTGAGCTCAAACAATATGCCCACCTCGGCCTCCCAGAGTGCTGGGATTATAGGCATGAGCTACCACGCCCAGCCTACCCCCTTAATATTTTGAAATAAGAAACTTTGTCAAGATGAAATAGATAACCTGAGTAATTCTGTAACTATTAAGTAAATTGAAGTTGTAGCTAAAACCTCTTAATAAAGATATATCTGGCTGCAGATTCTTTTACTTAGTAAATTTTACCAAATATTTACAGAAGAATCAGCACCACTTCTATATAATCTTTTCCAGAAAATAAGAGAGAGAGAAATACTTCCAATTCATGTTATAAGGCCAGCATTACCCTGATAATTTAAATCAGAAATATGTTACAAAACAAGAAAACTTCCCCAACATCCCTTATGAGCATGGATATAAACATCCTGAACAAAATATTAGCAAATCAAATCCAACAATATATAAAAGAATAGTCATGTGCAGTAGTATGTCCTGTATCAGGAAGCTGAGGTGGGAGGATTGCTTGAGCCCAGGAGTTTGAGTCCAGGCTGGACAACATAGCAAGACTCTCATCTCTAAAAAAAATTAATTAATTTAAAAAAGAATAATATACCATGACTGTGTGTGGTTTACCCCAGAAATGCAATGGCAGTTTAATATTTGAAAATCAATCAATATAATCTACCATATTAATAGTCTAAGAAAGAAAAATTATGCAATCATATCAATGAATGCAGAAATACATTTAACAAAATTTATATCCATATTGATAAAAATTCTCAGGAATCTTGGAATAGAAGAAGGAACTTCCTCAATCTGATAAAAGACAGCTTTAAAAAGCCTAGTGCTAAAATCATTCTTAACGGTGAAAGACTGAATGTTTTTTTCCAAAGATTAGGAAAAGCAAGAATCTCTGCTTTTACCAGTGTTACAGAAAGTCCTTGCCAATACGATAGGCAACAAAGGCAAATAGATTGGAGTGTCTTCCATACAGCAAAAGTTTTTAATTTTGACTAAGTCTACTGTGTCAGGTTTTTTTGTTTTTTTTTTATGAGTATGCTTTGTTATGTAAGAACTCTCTGCTGGACTCCATGTCACAAGGATTTTCTCCCATGCTTTTTTCTAGAAGTTTTTATAGTTTTACATTTTGAGTTAATTTTTTTTTATCAGGTATGAGTTGTAGGTCCAGAATGGTGGGGCTTTTGGGCACAAGGATGTCCAATTGCTCCAACAGTTGGTAAAAATACTATGCCAGACAATAAAGTGGTAAGGACAGATTTTAATCAGTAATATACTTTTGCTGTGGGGAAAAGAATCCAGCGTGAACTAGACTCAACTTTGACTGATTTGTACTGAGGTGGCTGGGTGTTTTAAAGGGAGAACGAGCGAGTAGGGAAGTCAGAGTTGGTCCATTGAAAACCATGAGGTTTTGCTACTTGGTGCTTATCAAAGTTAGGCTCCTACCCTTCCACAACGGCTGGGAGAAGGGGGCCTTATTTCAGGTTTTGGCTGGAACAAATAGTAAATTCTTCTAGCAGCCTTGATTTTCTCAGATAGGCCATTTAAGTTGGGTTAGGGTCATCCTAGGGATGTGGCCTTGAGCTGTTAGGAACTGTGTTAGTGTTTTATTCAAATGTTTTTAGGCCAAGGTGGAGACCTAGTTGAGAGGAGGGTTCAGAAGTTTGTTCAAGGGGAGAATTTTTGTCATTTCTCAAATGCTTTGTTTTCCAACCTGGTGAAAACTCAATTGGCCATATTCATATGGATCTTATTTCCAGATTCTCCGTTTTATTCCATTAATTTGTGTGTCTTTGCCAATGCTACATTATTTGAATTACTATAGCCTTTTAGGAAGTCAAAATCAGGTGGTGTGATTCTTCCAGTTTTGTTCTTTATTTTTCAAAGTTAGTTTAGCTATTCTAGTTCATTTGCCTTTCCATATAAACTTTAGAATCAACTTATCCATATCTACAAGAAAAATTACTGAAATTGTGCTAAATCTGTAGATCAGTTTAGAGAGAATTGAAGTCTTTATTATGTTGAATCTTATAATTCATGAATACAGTATATCTTCGTTTTTTTCCTATTTTTTAAAATTTTTCATGGGCATTTTGTGATTTATAGCATAGAAATATCTGTACATAGAGATTTATATCTCAGGTTTTCATTTTAGGGAGAGCTATTATAAATGACATTTTTTAAATTTTAAGTTTCCAATTGTACCTTAATGACCTTGCATCTTGCAATATTGCTAAACTCACTAATTTGTCCTAGGAGGATTTTTGGGTTTTTGGGGCTTTCTGCATAGATAATCATGTCATTTGCAATCCTGTTTCCACAGGCAAGTCTCTAACTCAGTGGCTATTTTTATTGAACTGCACTTGCTCATTGTAGTCTTTACTCTTGGTATATATAGCAAATCTGCATTAATGCCCAGAACTTCCTACTGCTCTGGTTAAAAGTGCCTGGTTTTTCTGTTTTGTGCTGGCCAAGATACACTGTTTTTGAGAAAGTGTTTTTTATAAATACAGAATCAATGAAAACTATAGTCAGTTTCCATTTTTGTTAAAGTTTTACAAAATTTTCTAAAATTTTGTGTATGAAACTTGAAAAAAACCAAAGTATAATTTTCATAGTGGAAGGAAATGTTTTACCACTTAGACAGGGAAATTGGAAGATAGGAGTCAATTGAAAAATTTTTATATGGTTTGACTATCTCGCAGATGCCACTTCTTTGCAGGGAAGGACTTTGAAATATAATTTATTTGATTTATGCTGTAGGATAGATTAACTAAAATCATTATTTCATCAGCTAGAAGTTCTGGATTGTGGCAGCATCAGACTCTAAAAACTATTTTATTAAAAAGGCCAGCAGCAACAAAAGATATTTTACAGCTTCTGAAAACACTTTTTAAACAATTTATTTATGAGTTAGCACACAGTTTAAAAGAAGCATTTCTTTCCTGTAATTTGTGGAGCAAACAGAAAATGGTTCTTAGTTCATTTTCTTTGATTAATTGTTGTCTTAGTCCATGTGAGCTAAGATGACATACCTTGACTGGATGGCTTGTAAACAACAGAGTTTTATTTCTCATAGTTGTGGAGACTGGAAAGTCCAAGATCAAGGTGCTCACAGATTTGGTGTCTGGTTAGGACCTGCTTTCTCTGTTTGTTCTCCCATGGTGGAAGGAGCATGGGGTCTCTTCACTAATCCCATTCATAAGGGCTTTACCATCATGAATTAATCACTTCCCAGAGGCCCCTCCTCCTAATACTAGCAACTTGGGTGTTGGGATTTCAACATTAGAATTTTGGAGGAGTACCAACATTCAGAACATAGCAGTTGTTTTCTGCTTTACTAAAGATTATTACCCATGGCTTATTCATTGTCTCTGGTATAATATTAAAATAATCTGAAGTGATCTTAAAGTGGGGTTTATTTACTTGGTATCTCCTTGAGACTGACCATTTTACCACAGATTATTTCCTAGTTTCATCCTGCTCTTTTTTAAAATGTGTTTAAAAATGTGGTTAGGACTCTTTTGAAAAAATATTTCCAATATATGTATGGGGTTTCTGAACAGGTTACTTTCTGTTGACTATCTTGACCTTGTTTGCATATGTAACTATCAACCAGTCCCAGGTTCTTTCCTCTTTTCCCTCCATAATAGTAAGATTTTAATGGGAATTGAACATTATTATTCTGGAAAAGCTGAAGGATTTGATCATGTAGTGGTGTTTTATTTTAACATTCTCACCCTGTTTCTTTAAAGAATACCTAATTAGACACTTAGCTGCCTTAATGAAATGATGCTATTTATGCCTTTTAATAGGACATCTTTCACATATACTTCTTTATAGTTTTGCCCATGTATGAAAAAAATTACACTTGTAGATTTGGGCATTCTGGATTAAATATGTTGAGAGCTGTACAACAAAACAGAATCACTTTAGATTTTTGCCATGAAGATAAATATAGGGTAAATCTAAGACTTTGATTTGCAACTGAGAAAGTGATATTCTGAAAAGGTTTGTGACAAGAACAGTTGGCTCTGAGCGCTGTTTCTACCACTTACTACGTGCATGACTTTTATGAAATTGTCCTAAACTCCTAGAGCCTCACTGTCTCCACTAGTAAAAAGGGGATGGCATGTATAATTTTCATGTTATAGCCATTAATATAAAGTAATTTTCTTTTAATCTGAAAAGTTTGACTATAGTTTGACCAATCTCTGTCTAATTTACTTATTGAACTTCTTCAGGCATTTCTTACCTATGCTTAAACTTGGGAGAAACGAAGCTTTAGATGCCTTTCTTTCTTCTTTTTCTATTTTATACTTCCCTTTTACCTAAGTTCTGCCTGTTCCATACAGAGATTAAGGACTCAAGAGTTTGTTGGAGTAAAGGAAATGTGCCTTTGTGTTTTAGGGGAACCTAATATTTATTTTGCACTGTAACTTTATTTAGTGAAGAATACAGAAATAGCCTTGGTGATCAGTTTCTTTCTCCTTCTGAGCATGAGTGTGTAAATATTGATTTTTTTTTTTTCTCCATCTTCTAGTTACAGCAATTGGAGCTTGCACAGATACAGCAGAGAGATGCTAATCTCACAGCTCTTGCAGCTATTGGACCAAGGAAGAAGAGACCACTAGACTCTGGAAATGAGGTATTGAAATAATGTTCATTATTTTATTTCTAATATCAAGAAAGCAAGCCAAAAAGAAGCGAAGACTTGAAAATGGTTTACCCTGTTCTGTGCGCCGTTGCTGCCAAATTCTTCTTTGCCAATTTTATAAAATGTTAATTTTTTCCAAGTTGTTAAGATTTATATTGCCTTGAGCTTATTACTTATTTCGTTTCTCATTCTACTTATTGCTCCATATTTCTTTTAGTCCTCATTTCCTTTCATTCTGAGTCACTGTTTCAGTTTTTTATTTCTATTCATTCTTTCTAGTAGTTTTATGTAATCCTCTCACCTGTAATCTGGCTGAATCTGCCCTCTTATTTCTTACATGAATCCTGACTATTCCCTCCCACATCAGAAAAGCTGCTCCTTTTCTAAGCACATAATGTGTTTGCCTGGCATTAATTGTCCTTGTATGAATATTTTTTTTTCTGTTATAAACTTCTTAAGAAAGGACTATGATACTATTCTTTTGTATTCCCCGTAGAATTAGGCACATATATTTGCTCAATAAATATCATTGTTTGATTAATATCAGGAAAGGATCTTTCTTATATCTTCAGAGTAATTATTCAAGATAATATTAGACCTGAGGATGGGTCATCAGGGCTGGGATATAGAGGTATGTTAAGCATCCTGAGATGGGTTCAGCAATAAAAGAGCCATAGCTCATCTATTCTGTTATGCAGAATTTATTTTGGTTTTTTCTTAATTCTTAAGATGGAAGATTTGGCGTAGAATTTAAATGTACTTTGAGGCACGCTCCCCACCAACATTGATCCTGAATGTTGGCAGTTCCTAAATGAATACCAATCACCTTAGTAGATGAAAGATCTAAAAATTCTGGTTCTTTTCACTTTAAATGTAATGAATGTAATATGCCACCTGTTTGCTGCCCAACCAGATGTGACCACTGTTAAGTTTTTCACATATCCTTCCAGAAATTTGTTATGAATATGGGCACATTTCTGATGTGCATTTACAAATCTACATATGTGATTTTGTTTTTCTTAAATGTGATCAAACTGTACCTATTGTTCTGCCCATGATATTTTTCTCCCTTTCCATAATCTACCTCATGTAATTTACTTGCATTCTTTTTAGAGGTCTGTGACATTACTGTGTTTAGATAAACCATAATTTATTCAACCAGTGCTCTAATGGACATTTAGGTTGTTTCCAGGTTTTTGCTTTTATTGCCTCAGGGAACATCCTTGTACTTATGTTGTTGTGTGCTTGTACAATGTAATTGTAGGTGAAATTCCTAGAAATGGGATTCCTGGGTTAAAGGGTATGAACATTAGGAAAGACTCTATAGGAAAAAACTCAAATGTTACAAAGATGGGGAGAACAGTATAATGAATCACTATATACCACTACACTCCTCCAATGACTATCAATTTATGCGTAATTTTGTTATCACCACTTTTCTTAGGTAAATTTTTTATCCCTCAGATTATTTTAAAGTCATTCCCAGACTCGATACCATTTTATTCATAAATGTTATTTGTTGCTTTTGATTTTTGGTAACTTTTTTTTTTTTTTTTTTTTTGAGACAGAGTCTCGCTTTGTTGTCCAGGCTAGAGTGAGTGCCATGACGTCAGCCTAGCTCACAGCAACCTCAAACTCCTGGGCTCGAACGATCCTTCTGCCTCAGCCTCCCGAGTAGCTGGGACTACAGGCATGCGCCACCATGCCCGGCTAATTTTTTTATATATACATCAGTTGGCCAATTAATTTCTATTTATAGTAGAGACGGGGTCTTGCTCTTGCTCAGGCTGGTTTTGAACTCCTGACCTTGAGCAATCCGCCTGCCTCGGCCTCCCAGAGAGCTAGGATTACAGGCGTGAGCCACCGCACCCGGCTGATTTTTGGTAACTTTTAAAATTACTCTCTGAAAGTGTTGTGTCAGTTTTTATATTCATTAGTGCCTATCTCCCCACACTCCCAACTACACTGGGAATTATCTTTGTGATCTCATGGTTGAAAATGCAATTTTTTTTTTTTTTTTGAGACAGAGTCTCACTTTGTTGCCCAGGCTAGAGTGAGTGCCGTGGCTGCAGCCTAGCTCACAGCAACGTCAAACTCCTGGGCTCAGGCGATCCTCCTACCTCAGCCTCCCGAGTAGCTGGGACTACAGGCATGCGCCACCATGCCCGGCTAATTTTTCTATATATATTAGTTGGCCAATTAGTTTCTTTCTATTTATAGTAGAGACGGGGTCCCGTTCTTGCTCAGGCTGGTTTCGAACTCCTGACCTCGAGCAATCCGCCCGTCTCGGCCTCCCAGAGTGCTAGGATTACAGGCGTGAGCCACAGCGCTCGGCTGAAAATGCAATTTTTAATAGTGTTTAAATTGTGAGTAATTTGAGCAGTTTTTCATGTGCATTTTGGCACTTTCAATGTTTCTTTTTCACACTGAGTTATATTGTTTATATGATTAAGGAAATAGAACACCTGTTACTTCCATTTTCTTTTGGTTTGTCTGGGCCTTATACATCTAAAAAATTTTATTTTTCCTTAGATGAAAATAAACCCTGAGTCTTTCATCTTTCATTTTTGTCTTTTGTGTTTATAGTCTACTTAGGAAGCCCATTCTTACTTAGACTTATGTGTTAGCACTTCGATCATTTCACCTTTTTTTTGGAGGTGTGGGGAGGGAGACAATATCTCTCTGTTGCCCAGGCTAGAATGCCACAGTATCGTCACACACCACAACCTCAAAGGCCTGGGCTCAAGCAATCTTCCTGCCTCAGCTACCCGATTAGTTGAGATTACAGGTGCATACCACCATACCCGGCTAATTTTTTTTTTTTTAACATAGAGATGGTTCTCACTAAGTTGCTTGGGCTGGTCACGAACTCCTGGCCACAAGGGATCCTCCCACTTTGGCCTCCCCAGGTGCTAGTATAGGCATGAGGCCTCACGTCCAACATCACTTTTTAAGGATTAATCTTTGATTCATCCAGACATTCTTTTAGCTTTATTCCCTTAGTCCTCCCTAATTTTTTCGTAGGCTATCAAATTATCCCAACACCATTTGCTCAATAATTCTTTCCCCACTGATTTGAAATGCCACCTTGTGTGCCTCACACACAATTTTGTATCAAAAATACAAATTCCTGTATGTATTTGAATCTATTTGTGTATACTCTGAACCATGCTACCTAATAGAACTTTCTGTGATTTTAAAAATGTTTTCTTTCTAGGATGTCCTGAATAGCCACATAATGTCCATTGAGCTCTTGAAATGTGGCTAGTGTAAATGAGTAATAAGTTTTTAATTTTTTTAAGTTAACATAAATTTCAATAGCTGTATGCTGCTGGTGGCCACTATATCGGGCAGTACTAGAGGACTATTCTATTGAATTATGTCTACTTACGGCTATTTATGTATTAGTACCAATTCTATTTTTTTAAACTATCTTAACCATTTTTAAGTGCATAGTTAAGTAGTGTTAAGCACATTCACATTCTTAAAAAGATCTCCAGAACTTTTCCATCTTGTAAAACTAAAACTCTGTACCCATTAAACAATTCCCCTTTTTTCCTTTCCCCCAGCCTCTGGAAACCACCATTCTACTTTCTGTTTTTATTCATTTAGCTACTTCAATACCTCATGTAAGTGGAATCATACAGTATTTGTCCTTTTGCGATAGCTTATTTGACATAGCATAATGTCCTCAAGGTTCCAGATCTTAATTTATTTAAAAATACAGTAAAACTTGTCCAGTATAGATTTTTTTTATGTTCCTGTTTTTCTAGCACAAGACAACTCACTGCCCTTTATTTTTGGTCCATTTTCATATAAATGTGTGTAAATGTGTTATTAGAATTGGGGCATGCTATTTCATAATTAAGCATATTCCTATAAATGTGTCTTGTTAGCATACTTTTTCTTTTGTGGCAAGAATAGTAGTTATTTGTAATTTTTTTCATCCACATGGTTATTACTTATTATAACTCCTTCGAGAATGAGTTAGGAATGTCTAAGTTCCTGACCTACTTTTCTATTATAGTAGCATTATACGACAAATTCTGTTAAATATCTGCTTTGTGGGGAATCATCATAGTGCATGGGGATAAGTACATGTGCTTTGGATTCAGAGTAATCTAGATTTGGTTCTTAACTCTGTTAAACTTCGGAACCTTGGACAAATTCTTTAAACCCTATACCTCAATTGTCCCCATTTATAAAATGGGTATAACACCTGTCTCATAATGAAAGTTTTAAGGATTAGTTTATGTGAAGTACTTAGTTCCTAGTCTCAGGTAAGTGCTTAATTGTCATCTTTGTCATCATAGTAATAATACCATTATTTCAGCTTTTAATAGCATTTTATAAGTGGCCTTCATGACCCATAATGAATTTGAAATGTTAACCATTAATCTCTCCAAGAGCCTTGCTGCTTATTCTCTTTTGAGTTTCTCACAAATTTTAAAAATGTTAATCATTTCCTGACTTATATTAATCAGATTTTTAAGTGTTTTTCATTCATTGTATATTTGAATCTGAGAAAGTCTATAGGTGGGGGGGGGAGGACCAAATTTGCTGTTGTATTTGAAACAGTGATAAAAGTCAGCTTAGGCCGGGCGCAGTGGCTCACGCCTGTAATCCTAGCACTCTGGGAGGCCGAGGCGGGCGGATTGCTCAAGGTCAGGAGTTCGAAACCAGCCTGAGCAAGAGCAAGACCCTGTCTCTACTATAAATAGGAAGAAATTAATTGGCCTAGTAATACATACAGAAAAAATTAGCCGGGCATGGTGGCACATACCTGTAGCCCAGCTACTCGGGAGGCTGAGGCAGGAGGATTGCTTGAGCCCAGGAGTTTGAGGTTGCTGTGAGCTAGGCTGACACCATGGCACTCACTCTAGCCAGGGCAACAGAGTGAGACTCTGTCTCAAAAAAAAAAAAAAAGTCAGCTTATATGACTTACCTATCAGTATTAAAATGTAGAATTATTTAATTTTTAGTTTCAATTAAAATTAGAAAATTCTGATATTTTCTAACTTAGATATAAATATGTTGAATGTCTTTTCACTTGGTGCTTCTTTAGTTTTGATAGCCTAGGCATATGCATTTTCTCCTGTATTTCCTGGACTTTAGATAATTGTCAGACTTGTAAGTAGAGTTGGTCCTTCAGATCCATGGCTTTTACATCTGCAGATGCAATCCACTGCAGATCAAATATATTTGGGGAGAAAACCTATAAAAGTAATTATACAACAATAGAAAATATAAATTAAAAACAATGTAGTATAATAACTATTTACATAGTATTTACAATGTATTAGGTATTCTAAGTAATGTATTATACATAGTCTGATTTAAAGTATACAGGAGGATATGCATACGTTATATGCAAATCTATACCACTTTATATCAGGGACTTGGGCACCCTCAGGTTTTGGTGTCTATGTCTTGGAACCAGTCCCCTCTTGATACAAGGGATGATGCCTACCTGAATTGAAAATATCTATATTTCTTTAATGAGTGGTATCATTTTAGAACAATTCTTATTTTTTTTTCTTTTTAATTTTAATTTTTATTTTATTTTAGCGTATTATGGGGGTACAAGTGTTAAGGTTACTTATATTGCCCATGTCCCCCCTCCCCCTCGAGTAAGAGCTTCAAGCATCTTACTCGTTGTAGTTGTATATACCCATCCCCTCCTCCCCCCTCCCACCCTCTCGACACCCAATAAATGTTACTCCTATATGTCCTCTTAGGTGTTGATCCGTTAATACCAATTTGCTGGTGAGTACATGTGGTGCTGGTTTTTCCATTCTTGAGATACTTCACTTAGTAGAATGGGTTCCAGCTCTATCCAGGAATATACAAGAGATGCTACATCACCATTGTTTCTTAAAGCTGAGTAGTACTCCATGGTATACGTATACCACATTTTATTAATCCACTCATGAATTGATGGGCACTTGGGTTAGGGTTAGGGTTTGAAGTTATATACATGAAATTAATTTTTACATTAATGTAGACTGTACAGATATTGATACAGTAAAATAGAACCTACTTTACAATTTAGAGTATTTGTATGTGTATTGTGTAAATATATTACATCAGTGATGTGTTTGGGGTCCTTTGGAATTTTAAAACATTAATTACTTCTTGTATTAATTAGAGGTCCTTAGATTAGAAAGGATCTTTTCCCCCATAAGTTATATTTTCAAACAGTTCACATGACTTATTAATGATCTAATATGAGAACAGTGTTTATTTTATTGAATATAAAGATAGGTTTTATTTTAACCTTATATAATAACATGTATAAAAAATCAACTCATTATACAGAATCGATTTTTTAGAGCTGCGAAAGTATAAATTATGGAATGTGAGCATACAATTTTACTTTTGAGTGTTTTTTAACTAACATAAATAAATGAGGCTTCCCAAGTACATTTAATTATACAATTGGTTTAGAAATGCTGATATTTCTGTAAAAATTAACATGAGCTACATGGGGCTTACAGTACTGATGTTCCTAGTATATTTTACTTAAAGTAGTGTTCATTTGCTAACCAAAATGAAGACATTATAATGTGTTTAAGTATATGTTCTTTCTCTCTGAAAGCATGTTAAAGTGCTACTTCATATAATTCTATACTTGGGGATAAAAGGGAAAAGGGCGTTTTCAAAATTTTGCTTAGCAATAAATTAGAAAATTTGATTGAAAATCACAATTACCTAATCCTGATTTCAGACAACTGTAGTTTTTCCACAGTAGAATTCTTTTTTTTTTTTTTTTTAATAGTATAGACAGGGATCTCGCTCTTGCTCAGGCTGGTCTCAAACTTCTGAGCTCAAGCAATCCTCCCACCTTGGCTTTCCAGAGTGCCTGGATTACAGGTACAAACCACCGCGCCTGGCCTCCGCAGTGGAATTCTAATTCAGAGGGAAATGTTAGGTATCAATAATAGTTTTATCTCTTACCACAATTAAGTGTGAATTCCTAAAATGCATTTCTTTATTATACTTTATTTTTGAGGCTTTAAAATAAAATACTTCATTTTGGACATTCCTGTAAATACTTCTTTTTTTGTTTGTTTGTTTTGTTTTTGGAGACAGAGTCTTGCTCTGTTGCTTTGAGTAGAGTGCAGTGACATCATCATAGCTGACTGCTTCCTCAAACTCCTGGACTCAAATGATCCTCTTGCTTCAGCCTCCTGAGTAGCTGGGACTATAGGCATGCATCACCATGCCTGGCTAAGTGTTCTATTTTTAGTAGAGACAGGGTCTCGCTCTTGCTCAGGCTGGTCTTGAACTCCTGAGCTCAAGCCATCCTCCCATTTTGGCCTCCCAGAGTGATAGGATTATAGGCGTGAGCCACCACACCCAGCCTGTAAATACTTATTTTTATTTTATTTATTTTTTGTATGAGGTGCTGTTTGAAGTACTTATTTTTAAGCCAACTGTTCTTCAAATAATATTAACCAGGGGACTATTATTGGGATAGAACTTATAAAATAATTCCATTGCAAAACTCTAAATCCATATTCTTGGCCATTTGTGTTCAATGGGCTCACTATAAGATTATAATAGAAGTCATCATATTGCAGTATTTTATGAGTGGAGTGGACTTATTGGATATAAGGGAAAGAAGATCAGAAGGACCTTGAGAATAACATGCTAAATTCCATTGTCAGGTATGTTTCCTGTTCTAGCTTGCAAAGAATGATTGCTGAGAGAAATGAACTGTTGAAAGTCTTCTACTTCAAATAGTGTTCCACAGCAATTGTTTGCTATACATATTCAGTTAGATCTTTTTTTTTTTGTATAAAATGTAAGGTTTTATTAGTATTTATTTTACTATTATAACAACTTACCTTTATCTTTAGCTCCAGTTTGATGTATTTTAAACATTAAGGTAGTTTGTTTGATTAGGGGTGATCGGATGCAGAAGAGATAGAGGATTTCCAAAAGGTTATGGGCAAACAGCAGGTAATAATCAGGATAAAGAAAGAAATGATGATGTTATAAAGGAAACAAATGTTTTAAGAATCTTTTCCACATTTTTTCTTTGCTTTTATTTGGCCCTGCATGCCATAAAATAGGAATAGTTCTACTTTGCTAGACAACTGGTCCTCTGAAAGGCAAAGTATATCATTAGAGCCTGTTATACAACTTTAAAAATTACATAGCAAGTAAAGCTCTTTTAAAGAAATAAACTGAACTCAATGTAATAAAAATCAGGCTGCACATGTGGCTCATGCCTATAATCCTAACACTTTTGGAGACCAATGTGGGAGGATTACTTGAGGCCAGGAGTTCAAGAGCAGCCTGAGCAAGAGCAAGACTCCATCTATACAAAAAAATAGAAAACTTAGCCAGGCATGGTGGCACATGCCTGTAGTCCCAGCTACTAAGGAGGCTGAGGCAAGAGGATTGCTCCAGCCCAGGAGTTTGGGGGTGCAGTGAACTATGATGACACCACCACCTGGGGGACAGAGCAAGACCCTGTCTCTCAAAAAAAAAAAAAAGTAAAATCATATGTTACCTATGAATCAGTGCTGAAGCAGTGTAAAAGTATTAATAATAAATGTGCTGTATTTTGAAAAATGTTTTCTTTAGCTTTATAAGTACATGATAGCATTTGAGATAGCTAAGAAAATAATTCGTATTAATTTGACAAATCCGTATTGCCTTCCGACTATTTTGAAAAATTTAACTTTATTCGTCTGAAAAAGAAAACTATTTAGTCGTTATAATAGACAGCCAGAAATCAACTAGACATGACACTAATTTGAGTATATCTGAGCAAAAATGTACCAGAGTTATAGTGGCACAAACATTCTTTCCCTGTTCCTCATGATTCAATATTATATCCTCAATGTCTTAGCATGTCGTAGGCACTCAGTAAAAGAATTGCTTAATGGAGTCCCACAGCTCTGGGTTTATGAAGAGATCTGTGTGGTAGCCATTTTCCCCCTCTGTGCCAATCCTTACAACAGTGTTCCCCCTCTCTTGCCCATTATTTCTGTGCTTCAGTGGTGTGCACTTTCTGAGAAGTGAAAGTCAGCTAGTTCAATGCCAAGTAGTGATGCACCTGGTTTTTAAAACAAGTACAGAAAGCATTCTGCAGCAGCTTCCTACTCCTAGCCAAAAAGGAAGTCTCTGGAAGCCAGATGGCAGTGTCCTGGTAAGGCAGTGATGGAACTGGAGAGGGTGCTGTCCAGAGTTCCACCAGAACTCTGATGGTAAGAGGAAAAACCAGGAGGCAGAGTGAGATGGAGTCCATTGCTTTGTCAATTTCAGAGAAGATGGTATTAGAGATGTATGGACTTAATTATTTTCCTCCCATCGCCTTTCCACAAATCTTTTTTTTTTTTTTTTTTGGAGACAGAGTCTTGCTTTGTTGCCCAGGCTAGAGTGAGTGCCGTGGCGTCAGCCTAACTCCTGGGCTCAAGCGATCCTGCTGCCTCAGCCCCCCAAGTAGCTGGGACTACATGCATGCGCCACCATGCCTGGCTAATTTTTTCTGTATATATTAGTTGATCAATTAATTTATTTTCTATTTATACTAGAGACAGGGTCTTGCTCTTGTCAGGCTGCTTTCAAACTCCTGACCTCCAGCAATCCTCCCTCCTCAGCCTCCCAGAGTGCTAGGATTACAGGCGTGAGCCACCACGCCGGGCCTCCACAAATCATTTCAGCATGCAGTAGGATAGGGCTCCCAAAACACTAGGCTTGTGGTGGTCTCCTCAGACTCAAAGTGCCAGTCACATTTCTTTGACTCCACCTCATAGAAAATATTACTTTGTTTTTATGTCTTGACTTTTTTTTTCTCTTTTCCCACCCTCTTTATAAAAGGACAGTTTTATACAATTATTAAAACCAGAGGTCTTTGGAATGTAATATTTAGATTCAATTTCAGGAATAGCTTTCTGACAGTGTTTATACTAGCATGAATTTACCTCAATATGTAATCTCTAAGATCGTTTTCCAGTGCCAACATTCTCTAAATCTTTGAGTTTCTCTGAAATGAAGATGAATCTCCCTTGAAGAGTAGCAAAAGAAGGTAGATTGCACAGTCAGCAAATGATTATTGATTTTAGGGGAAGGGAAGGGGATCTTCTATGTCTGCCATGCTTTTAAAGTAGTACTGCTTAAAGCAAGGGGTATAGATGGCTTTTTATGTGAGGGAGAGGGGGTGTTTAACTATGGTCATGTTTAAAATGTTCAGATAGTATAGAAGAGTATTTAAAACAGCTTCTAAATGTCTTGGCTATCTTTTCTGAAAATTTCCATGCATATTATTAGGTTAAACCCTGTGAACTTACCATTTTTATGGCAATTTGTAGCTGAGAATTGTCAAGTATTGGCAATTTCATGTAGTTCAACCTAATATAGTGATATATCCTTTTAACATATGTGTGTAATAATTATAGTAATAATTACCTTAAGCAATTATAATAGGAGGTATCATCTTCATTAGTCCTTATAACTTCTCTGTGAGATCATACTATCATTTTCCCCAAATGAAAACATTGAGGTATACAGAGGATTAGTTACTTACACAAACTTCCACAGTTAGTAAGTAGAGGAGCCTAGGTACATATCCAAAGAATTTGATGTTCATCTGTTCTCTTAACCATGATAATAGGATCACACTAAAAGTACTGTTCTACAACTTGTGGAGCAATGTACCTTGGACAATGTATCAGGATTCTCCAGAAAAACAGAATCAATAGGATATAGAGAGATATATAAAAGGGGAATGTTAAAAATGGGAATTAGCTCACATGATCATGGAGGCTAAGAAGTACCATGATATGTTGTTTGCAACATGGAGACTCAGGTAAAGTTTTTTTTTTTTTTTTTTTTTTTGAGACAGAGTCTCGCTTGTTGCCCAGGCTAGAGTGAGTGCCGTGGCGTCAGCCTAGCTCACAGCAACCTCAAACTCCTGGGCTCAAGCAATCCTGCTGCCTCAGCCTCCCGAGTAGCTGGGACTACAAGCATGCGCCACCATGCCCGGCTAATTTTATATATATATTAGTTGGCCAATTAATTTCTTTCTATTTATAGTAGAGATGGGGTCTCGCTCTTGCTCAGGCTGGTTTCGAACTCCTGACCTCGAGCAATCCGCCCGCCTCAGCCTCCCAGAGTGCTAGGATTACAGGCGTGAGCCACCGCGCTCGGCTCAGGTAAAGTTTTGATGTAATTCACTCTTAATATGAAGTCCTGGGAAACAAGGGAGCCAAAGGTGTAACTCTCAGTCAGAGGCTGAAGGCCTGAGAATGAAGGGGGTGGGGGCAGAGGTGGGCCATTGGTGTGAGTATTGGAATAAGAACCAGAAGCTCTGAAGTCCAAAGATGCATATCTGAGCTCCAGAAGAGAGCTTCTTCCTTTGCCCTTCCTTCACCTTTCTTCTCTGTCTAGGTCCTCCATTTTGGAATCCTGCCCACCCATATTGCCGAAGGGGAATTTCTTTGTTCAGTCTACTGATACAAATGAGAATCTCTTTTTAAAACACTCTTTAACAGACACTCCCAGAAACAATGTTTTACCATCTCTCTGGATATCACCTAACCCAATCCGGCTGACACGTAAAATTCACCATAATAAACATTTTTGATCCCATACTGATACTTTCCTTTTTGCAGACAGTCTTGCTCTTTCACCCTTAGAGTGCAGCTGTATCATCACAGCTCACTGCAACCTCAAACTCCTGGGCTGAAGCAATCCTCTTTCCTCAGCCTTCCAAGTAGCTGGGACTACAGCTCACGCAACTACACCCAGCTAACTTTTTGTATTTTAGTGTAGCCGGGGTCTCACTCTTGCCCAGGCTAGTCTTGAACTCCTGAGCTCAATCGATCCTCCTGCCTCAGCCTCTCAGAGTGCTAGGATTACAGGTGTGAGCCACTGAACCTGGCCTGATAAATATTCTTGTGCCATAATTCACTGATCCACACTGATAGACATTTAGAATATTTTCACTTGTTTATTATAAATAATGCACATCCTGTATCTTCATGTACTCATTTATTTTACAGGATTGATTTCTATAAGCGGAACTTTTGGGTCAAAGGGTGTGCATATCTTAAAATTTAATAGATTCATAATGCTTTCCAAAGAGGTTGTCCCAGTTTCCACCATTGAGTGCCTATTTCCCCATTCCTTTGCTAGTAACAGACATGATCAATCATTTAAAAATTTTTACCCCTATAATTTTTTATTTATGTCATCTTTACCATTCCTATGTGCCTTCTTCATTTTAGGTTCTGTTTTTATATGAAAACATGTTAGAAGTATTGAACAACCTCTAAAATACCCTATGAGGGCAATACTTAGATTTTAAAACATTTATCTAAATATTAAAATTATTTAGGGATAATTTTTTCATAACTTAGAAATATAGAACCAGATTGAATTTTTATAGATATTTAAATGATCTTAAGCAGATATAATTTTCTTTACATATTTACCATTTTCATTATTTGAGGATTTGGGTAGATTATGACTGAAATTATTTTGGAAAACACAAAGGCTTAAAATTCATTAGGGGACAAACAGAATTTCTCAAAGATAATTGTCTCTTTCTGGTTGCTATTGTGGGTGATTCTTCATTCTGAAAAGGTGTATAAGTAATTTAACTAAAAGGCTATTGACATGAAAGGCCCAGCTTTAATCTTCATTTCCTTCAGGGGCACAGGTAGTAGCCATTCTTTACCTTCATTCTCTTCTACCAGGCTAGAGGGGACTATAATTTTCTGAAGTGTTCATTGTTATCTCTTGCAGCTGACTTACTAGAGATTTAAACAGATTTATTATCATCTAACACTTTTTATAAATATCATAAAGATTCGGTAGAATTTAGAGCATGTTATTACGATAAAGAAACAACTCCTTATATTTTAAGATGTATTTTTTACATTCTGTTTTGTTCACACTTCATGAACAAAACTGCCTTGTTATTCATAAGTGACCTAAACATTAAGTCTAAATTTAGTTGGGTCTTTAAAATTTTCCTAAGATTTAAAAGTTGACTCTTTATCAACTATCTTTAGGGAGTTCCATGAAATATGTTAAATTACACATTATTGGCTTATCTTTCCTTCCTTCCAAATTGCCCTTAAATGATGGGAAAAGACTGAAAACAACATACATTCACAAGAATAAAGAAGAAAGGAGAAAATAGCAGTTAGGGTATTCAGTAGCATTTGAGCTGAAATTGATTCAAATTATTCACTAGAGGCATTTTTTTTTTTTTTTTTTTTTTTTTTGAGACAGAGTCTCGCTTTGTTGCCCGGGCTAGAGTGAGTGCCGTGGCGTCAGCCTAGCTCACAGCAACCTCAAACTCCTGGGCTCGAGTGATCCTCCTGCCTCAGCCTCCCGGGTAGCTGGGACTACAGGCATGCGCCACCATGCCCGGCTAATTTTTTATATATATATATCAGTTGGCCAATTAATTTCTTTCTATTTATAGTAGAGACGGGGTCTCGCTCAGGCTGGTTTTGAACTCCTGACCTTGAGCAATCCGCCGCCTCGGCCTCCCAAGAGCTAGGATTACCGGCGTGAGCCACAGCGCCCGGCCGAGGCATTTTTTTTCTGAGAAAAATAACTAGCTGAGGAGAGGAGGCCTCAAATATCAATAGTTTGGTGCCTTATTTTTAAATATAAACAAATTGGCAAGGATCACCAGGTATTTGGGGAAGGCCTTTTATATAAAAAATAAAAGGGGAAATATGAAGGAAAAACAAGGCATGAAGCAGAAGGAAACTATAAAAAAGAAATGGAGTATATTGCAACCATTATGCAAGACTAGAAAGCTACTTGAGGAGAATGAAAGACCCCTTGGAAATGGAAAATATAATGACAGAAATAAGCAATGATGGAAGGATTAGAAGTTAAACCTCAAGACAGCTCCAAGAAAGTGTTTTGTTTTGGTTTTTAAGATAAAGATGTGCTGTATTTGTGTTGTGTCAAACTAGCTAAGCCTGAACTAAGTTCCCCAGAATCTCTCTTTTTTTTTTTTTTTCATATTTCTTGGTTGGCATGGGCCATGAAGCATTTTGACTTTGAAAGGTAGAAGTGAGGGCCAGGTGCAGTGGCTCACGCCTGTAATCCTAGCGCTCTGGGAGGCCGACGCGGGCGGATTGCTCAAGCTCAGGAGTTCGAAACCAGCCTGAGCAAGAGCGAAGACCCCGTCTCTACAATAAATAGAAAGAAATTAATTGGCCAACTAACATATATATAGAAAAAATTAGCCGGGCATGGTAGTGCATGCCTGTAGTCCCAGCTACTCGGGAGGCTGAAGCAGGAGGGTTGCTTGAGCCCAGGAGTTTGAGGTTGCTGTGAGCTAGGCTGACGCCACGGCACTCATGCTAGCCTGGGCAGCAAACCGAGACTCTGTCTCAAAAAAAAAAAAAAAAAAAAAAAAAGATAGAAGTGAAATTGCAGCCATATTCTTGTTATGCTCAGAAGTTCGAGGTGAGGACATCAGGTATTAATGCAGCTCATAGGCATTGGCATGGACAGCAGCAGCTGGCCTCCTTAGCTCCTCTTTTGTTTTGGCTTCTCCAAACCTTAGGCCAGACCCAGCACCAGATGCAGAGTCAACAGCTGGACTTAAATTGTTTAACTATGTTCACAGTTATATACAGCCAGATCTCTATATTGTCATATTCTATATCATTTCTAATGTTCTCTCTTCAAATGCTGATACAGGATTTTTTACCATAAGCAGCTTCTATGAAGTAACACCTTAAAGAATGGGTTCCTGAATTAGTTCTGGGTTTTCCAGAATTGGTTCTCTGGTCTCATTAGATCTAATGGCAGTAATGACCCTGTTTCTAGTGGTAAAGAGGACACTGGTGGTCCATGGCTTACAGTGGCAAAACAGTTACTTTAATTATCACTTGTAGACACTGGAAATCAGAGGGTAGGGCTTTGGGACACCAAGTCTTTACTATCACAGAACATTTTAGTGAAAAGAATAATGTGATAGGCTGGTCCCTTCAAAGTATACTGGGGGACTTAGGGAAGGAAAAGGCTTTAAATTCTGAGCTCAGAATCCAGATAAGGGAGTGAAAGTATGTGATTGCAGTAAAAGAGATCCTTATCTCTTGTAGACAAAGGCAGAGATTTCTGGAAACCAAACCCAAAGTCTAATCTTGCAGGTGGCTGAATTACAATGCAAATTGAACTTCTAGCCATGTAGAGTCTCTTGTATTAAAGTTACAATATTGGGAAAAAATGGAAAATTGAAGGTTGGGATGGGGAATAGGAGCAGATTCCAGTGAAACTGGGTACCTTGAACTCCTTAGTTATAATTTTACTGAGCCACCTTTGCTAGTGCTTCTGACCCTGGATGAGGGAGGTTAGTCTCCTAAAGCATCTGTAGTGGCTTCTCTTAGGCTAGTTGCCATGCAAGGGACTCTATGAATCTTCCTCAGGACCTCCTTCACCACCTCTCATTGCTTCTGTACCTATAATCAGACTCAAATTCCAATAGCCCCAGAGGATGAGCTACTAAGTGTGACCCATGAGATGTGATACACACTAAATGAATAGCATGATTTTGCCTGAAGTTACCTGGGGAATGGTGTGGGAATAGATCATAAGGGTCTAGGTTCAGGCTAGAAGGAATATAACGTTGGATCAGGCTGAAGTTATTGATACAGACTCACTAAGCAGATTCCAGATAAAAGGTGTTAGGTCAGAGGGCTAAGGAGTGACTCTTAACAGTGTATTCAGTTTATTGGCTGAAAGCTAGACCAGAAGGTGGCCTCAACTAAGTGAAATCGAAATATTAATAGATGCCAGAATTTTATTTGTATATTATAAATACATGCATTCAAAAGCTTAGGAAAATTGGGATGCTAGAGTGGATTTATCAGATAAGTCTTGATCACACATGTGGGTTCAGATCAAAGCTATGAGAAATATATTCACGAGGGGAGCCTTATCACCTTTGAAGAGCTCTGTGGCTATTTGCTTTAAATCAGTAATGACAGAACTGGTGCCATCAAGTTAGGCTCCCAGAATTCATTAGGAATGATAGAATTCCAGGTGGCAGAGGCAGGTAGTGGTATTAATTGCTAAAGACAGGTTACTATAATGGTCAGCAAAGCCAGTGCAGTAATCAGAATAGTCTGAACTGCAGAGATCTCTGGTATTAGCTTGTTGATCGTGGTATCCCTAGAATTGAAGTAGATGGGCAGCCTATTAAGTCCTCCTTGATTTGTATTAACAAAAAAGCTCTAGGTTTGGTGAACAGATGTGTGACTTAGATGACCTCAATAAAGAGTTATAGCCTCTCAACCAGTCCCCAGACCTAAGCCAGTTCACACACCCCAATACCTTTAGATGAAGGAAAAGCCAAATCCTCTTGAGGAAAGATTCTGCCACACAGCTAAAATTCTACTGCGAATCTCTTTCTAGCCTTTACCCAAAGGACCGGTAGTAATTTACCAAGGCACCTGTGCATTGTGGAGGGGTAAATAATTAGACTCTTTTTTTTTTTTTTGAGACAGAGTCTCACTTTGTTGTCCAGGCTAGAGTGAGTGCCGTGGCGTCAGTCTAAGTTCACAGCAACCTCAAACTCCTGGGCTCAAGCAATCCTGCTGCCTCAGCCTCCCGAGTAGCTGGGACTACAGGCATGCACCACCATGCCCGGCTAATTTTTTCTATGTTTTTAGTTGGCCAATTAATTTCTTTCTATTTTTAGTAGAGACAGGGTCTTGCACTTCCTCAGGCTGGTTTTGAACTCCTGACCTTGAATGATCCACCGCCTCGGCCTCCCAGAGTGCTAGGATTACAGGTGTGAGCCACCATGCCTGGCCAATAATTAGACTCTTTAGGGACTGGTGGACACTGGCTCTCAATCTACATGAATTCTAGGACTGCGGTCCCCACTCCCTGGTCCATGGACCAGCACTGGAACCGGGCCACACAACAGCAGGTGACTGGCTAGCAGGTGAGCAAGCAAAACTATCTGTATTTACAACCTCTCACCATACCTGGTGCCAGAAAGGTTGGGAACTGCTGTTCTAGGAGACACAAAACACCACTGCTTTCCATTAATTAATGGAGCTTTGGCTTACGTCCATCTCACAGTGGGCCCTGAACCCACACTATGATTATTGTCACATTTCTGGAATGCATGATTTGAAATAGACATACTCAACAACCAACAGAGCTCCCACATTGTTTCCCTGAGCCATGGAAATGAGAGAAAGTCAAATGGAAGCCACTAGAATGGTGTCTACCTACCAAAATAGTAAACTATTTCCTGGCAGAATTGCAGAGTCATCATCAAGGATTTGAAAAATGCAGGAGTGGTGATTATTACCACATCCCCGTTCAACTTGCCTGTTTGCCTTTGAAGAAGACAGATTGATCTTGGAGAATGACAGTGGACCATCATAAACTGAATCAGGTGGTGGTTTCAATTGCAGTTGTTGCTCCAGATATAGTTTTGTTAATGGAACCCCTGGCTTTGGTACGCAGATATTAATCTGGCATATGTTTCTTTTCTGTCTACCTATTAGTAGAGACCATCAGAATCAGTTTGCTTTTGGGTGGCAAGGTCTGCAATACACCTTCTCTACCCTACCTCAGGACTGTATATATAAAGCCTTATATCATATCAAGTTATGCAAGGACCTGGATAGCTTCTCCCTTTCACACATGTTGCTCATCCCTTATATTTGTACTGTGCTGATTGATCAGGTGAGCAAGAAGTAACAACTCCCCTTGACAGTTTGGTAAGGTGCATCCTTGCCAGAGGATGAGCAATAAGTTTCACCAAAATTTAGGGGCCTACCATCTTGGTGAACTTTCTGGGGCTTCAGTGGTTTGGAGCATGTTGAGATACCCTTTCCAAGATAAAAGGCTACTTGTATGAGCCCTCTCCCTTAACAAAGAGAGGGACATTTGGATTTTAAAAGCAACATATACCTTATTTGATCTGAAATGGGGACTGTTCCCTTTTCCATGAGCCTTGTGCTACCTTATTGCCCCCAATCAGGAGTTTCAAAGCCTACCCTTTTCTCTTGTATTTACTATCTGGAATCTTTTCTGTCTGCTTTCTCTTATTAAATACTGTTTCACTTCCAGTGAGTCCTTCACTATCAGCTCTTCCCAGGTCCCTTTCCTTTTTTCTTCATGTAGACCTTTTAATTCCTCATATTGGTGATTTGTTTTAGCTGCCTGCAGTCCTTCCTCTTTAAATGTGAATTTTTAAATTAAAAAGTTTTATATTCATCAAAATAAATGTTTATTATAGAAAATGTAAAAGGTAATTAAAAGTTATCCACACCATTTTATTTTTAACAGAATTCATAGTATAGTAATATTTCCGATAATACTTTTTTACTTAACAATATAATGTAGGCTGGGCACAATGGCTCATGCCTGTATCCTAGCTCTCTGGGAGGCCGAGGCAGGAGGATCGCTCAAGGTCAGGAGTTCAGAACCAGCCTGAGCAAGAGTGAGACCCCATCTCTACTAAAAATAGAAAGAAATTAATTGGCCAACAAAAAATATGTAGAAAAAATTAGCCATGCATGGTGGTACATGGCATGCCTGTAGTCTCAGCTACTCAGGAGGCTGAGACAGAAGGATCACTGGAGCCCAGGAGTTTGAGGTTGCTGTGAGCTAGGCTGATGCCACAGCACTCACTCTAGCCTGGGCAACAAAGTGAGACTCTGTCTCAAAACAAAACAAACAAAAAAACAATATAATGTGTATATTATCTTTGTCATGGAATGCTGTTCTACACATTTCATTGACATATTTTAATTTATTCATCTTTATTGTTGGACATGTTTTAGTTTCTAATATAATGTGTGAATCTATTTGTAATTAAATCTTTTTTTTTTATTTCATCATATTATGGGCGTACAAATATTGTTAAGGTTACATGTATTGCCCTTGCCACCCCTTCCCCCCAGTCAGAGCTTCTAGCGAGTCCATCCTCCAGGTAGTGCGCATCACACTCATTATGTAAGTATGCACCCACCCCCTCTCCCCCCTCCCACCTGCCCAGCGCCCAATAAATGATTTTTTTGGGTTTTTTTGACATTTTGGTTACATTTTATATCTTTGCCTCTCCCTAGGAAGGGTTAGAGGTATGCCCTTCCCCTCCACAATGTTCACCACATCCCACAGATGTGGGTCTATTCCTCCCCGAATCCCTGGTGAACCCTACCACCATTTGAGCACCATAGTTTTAATCATTCAGTACCAATTTGATGGCTAGTACATGTGGAGCCATTTTCCTGATCTTGTGTCCCCTCACTTTGGATAATGGGCTTAAGCTTACTCCAGTATAGTATAAGCGGTGCTAGCTTGCTGTCATTTCTTAGAATTGAGTAATATTCCATTGTGAACATATACCAAATTTTAATTATCCACCTATGAATTGACGGGCACTTGGGTTGTTTCCATGTCCTTGCAATAGTGAATTGTGAATTTGGAGATACCTCAAACAGCTAAAAATAGAAATACCATTTGACCCAGCAATAGCATTGTTAGGCGTCTACCCAAAAGAGCACAAGACATTCCATTGTAATTAAATCTTTGATCCATGGTTTTTAAATTCCAGAAATAGAATTGCAAAGTCAAGTGGGATATTTATTATTCAATGTGGGGGATTTTTTTATATAAAAATATAAAATACCCTGGGCTAGCCTCCCAAGTAGCTGAGACTACAGCTGTGTGCTACTATACCTGGCTAATTTTGATTGTTTGTAGACAGAGGGGGTCTTGCTGTGTTGCCCAGGCTGTTTCAAACTCCTGGGCTCATGCAATCCTCCATCAGCCTCCCAAAGTGCTATTATTAAATTTTAAGAAAATGTATTGCCAGTTGCTTTCTTCCCAAGTTGAACTAATTTATGTTACTACCAGTGGTATAAGAAAACATCTATTTATTAACATTCGTCAATACTGGATATTCTTATTCTTCTTCTTCTTATTATTATTATTATTTTTTTTTTTTTTTTTGAGACACAGTGTTGCTTTGTTGCCCAAGCTAGAATGAGTGCCGTGGCGTCAGCCTAGCTCACAGCAACCTGAAACTCCTGGGCTCAAGCAATCCTGCTGCTTCAGCCTCCCGAGTAGCTGGGACTACAGGCATGCACCACCATGCCCGGCTAGTTTTTTCTATATATATTAGTTGGCCAATTAATTTCTTTCTATTTATTGTAGAGCCGGAGTCTTGTTCTTGCTCAGGCTGGTTTTGAACTCCTGACCTTGAGCAATCTTCCCTCCTCGGCCTCCCAGAGTGCTAGGATTACAGGCGTGAGCCACCGTGCCCGGCCTGGATATTATTATTTTTTTAAAAAACTTGATAATGTTTATATCTCAGTCTTCTGAAATATTAATCTCCTTTCCCTCCTTTATTAGAGAATCATAATATACTTGTTGACATGGCACTTGTATTCATTCATTCGGTCAGTCATTTATTCAACCAATTGTGCTAATAAATACAATGTTGAGAAGAATAGAAGTAGGTCTCAGCTTTCTTAGAATTTAATAGTCTAAAAAATTAGTGCGTTTTATCACGACAATGCTGGATTTCTGCTGCGCTGGCCTTTTCTGCTTTAAAACTAAACATGATTAGGGGTGTACTTGGAGCCTCTAATGAACCTTGTTAGCATGGTGGTCATGCTTAAGCTCCATGGATGCTTGTGGTTAAACTAGAAATTGGCCGTTATTATTGGCAAAAACATTGAGTTCACAGAGCTGTCTGTGAACCTCTAAGATTCCTGTCTTTTCCTCAAGTACTTTTATTGTTACATTCCACTGCTCCATTAAGTATTTTTGGTCACTGTTCTTCCCAGGGCAAATTGTGTTTTAATGGTGTTTTATATGTAATATTTGAGGCTTTATGTGGTATTTTTTTTTTCTTCAGAGAATAGTTAGCCTAATCATGAGCTTATGCTGAGCATTTTTATTTTATTTTTTTAGGTTATCCAGCTTTAAGATAATTTCTGTAAGTTTTTCAGGTTCCCAGGAAGCAGTTTTTGAAACACTGTTATTTATTTATTTATTTATTTTGAGACATTGTCTCACTCTGTTGCCCAGGCTAGAGTCTTGGCATTAGCCTAGCTCACAGCAACCTCAAACTCCTGGGCTCAAGCAATCCTCCTACCTCAGCCTCCCGAGTAGCTAGGACTACAGGCATGCACCACCATGCCAGGCTTATATTTTGTATACATATTTTTAGTTGGCAAATTAATTTTCTATTTTTAGTAGAGACGGGGTGTCGCTCTTGCTCAGGCTGGTTTCGAACTCCTGACCTTGAGCAATCTGCCCACCTTGGCCTCCCAGAGTGCTAGGATTACAGGCGTGAGGCACCACACCGGGTCCGAAACACTGGATCTTATCTGCCTGTGTCTTCTGTAATTTAGATTATTATTCTTCTTAAATTGTAGTGTTCTCAAATGGCCAGTTATATTGCTGTTGTTTTGCAATGTTGTATAAGTAGCTGTTTCTTTCAGCTTCTTATGCAGCTGTTTAGTTCACACTTGAATGACTATGAAAAGCATGAATTAATTGCCTGTTAGATAGGATTACCTATAATACATATCAGTTAGGTGTTAGTTTTCCAAAGTGATAGATGAATGCTAATTAACAACAAATTAATGTTTACGGGAAAAGTGGTTGGTAACCTTTCCGTAGTTTAAATGAAAGTTAATTTCTCTGTGAAATTTGCCCAGTTCGGATGTTCAGTTTTTCAATTAATGTTACTGGTAAAAACCAAGCTTCCATGGAAAACGATGAATCTGCCTTAGGTATCCCTTCTAATGGTATTTAGTGTACATTACTGAGTTCCTATTATGCGTTTTTCTCAAGAATTTTAATTGAACAGAGGAGTAAACACAGGTTGATTTTGAAGTGTTTATTTCAACTTGTTTGTTTTGACTTATCAGTGTGTACCAAGGTTTGTTTTTTTTGTTTACATACAATAAATTCACTGTTTTAAAGTACTCAGGCAGTCCCTGAGTTATGGACAACCCGATTTATGGCTTTCTGTACTTGCAAATGGGCTCCCAAGGCTCCCCATAAGGATAACTTACAATTAAATAATTAAATTAATAATGCAGGAACTAGTTTATTCTGCACATGTAAACAAGCCCTCATGGCGTAAGCGGTTCGTTGGCGCAGCATCTTTACACTGGTGGCTAATCTTACGGTTTATACCAGGGGTCCTCAGGCTTTTTAAACAAGGGGCCAGTTCACTGTCCCTCAGACCGTTGGTGAGTGTGGTGCACATTCCACACATGTGCACTGTGGGCCTGGGACGAGTCGGCTGCTAAGCAGGACAGACGGTGGCGGCAAAAGCACCTGGCAGGCCTGACAAATGTCCTCGGCGGGCCGCATGTGGCCCGTAGTTTGAGGACACTGGTTTATAGGGTCACTTATGCACAGCATCACGTTTGTCTTAACTTTTTTTTATAGCCAGATTTAGCAGTGGGGGGTTGTATACCAACCACTAATGTTAATAAGTTCTGACAACCCACTACCATTGGACCAGCCTGTCTTAACTTTTTATTCAATTTTGTGAGTCTGTGTTTACCCTTATGACCAAAGCCACAGCGAAAATCCACTGTGAGTCCAGGTGAGCCTGCAGCAAAGAAAAAGGTGATTACAGTGGAAACAAAAGTAGAAATAATTAAGCGTACAGAGAAAGGCCAGACTCCATCATTCATTGGGAAAGCATTAGGCCTCAGTTATTCCACTATCAGAACAATTATAAAGGATAGAGGGAGAATAGTGGAAAATGTGAAAGGCAGTGCAACAATGAAAGCATCAATTATTAGTAGGCAGCATAGTGGATTAATTATTGAAATGGAAAGATTATTATTGATTTGGTTAGAAGATCAAAATAAGCATTAATGTTCGTATTGGCCTAGCATTGGTGCAACATTGAGTGTTAACCTTTAATATTCTTTTTTGAAATTTCTCCTATCTACTATTTAAACTTTTTGTATGAGTTTGTTTTTATGTTCTGTTGGTTTGAATTAAAAGAAAGAGCACAATATAGTTTCTGTAACTTTTTATAGTACAGGGGTATTGTATTATTGTACTATTACACTGTATTATTACATATGAACCATTATAGTATTATTATTGTTACCATATGCATGGTGTGCATCAGGGATCCAAGTTACATACAAATCCAACTGTATACAATTTAGTCATTTTTAGTATATTCACAAAACTATGCAGTCTCCAGCACTGTCTAATCCCAGAACATTTTCATCACCCTACAAAGAAATAGCCTGTATTTCTTTTTTTGTTTGTTTGTTTTGAGACAGAGTCTCACTTTGTTGCCCAGGCTAGAGTGAGTGTCGTGGCATCAGCCTAGCTCACAGCAACCTCAAACTCCCGGGCTCAAGCAATCCTGCTGCCTCAGCCTCCTGAGTAGCTGGGACTACAGGCATGCGCCACCATACCTGGCTAATTTTTTCTATGTATATTAGTTGGCCAATTGATTTCTTTCTATTTATAGTAGAGATGGGGTCTTGCTCTTGCTCAGGTTGGTCTCGAACTCCTGACCTTGAGTGATCCGCCTGGCTCGGCCTCCCAGAGTGCTAGGATTACAGGCGTGAGCCACCACGCCCGGCCACCTGTATTTCTTTATCCATTAGCAGTTACTCCTCTCAGCCCTTGGCAACTACTAATCTACTTTTTATCTCTAAGGATTTGCCTATTCTGGGCATTCATATAATATATGTGGCCTTTTGTGTCTGGCTTCTTTCACTTAGCATAATGTTTTGTTTTGTTTTGTGAGACAGAGGCTTATTTTGTTGCCCAGGCTAGAGCGAGTGCCATGGCGTCAGCCTAGCTTACAGCGACCTCAAACTCCTGGGCTCAATCAATCTTTCTGCCTCAGCCTCCCCAGTAGCTAGGACTACAGCCATGCACCACCATGCCTGGGTAATATTTTGTATATATTTTTAGTTGTCCAGCTAATTTCTTCTATTTTTAGTAGAGACGGGGTCTCACTCTTCCTCAGGCTGGTTTCAAATTCCTGACCTTGAGTGATCCGCCTGTCTCAGCCTCCCAAAGTGCTAGGATTACAGGTGTGAGCCACTGCGCCCAGCCTAGCATAATATTTTCATGGTCCATCATATGTTGTAGGATGTATGGACATTTCATTCCTAGTTTTGATTGAATAATATTCCATTGTATGAATATACATTTTATTTATCCATTCATTAGCTGATAGACATTTGGTTTATATTTTTTGGCTATTACAAATAATGCTGCTATGAACATTCATATACAAACTCTTATGTGGACATAGTTCTCTTGGGTATATCCCTAGGAGTGGAATGTCTGTGTCACATGGTGACTCTATGTTTGATGTTTTGAGGAATTGCCAAACTGCTTGCCATGGCAACTGCATCATTTTACTTTCCCAGCCATAATGCATGAGGTTTCCAATTTCTCCACATCCTTGCCAACACTTATTGTCTGTTTTTATTTATTTTTTTAATTATAGCTATTCTAATCAATATGAAGTAGTATCTCACTGTGGTTTTGTTTTTGCATTTCCCTAATGACTGATAATGAGCATCTTTTCATGTGCTTATTAGCCATTCGTACATCTACTATGTAGCAATAAGTCCAATTTATCTGTTTTTTCTTTGGTTGCTTGTGTTTGGTTGTATCATATAAGAAACCATTACTTAATCTAATGTTTTAGAGATTAGCTCTTACGTTTACATCTTTGAGCCATTTTGAGTTCATTTTTTGTATATGGTGCAAGTGAAGTGCCCAGATTCACTCATTTGCATGTAGGTATCTAGTTGTCCTCACATCATTTTTTTCTTTCTTTTTTTTCTTTTTTTTTGGGGGGGGGGCAGAGTCTTATTCTGTTACCCAAACTAGAGTGCAGTGATGTCATCTCATAGCTCACTGCAGCCTCAAACTCCTGATCTCAAGCGATCCTCCTGCCTCAGCATCCCAAGTAGCTGGGACTACAGGTGTGATAATTTTTCTATTTTTAGTAGAAACAGGGTCTGACTGTCTCTCAGGCTGGTCTCAAACTCCTGAGCTCAAGCAATCCACTGGCCTCAGCCTCCCAGTAAGTGATGTTATTATGTGACATGAGACCAGGGGTGGGGAAACCTTTTCAGGTTGGAAGACTGCAACTTTGTTGTGTCTGCATTTTGTTGGAAAGCATTTGAATATTTGGTTGCAGCATAGAGGTCTGCAGTTTCAGTTGATCCTCTAGGTGTACCCACCTAGAGATGCTCTTAAGTTCATTTGTTTGTGACCTTAAAGGCATTTTGATTTGGGTTAGATAGGAGAATATAGATTCACATCAATAAGTGGTTGAAAAGCAAGAAAGGATTTTTTCAGGCATGTTGCCAAAGGTGTGGGTATCCTGCATTTTTCCATATTTCAACTGGATCTTTCTTAGCATTAAACAATGACTTTAAAATGTCATGTACTGAGAGCTCAATCAATTCCATCTGCAGTTCTTTAGGTGCCTTGGTGATCTCAACTAGGTGAGGCTGAAATGCTAATTTGAGTGTGATGTCATGATCCTCAAAGTCAGTGAACCTTTCATTGTATTCTCCAATTGAAAGCTCTGTAATATAGGCTGGACATGGTGACTCACACCTGTAATTCTAGCACTCTGGGAGGCCAAGGCTGCAGGAGCACTTGAGCTCAGAAGTTGGAGATCAGCCTGAGCAAGAGTGAGACCCTATCTCTACTAAAAATAGAAAAAATTAGTGGGCATCGTGGTGTGCGCCTGTAGTCCCAGCTACTTGGGAGCCTGAGGCAGGAGGATCACTTGGTCCTAGGAATCTGAGGTTGCAGTGAGCTATGTGACACTAATGGACTCTAACCTGGGCAACAGAGCAAGACTCGGTCTCAATTTTTAAAAAAAGTCTCTAACAGCTGCTTATTCTTCAGATGATTTGCATATATCATCCTGCTCATCAATGACTTTTGCTAACTGGGGAAAATGTTCATCTGAAATTTCCTTTTCAAGAAGAAGTGTTTTGAAAAAAGACAGCTTTTTCGAAATGCTTTGAGTTTTTGCCACATGTCATAGATAGACTTAGTTTTACATTGCAAGGAAATATTCAAATGGTTTTTATTTGACATGATATCACACAGAAATGCTGCATTCCTATAGAAATCTTCTTTCAATAATTCACATTGCTGATTTTGTTCTTCATAAAATTTAACTATCTGTTCTCGCAGAGTTAAAATTTTGGCTAATACCTATCCTGCTATAGCCAACGCACTTTAGAATAATAGAGCAAATACACACTGAATACCTCATTCTTCAACTTTAGCATGTCTTGAAACTGAGTATGCCATATTGCAGTTGCATGGATATAGTTAACAATACTTGTTGCAAAGTGTCACTTAAGAAATAGCTTTAGCACAGATTTTGCTGATACAAGATACAGTGAAAAGAAATGAGGGCATCTAGATCCATTAATACTTTTTTTAATCTATGCAATAAACCCTCATATTTTCTTGTCATGGAAGGTGCACCATGTGTACATACACTCACTAAATTTACTAAGTTCAGTCATCCAACATCACAAGAGTGCCCAAAGCAAGTAACTCTTTATAGCAAAGAAAATCTGTTATGACCCAAATGAAGTATAAAACCAGCACCAAGTCTGTAGTATCAGTTGATTCATCCAAAGCAATTGAATAATAGATATTTTCCTTTTGAAGTATTGCATGAAGTTGTTCTGTTAAGTTGAAGGCTAATTCATGCTGCTGATCAATTATGGTTCTCCTTGAGAGAGTCAGTTGTTTGTACTTTGAAATGCTATTGGGGTCTAAGCATCCTACCACTCCGACATGCATTCTTTCATGATTTCTATATCGCTGAATGGCTTTCCTTTTTTCTCAAGTGTGTAAGCTACTTTATAAGTTGTTTCAGTGGCATTATTTCCAGGTCTTACTGCTGCCTGAAAGAATTGTCTTTGCTTTTGCTTTGCATCTTTTAATTTCTGCAATACAACCTTTAACACCTCTCCCTCTAATTTAAAATAATTGTGGTCCTTATGAATGTTATAATGCTGATGAGCATTGAATTTCTTTAATGTTGATGTTGTGGTATCAACAAAGCAAGCAAATCATCTTATCTTTAGCAGAAACAAAATAATATTGCAATTCCCAATCCTCATTAAAAAATCTGTTTTCTTCAGCATTCTGTTGGTCTTCTTTGGCATGATGGGCTGTTAAGCAGACAGAATTAAAAATACTTTCAAGCTGTGCAACTATTCACAAATTCCACTTCAAATAGAAACACAGTGCACCGTTATCAAAAGCTGATAACAGACTGGCATACTCAACCCCTATAAACTCTCCGCTAGTGGCGCCAGTCGGGGAGGGGAAGTTAGAACTAAATCATGAGCATTAGCAGCCATCAATTTAGCCCTTATGGCGTACTAATATTCTAATTGTGCCAGTCAATCTGGGACTATTATTTTGTTGAAATTTATTTCATTCTTTGGTATTTTAAATACGTTCATTTAAAAAATAATATAAAAGATGAAGAACAATGTATTAATGAAAATAAAGAGATTTTTCCTGCAAACTTTGGATTTGGTCAAAAGGCTGCACTTAAGAACCTAGAGGTCCACATGTGTCCTTAAGCCTGCAGGTTCCCTACCCCTGTGCTAAACACATGATTCTCCTACAAACATTGATTGGATACCACCTAAGTGCCAAACACTGTAAAATATTCACAGGTACAAAGTCTTTCTCTTCCAGTGAGTGATAAGTTAAAGAGATAATTGCATTGCACTTAAGACACGTGTGTGATGGTAGAGGAAAACACAGAGTACTATTAAAGTACATAGGAGTTGTGCCTAGTCTAGACTTGGGGTACGTTTGTGTCTGTAAGCATTGGGGAAGCATGATACCTAAGTTGAATCCCAAAGAACACAGGTGATGTGACAGGAAGATAGGACACATGGATTGGAGAATGGAATTCCAGGATGAGAGAATGCCATATGCAATTAACTCTGTGACTCAAAGAGGAAAAAAATATTCTGTTCCACAATCAATAGTTTGAGACAAGAAGAAGGAAATGACAGATGAGACTTGGGAGAGGAGCTTTGGTGCAGCCATGGATGACTGTATATATCATCCTCAGATATTTACACTTGTTTCTGTAGGAGAATTTTAGCCATTAGAGCATTTTAAGGAGGAGAATAGTATTGTCAGATTATTTATTATTTTAGAAAGATCATTCTCACTTCAGTGTAAGCAATATTAACATTGGATATAGGGAGGTTTGTTAAAAGGTTGTTGAAGTAATATCTAGGCAGGATACAATGGAAGTGAAAATGTAGAAAGAAGTAGATGATTTGGAAATTCTTGAGGTAGAATTCATAAGACATGGCAGATGGACTATAGATGAAGAAATGGTTGAGGATGATATCCAATTTTGGGGCTTGAGCATTGGAAGTGAATGATACTACCATTCTTTGAAATAAGAAAGAGAAGAGGAGGAGGGGAAGGAATAATGGTTTGAAACATGTTGAATTTGGGATACTTATATTCAGTTGAAGACTTCATTAGGAAATTGAACAAAGAGGTCTGGATTTTGAGAGACTGCTCTGTTGGAGATAAAGATGGGGAAAGTTCATTAGCATATGGCAACCAGAATATTATCTGTAAAGTTCTCATAATTATAAAACTAGAATTAGAGCTCAAAACTG
Organism: Microcebus murinus; assembly: GCF_040939455.1. Lineage (NCBI taxonomy): Eukaryota > Metazoa > Chordata > Mammalia > Primates > Cheirogaleidae > Microcebus > Microcebus murinus. The sequence goes on along the minus strand of NC_134120.1, from coordinate 42,172,459 downwards.
GTGATTCCATGTCACATCGGTGTGTTTATTTCTGTAAAATACTGTTGAAACATAGGGCAGAAGTTAACATGCAGTCTGTCTATATTCTGAAATAATTTGAAAGGAATAAAATGAAGGTGATCAAGGTGAGAGATCTGTTGCTTCCTAAGTTCTGCTTGTTGACCAGCAGAGGGCAGTCGATCTCGAAGCTCAGTATTTTTCTGTCCTGTGTTCCCCTTCAGGCCTAGAAGCTCAGGTCTTTTGAATATAGATTTTCGGTGTTCTTGTTACACTGAGTCAGGCATCCAAGGAAGTTTTATTTATCCTTACATCTGAAACTTAGAAGATGTTCAGTTTTTATTCTGGAGCCAGATCTTCATTCCAGCTGCTGTTCCCCATGTCTAGTCCTTGTTTCCTCCTTAATGCTTGGAAGACTTGAGTCATCCCTTAAGAGCTGCTGTGAGTTTGGGGACTTAGTGTAAGTCAGGTAGAAAGTCTGAGAAATGTAGCAAATCTGCTTCCCAGATCCTCTCTCTATTACAAATGTCTATTTCTGTGCTTATTTAACTAAAAGTCAAGGACACATTTGTGTTTTCTTAGTCTCACTATTCAGGGAACAGAATGAAAGAGATTGACTTTTAGTTTCTAAAGACAGTATTGACAAGCTTAGTAGGTTCTGTAAAGCAGCAAGCTTTTCCACTATTTGATGTGAGAGGTGTAAGAAAAAACTTCTTGTCCCTGTATATATACTTCACCCACCTGCCACCGTGTCTGAAATGCCCATCAGTCTACTTTTTTAGCTTTAGGCATTCAAGGCTCCAATAAAATTCAAAAATTTCACTGAAAGGGACAAGATAAGTGTGGCAGCATTAATTATTTCTCTTAATTTGGCTAAGCAGTGATTTAGCAAGGACTTCAGAGAATAGGGCATGGGAGGGAAAGTTTAACTAGTTTTGACTAGGGGATGGCAGAAAAGGTCCTGAGCTAGGATTACACGGTTTCCTGTTTATTACCCTTCAGTGCCTCCCAAATGACTAATGAATTCATTGTGATAATAAAGCCAACATTTATAGAGGGTATACTCTATGCCAGACTCTGTTTTCATTTAATCTTCAAAGCAACCTTATAAGATAATTGCTATTCCTAGTTTACAGATTAGGGAACTGAGGCCCAGAGAAGTTAAGTAATTTGTCTGAGACCGCTTGTGGAGGGGACAGCCATTGCTTACCACTGTGCAGTTCTCCTGTATATCTCGTGCTGCCTAACATGTTTCCTTGCCCATGGTAGGTGCCCAGTAATCCAATTGTAAATGTGGAGAAAGGGGTAAAAAAAGCTTTTAAAGGTTTTACTTCACAACACCTGCTCTGTTAAGTTGAGGGGATACAAATTTAGACTACTGTTATTGGGGGGTTTGGGGGGGTTTTTTGGTTTTTTTGAGACAGACTCTCTGTTGCCTGAGCTAGAGAGCCATGGCGTCAGCCTAGCTCACAGCAACCTCAAACTCCTGGGTTCAAGCAATCCTTCTGCCTCAGCCTCCTGAGTAGCTGGGACTACAGGCATGTGCCACCATGTCTGGCTAATTTTTTCCTATATATTTTTAGTTGGCCAATTAATTTCTTTCTATTTTTAGTAGAGATGGGGGTCTCACTCTTGCTTCTGACCTTGAGTGATCCTCCTGACCTTGAGTGAACTCCTGACCTTGAGTGATCCTCCCCCGCCTTGGCCTCCCAGAGTGCTAGGATTATAGGCGTGAGCCGCCACGCCCAGCCTACTGGTTATTTTTAGTTCTTATCATTCTCAAAACTGTATTATTTCTCTGAAATTGGTAACTGAAGATACTCATTTTTTCTTATTACAGCAAAAGAGTTCCTCAAAAGTTTCATTATAAACACAAGAAACTTTATTTAGTGATATAATTTTAATAAGATATTGTTAGATATCTTGATGTACATAATGTTAGATACCTTGATATACAGAATGGGTCTATCTTAATTGACTTGGCAGTTTTAGAGCATGTTAACATTTAGGTTTGATTAGGTTTCCCAGGACATCTGTTGTGCACTTAGTATGTGAAATGTTTCTTTAATCTTTCATTTTACCATCTTTTCATCCAGGTGAAGAATCTAGATCAGGTGTCCTCAAACTATGGCCCGAGTGCCACATGTGGGTATTTTTGCCCATTTGTTTTTTTTACTTCAAAATAAGATATGTGCAGTGTGCATAGGAATTTGTTCATAGTTTTTTTAAAACTAGGGTCCGGCCCTCCAATGGTCTGAGGGACAGTGAACTGGCCCCCTGTTTAAAAAGTTTGAGGACCTCTGATCTAGATGAAGGAATATCTTTACATAGAAAGTCACGTGGAAAACACCCTATTTCAGAAATAAACAGAACATTGTCACTAGAGCCTTTTCTTTCTCCTTGCAAACTCTGGGCCCTTAACTACTTTAATGTTGTTTGGCTTTGACAGTGTAGTGTGGCCAGAAGTCAGCCCTAGTAAACTTTGGGGAAAGGACTTGGTGGAATGGAGGAAAATTAAACCTGATGGTGAAAAGGCAGGTTTGGTTTTTATGTCTATAAGTTATCAGTGCATTGTCCATATTTTTGCTGTGGATGATTGAGAGGTAGCTGATTATCTGGCCAGGTCATTATAAAACTGACAAGTCAGAATTGTGGACTTTCCGAAATGATAAGCACATGAATAAAAATGCTGTATATTTTATATACAGGTTCAAGAAAGATTGACTTTCTAAATGAGTCACTATTTGGGGGAAGAGAATGCTATCACCTTTGTAAAGTTGTGAATTATGAAAGACATTTCTGTTGGGTTACTGAATGTCCCTTGGGGTTTGTTTCATTTATAACATTGCCTCGGGCCTTCTGCTGCATCCTGTTGGAGTGACCTCCTTTTCAACCCTGTGCTGGCAGCTGTAATACGCTTTTTCCTCTAGGTCTTTCAGGCTTGTCACATGACAGACATGAACTGTGACCCTTTTGTTCCTTACCCAGATGATTAGGTCTCTATTTTTCTTTTTTTGTTTTGCCTTATTTTTACCCCCACCTCTTGTTTCCATTTTAATTTCTTACCAAGACAAGGTTTTTTATAGCAGTCTAATTTTTTTATTGAAGTGTAACGTCAATATGAAAAGTATACACATTATAAGCTCACTGAATTTTTTTCACAGCATAACCACATTCATATAGACAGTACTTAAATCAAGAAAGAAAGGCCGGGCGTGGTGGCTCACGCTTGTAATCCTAGCTCTCTGGGAGGCCGAGGCGGGCGGATTGCTCAAAGGTCAGGAGTTCAAAACCAGCCTGAGCAAGAGCGAGACCCCGTCTCTACTATAAATAGAAAGAAATTAATTGGCCAACTGATATATATATATATAAATTAGCCGGGCATGGTGGCGCATGCCTGTAGTCCCAGCTACTCGGGAGGCTGAGGCAGAAGGATCGCTCGAGCCCAGGAGTTTGAGGTTGCTGTGAGCTAGGCTGACGCCACGGCACTCACTCTAGCCTGGACAACAAAGTGAGACTCTGTCTCAAAAAAAAAAAAAAAAAAAAAAAAAAGAAAGAAACATCACCAAAGCTCTAGAAAACCTCAATTCCCTTCTGACTACTTCTCATCTCCCCCACGGGAACTCACTGTCCCGACTTTTTTAGCTTTGCCTGTTTGGAGACTTGGTAGAAATGGAATCATACAGTATGTGTTTCTTTTTCATTCAGCATTTTTGTAATATTTTTCCATGTTATGTTACACAGTTGTTATTGTTGTGTAGAATTTCATGATATGAATAATCCACTATTCTACTTTTAGTGAGCATTGGGATTATTTCTAGTTTAGGGCCATTGTGAATAATAGTGCTAAACATTCTGGGTATTTAAATAGATGTAGAATTGCCAAAACATAGTATTCATCTAAAGTTCATATAAAACACTAAACTACTCATTTTAGGCAAAGTCTTGGTAAGAAACATTTGTAAACATATCTAGATTCAGCTTTAGCATAATGTATCTAGTTTATGGCTAAATAAAGTACCTTTAGTTAAATGTACTGTAGTTTTAAACATAACTCCTATAAATAACAAAATTGCCACTCACTGCCAGTTATACATTTTACTTTCTTCCTAATGTGTACTTTTTATTCAGTTTTCCAAAGCTGAGTTGTTGGGCCCATTCTGCAAAAATCTTATGAAGATATTTGGATGGTAATAATTTACAGTAGTCAAGATTGCATCTGAGTTAAATCACCTCCGAGTAGCAATGCTAGCAGAGAAGAGTGACATTCTTTCTAGTGCTTCACTGCCATGCTTAGCCGAAGTTCCAGAGGCTGACATTTTTACTTGTACAAATTGCATTCATTACCAAGAACCCTGCAGAACTAGTGAGAGACTGGCTGTATGCTGTAGATGGGCTCCAGGATAAGTAAGCAAACAGTTGTGCAGCAGAGACCAATCTTTTTTTTTTTCTCTCTCTTAAAATGTGGACTTTCTACAGTTTGTAACATGGATACTTATGAACTAGTTTAAGCTAATGAATATAAAAATATGATTATGATATCATATTTTTCAAAAACTGGGTAGTATCTTTTAAGAAAATTTTATTTGACCATTAGTGCTTCCCATGTTATACTGTGAACATGTATGGAATTAAGTTGACTGGTTTTGACCATGGTGTTTTGGAGACTTTGAAGGATTCTCCTCACCTTCTTCAAAACAACTAAAACAGTGGAGGGAATACTTAAGATTTGATGGTTATAAAAGGACAGTAACAGAACCAGAAGATTTGCTTCCTGTCTTTTCTTATATATGTCTGTTGGGTGGATAAAGAAGAGTTGCCAATTTTATTGAGATTTTTTTGAAACAAAAATGGTAAAAGGAATTAAAGAATAAAGAATTTCATGTTTTATAAAACTATCTTTTGAGAATTCTGTGTTTTTCTTCCAATTAAAAAAGTTGTAATATATTTGCATATTGATATTCAGAGAGCTATGTATTTACACATTGATATTTAGAAAACTATTTTAATACAGAGGTATTGGGTTTCATTCATTTTTAAATGACGTAACTCACATTGGCTGTTCTGTTTTAAACCAGTATATTCAAATCAGAAAATATTATTGATAATCTGCATTGTTCTGTGTATTTTGCTAAGCTGTAGAGGGGACAGAAACAATAGTCCCTGTCCTCAGAAAGCACATGGTCTAGTGGGTGTGTGGTGGTGGGAGCATGCACGGATTACTATACTATAATGTAAGGTAATTGCCACAGTGAGAATTCTTGTGGGGAGGGGACAGCTAGACCCATTAGAAATGAGTTTTAAAGGATGAGTAGCTGGGTCTAGGGTGGCCCCTTTGCTGATCTCTGCTTCTTGGCAAAGGAACAGGGTGGCTGGAGTTAAAATGCTTTGTAAAGGAGCAATGGAAATAAGGCTGGAGGGAAGCCAGGGTGATGAGTTTATATAGATATCCACCTGATATGGTGCATAATATAGCACAGTAATTAAGGGCACGCACTTTAGATGATATTAGAAATTGAGTCCCAGCTCAATTTTGCTTTGTGACCTTAAACAGATTGCTTAACCTATCTATGCTCAGTTTCCTCCTTTGATAAATGGGGACAGCACTCATATAACTTGCTACAATGCTGTATAAAAGAAAAGAGATATGTGTGAAAAGTGCTTAACATAGTTATTAACATTTAACAAGTCTCAAGTAGCTTCTCTGGACAATGGGTAACCACTGAAGATTTTGGAACCATGGTATGGTTGGATCTTAACCATGCAAGGCTTTTACTGTTATTTTTATGATTGACATACAAGAGACTACACACATTAAAAGTGTACAGTTTGATAGATTTTTATGTATGTATACATGTTTGAAATCATCACCACAATCAAAATAATAAACACATGTATCACTCCCAAAAGTTTTGTATAAGACCTTTAAAGAGGAAAGTCTGGCCTGCAATGTGCAGGAAAGAATGAAGCACAACAGCGCCTGGAAGTGGAGATGTCAGTTCAGATGCTATTGCCATGTCCGGGTCATAGGGAAAGAGTGGAGAGGTCATGAGGGTATAGGGCCCATTTGAGAGTCAGCGGCTAGAGGACAGGGCTGAGTCTTCATCTTTTTTTTCCTGTTTTTTTTTTTGTTGTTGTTGTTGTTTTGTTTTGTTTTGTGAGACAGAGTCTCACTCTGTTGCCTGGGCTAGAGTGCTGTGGCATCAGCCTGGCTCACAGCAACCTCAAACTCCTGGGCTCAGGTGATCCTCCTGCCTCAGCCTCCCAAGTAGCTGGGACTACAGGCATGCACCACCATGCCTGGCTAATTTTTTCTAGATATTTTTAGTAGAGGCAGTGTCTTGCTCTTGTTCAGGCTGATTTCAAACTCTTGACCTCGAGTGATCCTCTTGCCTCGGCCTCCCAGAGTGCTAGGATTACAGGTGTGAGCCACCGCGCCCGGCCTGAGTCTTCATCTTTACATTCTCCCCAGTACCCGGCCCAGTGACCAGGGGACAGTGGGCTCATACATGCTAGAATTTCTCCTTGTGAAAGATTCCTTATTTTAAACTGCTTCTCCTTTTATTCTGTTTAGGGGTTAAAAGACAACCTTCTTGGGACATCCAGCCTGGTCACCCCCAAACAGTTACTCCGTCCGAGAATCACGAGAGTCTGCCTCAGGGACTTGATATTCTGCATGGAACAGGAAAGGGAGATGAAGTATTCCCGAGCTCTATACCTTGCCCTTCTGAAGTGACTGCTCCACTCTCCATCCAGATCCTTGCTGTTTACTGCCAAAGACGACATAACGAGCATTGTTGCACTCACTGTCCTGCAATTTCAATTTGTGGAAAATAATCACCAATATGGAAGATCATTGTTTACAGTTACAAACTTTTATTAAGTCTTACCTATCCATCCCATGGTGTTCTTACAGACTAGAATTCATCTGTGTTCTCTGAAAATCGGTTATGAAATGCACTTTACACAGAAGTAGGCATTTGTCTACCTGTGCATTTAATTACAGCAAGTTAAGGCCCTGTTTGTTACTACCTGCTTCATTTGCCAAATTATAACAGGTGAGTTGTCTTTCCCTAATACAGCCTGCTTTGAGATGCAGGAGAAAGGAGGAAGAGTTACTGAAAGAAATTGTAAGAAAAATACATTTCATCCTATACTGAACCAGTCTCAAAGTATGTTAGGTTGTCTGGGCTGGAATCAGAAGTTGCTTAGCTAGCCAAAGGTGACTGGCCACAAAGTAGGGCCCGTGATGACTGGTCAACTGAGGCCCAGTGTTGTCACAATGAGAGACATGGGGATAGATTGTGCCTGGCATTGCTAATTCTCTGGTTCATATCACCATGTGCTGCTTCTGATACCAAGTGATGGGGCATCTTTGTCAGACAAACCTTAAAATGGAAGCTGCTGATGTACCTCATTGAGAAAATGGAAAAGGTGGGAAGGATTGGAAGGAATGATAGGGTATTGCATTCAAACTTATGGGGAAGATGAAAATGGAGTCATAAAACAGGAAATGTGCTGCATGTGCCCAAGGGGAGAAGCGGTGGGATTGGAACTCCAGAACAACTGGTACATGTTCTGTTGATGGGGGAAAAATAACTCATAGCCCAACCAAAAAGAAAAATGTACCAGTCAGAATCTCGCTATATTGCCCAGGCTAGTCTTGAACTGGTCTCAAGCCGTCTTCCCACATAGCTGAGACTGGTCAAATTACACTATTTCAAAAGGAAGAAGTTATTTTTTTATTTTTGTTTTAAATCCCGAGAAAGATGGTTTTTGTAGTTCCTTCTCATAATATCTTTTAGTTACCCTAGGTTTTAAGCATCTTAGTGCATTTAAAAATCCCAGTTGATGATTAAAATATTTTAACAATAGGATTCCATTTTGGATTCTGTCCTTAAAGGTAAAGTCAGTACCTCAGTATTGGGGATCTTGGCTTTAAATATGAGAAGCATGTTATATATATTCATGTAAGGAAGAAGCTGATAGGCAAAGTAAATCCTCTTTAAAAACATATTCCACCTGTGTGGAATGAACCTGGTGAAAAACAATAACTAGTTAGTATCACATGCAGAAAGAATGATTACATCCTCCAACCAAAAGGGTTTAAAAAATGGGAAATGCTGTACTTTTTAGAAACAGAATTCAGAGGTGGAAAAAAGTTACTCTTCATCCTGTTCTTCCCATTGGGATGGTTCTGGCCATATTATATACTATAGTAAATTTTAAATGGGCCACATTTTTTGTTTCAGCAAGTTATTATGTAAGATGCTATAAATTATGTATATGTTAAGAGTACTTTAAGAAGAGATCTATATGCAAAGTCGTTTTTGTATATTTAAATGCTTAGCTTTATTTTTTTGTAAAGTGCAGCATACTCTCATATTTGTGTATAATCTTATTGATCAGATGTTTAAAATTATTTCAAATACTTCATTAAAATAATTATTTTACATAAGTAACTTTGCTCAGTCACTGACTTTGAAAACAATTGTCATTAGTAGTCAGTCCCTGAAGTGCTTAAATCTTCTGGGCAGTGAATCTTTCTTGGCTCTGATTGTTAGTTACTTTGGAGCATGGGCATTTGGATTCCAGAAACTCACTTCAGATCCAACTTGCTATAATATATCACTTTCTTGAAATAGTTGTAAATTTGCATGCTATTTGACTCACAAAGTGAAGCATATTTATTAAAGCTTTTCTTGGCCCATCAGGGTTTTCTTACTAAGGTATTCTTTTTCAAAATTTATTTTTGCTATACACTTTTAAACTTCATGTTAAGTGTATCTTACACAGAAAAGAGTAAGTGTGTCTAAGGTATTTTTCCACTCAGTTTGTAAAATGGTGGCTTTGGGGTAGATTTGACCTATTAATGCATTCTCCTGATTCACACAGTATTACCAGTGTTTTCATTCACAAGAATCTATATATACATTTCTTTAGAAATATTAGAAGATCAGGAATTACTAAGTTTACTCTTTTGTATAACAATAATCCACTGGAACAAACCAGTGGCTATCTACTTTAGATCTGGGGGCATGTGTTCACCTCCACCTTCCCTTGCCTGATTCTTTAAGCATTGGACTTTATGACCCTCTACCTTCAATATTTGTCTTGGGTGATGAACAGTAAAAGATGAAAGTGCCAGAAATTCTCCATCTATTTACTATTTTTTTTTTTTTTTTTTTGAGAGACAGAGTCTCACTTTGTTGCCCAGGCTAGAGTGAGTGCCGTGGCATCAGCCTGGCTCACAGCAACCTCAATCTCCGGGGCTCAGCGATCCTACTGCCTCAGCCTCCCGAGTAGCTGGGACTACAGGCATGCGCCACCATGCCCGGCTAATTTTTTGTATATATATTTTTAGTTGGTCAATTAATTTATTTCTATTTTTGGTAGAGACGGGGTCTCGCTCAGGCTGGTTTCGAACTCCTGACCTTGAGCAATCCGCCCGCCTCGGCCTCCCAAAGTGCTAGGATTACAGGCGTGAGCCACCGCGCCCGGCCTATTTACTATTTTTAAGCCAACTTTCTTGAGGCATATTTTACACATAAAATTTGCCCATTTCATTCATTTACTTTTAATATGACTGACCTTTTTTTTTTTTTTTTTTTTTTTGAGACAGAGTCTCACTTTGCTGCACAGGCTAGAGTGAGTGCCGTGGCGTCAGCCTAGCTCACAGCAACCTCAAACTCCTGGGCTCAAGCTATCCTTCTGCCTCAGCCTCCCGAGTAGCTGGGACTACAGGCATGTGCCACCATGCCCAGCTAATTTTTTTTTGTATATATATTAGTTGGCCAATTAATTTCTTTCTATTTATAGTAGAGACGGGGTCTCGCTCTTGCTCAGGCTGGTTTCAAACTCCTGAACTCAAACGATCCGCCCGCCTTGGCCTCCCAGAGAGCTAGGATTACAGGCGTGAGCCACCTCGCTCGGTCATGACTGACCTTTTAACCACTTCGGTACGTGCGTCGACTTTAGCTGACAGCTCTGATATGACTTTCTAATTTTTCATTTATCAAAATAAAATTGTGAACATTTAAAAATAACGTAATAAAAACATATATGTCTATGTTACCTATTCTGATTTACATTACAAGTAAAGCTGCCTATAAAGTAAAACAAGTTTTCAGTGGTTTAAAGCTTTCCTCATCACACAAGAGCAAAACGGACTCGTCGTCAATGCACAGCACAAACTATCGTGTGGATTATGAGTGCCGGCTGGGGGCAAGGCTATGGGCGGCCGGTGAGCTCCGTACCGAAGTGGTTAGATGGTTTTCTGCTGAACATCTTTGAGATTCTTCTTTTTTAAAAAAAGTGAAGTTTAATATTTCTTAATTGCATTTTAGGTAAATTTTGTTATGTTAGAATTTTTGCTAAACTTTTCTTTTTTTCCTATTACATGCCAGTGCAGGAACAAAACTTTGTTTAGAATTAAGACCATTTATACTAGTTATATCATAGTTGCAGCAGAGGATGCATGCAATGTTAAGGCATATTCTTTAGAAAATATGGAACCAGGCTGGGCGTGGTAGCTCATGCCTGTATTCCTAGCACTATGGGAGGCCAAGCCAGGAGAATTGGTTGACCTCAGGAGTTCAAGATCAGTCTGAGCAAAAGTGAGACCCCCGTCTCTACTAAAAATAGAAAAAATTAGCCGGGCATGGTGGCACGTGCCTGTAGTCCCAGCTACTTGGGAGGCTGAAGCAGCAGGATCACCTGAGCTCAGGAGTTTGAAGTTGCTGTGAGCTAGACTGACGCCACAGCACTCTAGCCTGGGCAACAGAGCAAGACTGTCTCAAAAAAAAAAGAATGAAGAAAAAAAGAAAAATATGGAACAAAGATCTCAGGCTGATTAGGTTGGACTTGATCCCTCTGCCTAGGTGTACAACGAACCAACTAAATGTTTATAAAACTTTGTCCTCAACAGTGATTCTGCAGGAGATAAAAGTATAATGTCACATGTTGACACATGACCTAGTGGCCAGTTTTTATTTTGTTTTTAGTATTCCTCTCCTTTCAAACACTTTCATAGCCTCTCTTAACCAACATGATTTTTTTATTTTACACGTGGGTATGAGTTACATCTGATATCAACATCTTTTTCTCTGACTTTTTAGCACCTCATAGTAACTTCATATGTATTTTGTTTGTATTGCATTTGTGCATTAGCTTTTTCACTGAAGTTGTTTCACCAGTTGGAAATTGGTCCTCAGTAGAATATTTTTGCCATATTTTTCTTTTGGGAAATATTGAAAGACTGTCCTATGCAAACGAGAAACCTATTGTTCACCGCCATATACCTAAACACTGGCTGGTAAGGTGAAGGAACAGGTACATAAAGTAATAGGGTCAGAGTCTTTGTAGACTTTGCCATGTTGAATATCTGTGGGAAGAAAATATTCTCAAGGAACTCATTTTTAGGCTTTTGACTTTGTTGGTAAACCTGATAAGAACAATTTTTATTGGCAACTCTTTTAAAATAATAATGTCAGGTGGACATGTTCTCTTATTACAGGTGGTATTGAGGCAATATTGCCTGTGGGTGGGAAGAATCTCTGGCCTCTTACCAGTGTGTGACCTTGGGCAAAGTACTTCACTTGTCTGTGCCTTTGTTTCCTCAACTGTCAACCACTGTACCTACTTGTGAGGTGATTGGAAGGATTTAATTGTCATATGCAAAGCACTTAGAATAGTCCTTTCCATGGGAACAATGGTAGAACCTGTAGTAAACAGTATACAGTCACACATCTCTTGATGACAGGGATACTGTGAAATGTGGGTAATTTGGGGTAATTTTGTTGTTTGAATATCGTAGAGTGTACTCACTCACACAAACCTAGTGGTAGACCCTGCTACACAGCTAGGCTGCATGGTAGAACCTATGGCTCCCAGGCTGCAAACTGTTCATCATGTTACTGTACCAAATACTGTAGGCAACTGTAACACAATGGTAAGTATCTGTGTATCTGAGCATACCTAAATACAGGGTACAATACAAACACGGTATTACAATCATGTGACACCTAACAGTATGTGAGTGGTTGTTAGATTTTGAATGGCATAACTCTACTCCTGCCCATCTCCAGTACTGCATTATATTGATGAAGATCACTGGCTGAATGCCTTGGTGTCTTTAAGAGTTCACAGACCCTGTGGAATTCTTATGTATTGCACTGGGGCTTGGGGGATGGATGGGAGGCTGGAAGGAGAAAGATATGATACTAGAGTAGAGCCATTTGACAGAGTAATTCTCATGTTTGTGGCTTTGCCTAATAAGTTTCCTGTAGGATTGGAAGTGGTGAAGGAGCCATACCATTACTTCCAAGTTTTTAATTGAAAACATTATAGATACGTGGTGAACATTCAAACAGTGTAAAAGGGCATACCAAAATCATTCTCTTACTCTCAGATCACCTCTCCAGATCTGCCCTCCCTAGATGCACCCACTTTTACCAGTTTCATGTATCTTTTTTTTTCCAAAATGCAACATTATGTTTCGACAGTTTCATAGCATAGTCTGTATAGATATACGCTCATAGTTGTATATTCCCCTTTTATTTGCACATGACAGCATATTGATCTATCCTTTGCCATTTTCAAAATCCCATTGTTCCTAATTTAATTTATACCATGTTGAAGGCCAGGAGTCCTGGTAGAATCTTGCTGTAATCTTTGGGAAAACCACACATGAGTTTTTCCTCAAGGGATGTAGTTGCCGATTTTCTTACTATTTTGTAAATTTGACTGCTTTGCTCAAAAGAATCCAGTCATGTCTGACCGTGTGAACACTGTTCCTCTACAAAGAGGCGTCATGAAAATCAACAAGGCGAGTAGAGATTTCCTAAGAGGAGGTAGGAAGAAAAGGAGGTAGGGAGGTAGGAAGAAAAGTCATTTAAGAGAAGGTTTGAGTGTTCCAGTTGTAATTATAAGTAAGTTTCACTGACAGCATTCTCCCTCCATGAGCACTGACATCCTGAAAACCAACCTGCATTTAGGACCATTCCAACCTCTGTAAGGTTTATATTCTTTGTTAAAAATTATGAATAAGAATAGGGATGATCCAAATCGGATGTTCCTGGGAGGACCCCTGATGGGATGGATGCCTGATACCAAAAGTACTCATTTAGCAAACTTGTAAGGATTTTTCTGTACATGAGGGACTATGGGAATGTAATGTATAAGGCACAGTCCACGTCCAGAAAGGGCTCTCTGGTCAGAGAGATGGGATATGTATGTAAACACACTCATGTACAGTAGCACACACTGTTCCACGAAGTGGTGTAAATAGTGGTTCTCAGGGGACCCATAGGAAAAAGATCTTCCAAATGAAACAATTTATGTTGAATAAAGCAATGAATGTTGATCTCAGCTATGAAAAAAGAATGAATAAGATTTTTTAAGTCATATATTCCAGGGTCTTCTAAGGGAAAAGATTGAGAGGCATAAAAGGATAAAGCATGTTTAGTAAAGAGCATGTTTTTGCTGACTATGAGAGTCTCATGAGGGGGAAAATGGCAGATAATTTTGGAAATGTAACATGGGGCAATGAATATATTTGCACTGTCAAAAATTCAGAAAGTGCCGAAGAATATACAGTAAAGTACCCCACCTTTGTTGCTTAGATAAAGTCTTCATAATTTATGTTTCAAAGAAACTATAGAAGAGTTAGAGGAGTTGCCTATAAGCTTTTATCTCCCTCAGAGATTTTCCCTTAACTATAAGAGTGATATATTCTCACTGAAAATTTAGAAAGTAAAAGTATAAGAAATTATGAAAACATGTGGCACTGCTAATATTTTGGTGCATTTCTTTCTAGTCTTTTTTTCTGTGCTAGGTCTGTAAATGTTTTAGATCATGCTGTTGATTCAGCTTTGTGTCTCATCTGTGTACCATTGGAGATGCTGAGAAAAATGAGAAGAAACAACTGGGAGAATAAAACATCGCTTTTGAATTCTGTCCTTCAAAGTGATGTTGAGGCCATGTTTCGCGTTTCCTCAAATAGCATATGAGTTGGTTTAAAATCTTTTCAATTTGTTGTCCTTGGGAATGAAATGAAAGTACCTGTTTAGTCTCATTGTTAGTCACATGGTCCTTTATATGATAAGATAATGTGGAAGGAAAACTGCCACAGTTCTGTGCAAAATGTTTGGCAGATTCAAAGCTAGTTTAGAGATGCAACCCTTGAGGTTTAGGCTGTAGAACTGGTAACTTGAGTTTGTAACATTAGTAGAGGTTTTGCCTCAAGATGAAGCAAAGGTAAGGACTTGCTGCTTGGCTTCTTGACAAAATCTTATGTTTCCGGCCTCCAATTCCCTAAATAGAAGTGTGAAGTCATTGTGCTGGGTGAGGGGGGAGGTTTCCAAGAAACCCTTTTTTTTTGAGACAAAGTCTTACTCTCTTACCCCAGCTAGAGTACAGTGGCATCATCATAGCCCACTGCAACCTCAAACTCTTGGGCTCAAGTGATCCTCACAACTTGGCCTCCCAAAATCCTATGATTACAGGCATGAGCCACTACACCTGTCTAATTTTTCTATTTTTTCTAGAGATGGGGTCTAGCTCTTGCTCAGGGTGATCTTGAGCTCCTAACCTCAAGCAGTCCTCCTACCTTGGCCTCCCAGTATGCTAGGATTACAGGCGTGAGCCACCGCGTCCAGCCAAAACCAAATCAATTGTTAAAGAAGAGGGTGGTTGCCTCTCACACTGAGGGGAGGAAGACCATCGAATAAATGGTGCATCGTGTCTTACATGCCTTCGGCCATTATCAAAAAGCACCCACGGCGCTGGGCTAGACCCTGGTGAAAAAACAGTACAGGCATTACTGTTGGTCTGTATTGAGCTATATCAGCTTTCTAGGGCTGCTGTAACAAATGACCGCAAACTGGGTGGCTGAAAACAACAGAAATTTATTCACAGTTCCGGAGGCCAGAATTCAAAACTCAAGGTGTCAGCAGGGCCGTGCTCCCGCAGAAGGTTCTAGGGGAGGACCCTTCCTTGCCTCTTCCAGCCGCTGTTGGCTTGTGGCAACAGAACTCCAACGCCTGTCTGTCTTCACGTGGTCTTCTCTGCGTCTTTCTGTGTCCTCTCCTTTTGTTATAAGGACACCAGTATTTGGATTTAGGGCCCTCCCTGATCCTGAGTCATCTTGACTCTCAGCTGATGACATCTGCAAAGACCCTATTTCCAAATAAGGTCACATTTTGAGGTTTCGGGCAGACATGAATTTTGGGGCAACACTATTTAACCCACTATAGGAGCCTTACTATATATGACTTTATAGTCCTGATGGCTCTTCTACTTTCTACTTTGGGCTTTAATAATTCACTATTGGTTTTGGGTATGATTGTTCATCCTGGCTCTGGCAAGATAATCTGAGGTTTCAGCACAGCAGGCAGGCTGCTCAAAGTAAGGTCCATGGGCCTGCAGCATGGGCACCTGGGAGCCTGTTAGAAATGCAGAACCCCAGCCCCACCCCAGAGCTGCTCAGTCAGAATCTGCATTTTAACAAGATCCCTAGGTGATTGGCATTGTTAAGTGTGAGATGTATTTATTACTGCACTACCAACCCCCTTCATTTATTTATTTATTTTCTTTCTTTTTTTGAGACAGGGCCTCACTCTGTTGCTCCGCCTAGAGTGCTGCAGGGTCATCACAGCTCACTGCAACCTCCAACTCCTGGGCTCGAGCAATCCTCCTGCCCCGGCCTCCCAAATAGCTGGGACTACAGGCACACGCCACTACGTCCTGCTAATTTTTTCTATTTTTGTAGAGACTCACTCTTGCTCAGGCTGGTCTCCAACTTCTGAGCTCAAGAGATCCTCCCGCCTTGGCCTCCCAGACTGTTAGGATTATAGATGTGAGCCACCACACCTGACTCCTTCATTGATTTTTAGTAAATCTGGGCTTTTCTATATATTAGGTTGGCTTATAACTGCATATTCCTATGGGACAGATCAGATCCAGGCTTAGGAATTTTAAAACTGAATTGAACCTTGGCCATATAGTCATATTTCAGGATGAAAAGTTGAAGCCCAGAGAGATTAGGTAGTTTACCTGAGGACACAGCACTAGAATGCATTTTGATTTATGTGCAATTTCTAGAAACACTGGTAATATATAAAAACAAGAAAAACTTTTATATGCAACCTGGCAATAAGAATCAGTTTCTGAGGCAGATAAGTTAAAGAACTGGGCCTAAACTTGAAGCAACGGACAAATTATCTGAGTGCATACATTAACTGCATTAGAGGCATTAGTGCAGTGGGGGTTGGAAGAAGTCTGAAGGATTGTCTGCCAAAGAGAAACCAACACCACTCTTCCTCCAGTTAGAGGAGCTCACACCCAGGACTTCACTCTACTTGGTTTTACTCTCATAGAAGAGATTATAAAAGTCTGTCTCATTTCTAACATTGCTAAGCAAATTCTCACACCTTTTTTTCCTAAGAGACAGGGTCTTACTATGTTGCCCATGCTGGTCTCAAACTCCTAGGCTCAAGCGATCTTCCTGCCTCACTTCAGCTTCCCAAGTAGCTGGGACTACAGGTGCACGCCACTGCACCTAGCTTCACACGTCCTTTATATTTTGAGTTTCCATTTTGATTCACACAAGTTTTTCATCTAAATCAGACACCATGATAATAAAAGTAATCGTAGTAGTAGCACTGGTAGTAATTATAGTAACTAAAGCATTTTATGTCTATATGAACGAGCTACTTGGGAATTTGTTAAATTGATACACGATTCTGAAAAATTCTGCCATTACAATCTTGAGGGTTTCCTCTGCTGAATTTTCCATTTGATTCATAAATTGATGTCATATTTTAAAATATTTTTCTTATGTTTCATAATGGTCCTTTTTCATTCAATATTCAACCACAGAATATCCATTTTCTAGGGCCTTCAAGATGGTAGAATCATACACATGAACAGAGATTCTAGTACAAGCACCTCATTTTACAGGTGAGGAAAACAATGTCCGTTAATAGTTGTTGGCAAAGTAGGAACTGATGCCAGAAAAACAGCAGGTGTGAATCACCCCCAAGCCAATCCAGTGTTCCCCTGTGGCCATGAAACTGGGCCCAGGAGCTACCTGAGCACCTGAGATCCGGGGCATTTGCTTGGGCCACCTGGGAAAGATTGACCCCTGTTCCCCAATGACAGATCTTAGCATTGATTGACTCTTCCTTCCACGACGGCAGTTTTTTTGTTTTTAAATTGGATACATTTCAACCCACTCTACCATTTTCCCTCCATGTGTGATGCTGCTGCTCTTGCTCCATGGATTTCCTCTGTTCTTGGTTTTGCCGGGCATCCAACAGACACATATTTGGTACCTACTGTGTGCCAGACACTGCATCTCAAACAGTGGATTCCAAGGTAAACTAGACAGACACCCTGCCTCGGGGAGCACCTGTGTAGTAGATGAGACGCCCGGGCCAGCAGCAGATGAGAACGCAGCGTGGTGAAGGCAGTGGGTGCACCAAGAGCTTTGGTGGATTTGCGGTCATTGTTTGCTGCAACTTCTATTTCTTTCACTTTCTGTTTTTTCTTTCAGTTTCCTTGTCTTCTTGAAAAAGTATAAGTGTTTGTCAAATAGCTTAGAGCTAGTAATACCTTTTTTAATTTTGTCATATGCCCATTGTAGGCCAAGCATTGTGACAGGTACACAGAGATAAACCACACCGACTGGGGAGACGCACCTATCACTAAATAGCTACATGGCGCCAGGCACGGTGGCTCACGCCTGTAATCCTAGCACTCTGGGAGGCTGAGGCGGGCGGATCACTCGAGGTCAGGAGTTCAAAACCAGCCTGAGTGAGACCCCGTCTCTACCAGAAATAAAAAGAAATTAATAGACCTACTAAAAATATATATATAGAAAAAATTAGCCGGGCATAGTGGCGCATGCCTGTAGTCCCAGCTACTTGGGAGGCTGAGGCAGGAGGATCGCTTGAGCCCAGGGGACTGAGGTTGCTGTGAGCTAGGCTGACGCCACAGCATCTGAGACTCCATCTCCAAAAAAAAAAAAAAAAATTATAATATGCCAACAGCGCATGCCCAGGCACTCATGGGGGAGAGAATGCCTATTGGAATAAGAGTGGTCCTGGCTCTCAGAGGGTCTCCACTTTGCCCCCTGCTCATGCAAAGACCCACCCACCTTCATCCTCATCCATTGAGTTTGGTCTTTTATAGTTTGCAGGTCTAATACTCAGACATCTCACGGTGGCTCTGCCAGCCTGCCAGGTGCCACCACCGAAGGGACAGCCAGTGGCAGGGCACAGCCCCGCTGCCTAAGTCAGCATGGGGAAGGGGGGCCCTGCTGAGCCCCTGGCCTTGTAGGACCCTGCAGCCTCTTTCTGGAGGCCCTCTCACAGCTCCCCCATCCTCTCCCCCTTTTTGGTGGGATTGGTGGGGGTAGGGTAGGCTGGGGGCGCAGCTCGGGGTTGTCTAGAGAGAGCCTCACATCCGGGCTTGGTCCCCTAAGGCCCCGAACAAGCTGCAAGTGCTGCTTCACTGCAACCCTGCTGGGGGCAACCCGTGTCTGGTTAGAGGCTGGACACTGGTCCGAGGGCTCAGCCAGCAGGACACCCTCCCTGGGCACATGCCTCCTGCCCGCTGGCATGGACCTAAGCGGAGAGGGGCCCACACAAGCCAGAATCAGGGGTTTCATCATCTTTCTTCAGCTCCTCTGGAAGGGAAAGGCTGGCATCAGGAGCCAGCCCAGCTGGGCAGGGCCTGGCAGTCGTCTTCCTGACTGTGGGTGGCAGCACAGGCCACCCTGTGAGTCACAGGCATGCTCCCTGGCTCTTCCCAGAGCGGAGAGGTGGAAACTGAGTGTGGGACCCTCATAATGTGCCTCGTGGAAGCCTCAGCCAGCAGCTTCGATCGTCCCATTTAAGCCTTAATCCCTGGCTGAGCATTTTCGGGTGCATTCTGTAGTAGAAAGACGGCCCAAGCTCTCCAGGCCTTCGTCAGTGGGCTCCTGAAAGCCGCTCTCGCCCGTGTGCAGGTCTGATCTGAGAGCTCACGCTGTCCTCACTGCTGTCACCCTTCTCCCCCCGCGGGTCGTGGCAGAGTGGTGTCCCAGCCACTGCTCCCCAGACGATTGGATGTTGTCTCTCTAGCTGGAAAATGGAGGAGAGAAGACTGGTGTCTTCCCTCTCATCCTTCTGTCCCGGGAGGCCCCATAACCAAGAAGGACAGACCTGTTTGACCTCCAAACCCTTCCACCTGTCACCGCAGCCCCAGCATTTGTACCAGCCCCAGGCAGAGCCCGCTGACCAGCAGCTGGCTCCGCAGTCATTTTGCTGGGAGGACTGGTTTGCTGTCTAGTAACCCAGTCTGTTTGTTGCAGGAGGAGGTCTGAGAGAGGAAATCCCTCCCGAATGTCACCATAGGCTCCCAGGTGAGCCTCGAGGAGGTTATGCATTCGCTGAGTTTGCATTTACAGGGGCGAAGGAGGTTAGGGTCTCTCCCCAGGCCCACGCAGTCCCTGCCGGCGTGGCCGGTGTGATGGCGTGGCCAGCGTGGGGGTCACCGTCCAGGAGGGAAGAGGAGGCCTGAGTTGCAGCCAGTCCATAGCATGCTACTGGCAGGGGGCAGGTGCGGGGCAGAGGCCAGTGGAGCGGCAGCTGCCCCTGCCTCTCCTGGCGGCGCTTCTGTCCCCAACCAGCTCACAGGCCACGGGTCAGGCCAAGTCTCCTCACGGCCCAGAAATGTGGGCCTGAGATCAGGAAGATAAATACATTTCATCTGCACCTGGGCGTGGGCTGCACTCCCAGGAAGGTCCCCAAGGACAGAGCACAAAGGGCAGGGGTGGGGGCCGGTGTGGCCCTGCCGCCAGTGCTCCTATTTTCTTACTCAGCATGTAAACCTGGGGTCTCACTCGTGGACCCACAGCCGCTGCATCCACAGACCAAGGACCTGAGGATTCGCACAGAGGCCGGGGAGGGAGGGTTCATGTCACAGCTCTTGAGCGTCCCTGCTTCTCCCATTCCGCCCTCAGGGATGGTGGAAGGTCCCCAGGGAGGGGAGCAGAGGGGCTCTGGTGGGAAAGACGAAGGACAGGACACGCAGCCTCGCCCACTCTCACCCTCAGTAGCACTCACTCTCCCAAGCACCCTCTGCGTGGGGTGGGGTGGGGTGGGGTGGGGTGGGGGAATCTGTCCAGAGGGGCAAAGCTGGGGTCACTGGGATGATTCAATGTGCAAATGTCCCCCAGAGAAGCTAGGGAGGTGAGGTGCTGAATAAACTAAAAAGTAAGTTAGCGAACAAGCTAGCTTCTTACCAGATCTGACACCTCCTAGATATTTCCCCCTTACCCAGGACAAACGTTCAGCTTTAATTAAGTTTGATGGGAAAAAAAAAAAAAAAAAAGCCGAGCGCCCTCCCGGTAGGAGGCTGCCCTGAGGAAATCTGTCTTTGCGGGGCGGGAGGGGCCGGGTCAGCTGCTCCGCCTCGGCCTCTGGGAGCTCACTTCTGTCCCCTGCTGAACCTCTTCGGGGTCTAAATAAACAAGATCCAACGCCATCCATGAAAAGAACCCTCAGAGTGTCTTTTCATCCTGGATTTAACAATTTCAAACTTTCATCTGATGTTTTTCAGAAGAAGGGGTGAAGGGTCTTAAACTCTTAATTAAAAAACAAAAAAACAGACCGCAGCATCTTCTTTAGATCCTAGGCCTCTGGTCCCGGCCCCCGGAGCCTTTGAGCCCCGAGAGTTTATTGTAAACATCAGTGTCGCCAAAACCCACAACTGAGCGCTGTTACTGGGAAGTGGGTGGATGGGTGGATTTTTATTTTTATTTTTTTAAACTCCGTAAATAACGTGGCTGCTTCTTTCCGCATCTTTACTTTGCATGGGCTCTGAATTTACCCAGCTGGTCAATCTCTTTTATGGTAAATATGTGCCCATTTTATTAAAAGAAAGGCCTCTTAAAATGCAGCTGGTAAGCTTCCTGTTTGCTAGTCCTCGCAGATTCCTTTTGCAACCAAAGCGGGCGTGTTACTTTGATAGTCATATGAAATAACCTTAACTTTGCCTGGGGATATTTATAACAAGACATGCAGAATTATTGCACCATAAAGCCTGCTTCACTGATTCTTGCTGATTAAAAACTTTACAAAGAAAAAAAAAAAGACTAATGTAATAAAAAAACAAAAAGACTCAACAGCTGGAGTTCTGAAGGCAGCCGAGCGGGAGCCGCGGTGGCCCGCCCGCGCCCTTGGCGACAGCGCCTGCGGGCGGGCGCAGCGGGGCAGCTGCAGGGGGCCCTTCCCGGAGGGGCTCCGCCGCGCCCACCTGCGCTCCCGCCCCAAGCCGAGGCGGCGACGCCGGGCTGGGAGGGACCGGCTTGTCTCTGGCACGCCGGAGGCCAGTGCCAACTTCTGCTTTAGGAGAAACGAAGGCAGAGCAATGCCTGGTGTTAGGTGAGGCAAAGACTCCCACCCTGTCCCCGGGCAGGCAGGCCAAACAGGACGGGGACATTTTTAATTGACGCCGGCACCTTGCAAGCATAAGCAGTTGGCAGAAGCTGGCAGAACCTTTATTCTTCCTTCCAAGGTGCCAAGTACCAGGCACATCCTCAAGGGGCCCGGTGGGGTTGTTTACCCCTGGCGCGCGGCCAGGAGCGAACCGGTTTCATCAGGCCCCGAGCAGAGACGCCACGAGCGCTGGCTGGGGCGTCCGGCTTAATCCTCCTGTTCTTTCGGAGCTGCCTTCCCATGGCCGCTCCTATTGTGAGCTCGTCTCTGCGCCCTCGCCCACGGCTTCTCCACCCTCCTCGGCCACACGCGCGCACGCACTCACACACACGCTCACACGTACAGAACCCTTAATCCAGCAGGGGCAGGGATTAGAGAGCTCCCCCACCTAGCTCGGGTGGAAACACTGCTTGCAAAGACAAAGAAAAGCAAAGCCTCAGTCTTGCTCCCGAGGGGCGACCAAAGACTACTGCCACACGTCGCCCCTGATGCGGGTCTTACTCCATGATGGGGCCAGGGAAGGGCTGTGCCGCAGAGGCGCCCCTGACATGCCCATCGCCAATCCTGGGTGACCCTCACCAACCGTGTTTGATATTGGGTAGAACAAAAGAATAATGATTCAGGGAACATTCCCACTGCAACTAAAAAGGCCACTACTCTTCCCGCCTTTGGAATCTGCTGGTTCCTGTCCCTTTCTCTGTCTTCATGAAAGGTAACCCTGTCACCCTGAGCTGTGTGTTTACCATCTCGCCTTTCTTTGCATGTCTATCATGTGTCTTGGTGTCTCTAACTGGAGTGTTCTGTTTGCATGGCTTTGGGATCTACGTGATGGATGAATGTAGGACATAGTCTTCGGCAACTTGCTTCCTGCCAACACCAGGCTCTTGGGAAGCAGGATTTTTGGGTGCAGGTGGGAATCATTCAGTTTCGCTGCTGCCTTGAGTGTTCCATTGAATCGACATCTTAGTTCTGATGGGTATTTGGGTTGTTTTCAGGTTTTTACTATTACAGACTTCCTGGCTATTCTGTGGACATTCAAGACATGTCTCTGTGCAAGACTTACTCCAGAAATGAGATTACTAGATTATACAATATGAACATCTTTAATTTTCCAAAGTGGCTAGGTCAGGCCGAGTGGGGTGGCTCACACCTATAATCCCAGCACTCTGGGAGGCCAAGGCAGGAGGATTGCTTAAGGCCAGGAGTTCCAGACCAGCCTGGGCAACAGAGGGAGAACCCCCCCCCCCAAAAAAAAAAATTAGCCAAATGTGGTGGTGACCACCTATAGTCCCAGCTACTAGGGAGGCTTGAGCCCAGGAATTCAAGGTTACAGTGAGCTATGATTTGGGCCGCTGTACTCCAGCCTGGTTCACAGAGTGAGACCCTGTCTTTCCAAAAAATAAAATAAATAAAAAAGCAAGAAAACAAAATGTCTGGATCAGTCTATATTCTGACAGGCAGGGTAGTAAGTGTACCACTTGTTCCGCATCCTTATCAACACTTGAGACTCCTTTTTTTTTTTTTTTTTTTTTTCAGACAGTCTCACTCTGTTGCCTGGGCTAGAGTACCATGGCCTTAGCCTAGCTCACAGCAACCTCAAACTCCTGGGCTCAAGTGATCCTCCTGCCTCAGCCTCCCAAGTAGCTGGGCCTTCAGGCATGCGCCACCATGCCCGGCTAATTTTTTCTATATATTTTTAGTTGGCCAATTAATTTCTTTATATTTTTAGTAGAGACAGGGTCTCACTCTTGCTCAGACTGGTTTCAAACTCCTGACCTTGAGTGATCCTCCCACCTCAGCCTCCCAGAGTGCTAGAATTACAGGCTTGAGCCACCACGCCCGTCCCCT
Source organism: Microcebus murinus (assembly GCF_040939455.1). NCBI lineage: Eukaryota > Metazoa > Chordata > Mammalia > Primates > Cheirogaleidae > Microcebus > Microcebus murinus. The sequence continues at coordinate 42,149,132 of NC_134120.1, read as the reverse complement.
TTGCAATCTTTATAGTTTTTCTTTCTTTTTTTGTGCTCCTCTGTTGGCATCTCCAGTAGAAAATGGAGCAGAAGTAGTGACAGTGGACACATTTGTCTTGTGCCTGATATTAAAGGGAACAGGTGTGATGTTTCACCACTGATGACGATGTCTGCAGATACTTTTTTTTTGTCTTTAACAATGGAAATTTAGTTTGTCACAATTCTATAATATAGAAATCTCACACTAAGTTGTTGGTTGGGGGTGTGTCCTCTGAGGTCTCATATCTTGGCTTATTCATGTCCAGCTTCCCTCTCTGTGTCACAGGGTCTTCTATTGGGTTTCTGAGTACTAACTGATTCTTCATCAGTCCAGTCTTTTAGTATGATGGCTCACCTCACAGAACTCAATCCTAATTACATTTTTAAGGACCATATGTCCAAATACAACATTCTGAGGAACCAGGAGTTAGAATATTATTATATAGATTTTTGGGAGAGGATATAATTTATCCCCCCCAAATATACTAATCTCCTACAGAAGACAGACTCACAGAAAAAGCATTACTGAGTGAAAAGGTATGCCTACATACATTTTAATACCTACAGGCAGATTACTTTCCAAAAGTGTTGTGTGAAATATTCTGCCACCAGCAGTTTCTAAATGTAGTCACTTCTCTGCATCTAACCTCCCCTGAATATCAACTTTTAATTTTTTTGCCAATCTGGTGTCTCTGTATCAAATAGATCATCAGATACTTTTTACTGAGCTGCAGAAGCTCCTTTATATCCTTAAGTTGTTCAGAATTTTTTGCTTTATTTTTTTAAATCATAAATGGATGGAGTATTCTAAAAGCTACTTTTTTTCTACTGTAATTGAGAGGAAGACAAGACTTTTCTCCTTTACCTCTATTAATAGAGTAAATTACATTAATTGATTTTTTTAAATGTTTATGACCGACTAGGTCATAATGATTTTATACCGTGCTGGGGCTGTTAGTGCCCTGGTCATCTACTGCTGTATAACAAACTCCCCTCAAAGCTTAATTGTTGAAAGCAACATCGTTTTATTAGAACTACAATTTTGCAGGTCAGGAATGTGGGCAGGACTCAGCTCTCAATATCCCTGCTCCCTAAGGACTCGTTGAGGCCACTTCGTGGTATAGGATGGCAGATGGGCTGGTCTGGCAGGTCCAAGACAGCTTCACTCACATGTCTGCCTCGATAGAAATGGCTGATAAACTGGAATTGCCTGGGACTGTCACTGCAGCGCCAGCATGTGCCTCCCCAGCTGGCATTCTCAGGATAGTCCTCTTACCCTCAGCTCAGGCTCCTAGACAGTGTCCTGAGAGACTAAGGCAGAAGCTGCAAGCTTCTCACTAGCCTCGAAGTCATTCAGTGCCACTTCTGTCACGTCCTATGATTAAGTACTTCCCTAGAGCCAGTCCAGATTCAAAAAGAAAGTAATTAGACTCTACGTTTCTGTGGGAAGAGTAGCAAAAAATGCGTGATCATCTTTAATCTGCCGTCGTTAGCTAGTAGTTTATGATTTTTACACCTATTTATGATTTTTTTTTACAGCTGCTGGCTTTGCCACCAAAGTTATTGCTAGCCTCATTAAAATGAGATGGTGAGTCTTACCTATTTTTTTCTCTATTCTGAAATAATTTAAGACCAGTTTCATTCCTTGAATGTTGATAGAACTTGCTAGTAAAATCATCTGAGCCTGATGTTCCTTTTGTAGAAATATTTTTAAACTATCGATTTAATTTATTTAATGGTTATAGGACTATTTGAGTTTTCTGTTTTTTCTTGAGTTTGCGATGGAAAGTTACATTTATCTAGTAATTTGTCCATTTCATCTACATTTTCAAATTTTTTATCTTATCTTCTGTTTCTTTTTCTTTCCTTTTTTGTCTTCTTTTATCTTTTTTAATATTCACTTTCTTATTTTAACTTTTCATTTAGAAAAATTTAAACTCATATAAAAGTAGAGAAATATCTCTCAGCTTCAACAATGATCAACAAATTTTGTCTATCCTCTGTACCTTCCCCATAACCCACACTGGATTACTTTTAAGCAAAACCAAGACATATAATTTTATCCATACATTCTTCAGTCTGTACCTATAATATTTAAAAGGTATTTTATAAAACAAAACCATGTTACCATTATACCATCTTTTAAAATGGAAATTTTTTAATATCATTAAATACCTGATCAGTGTGTAAATTTTCCTAATTGTCTCACAAAAAAAGTGGGTTTTTTTTTCTTTCTTGGTTTGTTTGAATTGGATCCCACAAGGTTCTCTCGTTCTTTCTTCTTTTAGAGTAAACAACATTATTTTTTAAATCTCATTTTCCTCTTATTAGCTTGGAAATTATATAACTTATTCTTTCTTACTATTCTAGAAATTCTAACTTATCAAAGTCTGAAGTTAATCAGAATTTTTTCTCCCTTTTTTTTTTTTTTTGACAAAGTCTCACTTTGTTGCCCAGGCTAGAGTGCCGTGGTGTCAGCCTAGCCCACAACAATCTCAGACTCCTGGGCTCAAGTGATCCTCCTGCCTCAGCCTCCCAAGTAGCTGGGACTACAGGCATGCACCACCATGCCCGGCTAGTTTTATATATATATATATATATATATATATATATATATATATATATATATATGTTGGCCAATTAATTTCAATTTCTTTCTATTTATTGTAGAGACGGGGTCTCGCTCTTGCTCAGGCTGGTTTCGAACTCCTGACCTTGAGCAATCCGCCCACCTCGGCCTCCCAGAGATTTTCTCCCTTTTTGAACAGTATTGGGTTCGGAACACTTTAAATCCTATCAAACCCCTCCCCTAATCTCAGATTATATGCTAATAGTGTCTTATATTTTGGTTCTAATTTTTAACTCTAAGACTTTATTATTATCTTGTACCATAAACATTTGTTTGGGTTTACCCATGTATTTATCACTTTTTTCTGCTCATCATTCTTTCTTTCATCTCATTTTTTCATATGAAATCATTTTTCTTCAGCCTAAAGCATAACCTTTAGAATTTCCTTTGTGAAAGTCCTTTGGGGGGAAACTCTGTTTTTCTTTATCTGAAAATGTCTTTGTTTTGTTCTCATTCTAGAAACATTTTTCAGTGTGTCTACAATATTAGGTGGATGATTATTTTCTCTCAGTATGTTAAAGATGTCATTCTGCTGTTTTCTGGCTTCCTGCATTACTGCTAAGAAGTCACCTATCTGTCTAATTATTGTTCCTTTAGGTATTCTGTCTTTTTTCTTTTGCTGCTTTTAAGATTTTCCTCCATTTTTTTTTTTTGGTGTTAAAATAGTTTCATTGTATCTGAGTGTAGATAATGATGAAGGTGAAGGTGATAATGATGATTTTAACTTTTATTTATCCTAGTTGGAATTTTTTTAGACTTCCTAAATCTATGAATTAGTGTCTTCTATCAGTTCTGGAATTTTTTTCATCTCTTGAAATATGATATTCCTCATCCTTTCTTCCTTATTCTGGAATGCCAGTTATACATATATTAATTTTCCTAATGCTTTTCATGTCTTTTAAGCTATCTTCCATATTTTCTATTTCTTTGACTCTCTGTGATACATTCTACCTGATTCTCCAGAACTATCTTCTAGTTCACAAATTCTCTCTTCACCTGTGTCTAATCTGCTGTTAAACTCAACTTCTCAGTTTTGCATTTTAATTATAATTTTCATTTCTTGAAATTGTGTTTGGTTCTTTTTCACATATGGTCATGTATAGTCCCTTACTCTTTTAAATTTCTTATTTTATCTTTTAAAATATATCAAATATTTATTTCATATTTTGCGTCTAAATTCCAATATCTGAAATCTTCATGGGTCTGAATCTTCTATCTTTTTCTCCTGTTTATACTCAATTACAATTTGTTTCCTTGTGTATTTTGTGATACACTAACTTTTACTAAGTTTTCAGTCACTTACCTACTTATTTATTTATTTATTTAGCCAAACTCATCAACACTCTTTAGATATCAGCATTGTTAATTATTTTCCATGGGAGGAGAGGTCAGGGTATCTTCTCCATCATTCTTCCAGAATTTAAGGCCATCTCTCATTACTGCTCCAGTTCCTATTCCCAGAGTGCTAACTCTAGACAACGTTCTAGGAGTTTCTAGCTTCAAAATAGCCCACCTGACTGCTTTGCAGTCCCTGTCTCCATTTCTTTCAGATCCATCTGATGGTTGTCTGCTACTTGAAATCTTTTCCTCTTGGTCTGCACCCCTGGCCCTCTGCTTTCAGAGGATCCTCTGTCTTTCTACAAGTACAGTGAGACCATGAGGTGTGAGTTCTCTCATTTTCTACCCTCTCTACAATGCCTCTTTCTCCTGTCTACTTATTTTTCCCTCAAGTCCCGTTTGGAGAATTGTCCCTCCTTTCCAAAGCCAAATCCTCTATCCCTGCTATGGATTCCATCTCAGCAGCTGGAATTTCTCCTCTCCTGCACCCTTTCTTTGCATCTTTTGTCAATTATATTCTTGCTAATTTTTCGACGGTGAGTATAGTACTTTCTCTTCTGTGGTGCCTTTTGAGATGTCCTTTCCCCTTTATCCCAAATTGCCTCAATGAACTCCAAGATCACTTTATTGTTGACTTCAACATTAATGTAGGACCTAGTTGGCATGCAGCATTGCTATTTGCATAACGATCCTCTCCTCTAGAGATTGTGAGCTCCTGAGAGAAGTCACTGTTTTCTGGACTCTTTCTCACCATGCTATTTCTTACCGTGCTAAACACAATACTTTGCACATAGTGGCTCGCTGTAAATGCTATTGAATTAACAAATGATTCTCTTCTTTCCTTCCCTAGAATGCAATCTCGTCAACAATCTCTTTTTCTTATTTGGTCTTCATCTCTACTAGATCCTTCCTTTCTGTGGTCAGACATTCAAGTATTTTGGAACTTGAAGGGAAAGAAAAATATCTTTGCTTAAGCCTGCTATTTCCCTTTTTATCTTTTCCCTTCTAAATATCTTAAACATATGGTCTGTGACTTGTGTCTTCTTTCTTTACCCTGCATCTTTCTTTAACCATCTGTAGTCTGACCTCCGCTTTCGCCACTCTGCTTAGTCTAACCTTCCTAAATGCAAAGTTTCCTTCTGATGACCACCACGTCCCCTCCTGGGGGGGGGGACCATGCACCCCTGCTGGCAAAGCACCCTCTGACCCTGCGGAGCTGGTCTCCTGCACTCTGACCACTTCCCTCCATGCCTCCCCTCCACCCACCCCTGCTCTCAGCTCCAGGCTTACCTGTCGGTGCTGAGGGTCCCACCACCTTTGTGACTTCAACTGTCATGGAGGGACTGCTTTTCACACTTGATTCTTCTTCCCTAATCTCTTCTAACCCTAAAGTCTTGGATCCCTAAATCCTTCCCAGACATTTTCATTTGATGTTCCTATGCTTAAGATGGTTCCTTTTCCTAAATTTTTTTCTTTTTTTTTTGCATTCATCTCTTCCGTCACCTCTTGCCTCATTTAGGCTCAAAAATCTCTGTTTTGTTTAATCCTTCCCAATTCCTTGCTCCCTTCTTCCTCACACCCTGTGAAGGTGGTTCTACCTCCATGAAATCTCTTTCCCTTCCAGTTGAGGACTCGCCCTGCCTCGCCAGCCTCTTTCCTTTCTCATCCTTTTGCACATCATTGCCTAATATTCTAAAAATTCCCCTGGTGGTCTATGGGAAAAAATTATGGATTGTGGAATCAGACAAGCAAGGACTTGGATCCCAATTCCACTACTGACCGGCCGGGTGTGTTACTTCCCCCAGTCTGTCAGGGCGATATCACTCATCATGTAGGATTTTATGGAGATGATATAACAAAGTCATCTTTCTGTATATATTTTTTTGTTTTTTTTTTTGTTTTTTTTTTGAGACAGAGTCTCGCTTGTTGCCCAGGCTAGAGTGAGTGCCGTGGCATCAGCCTAGCTCACAGCAACCTCAAACTCCTGGGCTCAAGCAATCCTTCTGCCTCAGCCTCCCAAGTAGCTGGGACTACAGGCATGCACCACCATGCCCAGCTAATTTTTTCTATATATATGTTAGTTGGCCAATTGATTTCTTTCTATTTATAGTAGAGACGGGGTCTCGCTCTTGCTGAGGCTGGTTTCGAACTCCTGATCTCGAGCAATCCGCCCGCCTCGGCCTCCCAGAGTGCTAGGATTACAGGCATGAGCCACTGCACCCGGCCTATATTTTTGTTTTTAACAGATGAATAAGCAGTTTTGGAGCAATTAAGTAATTTCCCCAAAGTCATAGTCTATAAAGCAAGGCAGAGTTTTTCACATATCTCACAGGACAAGGTGAATGTAAGCTTTTAATTAATCTATATTAATCAATGATCCCATATTCCTAGTGTCCTGAAATGAATTCTAGATTCACGAAGTTCTTCAGGAGCCTGAAGACACTGGCTGGGACGGGGCTGGAGCAGCTCCAGGTAAACATGAGGGGCTGGGACTGGAGTGAAGACAGTGAGGCAGTGTGGGACTGGCCTGGTCAGCACACTCGCAGGCCGGAGGGGAGATGGGGAGGAGAGAGGATGGCATCCAAAGAATCCCTGGACAGCACGACTGTCACCAGAAAATGAGAAAGGATGTGCAGCTCTTTGTGTACTTTTAGGCTGTGAGTGGATTTAATCCTTTTCTGCCCGGGGCACTTCACTCTTCACGAACGTCTTGGGGATTTGGCCCATTGTGAGAATTGTGAGATCCTGGTAATACTAAAGCTCATTTTATAAGGTTGGCGGCCATTTCTTTTGAACCATCCATCTCGTCCTTTAAAGCAATGAGAATGATCGCTTTGAAAAATGCCCTTTCATGAAGAGAAGTGCAGTCATGGAAAGCACCCAGATAAAATTCGGGATCCCCCCTTCTGCCTCAGCCCTGGATGCGGGAGAGACTATAGCCTCACGCTGAAGACTCTCTGATTGACGCTCTGGTGGAGCAACTCGAGAAAAAAGACAGAAAATGCACCTTAATCCATGACACCACCCTTTGCTTTGCCACTTGGGGTCCTGTGTCCAGCTTCAATATGGCAGCAGTGTGGCTACAACCTACTTGCCCGAGTTCTCCTCATGGCTGGGAACTGTGTTTTTCTCTCTGCCTCATACTCCTGAGATCAGTGGCTCCTGCTGACCATCCATGTAGGACTCCCCGGGGAAAGCATTTTGTGGTGAGTTTTGTTTGGAGAATGCTATATGTCATTACCCCCTTCTTCAGATTCCCAGTGAATATCGGAAGTTGCAATAAAGACTGTTTTCGACAGTTGATTTTATTGTTTATTACCACAGTACTAGCTCTGAAGGCCCAGGTCATATCCTGCAAGAGTAGGGCTTATGGAGTTCCAGAAGCTTCTCTCCTCAGAGTCTCTCACCTCTAGCCTGAACTTTAATTGTCCTGGGTTCAAGGCCAACCTCTCCAGCAACAGCAAGCACAGGGTCTAGGGCCCATGGATATGTTTTAATTGAAAATTATTTTTTTTTTTTCTTTTTTGAGACAGAGTCTCGTTTTGTTGCCCAAGCTAGAGTGAGTGCCGTGGTGTCAGCCTAGCTCACAGCAACCTCAAACTCCTGGGCTCAAGCAATCCTTCTGCCTCAGCCTCCTGAGTAGCTGGGACTACAGGCATGCACCACCATGCCCGGCTAATTTTTTCTATATATATTAGTTGGTCAATTAATTTCTTTCTATTTATAGTAGAGACGGGTCTCACTCTTGCTCAGGCTGGTTTCAAACTCCTGACCTCGAGCAATCTGCCTGCCTCGGCCTCCCAGAGTGCTGGGATTACAGGTGTGAGCCACCACGCCCGGCCTGAAAATTCTTTTAAAATCAGAAGAAAAAATGAATTTCAGTCATCTATATAATATGTGATATATAAATCCAGCCTGGGTTATATTTGTCTTCTGCTATGGTTTGAAGGTTTGTCCCCTCTGAAACTCATGCTGAAACTTGATCCCCAAGTTTAAGGGGTGGTCTTTAAGAGGTGACTGGATTATTATGCGGGCTTTGTCTGCATGGACGGATTAGTCCATTCTTGGATTAACGGGTTAATGGATTAACGGGTTATCACAGAGTGGGACTGGTGGCTTTATAAGAAGAGGGACAGGCCCCTGGGCTAGCATGTTAGCATGCTCGGCCCCCTCAGAATTCTGCTGAGTCCCCGGCAGACATAGCAGCCCCTCGAATTTAGACTTCTCCGCCTCCATACCCATAAGAAATAAATTCCTTTTCTTTATAAATGGTCCCGTTTCAGGTAATCTGTTACAAGCAACAGAAAACAGACTAGGACATCTTCATACCAATGCCATGACAAAAGATATGTTTAATATTTTTTAATGGAAGAAGGGGCTCCCGGAAGCAAAGCTGCCTTGGGCCCCCAAGGTCACCACGCGGCTCTGCGTGTCCAGCACTGCCTGTGCCGTTGGGCACAGCTTCTGCCCTCGGGTTCCATCAGCAGCAAGAAAGTAAGCCGGATATTTTAGATGTCTGAGTGGGTGGGAAAAGTGTTCCCTGATTCCCCATCTTCCAAAACAGGCCTAAGGGAGAACTCGGCATTTGACAGCGGCTTTAGGGAGGGAGGGCTGCTCTGATTGCTGACCCCGTCACGTAGGCACGTCTTCAAAGGAGCCTGCCCACGGAGCAGGGCGCTAGGTGGCCAGTGAGCCCAGGCTGGCACCATTTCCCTTGGGTAAGCGCATGGGAGCCACCTAGCCCTCCGGGTGAGGCGTGGAAGGGGGTGCATGCTCCCCTTTCCGTAGAACAAAGGCCCTCTCATGTCCTGGGGACCCGGCAGCTCTCAGGAGTCTCTGCACAGCGAATGTCTACCATGCAAGCTTAGTTTGTGCATTTATTTATTATTTATTTGAGACAGAGTCTCGCTTTGTTGCCCAGGCTAGAGTGGGTGCCCTGGCATCAGCCTAGCTCACAGCAACCTCAAACTCCTGGGCTCAAGCAATCCTGCTGCCTCGGCCTCCCGAGTAACTGGGACTACAGGCGTGCGCCACCATGCCCGGCTAATTTTTTCTATATATATCAGTTGGCCAATTAATTTCTTTCTATTTATAGTAGAGACGGGGTCTCGCTCTTGCTCAGGCTGGTTTCGAACTCCTGACCTCTAGCAATCCGCCCGCCTCGGCCTCCCAGAGTGCTAGGATTACAGGCATGAGCCACCGCGCCCGCCCTGTGCATTTATTTTTTTCAAGAAAATTCCTCATAACCTCTGGATTTGTGAAGTGTGTGTTAAACGGAAAGGGTTCCCCATGCCTCACGGGTAAATTCTCCAGCGCCCTGCATCCTAGGGCATCAGGTGCCTTGGGACAGATGTCCCACAGATGTCATAAAACTCCTCTGAGGTCAAGTGCAAGGGGCCAACAGTGCAGCGGGCACAGGGAGGCAGCCTTGTGTCCCTGCAGGGGCCTTGGGCGAGCACCTAGGTGACAGATTAAGGTACCAGCTCCAGCACTTCCGGCTGTGAGGAGGACAGGAGGGTTTTTCCAAGCACTGTCTGGATGGCAGCATGTGGGCAAAATGCGCTACAGGAATTACGTGTTTTAACCCTCACCGAAACCGTCTAAGGGAGGCAGAGGAGGAAACTGATCTTCAAAGAGGTTGTGGACGGACATGCTGAATTGTCCAATGGATGACCCTCGAGTTGCCTGGCAGCTTCCTGCTTGCTATCTCCAAGTCCCGGGCAGCTGGCGTTCCCAGCCCTCCGTGAACACCCACATCTATGCTCGCACTGCCCCGCACCCCTGCACGAGAGGGGCACCCTTAAAGTTCCCTTTATACCCTCGAGCACAGGCATGGCCCACCCTGCGGTGCAGTGGTCTGGGCTGGATGCCCAGAGAGTGCAGGATAAACCCAGGCCCCCTCCTGCCCATGACATGCAGCCTGGCCCAAGCAACACTATGTGGCTGCCTGTGCCCCTCAGTGTCACCAAGCTCAGGAACTGTTCCCAAGGTCACATAGCCAGCAAGGGGCAGAGCCAGGCTTCAAACCAGGCCAAGTGATTCCAGAACCCGTGTGTGCCTAACCACTGCATTCTCCCCTAGCTCCGTGTCTTCTTCCCAAACAGCCTGAATAACCCTTGCCTTGGCCTTCTCACCATCCTTCTGGGAAGGTCAAGTGAGATAATTCATGCAAAAGCACTTTGTACGTGACAGGCGCTCTGCTTCCTGGCTTAATAACCCTCCCCAGCCCACTCACACCTCTGTATTTTCAAATTCCTTAGTGAAGGGTTGGTTGTGTTGTCTTGATTTGGGGCAGTAATGGTTTCTGGAAAGTAAAGTTATTGATAAGTGCAAGTTCAAAGCCCTTGAGGGGGTTGCATTTCAACATGGTATAGTGATGGGGAGATAGAAGGCTGGTAGGATCTCCAGTTTCTAGTTGGTCTCCCTTCCTCTCTCCTTTTCTTCCTTCATCTTTTCTTTAATTTCTTTCCTCCAGCAAATATATTTATGAAGCTGGCACCGTGCTGAGCTGTCACAGTCCAGGGCTCTGTTCTGGGCACTGGGCAGTCTAGAATGACTGCCAGCAGATCAAGCAGCTCCTCCCAGAGGCTGGGAGAAGGGTTCAAGGTGAGTGGGTGGGGAGGATGGCCCCAGCCTGGTCTTTCATATAGAACTCTGAAATGTGGTGTGATCTATTATTTTTACCAGTTATTCTAAATATAGACCTCTGTGCAGAGATAAGATAGAAAGGTGAGGAATGAGGAGGAAGGGGGTAATAGAAGGTCACAAACAGCTCTTCCTGAAAAGTCACTCATCGAGCTGGACTTTGGGGTCTTTTAAAGGTTGGCGTTAGATCCTTAAGTCCGGTGCCACCCAAAGCTTCCACCAAGTGGCCCTAGAGGCAGAGGAGAGTGAATCACTGTCCCTGAAGGAGACTCTGACTGAGCCTGAGGCTGCCAGACACAAGGGAGATTTCTTTGAAGTATCTTTTGTGGCTTAAAGATTAATGTAATTTTGGCATGCTTTTCATAACACAGCTGTTTGTTTTAATATTAAAAATGTCCCCCCAAGAGCACACATATTGTGTGGTTCTGTTCCTATGAAAGGTTCAGAGTGAGCAAATCTATGAGCACAGAAAGTAGATTAGTGGTTGCCAGGGGCGGGGAGGGCTGGGAAGGGAGGCGATGGTCATAGGGGTTTCTCCCTTTGGGGGTGACAAAAATGATCTAACATTGATTGTGGCGATGCTGGCACAACTCTGTGAATATACTAAAAACCACTGAATTGTACACTTTAAACGGAGGGGATTGTATGAGGTGTGAATTATATCCCATAAAGGTATTTAATAAAATGGAAAACCGTTACTTCCAATATTCAAGTAAAATTGGCATTCTGGGCCGGGCTCGGTGGCTCACGCCTGTAATCCTAGCACTCTGGGAGGCCGAGGTGGGTGGATGGCTCAAAGTCAGGAGTTTGAAACCAGCCTGAGCGAGAGCGAGACCCCGTCTCTACTATAACTAGAAAGAAATTAATTGGCCAACTAATATATAGAGAGAGGAAAAAATTAGCCGGGCATGGTGGCACATGCCTGTAGTCCCAGCTACTCGGGAGGCTGAGGCAGAAGGATCGCTTGAGCCCAGGAGTTTGAGGTTGCTGTGAGCTAGGCTGACGCCACAGCACTCACTCTAGCCTGAGCAAAAAAGTGAGACCCTTTTTTTTTTTTTTTTTTTTTTTTTTTTTGAGACAGAGTCTCGCTTGTTGCCTAGGCTAGAGTGAGTGCCGTGGCGTCAGCCTAGCTCACAGCAACCTCAAACTCCTGGGCTCAAGCAATCCTGCTGCCTCAGCCTCCCGAGTAGCTGGGACTACAGGCATGCACCACCATGCCCGGCTAATTTTTTATATATATATATATTAGTTGGCCAATTAATTTCTTTCTATTTATAGTAGAGACGGGGTCTCGCTCTTGCTCAGGCTGGTTTCGAACTCCTGACCTTGAGCAATCCGCCCACCTCGGCCTCCCAGAGTGCTAGGATTACAGGCTTGAGCCACCGTGCCTGGCCCAAAGTGAGACTCTTATCTCCCTTTATTGAAAGGGAGGGGTTAGGGATGAGTGGTTGTGGGCACAGATGGCAGCATGAGCTATTTCACTGAGGAGGTAGGTGTTTGGGCGACACGTCCCAGAGACGACCCCAACAGGGAACTCTTTTTTTAAAAATTTTATTCATTTATTTATTTTGAGACAGGGGCTCGCTATGTTGCCCATGTGGTCTCTAACTCCTGGGCTTAAGTGATCCTCCACCTCTGCTCCCTGAGTAGCTGGGACTACAGGTGCTCACCACCACGCCCAGGGAAGGAAACCTGGGGAGGTGAGACAGGGCGGTCACACTTTCCCTGCCTGCCCACTGATTTGAATTCAGACATCTTACTATCTTTTAATTAGATCCATAAGATTAAATTTAAAATGATCTGCTTGTCTAATCTAGTATGTTTAAAGCACTTTTAAAAATCTGCAGAACCCTTTATTCAAAAGAAATAAAAATCCATAAATCTAAGAAAAGCAGAACTGGGAAAAAAAAAAAGGGCTTCTTGGAGGATGAACTACCCAGAGCCCCAACCCCTAATAGTTCTGGAAGCCCTTGAAAATTCTAGAATTCCTCTGAAAACTACTGATGTAGTCTCTCATTTCCCACGTGAGGAAATGAAATAGAATAATGGTAATCATGCTTATATTTTATCAAGGTCTTACTATGTACTCATCTTTTTGTCTTCCCAATGGCCCCACAAGACCAGTGTGATTTTCTTGAACTGTCAGAAGAGGGATGTGAGACTCAGGGAGGTTAAGGAACTTGCTCCAAGCCACCCAGGGCATGTGCGCAGGGACAAGGGCCATATACCTAGGACCATCTGGCTGCAAAGCCAGCCCTGGGCCAAGTCCTCAAAAACAGATTTCCCACCAGACCTGGATTCTGTAGGAACAAGAACTTAATGGAAACTTGATGTGGAATTTTTTTTTTTTTTTCAACCTCCAAAAGGGCCACCTTTCAATGACACCTACTTTGAGCAGCAGAAGGCCTTGTTTTGGTGAAATTCAATGGGCTATGTGGCTTTTGGTGTTGCAGAGGAGATGTTGGCAGTTTGCCCGTGACAGAAGAAACGCAGGCCAAGTCACTCTGAAGCTATGGCGGCAAGGACCAGGTGACTGCATCCCTGATATAGGATCATGCAATGGCTTAGAGGGACTTCCACCTGGCAGGTGGCATGTAGGAAAGTCAGCATCATAAAAAGTCAGGAACTTTGGAAGCATCCAGTCCAATGTCTTCATTTTACAAATAAATAAAAAAACTGTAGGATGGTGTGGCAGAAAAAGGAGGAGGAGGAGGAGGAGGAAGAGGAAGTGACCATGTCCCAGTGAAACCAGAAGCCCCTGCAGCGTGGTGGCACTTGTAGGTGGGCTAGGAGTGCCAGTCACGGCGACCACAGCTCACTCATCCAGCAACTGTCAATCAGCACTTACGGCTCGCCGAGCACTGTTCTGGGCTGTGGGACTCATGTATGAACAAGACCTACAAAGGCTCCTTCCCCCGTGGGGCTCACAGCCTACTAAAGCAAGACAGGCATGACGCAGGAATCATACAGTGGTCTTCAAAGTCTGTCGATCATGTATTCCAGGAGTGCAAAGTTTCTGATAGTGTTCCTCCAATGTAAGTCCGTCTACTTATTTCTAAATTATATGTATGCGCTTGTATACTATATTATGTATATTTAAATCTACCCCTAAAATAGAAAATATTAAAATAAATAAATAGAAGTTCTAATTTGTTTTCCTCTCCCCAGTTAGATTGCGTTCTAAATTCGATTTAAAGCACTCGCTTTGGAGAGCTCTGAACCAGTCAGCCAACCCACAAGCTGGAAAATTTAGGAACCCTGAGGACAGATGTTAAGTTTTAGGTTAAAAGAGGACTGAGTTACAGTCTTCTTTTCTAATTTATTTATTTATTATTATTATTATTTTTTTTTTTTGAGACAGAGTCTCACTCTATTGCCCAGGCTAGAGTGCCATAGCATCAGCCTAGCTCACAGCAACTTCAAACTCCTGGGCTCAAGCAATCCTTCTGCCTCAGCCTCCCAAGTAGCTGGGACTACAGGCATGTGCCACCATGCCCAAGTAATTTTTTTCTGTATATTTTTAGTTCCCTTAATTTGTTTCTATTTTTAGTAGAGATGGGGTCTCACTCTTGCTTAGGCTGGTCTTGAACTCCTGACCTTGAGCGATCCTTGTGCCTTGGCCTCCCAGAGTGCTAGGATTGCAGGTGTGAGCCACTACATCCGACCTTATTATTATTATTTTTTGAGACAGAGTCTAGCTCTGTCGCCTGTACTAGACTGCAGACCATCATCGTTCCTAGGATGGTCTGGCTGGACGTTTGGCGCTTGGGATGCAGTGTATGCAAGGCAAAGGGAGTTTTTGCCCTCCGACCTGCAGTGGGCTGCTTTGACTGACTGTGCCTGGCCTAAGCCAGCACTGCTTCAGGTTGTGTCTTTGGAGAGGGGAGGAGGTGGGCTAGATCCGAACTGGTTGCAAAATGTGGTAGACAGGGTGAGAGCCACAGCAGGCAAGAAAAGAAGAGATGGGAGAATCCAGGCTGGAATTGAGGCAGATGTGACAGGTGACTATGAGGAAAAAAGGTAAGTGCCTCCCCCAATTCCTAAACATGGGGGGGAGAGATGGGACCTCCTGCTTTGTGGAGGTTGAGACCACACTCATTTCAATCGAATGCTTTAGGACAAGGTGAGCCCCAAAGTGGGATCCCTGGTGCACATGGGAACATTAGGGTGTCATCGTTATCTATAACCTTCAAATGACTCAGGGTTCGGCGCTGGGGAGGATGAGGTTTCAGGCGGGGACGGGAGAATGTCACACACAGCAAGGAGGCTACACGTCCCAGGGTGAGGTTTCCTCGGGTGGCTGAGCCCCTGCCCGCGGTGGACCGGATCACACACCCTGCTCCCCCTGCCCGCCTCAACTTAGGATAAAATTACACATTTCCAATTACAGAGCTGGTTACAAATCGATACAAAGGTGGGAGACACAGATCATTTTTCTCATGCAAGTCACCGTTTTCATTAATTTTTCATTAGCGCTGCCTTTGTTTCGCTATCCATCACCCGGGGAGCTGCCGGCTGCATGTCGCCGAGTGCGCGCGTTCCCGGGATTCGGGAGATGCTGGTGATAAAGCCAGCCGTTGAGTGCCCGTGACGCCTGCCTGCGGAACAGGTGACTGTTTTCAGATCACTGTGTTCGTTAAAATGTGCTTAAAAGCAGCCTGTGTCCACTCAAGAAAGCCCGGCCCTGCTTCTGTGGTGGAAATTCTTATTTGTAGAATAAGCACAAGTTGCGATTATATCACATTTATTTTCAGGGGTGTAGTGAAGGCAATCTCTGCGTGGATGCCTTTGGTGCTGATGGGTATTCCGGGTCCCCCGGCTGGAGAACTTTACCACGAGGGCCAGACCAGTGCCCGTGGGACCTTAGTCTCGGTGGGGAGTGGGAGGAGAGCGTTTCTTGCATCCGCACAAACGCTGGTCTGTGCTATCAGTGAGGCGATCATATCCTTAAACTCGTCTCCTCAGTTCCCCAACCTCAGCCTGCCCCATCCTCGAAGAAGCTTAACTATCTTCTCTTCTTTCTTTTTAATTTTTTTTTTGAGACTGAGTCTCACTCTGTTGCCTGGGCTAGAGTACTGTGTGGCATCAGCCTAGCTCACAGCAACCTCAAACTCCTGGGCTCAAGCGATCCTCCTGCCTCAGCCTCCCAGGGTGCTAGGATTACAGGCGTGAGCCACCGCGCCCGGCCATGGACCATCTTCTCTAGGAAGGCTCCTCAACCCTCCACCTTAGCCGAATTGCTCGAACTCTGCTTGTGCCACTGGTAAACCTTATACCTCCCACCCCCTGCAGCTCTGGGATTTATACCTCGGTGTGTCATCTGTTCATGTGGTTTTACCCCCCTACCAAACCTGAGTTATCTGAGCACAGGGATAATAGCTTTTTCTTTTTGCATTTTCAGCACCTAACAGCACCTGGTGAATGGTAGGTGATTAATGAATGTTTTTTTAAATGGAAAAAAAAGAAAGAAAGAAAGAAAGAAAACCACAACTGAAAGTCATTCGTTTGCTTTGAGGGAGCAAGCAGTGGTGGGAGGTGAGGCAGAGCCCCAATTGGCTGTCTCTATTGATGCGAAGCAACTGTGTGCTGATTCCAGCTTTGACTACCTGGCCGTGTAACCGTCAGTAAGTCACTAACCCTGTGTCTCCGTCTATAAAAAGGGAGTCCTTCCCGGCTCTAACATCCTTGGCCCTAAGAAGCTCTACCCTAGGAAAAGAATTCTCCCACACGCTCACTCCTCCGGCTGAAATGACACTCGAGCCCTCTGATGCTAGCTCCCTTGGCCGGCCACTGCCAGCCTCCTGCTATCACTGAGCTGGCTGTCCCTTCTTCTCCAGGATCAGGGCTTAGGGGCCTGCCTGGAGCCAAGCCTGCATCTATGTTGGTTCACTGAGCCCCTCAGCTGCTCCTCAGCCTGGCTCCATCATCCTGTTTCCTAAAATATATTTCCATGACTGCATTTGGGACTACCACCCTCATTAAAGTATTTTCATTACCCCAGAGAGTTCTTTAAGCCTCTTTCCGGAGCCTTCCACCTTCTCACTCCTGTACCCTAGAGCTAACCACTGTTCTGCCTTCTATCACTGGAAATTAGTTCTGTCAACGCTGGAAGTTCGTGTAAATGGTACCATACAGTATATTCCTTTGGTTGCTTGATTTTTGCATGCAACAGAACTGTTTTGAGCTCCATATCGTTGCATATATATCAGTAGTTCATTCTTTTTTTATTGCTGAGTCGTGTTTATTGATTCTCTTGTTGGAGGGCAGTGGGTTGTTTCTGGTTTGGGCCCTTTTGTGTTTTTAACTTCTTTTACATTTGGCTGTTTTCCCTTAATTCCTAAACGTAATAAAATCATTAAAAAACAAATTCATCCCTGCTTGAGAGCCATGTGACCTCGAGTGGGTTACTGCGGCTCTCTGAGCTTTGGTTTCCTCATCTGTAACATGGGATAGGAATAGTGTTTTTTTCATGAGATCGTTTTGAGTATTAGATGGGTTTATATATTGAAGCACTTAGGATATTGCCTGGAATATAGTAAACACTATATAAATGTTATTATTTATATTTTTGTTGAGCTGTTGTGAGGATTCATTGGGCGATGCAGTGCTCACCAAGGAGCATGGATTCTGAACCTCATTATTGTCGCTTCCATCCCTCCTTATCAATACCTCATCAGCTCACTTATTGCCCTGGTATTAATGTTTTTTATTGCAAGAATATGAGATGATATGAATAGGTATGATTATTCTCAATTACTCAACATGAAACAAAAATTCTCACCATAACTTGCTGAGACCATACCCTCTGCAAATACGGTGTTAGGAATTGCTAGAGTAGAACGCATTTCTAATAGTTTTTGGTTTATAGAATGTAGAATATAATAACTACATCCAATGACTCATGTTAAGATGTGCCATTTTAATAAAGAAAAAATTAAAAAAACAAAAAAAGCTCCAGATACTTCACCCTGCCATGTCCTCTGGCGACGGTCCTGTCTCTTTTTTCATTCACAAGCTGTTAATAGTAGAGTCTACAGTTGCTATTGTCTCTTCTGGGCCTTTGATTTACTTCTCAGCCTGCTGCAGTCTTGCTCTGGGCCCCAGCGCTCCACGATTGCTTTCTCCGGGGTTGGCAATGGCCTTGGAATTGCCACACCTAACGGACACATTTCAGCCCTATTCCTATCTGACTTTTCATGGGCGTTGGACATTGTCATTCTCTCCCTGAAACTCCCTCAGTCGCCGTTGCCCACCGGTTTCCCCAAGTTTTCCTCCTCTCCCTCGCTGTTCCTCCTGGGTCCCCGCCCGCTACCTCTAGTGCTGGTGGCGCCTCCCCCCCCCCCCCTGTGGCTGCTCTACAATCTCCCTGGGCGTCATCTGCAATTTCCCACCAGTCACCACTCCAAATCTCAGGGGTTTTTTTTGTTTTTTTTTTGAGACAGAGTCTCGCTTTGTTGCCCAGGCTAGAGTGAGTGCCGTGGCGTCAGCCTAGCTCACAGCAACCTCAAACTCCTGGGCTCAAGCAATCCTCCTGCCTCAGCCTCCCAAGTAGCTGGGACTACAGGCATGCGCCACCATGCCCAGCTCATTTTTTCTATATATATTAGTTGGCCAATTAATTTCTTTCTATTTATAGTAGAGACGGGGTCTCGCTCTTGCTCAGGCTGGTTTTGAACTTCTGACCTTGAGCAATCCGCCCACCTCGGCCTCCCAGAGTGCTGGGATTATAGAGCCACCCCGCCTGGCCCAAATCCAGGTTTAAACTCAGCTCCTCCCCACAGTGCCCATGTCTCACCGCCCAATCTCGGGACATCTGAGTGTCCCCAGCCGCCACATGCCCCAGCCACACTCGCTGAGAGCTCTGGTTACAGCCCTGCAAGTGCGTGCCTGCTCCTGGCCTCCCATCCTTCTTTCTCTCAGGGGTCCCGACCATTTGGGAGCCCGAGGTGGAGGCTTCAGAATCATTCTTTTCCTTCCCCACCCATGCCCAGTGGCTCATCCAGTTCTGCTGTTCCCACCTTGGAAATATCTCCTGGATTCCCCCCTCCCCTCCCTCCCAATCACTCTCATTTATCATAGCTCCCCGGGACAGCTGGAGTCATCGCCTGATTTATCTCTTCTTCGGTCTCTGTCTGCTCCACTTCCTTCTCCATGCGGCCACAAAAATAGTGTTTCTTAAATGCAAAGCTGGTTACATCACTCTTCTGCTTGAAAATGTCAAATTCCTTGTTGCCTGTGCCCGGTTCCCACACTGGGTCCCCCAGGCCTCAGGGCCACTGGGACGCAGACTTCTTTCTGGGCCCCACCCCAGGGATGCTGAGTCAGTAGGTGGGGGCTGGAGAGCAGCATTCAAGAGAAAGCGCCCTGCCCAACTCCTGGGGGTGGGCCTCCCCTCCCCCCCACACCCGCCCCCCAGGGAACACGCTGTTCTCAGTGCACTTGGCCTTGTGCTTGTTCAAGTGTCTGCTCTGCATTTCTTGCGCATCGCACATGCTGTTGCTTCTACCTGGACCACCCTTTGCCTCCCACTCCCCTTGCCTTGTCTTCCTGGGTGGCTCATGCTACCAGATTCCTTTCCTGCTTGGGCTCCCTAGCCCTCCGCACCCCTCCCAGAGCTGTGTGATTTAGGGCTCCATCACCTCTGCTGTGGTTTCTTTGCCCCCAGCCTCCCCTTGCTGGGAGCACACCCCCTCAAAGGCGGGGCCCATCCCCTCCTGGCTGCCTGCTTGGTGTCCCACACCGTGCCTGGCTCCCTGCCCCCACTCCAGTGCCCTCAGGCCAGGAGGTAAATGAATGGACCTCCCACTTCCTTCTCCTTCTTATTTTAAACACTGCTTGTAGATGGGCAGAGCTAATTGTAAGCAAAAACTGAGTGGGTTTTTTTTTTTTTTGGTAAACGCTGCTTTAGTAAGGACCTCCGGCTTCACTGAGTTGGCCCTGGTAAATTTTATTTCACTTACTATTTTTGTTTCAGTAGAAGAAAATTAAGGAGGGATTGAGGAGGGGCCACGGGAAAGAGAATTGAGAGCCTCTCGTGCCTTCTCTGCGCCTACCAATGCGGTCTTATTTGGGTTGTAATGAAAAACTGCGCTATTTCACTGCAAAGAACTTCCAACCGAGGGGGTTCTCCTGGCTTTGGGAGGTCGCATTTGTTCCTTCAACCAGCAGGGCGCTGCCTCCTGGCCTGACTGGGCAGCCTGGGAGGCCTCACTGCCTGGGCAAGGACCAAGCAGCAGGGTCCCCAGCGGCCAGGGGTGACGCCTGGAAGAGAAGAGCTTTCTAGAAAGCCAAGTGCAGGGTTGAGCACCCACTCGGAGAGAGTGGTGGGGGGACATTCCAGGAGTGAATTTTTCTTATCAGTGGATGAGGCCCTTTCAGCTAGGAGTTGGCCCTTGTTTTATTTTCTCACGGAGTTTTATTTCCTTGGGAGGAGCCTAAGGAAAAAGGAGAAACGTGACAAATGACAAGAAAACTAAAACTTATAGGAACTTTGAATGCACACACAGAAGAGGGCTCTTTTAGCATTAGGCAGAATAGGAAAAGAAAAAATCATAGTGAACATTCATTGAGTCAGGCCCTGTCTTCTACCTGTGCTCATTCATTGACTCAAATCCTTGCATGAGCCCTGTGAGGTAGGCACGGATGTTATCCCTAGTTTTATTTTTATTTTATTTATTTATTTATTTATTTTGAGACAGAGTCTCACTTTGTTGCCCAGGCTAGGGTGAGTGCTGTGGCGTCAGCCTAGCTCACAGCAACCTCAAACTCCTGGGCTCAAGCGATCCTCCTGCCTCAGCCTCCCGAGTAGCTGGGACTACAGGCATGTGCCACCATGCCCGGCTAATTTTTTTCTATATATATTAGTTGGCCAATTAATTTCTTTCTATTTTTATAGCAGAGATGGGGTCTCGCTCTTGCTCAGGCTGGTTTTGAACTCCTGACCTCGAGCAATCCGCCCGCCTCAGCCTCCCAGAGTGCTAGGATTACAGGCGTGAGCCACCTCGCCAGGCCGATCCCTAGTTTTAGATGAGGACTCTGAGGCACAGAGAGGTTACCTAACTTTCCCAGGGTCACACAGCTAGTCTGCAGGCGGGCGGCGATCCGAACCTGCGCTGGTGTCCACCAAGCCGCAGTGCTCTTCAAAGTGGCTTAGAGTAGCCAGTGCGATTGTACTGGTGGCTGAGATGAGGCAGATCCCTCCCTGCTGTTTTATTTCTGCCTTCCCCGCCTCAGAGAATAGACTGCGAATTGGAAGGTGCAGAGCAAACACAATGCAGAAGAAGCCGGGCTTCCGGGTAGGTGCGGAGTGTGGGCTGGCACCTGGCAGGTTTATGCGAATTTGAGTCTCTTGATTTAGCTGAAATATGTTTCCAGATAAGGACAGGACTGGTGGGTGTGAGATTTCTTGGAGGAAGCAGGGAGGGTAAAAATGGAAAATCAATAAGTGTTCCTAATTATGCAAAAGGGGCACAAAAGGATCTAAAAATAGACGATTAATGGCACCTTTTCTGTGTTAGGTGTTAGGTGGGATTTTTCAATTGCAAATAACGTAAACCGATTTAAACAGCTTCAAGCAAGTGGAGCTTGCAGGAAGGGCACAGAGCTGTCTCGCGGGGGCACGAGCAGGGCTCCACTGGGCCTCAGGAAGGAACCAGAACCAGGAAGGCAACTGCTGTCATTGCTGCCGCCGCTGTACCCCTGCCGCCGTGAGCTTGTCAGCCCCCCCAGCTGAGGTTGATGGTTCCTCTTTTCGAGAGCCCAGACAGACCGAGACCAGAGTCTCCCCGTTATGTACTTGTAGGTAGAAGTCTCTGGTTGGCACAGGTGTCCCCTCGTGGCCGATCAGTGCGGGGCTGGGCGGGGTCCTGGGTAAACACCGCTGCCCCACCTGCAGTGCGGGGGTGGGGAGGAGGCGAGTGGACCTTTTGCAGGACATTGGGCAGTGGGGAAGGGAACCGTTCTCAGATGGGGATGGCGTCTAACCTGATACCCCAGTTTCTTGCCAAAGTCTGGTCTGAATGTTCATAAATAGTTTATCAAAGAAAGCAGATGCCCGAGGCCTTTCAGAAGTCACTTTTTTCTTTGTGGATTTACGAAGGGACAGAGAAGGACATCATAACCGGGATGGTCTGACTGTGGAAGAGCTGTCGAGGCACCGACTCCCTCCTCTTAGTCGTTGGGGGCCGGTGCTGAGCACGGGGCTGGCGCACAGTGGGCACTCGGCAGCTCTGAATGGGTGAAAGAGCGAATGAGCATTTTGAGTGACAGCATAGTCCTGTGAGTTCACAGCTGTTGGGAACACCTGGCCCCAGAGAGGGGGCATGTTTTTTTTGTTTTTTTTTTCTGAGACAGAGTCTCACTTTGTTGTCCAGGCTAGAGTGAGTGCCGTGGCGTCAGCCTAGCTCACGGCAACCTCAAACTCCTGGGCTCAAGCGATCCTCCTGCCTCAGCCTGCCAAGTAGCTGGGACTACAGGCATGCGCCACCATGTCTGGCTAAATTTTTCTATATATATTAGTTGGCCAATTAATTTCTTTCTATTTTTATAGCAGAGATGGGGTCTCGCTCTTGCTCAGGCTGGTTTTGAACTCCTGACCTCGAGCAATCTGCCCGCCTCGGCCTCCCAGAGTGCTAGGATTACAGGCGTGAGCCACCTCGCCCGGCCCCCACATCCTTTCTTGACTGTTCCCCACAACACTCATCGGGAATAGTGGAGACAATGGTGATGTGCTCTCATTAGCTAAAGAAACTGTACAGCTAAAGAAAGATCATTTAAGTGACCTGCCCAGTGTCACTTAGCTCACTAGTGGCAGAGCTAAGCTGGAACCCAGACCTTCTGGTTCCCAGGCTACCCGAGATCAAAGTGTTGAAAGAGGAATTGGAAGACCATGCAGGGTCTTCCGTGGAATGCCGTGGAGGTTATTCCTTCTGTGGGAGGGAGAAAACTTGTCTTTAAAGATGCCCAGCTGCCCATGTGATGATTTTGAGGGTGTCAGGGTGTCAGTCTCTGCTACAAACCGTCTGTGTCCATGACTACAGATGATGGGCAGTTGTGAGCAGTTGACATTCCTAAGTCACCCACCAGCCACCTGGCAAACACCAGCATCATTTGTGAGGGAAATGTTGGATGTGAGGGCTGAGAAGACAGTGGTTTCCTGCCTTCGTGCCCTGCACGTTTCTAAATGAGTTATAGCATTTAATTCAACAGGATGGTTTAATGAAATAGCCACTTCTGCCTTTTGGAACAGTGTGCTGATAATCAGGTCTTTACTTCAAAAGTTATGACTTCTGGATTGATTGCAGAATCAAGCTTTTATTTAACTGAGATTTATTAATTAGTGGGAGGAGCAAATCAGAGGCACATTTAGTGGGGGTTAAAAAGTGATATTATAAGGCTGGGTGCAGTGGCTCACTCCCGAAGTCCTAGTACTCTGGAAGGCCAAGGTGGGAGGATTGCTTGAGGTCAGGAGTCCAAGACCAGCCTGAGCAAGAGAAAGATCCATCTCTACAAAAAATAGAAAAATTAGCCAGGTGTCATGGTACATGCCTGTAGCCCTAGCTACTTGGGAGGCTAAGACAAGAGGATCTCATATTGACAAAGCAGTTCTAAAAAACTTATTGGGACAATGGGGGAATTTGACTATTGACTCTGTAAGTGATGTAATATTATCACATCAACACTAAATTTCTTGAAGGTTATGTAGGAGCGTGTTTTTGTCCTTAGGATATTTCTTTTTTTTTTTTTTTTCTTTGCTGCGTTGTCAATATCTGAGTCCTTAGGATATTTCATGCTGAATTACTTAAGGGTGATTGCCATGCTGGTTGCAATTTACTTTCAAACAGCTCAGCAAAAACAATACACAGAAACAAGGAGAGAGAGCAAATGTAGCAAAATGTTAATTGATGAATCTAAAAGAGTATGTGGTGTTACTTGTACTGTTGTTTCAACTCTTCTGCAGGTTTGAATATTTTCAAATGGAAGTTGGGGGGAAATGGTTAACACTGAAATAAAGGCAAGTTTCAGGAAATAGTTTGACTGTATTGTAAGCCTAAAAAATGAAAAGCTCCAGTGGTAAGTAGGCAAGTTGAGGCAAACCATACTACCTCTTTTCTTTTCCTAGCAGCGGAAAGCCAGAAAGCTACAGAATAAAACAAAGACTATTTTGTGTGGTAGATGAACTCATTTATCAGCTGTGTTCAGACAGGGAGAGAACAGCCTGTTTAAGTTTCTTTTCTCAACCCATACCCCATCACCCTGATTAACCCTATAGTTACTTCCCAGTGTTTATCAAGAAGACAAGGTAGCCCTACCTAAAACTTGGATATAGCCAGGATTCAAGCCTGCTGCCAGGCATAAAGCATCTTTGAAATACAAGCTGTAATTACTTTTGTTTTCCTGGCAGACGCTTTTTGTTTGAAAGAAGTACAAAATTTAAGAATCTATTATGTTTTAAAAAAATTATTTTAATGTTGAAAAGTCAGATAATTTACCAAGTGAAAAGGTAGCATTTTTAAAAAAATTCATGACAAATTCATGTAGAGAATAACAAAATATAAAATTCTTTACAAACAAGTGTTGCTGGGAAGTGTTTGGGTTGCAAATATGTCATTTGGAAGGTTATTTAACTTGCTAGCAATATTTTTATGGTTTGAAGAAAACTTTATGCAAGTCAGGCTCAACCTGATTATCCATCTGCCGTGTCTCTGAACTCCCAGGAGTCCACTCAATATGAACTTGATAGCTGGCCAGGTCTGGGTTAGAATCTGAACTCCTGCATTAATTTACTCATTCCTGAAATTGACTATTTGTGTCCTCTTGCTTTTTCCCCCCTAATCAGTCTGCTTAGAGGTTTATCAATGTTACTGATTTTCTCAACAATCCAGATTTTTGTTTCATTGCTTTTTTCTTTTTCTATTTTCAGATTTTCATTCTGATATTTATTATTTTTGTTCTTCTGCTTACTTTGGATTTTGTTTGCTCTTATTTTTCTAGTTTCTGAAGGTGGAAACTGGAGTTGTTAATTTGAAACCTTTCTTCTTTCCTCATAAAGATGTTTGGTGCTATACATTTTCCCCTAAATACTGCTTTAGCAGACTCCCACACATTTTGGTAAGTTGTTTTTGCATTTTTATTCAATTCAAAGACTTTCTAGTTGCCCTTTTGATTTCTTCTTTGACTCATGGGCTACTTAAAAGTCTATTATTTATTTTTCAAATATTTGGGATGTTCCAGATTTCTTTCTGTTATTGATTTGTAATTTAACTCCACTGTCGATAGCAAACATCCTTTGTATAACTTAATTCCTTTTATTTTTTTATTTTTTGAGACTGAGTCTCACTCTATTGCCTGGGCTAGAGTGCCGTGGCATCAGCCTAGCTCACAGCAACCTCAAACTCCTGTGCTCAAGTGATCCTCTTGCCTCAGTCTCCCGAGCAGCTGGGAGTACAGGCATGCTTCACCATGCCCTGCTAATGTTTTCTATTTTGGGTAGAGACAGGGTCTCCCTCTTGCTCAGGCTGATCTGGAACTCCTGAGCTCAAATGATCCTCCCGCCTCGGCCTCCCAGAGTTCTAGGATTATAGGAGTGAGCCACCATGCCCAGACACTTAACTCTTTTTAAATCCATCGAGATTTGTTTTATGTTGTCAGAGTTGTTCAAGTCATCTGTACTTTTACTGACTTTCTGTCTACCTTTTCTATCAATTCTTGATAATGTGGTGTTGAAATCTCTAACGATAGTTGTGATTTGCCTTATTTGCATGCAATTTTATCAATTTTTAGTTCCTGTATTCTAATGCCCTGTTATGATTTGCCCCTCAAAAGGGGTACACATATGTCCTCTTGACCCCTTTATATTGTGAAATTACCTTTTTATCCCTGATAATTTTTTCTCTGAAGTCTACTTTGCCTGCTATTAATATAGCTACTCCAGATTTCTTTCCATTAGTGTTAGCCTGGAATACATTTTTCCTTGCTCTTGCTTTTAACCTATTTTTTCTTTTTTAATTGAAAGTGGATTTCTAGTAGGTAGCATAAAGTTGGGCATTATATTTTTGGCCAGTCTGATGATCTTGTTTCAATTCAGGTATAAGGCTATTTACATGTACTTCTATAAATTGGAATTTTGATTATTGATACGGTTTTGCTTAATTAACTCTATCCTCTTTCTATTTTTTATTTGTCCCATCTGCACTTTGTTTTGTTTTTCTTCTTTTCCTGCCTTCTTTTGGATAAAATGGGTATTTAAAAAAATGATTTCACTTTATCCCCATTGGCTTATCAGTTATAACTTTGTTGCATTATTTTAGTGCTTGTTTGAGGGTTTATAGTATTATCTTTAACTTATCACACCCTACCTTCAAGTGATAGTACTTTAAATACAAGAATCTTATAATTTGGTTTCTCCCTTCCAAGCTTTTGTGCTATTGTTGTTCTAGATGTTATTTCCATATGTGCTATAAACCCATCATGCATTATTATTGTTTTTGTTTTAAACACCCAGTTATCTTTTTAAAAAAATATTTAATCAATAAGGAATTGATTGGAAAAAAGTGTTTATTCCAAGGAATAAAGGGATTTTATTACTTTATTAGGAATAAAGCCTTTATGTTTACCCATGTATTAATAGTTATCATTTCTGGCACTCTCCATTCCTTGTTTAGCTGCAGGTTTCCATCTGGTATCATCATCCTTCTGCCAGATAAACTTCCCTTAACATTTTTGTAGAGAAGTCTGCTAGTGATAAAGTGTGTTAGAATTTGCGCACCTGAAAAGGCTTTTATTTTGCCATTGGTTTTGAAAGATATTTTTACTAGATATAGAAATCTAGGTTGACAGTTTTGTCTTTCAGTACTTTAAAGTTGTTCCAGTGTCTGTGGCTTGCACTGTTTCTGACAGGAAATCTGCCATCATTCTTATCTTTCCTCCTTTGTCCATGCTGGCTGCTTTTAAGATTGTTTTCTTTATCACTGGTTTTAAGCATTTGATTAAGATGTGCCTTGTTGTGCTTTTCCTTTATGTTTCTTTTGCAGAGGTCATTGAGCTCCTTGGGTCTGTGGATTTATGCTGTAGTTGTCCTCAGATTTGGAAAATAGCCATTATTTCTTCAAATATTTTCTTGTTTCTCCCACCATGCCCCTTAAGGGACACTCCAGTTACACATATATTAAGCTGCCTAAAGTTGTCTAACAGCTCAGTATGCTCATACATTTAGTTTCAGCCTTTCTAAAAATCTGTTTTATTTTAGGTAATTTCTATTACTATATCTTCAAGTTCGCTAATTTTGTCTTATCTAATGTATAGTCTGATATTAATCCCATCAAGTATATTTTTAGACATTGTAATTTTCATTTTCAGAAAGTTGATTTTGTTCTTTTTTATATTTTTATGTTTTCCATATTACCATTTAACATGTTCAGTCTTTAGTTTCTTGAACATAAGAAATATAGTTTAATAACTTTGAGTGTCTTTGTCAACTAATTCTATCATGTCTATCATTGCTAGGTTGGTTTTAGATTTATTTATTTATTTATTTATTTTATTATGTTACTAAGGGTTGTATTTTACTGCTTCTTTGCATGCCTTGCAATTTTTTATTAGATGCCACTCACTGTGAATTTTACCTTGTTGGGTAGTGGTTATTTGTGTATTGCTATAAGTATTGTTGAATTTTGTTTTAGAATGAAGTTGAATAACTTGGAAACAGTTTGATCCTTGTGGGATTTAAAAAAAAAAATCTTTGTTAGGTGAGACCAGAGGTGTTTAATCTAGGACTCATTTTTCCCCACCGCTGTTGCATTCTGAGTACTCTAACCAATGCCCCATTAATTATAAGGTTTTCCATTCTGGCTGTGGGAACAGAAACTGTTTCTGGTCCTTGGTGAGCTATGGGGATTGCATTTTCTAATCCTTCTACATAGTTATTTTTCCCCTGGTCTTGGATAGTTTGCTTAAACACATGCACTGAAGATTCTTTTCAGCTCTTTGGTCGTCTCTCTGTGTGTGTAGCTCTCCCCTCTCCAGTACTCTGCCCTGGGAACCCCAGCTGCCTTGGCTTCCCTGAACTCCCAGCTCTGTCTCTTTAACTCAGGGAGACACCAGCCTATGCCTGGGTTACCCCTCCTGCACCATGGCCTGAGAACCTTCTCAAGGTAGTTCACTGGGGCAAGAATAGGGCTTACCTTGTTTGGTATCCACCTTTCAGAGACCACTGCCCTCTGTTGCCTAATATTCAATGTCTTGAAAACCATTGTTTCATATATTTAGTCCAGTTTTTGAGTTCTTTCCGGAGGGAGAGTAAATCTATTATTCCATATTGATAAAATATGGAGGTCCCATATGACTTTAAATTGGACTTTTAATAATCCAAAGTAAACATCAAAAAACCCAAAGTGCTTGAGGGATTTAATGTTACTAATAATTGATTCTCTACTGTATGCCTGTTATTTTACATCTATTTGTATTTAATTTATTGTGCTTATGAGTACAAACATGTTTTCTAACTTGTAGTGAAGAACATGATACCCACAGTCTGCATAGTGCTAGGAATAATAGACTTCATTTGTGTATTGCATCTGTCATCAAAAAACATTTACTTAGGCCGGGCGCGGTGGCTCATGCCTGTAATCCTAGCACTCTGAGAGGCTGAGGCGGGTGGATCGTTTGAGCTCAGGAGTTCAAGACCAGCCTGAGCAAGAGCGAGACCCCGTCTCTACTATAAATAGGAAGAAATTAATTGGCCAAGTAATACATACAGAAAAAATTAGCCAGGCATGGTGGCACATGCCTGTAGTACCAGCTACTCGGGAGGCTGAGGCAGGAGGATTGCTTGAGCCCAGGAGTTTGAGGTTGCTGTGAACTAGGCTGATGCCACGGCACTCACTCTAGCCAGGGCAACAGAGTGAGACTCTGTCTCAAAAAAAAAAAATAAATAAATAAAAGAAAGAAGTTAATTGGACAGCTAAAAATATGTACCAAAAATTATCCAGGCATGGTGGCGCATGCCTGTAGTCCCAGCTACTCAGGAGACTGAGGCGAAAGGATTGCCTGAACCCAGGATTTTGAGGTTGCTGTGAGCTAGGTTGATGCCACGGCACTCACTCTAGCCTGGGCAACAAAGTGAGACTCTGTTTCAAAGCACAACACAACACAACACAACAAAAAAAAACATTTATTTGGCACTTACTAGGTGCTGGGACATAAGTAAGTTAGATTTCTTTCACTGATGATCTTAAGGTTGGCCATTATATTAGTCGACATGTAAATATAGGTATTCCAATGTTATGTGTTAAGTGCAATAATAAAAGTACAAGTGGGGTGCTTTAAGATGACAGAGATGGGTCACCCAATGGAGGAACACATGGGAAGGTGGTGATAGGTGAAGAGGGTTTTGAAGGATGAGTGGCAAGTGAGTAAGCAAGCAAGAGGAAAGTGCATTCCAAAGCAGGGTGACTTAAAACAATATGGCACTAACATCATTATGTAGGAGGCTGGGGATGGCAACAGGTGAGATTTGGGGGTAGGTAGAGTTATTAATATATTGGAGAGGCCTTGTGTGCCATACCAAGGTGATGAGATGAAATTAACTAGGAAACACTGTCAGGCTTTAAACAGGGACATGACTGGGTTGCACTGTAGAGGATGGGTTTGTGGGGGAGACACTCCCAATTCTCAGCAGCAAAACTAATTAAGATTTTATGGAAGTGGCCCACACAGGAGGAACTAATAATCTGACACTGGGAAGTGGGAGTGGGGACGGGGAGGAAGAGACCGATTTGAGAAATGTTTAGGAGATACTTTCTATAGAACGTGGTGTGGGGGCTGCTGCACATGGCTCCTTGCTGTGGACAGGTGGGAGCATCCTGAACCCAGATAGGAAATCTAAAAGGAAAAAGGAAAGGTCGAGGGGCCAAAGTAAGATCAGTTCCGGATGGTCCAATGGAAATGTTTGGCGGACCATACATCTGTCATTGCTTATGACATAATATATTAAAATGATTGGATTACATGTCTTACCCTCCTGCCTGACTGAGAGTTGAAAGAAGCCAAGTACGGGGACGCACCCCTGGAGTCCCAGCTACTCAGGAGGCTGAGGTGGGAGGACCGCTTGAGGCCAAGAGCTCAAGACCAGCCTGGGCAATATTGCATGACCCCATCTGGTCGAGGCCATGTCTTATTTGTCCTGTATCCTCAAGGCCACTTCAGGCCCTGCCTGAAGCTCTTGGAAAAGTCGGCCTGCAGCACAGGTGGTGGGAAAACCATTGCCGGGTGAGATCGCCCAGGGAAAGGAGCCTAGACTGAGAAGAGCAGTGACATGCAAGAAAAGGACGTTTGCGCCTGGGGTGAAAATTTGAGAAATGAGTGACTTGGTGGCTTTGCATTTTCTGTGGCTCTTTCCTTGGCCCTGTGAAATACCACCACAATGCAGTCCTGCAGCTCTGTCAGTGTTTAGATAAGTCATTCCCTTTGTATGTTTTAAATATTAACACAAAGCTTTTCAGTGATTGTGCAGAAATCATTTATTTCCATGCATCACTTGACTAACTTTGCTTGGAAGGAAAAATAGGGAGTGGGCAGTGGTGGGGAGGGGCTATTGCAGACTGGGCAGAGGCAGAAAGGTATAGAGGAAGGAGGAATTGCGGTGGGTGTATAGTATTTCTAACCCCCTGTCTCCCAATCTGGGAACTATGGAAAAATACATCTTTGAAATTATAATGGCAGTAGGGAAAAGATTATCCAGGTCAACATTCTGTTTTAGAAACACACCTACTCTGCTTAAACTAAGAGCTGTAACTGAATTATTTTCATGAATATGCAATCTACTTAGAATTTCAAAAATTTCTGGTATTTATATATTTAAAAGACCCAAACATTTGAGACTATGACTTATAGGAGAACAACATTTAAATAATAAAACATTTAACATAAAAAAGCAATAAGGGGTGAACGTTTAAATTTTAGGGCGCACAAGCCATCTCCCCTTGCCCACTCAGTTTCCCATGCTGCTGACTAACCAAGAACCCAGCTGCGTCAGGTTGCTCAAGTTGCAGACCTGTAGATGATCCTTTAAGGCCTCCTTAAACTGGATTTAATCAACTGTCCCTACTGGTCTTGCTTCTTTTCCAACTAATGTGATCCTTCTGTGACAAGGATTTGCTCTTCAGCTTCGGGGACAGGCTTTCCTGGTCGCGTTCCGAGGTTTGAATGGAATGCACAGCCAGCGTTTCTCTGGCTTTTTCAACCCTGTTAGTCAACAGTGTCATTGCATACTTGTACTATCTGTTCCTTTTTCTGACAAGCACAATCTGATAAACAGGTGGGGAGGAGTGCCGGGGCCTTGTGTGATTCACACCGGGAGTGGGGAGAAGGAGAGGTGGAGAGAGAACGAGCTGGGCGTCATGAGAAATGTGGGCAGGTCGAGCTCTCTGGCTCTAAGCGTGTGCAAAAGGAGTCTCGTGGTCGGTGGTTAGGTTATAGGTTTATATGCCCCCTTCGAATTCTGAAGTTTTGAAATCACCATTTAAGTTTCAAAGAAACTCACCCAAATTAAAATGAACGGGTAAAGGTGGATTCCTGAACATCTACAGTAAGCTATTGTTATAAGTGGTAGATGCTACTGGAATTATTTCCTGGGCTGGTTTCTGTTCATTCAAGCCTCCAATGGCTTTTTATTTTTTTTGTTATTATTTTTTTGACAAAGAGTCTCACTCTGTTGCCCCAGCTAGAGTGCCGTGGGATCAGCCTAGCTCACAGCAACCTCAAACTCCTGGGCTCAAGCCATCCTTCTGCCTCAGCCTCCCAAGTAGCTGGAACTACAGGCATGCGCCACCATACCCAGCTAATTTTTTCTATATATATTAGTTGGCTAATTAATTTATTTCTATTTTTAGTAGAGATGGGGGTCTCACTCTTGCTCAGGCTGGTTTTGAACTCCTGACCTTGAGCGATCCTCCCTCCCTGCCCTCCCAGAGTGCTAGGATTATAGACGTTAACCACCATGCCCGGCCTCCAGTGGCTTTTTAAGTAGTGGTGGAAGAATTCTGTAGCTGGTGGGCTATTTCCACAGGATGAGGCAGTTCTCTACCTAATTAGGAAAGGATGAAGGCCCTCAGATTAAATTTCAGTTAAGTACCTCCCTTCAACCTCCCAACACCCGTCCACCACTGCCCCCACTAACTCTATTTGGAAAAATTCAATCTAGACTTCAAAAGAATAGGAGATGCCAGCTATTGTTTAATAAACATCAGTGAAGTCATAAAAAGGCACACTCCACAGTACCCTCAGAAGATTCTCATTTACTATCAGCCTAAATTTGGGGAGCACAATGATGTTACCCAGTATTTTCCATGCTTGCCCAATCCAAGAGTCACTTGGGTTGGGCACTCTTAAAATACAGAGTCTCATGTAAAG
The DNA here is from genome assembly GCF_040939455.1 of Microcebus murinus. NCBI lineage: Eukaryota > Metazoa > Chordata > Mammalia > Primates > Cheirogaleidae > Microcebus > Microcebus murinus. The sequence continues at coordinate 42,117,092 of NC_134120.1, read as the reverse complement.
CAAGATGGAGATACCTCAAAGTGATACAAGTAGATCTACAATTTGATCCAGCAATTGCACTACTGGGCATCTACCTAAAAGATCACTTTCACTTTATGAAAAAGACACCTGCACTTGAATGTTTATAGCAGCACAATTCACAATTGCAAAGCTGTGGAAACAACCCAAGTGCCCATCAATTCATGAGTGGATTAATAAAATGTGGTATATGTATACCATGGAGTACTACTCAGCTTTAAGAAACAATGGGGATATAGCACCTCTTGTATATTCCTGGATAGAGCTGGAACCCATTCTACTAAGTGAAGTATCTCAAGAATGGAAAAACCAGCACCACATGTACTCACCAGTAAATTGGTATTAATGGATCAACACCTAAGTGGACATATAGGAGTAACATTTATTGGGTGTCGGGAGGGTGGGAGGGGGGAGGAGGGGATGGGTATATACAACCAAACGAGTAAGATGTGCAATGTTTGGGGGATGGACATGCTTGAAGCTCTTACTTGAGGGGGGAGTGGGGCATGGGCAATATACATAACCTTAAAACTCGTACCCCCATAATATGCTAAAATAAAAAAAACATAGAAAAAAAATACAGAGTCTCAGGCTCTTCACTTAGAGGTGGAGACTCAGACATCTATAGGGAGACGGTGTGGAGGGGTATGATGAGCTGGAATTATAACCTTAACAAATACCTTTTGTGTGTCTTAAGACCCAGCAAGTTTGGGGACAGTGATATAACCCATGATAAACTTTCTTTGAGAAGAGCTACCTGACAGTTACAAAGCCAGAGACAACATGTCTTCTCAGAGTTTTAGTCCTATGTTATAATAGTTGGTCAAAGATAGCAATTCCTACTAATTGATTCCTACTAATAGTTACTGCAGTGACATTTTTGTCTAGTGTCTTATAATGAAGCCTACTGCAGTTGCCAATGACAGAGGAAAATCATTGCTTACATGGGTTAAGAGACTAGAAAGAGTTGAGTTCAAAGTATTACTCAACTATGGTGTATGTGTATGTGCGTGTGCACGTGTGTGCACGCGTGCGTGCGTGCGTGCGTGTGTGTGTGTGTGTGTGTTTACGAGAAAAGTGTCGAGATAGGTATGGTGGCTCACACCTGTAATCCCAGCAACTCAAGAGGCTGAGGCAGGAGAATCGCTTAAGGCCAGAGTTTCGAGAATAAGTGCTGTTCTAGTTTCTTATGGACTTAGGTAGGATTTTTTAAACTCACTAATGTTCTCATCTGTAAATCTGGGATAATAATGCCAACACCATAAGGATTAAAGGAGAGAAATCAATAAAGCCCCTAGCACACAGCCTGGCACCTCGTAACCATTCACTGAAGGTAGCATCTTATCACTACGGCCAGGATCTAAATCTTTATGATCAGATGATATCAAATCAAACCAAAAGTTTGCATCAAGTTTGCATTTTGTATAAAATCATGTTCTAAATTTAGGTTTTGTGTCATTGTATGCAGTTCCACTCAAAAGGAATTTTTGCAGAATGTCTAAAATTGTTTTATTTCATAACTCTTGGAGTTACAAACTGCTAGTCTGCAGATACCTTGTTTGGTCTGTACCTTTGAGAAAAACAAGTTAGCTCCAAATTTACATATCTAGAGATTTCACACACCAGTCTGGATTCCCAGGTTTTCTAGAAAAATTAGATGTTTTAAGTGCAAGGACCCCATTCTCCTACAGTTGCTAGCTGCTAGAGTTGAGCAGGGGCTGCTCCTTTGAATGGGGCACACATGTTCTAGTTGGGCTTTCTCTTTCTAATTTATGCAACTTGCCTGGCCCTTGTAGACATCTGAGTTTGTCACTCCATCACCTAAGGTGATGTCTTATTGTCTCATACATCTTTATAACATCAGCTCTTAGCCTGCTTTGCAGGTTACAGATGGATGGAGGGGAAAACCGCCACTCAACCGCCCCTCCCACCACTAGACTGTTCTCCGCCAATCAAGCCTGCAGACCCCCTAAGTGAATATCTGCAGAGCCCGCCTTCTGTGATTCTCTAATAGTTCCTGAATGAAGTCCAAACCCTAGCAGTCAAGGTCAACTCCCCTCTCCCACGCCCCAATCCAATTCCACCTTCCTTTTCTAGCCCACGTTTCCCTTGTCCCCAGTGAAGACCAGCTGCATCCCACACCATGCTCTGACCCTGCCTCAAGCTTCCCTAGCCCACAGCCTCTCTCCTGTCCCCATGCCTCTTCCTTGCAAAGCCTACCCATCTTTCATGAGCCACCTCCCCGGGACGATTTTTCTAATTTCCCCAACTAGATATGGTCCTTTGTCATTTCTACAAACCTTCATTTGTAAATATGAAATGATGCATCTCCCACTGTGCTTTGGACTGGAGTTAGGTACATACACACCTTAATACACGCTAGATGTGCAGAGAGCCCTCTCCCCAGCAGCCCATGGCAGAAACCATGTCATCATTTCACCCAAACTATGTGTCTAATATATGGTAAGGGATGCTCAAATGTTTAAATACAGAAATACATTTCCATTTTAAGGAGAAAATGCTATTAATTAACAATCTACTCTCTTCCTCATTCTGTTACAACATAAAAACTTACTCTTTCTCAAACAGTTGCTTTGAGCCCTCCTTATAAACTGAACATTATCCTTTATCGTTTCCTTTACTTAACATCTCAGAGGCTTAGTTGCTTTCACTGAGAAACAGAGATAATACAACCTCTAGTGTGGTCATAAGTATTGACTGGATTATTACAGGTACGGTGGTTAGTACAGTGCCTGGCACATGGCAAACATTAGTGGACGGCTATTATTATTACCACGTAGAAACTAATCTAATTATTAGAAAACAGTTTAGAAGTGGCTTCTTTTATTCTATTTTTCTAAAATACTTCTTAGAAAAGAGCAGGTCAAAGACTGTGGCTTGTCTGCCCTGGAAGACAAGAAATATATTGGCTCACGCCTGCAATCCTAGCATTCTGGGAGGCTGGATCACTTGAGCACAGGAATTTGAGACCAGCCTGAGCAAGAGAGAAATTCTGTTTCTACTAAAAATAGAAAAAATTAGCTGGGCATGGTGGTGTGTGCCTATAGTCCCAGCTACTTGGGAGACTGAGGCAGGAGGATCGCTTGAGCCCAGGAGTTTGAGGTTGCTGTGAGTCAGGCTGACACCAAGGCATTCTAGCCCAGGCAACAGAGTGAGACTCTGTCTCAAGAAAAAAGAAAAAAAGGAAAAGAAAAAAAAAAAAGAAATATATTTTCCTCAAAGAAAGAAAGAAAAAAGGTTATTTCAATTATCGGTGGTTTGGGCAATAATAGCTTTGAAAAAGTAAACTTTTATAACCACCAAAGTAATGACTGATTCAGGAAAAGTTTACCAATGGATGTTAAAACCATTGAGTGAGAGTGGGTTGACAAACAGAATATTTGCGGTCTCATTCCATCATCCCGCAGATTACTCATCAATTACAAAGGGAAGAGCTACTATTACATTGGAGAAATTTGGTGAACATTATTTCACCAAAATTGCCATCCCCAGTATGGGTCAAACTGACCCCTGTGATGTGAGGCAACGAGAAGGACATGACATCATCTATGTAGTATTCTTCCCTCACCCCCTAAAAAATTAACCTGTCTCCACCAAGAAAGGAACCAATCAGACAAATCCAAATTGTGCAACAATCTACAAAACAATTGACCTAGACTTTTCAAGTAAGTTGATGTCATAGAAAGACCAAAAAAAGGGGGGTGGGAGGGGGCCGGATATTATTAATAAATGCAATGCATGATCCTTGATCAGATCCTCTGGGGAAAGATGGGCACGGCTCTGAAGATCCTTATGGTGAAATGTGCATATGAACTGTATGTTGGATAATAAAAAGTAGTGAAAAAATAAGATTGTGACTCAATATATTTTGATTGATCTCTTTCTTGAACTACTTTGGTATCTGGGAATCTATAGATCTAAAAATGTGAAAGATCTAAAAATGTGAAAATTACCAGTGAAATGCTTGCTCCATTGACTTAGATGAGAGTTTTTGTAGAAAGAATGAGCATTTGGGTTGTAGTCACATAAATGAACCTAAGAATTTATAAAAGAACAAAGTGGGTATTTGGTTGGGATGGTACTAACTGCATGTAGGACGTGCTGGGTCAGTGTTAACTGATGACAATAACCACCAGAGTCCCAAAGTGAGCCCCTTGTGTCATGGATTTTAAGAAACGTTGCCTAATGAGAATGGATTGCTAGTAAATTGCAATTTTATTCTCCTTTCAGTAGCCCACGGATGACCCAGCAGCTGGTAGGAACAGCCCTGCCTGTCCCCATCCCAGACAGTGTTGTATTAGCCTCAAATAAAGGGAAATTACACAACAATGTGGAAGCCCGGCTGGCAGTCATTAAAGTAATTCAGTGTTTGGGCCGCCTCTTTGTTTCAGGGAGTGATAGGAGCCATTAACAGCTTGCTTTTAGTTTCAGAAGCCAGAGATATTTTCATTACTAGCCTCCTCAGGCACAGCCTTTTTAATTTAAAAAAAAAAAAAGAAAGTAAGTTCAGGATGGAAATAGCCCATCACTACAGGAACCTTCTCTGCTGCAGAAACACGTTCTAGTTTACCTGTCAATCTTACCAGCATGCCAGGTTTATTTTGAGCGTCTGGACTGAGAAAGAGGAAGAAGGGACGACAGGCGAGCGTGGGGCTCACAGAGGCACCGGGGTCACTAATAAATAATACCTTGGAAAAAAAGCCGAGGACTTCATTCTAAAGCGATCCTGGAATCTCAGGTTTCTTACCTCCCTGGCTAATAATAACGTGATCATTCTGGCTCTGAGATTTTGTTTTACTACTTATTTGGAAGCCATCATGCCCTACTTTTTAAGATTTTTTTGGAAAGGTGTTATGGTAGATGCAAGTTGATCACAAGTTCTTTGTTACTTTCCCCAGTGGGAGCTGGATTTTGGCTTTGTGTCTGTTCAACCAACGGGAGACAGCAGAAGCGCACGTGCAGCCCGGGGCCCCGGGCTCTCAGAGGACGGTGGCTTCTCTTCTCCTTCCAGCTAGAGCGGCCGAAGCCACTCAGAGCCCAACAGCCAGCATCAACTGGCAGCCATCTGCGACATCCCAGCCCAGTCATGCGCCTGGATAACATCACTTGGAGAAGAAGCCTAGCGAAAGCCAGTTAACCACGAGAATCACAAGACAGAATCAAATGTTGTTTGAAGCTCCCAAGTTTTGGCATGGTTTACCCTGCATCGATAGATAGCTGAAATAAGGAGTAACTGAATATTTCATAAGAAGGAAGATGCATCTTGCTAACCGACGCAGAATATCAAAGCACAGGAAATAACATTTGCTCAGTCAGAAGAGAACTATCTAGAACAGGTGATGACGTCTTTATCCTTTCGTGGGTTTTGACTTCAAACCCGGCCCCGGCTTTAAGGCCTCTTTTTGATGCTCGACATGGAAAATGTAAAAAAAAAAAAAGAAAAGAAAAACTTCATTTTAATCCGGCCTCACCCCCAACACGTGTGTTGCACACAGACCTTATTTTTTAAACAGAGTTTATTGTATTTAATACATTATAAAATTTGAAAAATTGTAGGAAAGCAGTGGACTCAAACTGGAGCAACTCTAACAAGGAATAATTCTGGCCCCTTTTGCAAAACTGATCAGTTTAAAAACAAAGTAGAGTTCACATCCGTGAGGCAGACAAAATGTGTGACTTCTGTACAAACTACATTTAAAATTTCATGTCTAACGTCTTTCCAATGCAATGTGCTCATGAGAGTTTTTCTGAAGTCCTGCCTGGTCCCCACCTAAAGACAGCAAAGAAACTCGATTCAAGGTGTTTTTGTTTTTTTGGTTTTTTGTTTTTTTTCTTAAAAAAAGAAAGGAAAAAGAAAGACAAAGGAAAAAGAAAGGATGGACGGCTGTTGGCAATGGAGACTGTAAGGAGAGTGTGGCCTCACCGCTCATGGCTTGTTTATTGGTCAGAGGCCTCGGGAGGCCCAGGACACTTCATGGCCATCACAGCACCAACTGCAGCTATCACCTTTTTTTTTCTTTTTTTGCATTTCCTACCTTTTGACATATATATATATATATATATATTTATATATTTTTTACACCTTGAGGATATCACTATTCCAATTGTTCCCATACGAATACAGGTGTGGTCTCTATTGGATATAAATGTGTCTTTTATTCAATTTTAGGTCCAGGACTTGGTTTGCTGTCCCAACTGCACATAAATGTCCCTTTGTGGTCTGCGTGAATTTGTTGTGTGTGTTTTCCTTTTTTGCATAAGAAATATGTCCGTTCAGTCCAGAGGCTCTTGCTTTATCCGGATGACCGAGGGCACGCGGGGCATCCTCCTCAGTTCCCGCCGCAGGACGTATTCGCTGAACTGGGACGAGTCCACGCCTCCCCCGCAGGAGCCCAGGATCTCGAATCCTCTTTGCTGCAACCTTTCGAGGACCTGCGAGGGGCCAAGACAAGCATGGGTTAGGGGCCGTAGGGGAGTCATCGGCCGCATTAACTCCCCAAAAGACCATTCCCAAGTTTGGGATCCTGCGCTGCAGCTCTGGTCCATGTCATCCAACCCTTGTATCTCTCTGAGTTTCTTCTCTCAAAGCAAGACCCTGGATTAAAGGGCAGGAGGGAGGGAGCAAACATTTCTAACACGTGCCTTCACTCGCTTGCTTTACACATGTTGGTTACAACACTCGGCGGTGGCGTCAGTCCCATTTTACAGATGAGGAAACTGAGGCTCATGGCTAGTAAGTGATGGTACTGGGCTTCCAACTCGGGGCTGTTTGGCCTCAAAGCCCATCTTTTTTGTATATTCAATGCTGTCTTCTCTGCCAAAAATGAGGGTTCAGGTTTCAAAGCTCACGTATCACTAAAACATAGTCTGTGAGATGATAAAGGAAATAGAAAGACAATGATATCTGAATTCACTTACCCAGTGATTCACGTGTACCTCAACTCTGCTATTGTTCAAGTCTCCCAATACAGAGTGAATATTCTATATTTCAGTTTGGGAGACTGATGTAATTTCCATAGCAGAACAAATAGGCTACTGAAGACAGTGGAGGTTTTTTTACGAGTTTGTGGCATTTGAAATAGATTTATTCTATGTCCTCCTTGCATGCATTTAAGGAGGCAAGAATAAATGCAATGACTATATATTAGAAAATATATCCAAAATAAAGATATTCTAAACTTCTCATATAAACATAAGCCATAGAATCTACTCCTCAATTTTGAAATCAAACACCTAATGCCAGAAAGATCTCTGGGTTTGTTAGTACATGTCTGACACTCTTAAAAGCAGGAAACAGTACCTGCACCTCTTAGATAGGCAAAAATACAGGAAACTGACCTAGGCACTCTTTTTCTTTAGAAATCCAATAAACATCAGACTTGCAAATGTTCCCTGCCAGAGTTCTAAACATAATTACATCACTTCTACTCTAATAGCAAAATGACTCAATTATAACTTTGAAAAAATGCCTACCACAAACTTTTTTTGGAAGGAAATTTAATGTTATGAAATAAAAATGTAGTCAATATAAGTGAACACTTACTGTTCTTTTAACTATTAATTTTAGTTACCACTAAGATTATTTTTAATAATTTTTAGTAATCTACTTTTTTTTTTTTTTTTTTTGAGACAAAGTCTCACTTTGTTGTCCAGGCTAGAGTGAGTGCCGTGGCGTCAGCCTAGCTCACAGCAACCTCAAACTCCTGGGCTTGAGTGATCCTTCTGCCTCAGCCTCCCGAGTAGCTGGACTACAGGCATGCGCCACCATGCCCAGCTAATTTTTTTTTATATATATATCAGTTGGCCAATTAATTTCTTTCTATTTATAGTAGAGACGGGGTCTCGCTCTTGCTCAGGCTGGTTTTGAACTCCTGACCTTGAGCAATCCGCCCGCCTCGGCCTCCCAAGAGCTAGGATTACAGGCGTGAGCCACAGCGCCCGGCCAATCTACTTTTTTTTGAGACAAGGTCTCACTTATCACCCAGGCTGGAGTGCAGTGGTGTGATCATAGCTCACTGCAGCCTCAACCTCCTGGCCTCAAGCAATCCTCCCACTTCAGCCTCCCAAAGTGCTGGGATTATAGGTGTAAGTCACCTCGCCTGGCCAGTCATCTATTTCTATATGGAATACAATCTGCTACTTTGCAAAAGCGGCTTACTATATGAGGTTGGAAAATAAGAGAGTATGTTTTCTAAAAATTAAAAACTCAAATGTATGTGGGCAAATTAAAAAGAAGTCTTTAGGCCGGGCACTGTGGCTCACGCCTGTAATCCTAGCTCTTGGGAGGCCGAGGCGGGCGGATTGCTCAAGGTCAGGAGTTCGAAACCAGCCTGAGCAAGAGCGAGACCCCGTCTCTACTATAAATAGAAAGAAATCAATTGGCCAACTGATATATATATAAAAAATTAGCCGGGCATGGTGGCGCATGCCTGTAGTCCCAGCTACCCGGGAGGCTGAGGCAGAAGGATCACTCGAGCCCAGGAGTTTGAGGTTGCTGTGAGCTAGGCTGACGCCACAGCACTCACTCTAGCCTGGGCAACAAAGCGAGACTCTGTCTCAAAAAAAAAAAAAAAAAAAAAAAGAAGTCTTTATAAGAACAAAATTAACATTCTACCCTGCGGCGGTCTATTTCTGTAGGTGAATTCACAGCTCACACGCGTACCAGTCAGCACAAGGACAGGATGAAGAAAACAATCCCTAAGTTCAAAAACAAGATGTGCTTTGGTGGCAGGTAAATAAAAAGACAAAGAACAGCTCACTCTAAGAATCTCCCAGTGGAGTCAGGAAGGCAGCTTGTCAGCAATAAGCACCCTAGTCTGCCTGGCCAAACCACTGCACTTTCTAGAAAAGACTCTTTGCCCTGATTAGGAGAGGAAATACAAGGTGAGGAAGCTGCGAACAATAATGAACCTAACTGTGATGTCTGTTTTCTTTCAGTGTGGTTAAGGTCGCCAAATTGCTAATATAAGGAAATCTTAGCTCTTTCCTGCCTGGGGGTCTGACAGGCATAACATGATAATTACTAAGCATGATCCAGTGTTACCTTGGATGTGGTCGAAAGCTTATTTCAGTGTAATGCCCATAGCTTATGAAGCCATTACCTTTTGAACATCACCGTGTTAATAGCAAAGTTCCTGGAATGGAGTGATCATCTGGGGATGTTAAAATCACTCAGTGGGCTGTCGGGTGTCACAGGCCTTATTCCAAAGTCTCTGTGTGCTTACACGCGCTGGGAAGCAAGAGTGGGTCAGGGCCGAGTCGGGCGAGCACGTTCATCCAGGTGCAGATTTGCACATCCGATGTGGGAAACGCGGCAAGCCTACAAACTGATGCTAGTTTCTCACCGGCCGAGGAGCGGGTCCCAGGCCTTCCTCGCCCAGCTCCGAACGGTTCTGCCCTTCCCTCTGCTCCTGTGAGCACCTGGGCGGGACAGGGTGTGCATGTGGGGGAGGACAGGCTTTCTGGGCTTTAGAGCCTTTTTAAACAGCAGAGGCTCAGGGACTCCGAGCAGGGCAGCGTGGCAGCGCCACACACACCTCCAGGGGGCGCCACGCGCGCAGGTGAGAATGTGAATGTCCCTGCTTGCTGTCTGGGAGGGTGTACGTGCCTTCCTCCAGCTTGCTTAGGGGGCATTTTCTGCCAGAGTTTTCTGCTATTCTGCTCTTGGACGTTGGTTCACAAGTTTTTAAAATTACAAATAGCTGTAATTTTCCACAGCTGTGGAACTGTGTCTGAGAGGCGTCGTATAGTGGGTGCTTCTTAGTCTTTGCACTTTGGGAAAGGGTTTTTTTTTTTTTGAGACAGAGTCTCACTTTGTTGTCCAGGCTAGAGTGAGTGCCGTGGTGTCAGCCTAGCTCACAGCAACCTCACACTCCTGGGCTCAAGCAATCCTGCTGCCTCAGCCCCCCCAAGTAGCTCGGACTACAGGCATGTGCCACCATGCCCGGCTAATTTTTTCTCTATATGTATTAGTTGGCCAATTAATTTCTTTCTATTTATAGTAGAGACGGGGTCTCGCTCTTGCTCAGGCTGGTTTCGAACTCCTGACCTTGAGCGATCCTCCCGCCCTCGGCCTCCCAAAGTGCTAGGATTACAGGCGTGAGCCACTGCGCCTGGCCATTGGGAAAGGTTTTGTTGAAGAACTATTACGATTAAACTCCTCATTCCATGGACTTCAATTAGTTTTGGGCCACGCGGAGCTGGAGTGGAGCCCCAGGTGTGCCTCTGTTTTGTCATCGGTGGCAAGACGGGGGATTAGCAGGGATTACCTCTCCGGGCTGCTCTAGGAAGACGGTGCATGTCCAGGCCGTAGCCCAGGGTAGGGCAGACTCGGTGCCTGGCACAGGTTAGCTAAGATGATGACACCACACTCCAGCACCCGACACCCAGGGCGCCTGGCGCCCCCTCACGTGGAATAAACCACAGTGCTGAAGTCCGCCCCGAAGCCTCCTGCTCCACAAGACCTCCCCGTCTCAGGAAACGGCCATTCCACGCATCCAGTTCCTCCACCACACATCTCAGTCTCCCTGGGCGCAGGCCCTACAACCCGCAGCCGTCGCCAGAGCCCGTTAGCTCTCCATTCCAGACGCTCAGGATCGGGCACTTCGTGGCTCCTGCCTGGACTGCAGCTTTCTTTTTTTTTTCCGACACAGAGTCTCACTTTGTTGCCCAGGCTAGAGTGAGTGCCGTGGTGTCAGCCTAGCTCACAGCAACCTCAAACTCCTGGGCTCAAGCAATCCTGCTGCCTCAGCCTCCCGAGTAGCTGGGACTACAGGCATGCGCCACCATGCCCAGCTAATTTTTTTCTATATATATTAGTTGGCCAATTAATTTCTTTCTATTTTTAGTAGAGACGGGGTCTTGCTCTTGCTCAGGCTGGTTTCGAACTCCTGACCTTGAGCAATCCTCCCACCTCAGCCTCCCAGAGTGCTAGGATTACAGGCGTGAGCCACCGCGCCCGGCCTGGACTGCGGCTTTCTAACTGGTCTCCTTCCTTCTCCTATGATCCACCTGCTGCTGGGATATCCATTTTAAAGTATGATTTCTGTCAGGGTGCTCTTTTGCTTAAAACCCTCCAATGGCTTTTCATTCAACTCACACAAGCGAATGAACCCAAACCAAAAGAAACCAAAACAATCCTAGAGGCCTGGCGCAGTGGCTCAGGCCTGTAATCCTAGCACTCTGGGAGGATGAGGGAGGAGGATTGCTTGAGCTCAAGAGTTCGAGACCAGCCTGAGCAAGAGCAAGACCCTGTCTCCACTAAAAATAGAAAGAAATTAATTGGCAAACTAAAAATATATATAGAAAAAATGAGCCGGGCATGGTGGCGCGTGCCTGTAGTCCCAGCTACTTGGGAGGCTGAGGCAGCAGGATTGCTTGAGCCCAGGAGTTTGAGGTTGCTGTGAGCTAGGCTGAGGCCATGGCTCTCTAGCTCAGGGAACAGAGCAATACTCTGTCTCAAAAAACAAAAAACAATCCTAGAGCCCTACAAGGCTCTTCCTGATCTGTCCCTGGGCTCTGCTGGCCTCGTGCTGTGGCACTCTGACTCACTTCTTCAAGCCACACTGGCTTTCCTGACAGTCATCAATATGCCAACCACACCTCCACCTCAGGTCTGCAGAGACTGCCCATCCCTCTGCCTGGAATACTCTACCCCAAATATCCTCTTACCACTACCTGGGCAATATACACACATATGTGTGTATATATATATATATATTTTTTTTTTCTTTCTTTTTTCTTTTTTGAGACAGAATTTCACTCTGTCTCTGTCACCCAGGCTAGAGCGCAGTGGCATCATCATCACTCACTGCAACCTCAGACTCCTGGGCTCAAGTGATGCTCCTGTTTCAGCCTGCCAAATAGCTGGGACCACAGGTGTGCACTATCATGCCCTGTTAATTTTTCTATTTTTTGTAGAGATGGGGTCTTGCTCTTGCTCAGGCTGGTTTCAAACTTCTGACCTCAAGTGATCTTCTTGCCTAGGCCTCCCCAAATGCTAGGATTACAGGTGTGAGCCACCATGCCTGGCTATGGGCAATATATTTATGTGGGTTGTTTGCCCCCTACCACACTCCCAACATGAACATAGAGCTGTCTTGTTCTCTCTCTCTCTCTCTCTCTCTTTTTTTTTAATTTAAAAAAACTTTTTTTTTTAATTTTTTTTTTTTTTTTTTTGAGACAGAGTCTTGCTTTGTTGCCCAGGCTAGAGTGAGTGCCGTGGCATCAGCCTAGCTCACAGCAACCTCAAACTCCTGGGCTCAAGCAATCCTACTGCCTCTGCCTCCGGAGTAGCTGGGACTACAGGCATGCACCACCATGCCCGGCTCATTTTTTCTCTATATATTAGTTGGCCAATTAATTTCTTTCTATTTATATAGTAGAGATGGTGTCTCGCTCTTGCTCAGGCTGGTTTCGAACTCGAGCAATCCGCCCGCCTCGGCCTCCCAGAGTGCTAGGATTACAGGTGTGAACCACCGCACCCGGCCTCTCTCTCTTTTTTATTTGTTTGTTTTTTTGAGAGGCGATCTCACTACATTGCCCAGGCCGGCCTCAAACTCCTGGGCTCAAGTGATCCTCCTGCCTCGGCCTCCTGAGTGCCTGGGACTACAGGCGCAAGCCACCGCACCTTGTTCTTTTCTGTGTCTGTGGCGCTTATGCCAGTACCTGGCACGGCTGCAGGTGTCCCATAAAGATTTGTGCAGTGACCGAGCGGGTGCTGTAGAGGGGTCATAAGTCACCTACCCAGCAAAGTCTTACCACGAGACTGTCTCAGGTCTCAGAGGAAAGGCCCTACCTGAAGCCAAGGGCAAGTAACAGTGGTAAGAGTGACACTCAATGCCACAGGTGCACGGCAATACTGTACCTGGACTGAGTTGAGGTGACAGTAGCCATTGAGTGGAAACCTGATGACGTGCGTGGAGTCGTGATTCCAGCCGGCGTTGACAGAGTTACACATCACGTCACCTATCTCTGGAAACACTTCCTCTATCAAGGATTTGTCACCGCTGAGTGTGATCCTTTCTCCGAGGTCCGGGGCCACACGCACCACGAGGCACTCACAAGGCCTGGAAAAGCGACCCGTCTCTCTGTCCTGCTTCCATCTTTCCATCTCCAACAACATGGGCTGGAGCTGAAAATATTTTGCCTCTTCATATAACAAAGTGTAGTCCTGAAAAAAACGAAAGGGCATCTCACAGTGCGAAATATAAAGTACCGAACATGTCCACCTTTAAGAGATGTTTTTTTTTTTTTACCTCTGTTATTTCAATAATCAAATCTGGGTGTGCACTGCTCACGCAGGGGTTTGTGAAGGCTCAATCTGCATTCATTCGTCAGTGACCACAAAAGGGGCTGAGAGTCTTAAAGGGGCTTTATATAAGTCTCGTGACCCTCATCACTGTCCAGTGAATTAGGAACCATTATTATTATCCCATTTTGCAGATGAGAAAACTGAGATGTGGAAGGATTCACCCAAAACTTGTCTCGTTTAGTAGAAAAATGACTCTGATTAGTTCAAGTTTGTATTGGTGGGAGTCCCATTTCTATCCTCTCAGATGGAACACGTGCCTAAAGCTGAGGTACAGGTGTGCCAACGTGCACCCTTCGCCGGAAGCCCACACTCCCGGTCCCCTTCAGTGGCAGCTCCAGAACTTGCCACAGGAGGGTGTGGGGCAGCAAGATGGCGGAAGTGGGGCTGGAGACCGTTGGGGCCGGGTGCTTGGAGGCAAACACCCGCTTTCACTCGAACCGGGGTGTGGGTCTGCGATGGTTTGGGGGAGGCCGATGGAGACGTGTTAGGCTAATGTGTGGCCCTCTGCCACTCATTGGTGGTGTCATCATAAAGTCAGAGAGGCAAACAATTGTCAGGCCTCGACCTCTGCAAGACACAGACGCAAAAAAGGAGACTAACAAGTCCATTTCTGAAAGCACAGTCACCTAGTCCGTAGGCATGGTTCTTTCTCTCTAGCCTTAAAAAAAAAGTCTATTTAATAGGCTGGGCACGGTGGCTCACGCCTGTAATCCTAGCACTCTGGGAGGCCGAGGCGGGCGGATCGCTCGAGGTCAGGAGTTCGAAACCAGCCTGAGCAAGAGCGAGACCCTGTCTCTACTATAAATAGAAAGAAATTAATTGGCCAACTAATATATATAGGAAAAATTAGCCGGGCATGGTGGCACATGCCTGTGGTTCCAGCTACTCAGGAGGCTGAGGCAGGAGGATTGCTTGAGCCCAGGAGTTTGAGGTTGCTGTGAGCGAGGCTGACGACATGGCACTCACCCTAGCCTGGGCAACAAAGTAAGACTCTGTCTCAAAAAAAAAAAAAATCTATTGAATTAAAACAGGAATCTAACAAACAGGCATCAAAACACACAGAAGCCACTGAATGGGAAGACAAAGGAGAGAGAGGGAGAGGCAGCAACGGGGGGTGATGTTAACAAGCAGGTCAATATTATGTCTAAACGTAGCTATGGCCACAATCACTTCTGGGTGTGAGATAAGTGGATACTTGTCCAGACACGTTGACTGAGCACGTTTTAATCAACTGTCACAGGCCTCTCTGCCTTCCTCCCATGGGCCGGCGCTGGCAGCGAGTGCCCGGCGCCTGCATGAGATTCCCCGCTGTCGCTGTCGGGACGGGATGGAGCAGGGTGACCAGGGGAGAACTATTTTTATTTTGCACTTTGTTCTTTCTCTTGCAAATCAAGCAGCAGCAGCAGCAGCAGCAGCATTATTCATGGCTTCCAGAGAAAACAGCACGGAGAGAGGAGAGTACTTTGTGACTAGCTGGGAAATCCACACTCCACATTGGGAAACTTGGGCCAACTTCCAAACTTGGAAGATGCTGTGGCTGATGCTCACCTTAGAATGGGCTGCCTTTTTATTCGGTCCTTCTCCCGGCAACCCCATGAGTACGGGAGTCTCGGTTGTCACAGGGAAGGAAGCCACTGCTCTGATGATCCTCCTTGCACAAGTTCCTACCTGCCCAGCCTCCTGCCCCACAGGCGAGCCGGTTTTGCCGTGAGGGGTGGAGAGCGAGGCTGAGGTGTGGCCACCCTAAGTCCTGCAGGACAGGGCCCGCAGGCCAGCCCCAGGGGTGGGAGTGGGGAGACTCCGCAGGTGCCTCCGGGGCCACCCGGGGTCCCCTCACCGGGCTTTGCCGTCATTACATTGCACCAACTGTGACATGCTGACCTAAATACTTCACTTATCAACAGGACAGCTCTCCAGGACATTTAAAGACAGCATTGAGAGTTACACAGGCAATGAAGGTGAGAGATTCTGCTCCTGCTTTTTATTTTCCTGTGAGATTTTTTATTTTTTTATTTCATTTCATTTTTTTTTTTTTTTGAGACAGAATCTCACTCTATTGCCCTGGCTGGAGTGCCGTGGCATCAGCCTAGCTCACAGCAACTTCAAACTCCTGGGCTCAAGCAATCCTCCTGCCTCAGCCTCCCGAGTAGCTGGGACTACAGGCATGAGCCACCATGCCCGGCTAATTTTTCCTATATATTTTTAGTTGGCCAATTAATTTCTTTCTAGTTTTAGGAGAGACAGGGTCTCCCTCTTGTTCAGGCTGCTTTTGAACTCCTGACCTTGAGCGATCCGCCCGCTTCAGCCTCCCAGAATGCTAGGATTACAGGCGAGAGCCACCGTGCCTGGGCCCTTTCCTGTGAGAATTAGTGACAAATTTTAGCACAAGGAAGGATCTGGACTCCGGTGAAAATACACCTTGTCTTTTAGGGCCATGAAGTCTTCAAATCCTAGAGTAAAGGCGCTTAACGTAGTCTTCTTCACTAACCTTGACCCTGTGGGGGAATCCTTTCCAACAACACTGAACAGTGACCATTCAGCCTCTGATTGCTACGGGAAGCTTACTACCTAAGAAGACACAGAATTTACTTTGTTGGCAACTCTGATTGTTGTAACTACCACTAGAAAGACCTGAATTTCCCTGTAATATCAACTTAATTGTTCTAATTCTGCCCTCTGGGGTTTCAGTGATTTTAATCTCTCATTGACACATTAACCCTTCAAACATTTAAGGACAACTGTTTTGTCTTAATATTTTTCAAGCTGAAAAATACCCAGTCTCTTCAGCTCTTTCCCATTTGTTATAACTCTGAGGTGTTTTTCAACGCCCCTTGTGTACTTGACTTTGTCAACATGCTTCCTTCCTACAACCTAAACCAGAAGGGAACCTGACACTTGAGACTCGATCTAGTGAGTGCCTCGCACCACCTCTGTTTGGCCAGACGCTAACGACTATTAAGGCAGCCTGTATTAGTTTCCTGTTGCTGCTGTAACAATTTCCACAAATTTAGTGGCTTAAAAAACTACACAGATTTATCCTCTTGCAGTTCTGGTCACAGGAGAAAGTCCAAAGTCTAAAATGGGTCACCGAGGCTGTGTTTAATCTGGAGGCTCTGGGGGAGGAAGAACCCACTTCCTCGCCTTCCCCAGCTTCCAGCGGCTGCCCACAGTCCTTGGACCCTGGCCTTGCGTCATTCCTATTTCTGCTTCCGTTGTCACATTGCCTTCCCTCACCTCCCCCAGCCCGCCTCTCCCTTTCACTTTTAAGGAGCCTCGCCATTACCCAGAGCACGCCCAGAAATTCCAGGATAATCTCTCCATCTCAAGATCCTTAACTTCATTACATCTGCAAAGTCCCTTCTGCCACATAAGGTGACATATTCATCGCTTCCAGGAATTAGGACGCGGACATCTTTGCGGGGGCATTATTCTGCCTATCGCACAGGGTAGGCCATGTTATCCTTCTTAGCAGTTCACGTTTTGCTTATAATGAAATCCCTACACCTTTTTCATAAGAGTAGCCATGAGCTAGGTCTTTCTCTTTCTTTTTTTTTTTTTTTTGAGATAGGATCTTGCTCTGTTGCCCAGGCTAGAGTGCAGTGGTGTCATCACAGCTCACTGCAACCTCAACCTCCTGGGCTCAAGCGATCCTCCTGCCTCAGCCTCCGGAGTAGTGAGAACTATAGGGAGGCACCACCATGCCCGGCTAATTTTTGTATTTTTTTGTAGAGATGGGGTTTCACTCCTGCTTAGGCTGGTCGCGAAGCCATCTTTTGACCTTGGCCTCCCAGAGTGCTAGAATTCCAGGTGTGGACCACTGCTCCCAGCCAGAGCTAGGCCTTTCTCATTCAGCATTTGTGAAAAGTTTTAAATCCTTTTTTATTTGTCCCCCGTTAACTTTCACACTGTCGGTTCTGGATCTGTTCCAACTTATCTGAAAAAACTGGATTCTCTCATTCAATGCTCTAGGTCTCCCTCTCATTTCTGTGTCACTTTGAACTGGCTGTTCTGTTTCTATATGTGAATCATTTCTTAAAGTACCGAGAGGACATGGCTATGCCTGGCCCTTTGTTCAGGTTGATGATCAGATAGGGAATCAAGACTCTGATTCTGGCCATTCAAGCAGTTATAAAACCTGTAATTCTAAGACCATCCTGCTCATGACTGTGGCACTTGCTAGGTGTCTTGTTGAAATACTGTGCCACGAATTTGGGCTGCAGTTCTGGGAAGGCCCCAAGCCTCTCTCCTGCCCAGGGATTCTCCTTAACTGTTTAGGGCTCCGTGTCCTTATCTGTAAAATGAGGGAAATGAATTATACTGAAGTTGCTTCCAGCCCTAATGTTCTATGAGTTCACGTCCATGGCGAAGCCCTGATCTACCATTTTGTCCGTTATAACCCAAAGGGAATGAGGCCACCAGGACTTGGGGTTGGAAGTCCCCCCTACGCTGACTCTGAATCCTCATCATCTGTTCTTCCTCTGAGTTCACAAACCACGTGTTTGATAATCCACCCTGAAGTCTGGCCATGGGTGGACAGAGCGCCTCCCAATGTAATGTTGCTCAAATTCATCGTTATCCGCTCTTGGAAAATTCGGGAAACAACGGCCCTTTTTAGACTTCCGGATCTCAAGGATCTTGCTGGGGTTTTTTTTAAGTGAAGGTTTAGAAGGGCTCCCTGAAGGCCACCTGGGAATGGGCTTAGCCTTGAACTGCTTTAAGCTGCCAGGTGTTCTTCTACTCTCTCTTGACTATTCCGGCTCCGTTTTCTCCTTTCCCGTGCTGTTCCCCCCAGCTTCCAGGGGAGAGCTGCTGTCCGTGCTGGGGGGAGCAGACGGCACAGGACAGCTGAGCACACGTGGGTGTCACTTGGCCAAAGGCTGCCCAAGCTGACTTGCCCCTAAGCATCGTCTGGCCCGAGAATGGAAAAGGTCCTTCTCATTGTGTTGCCATTTTCTGCACGGTTAGGCTCACGCCGGCCATTCGTTTTCTTGGCAGGACCCGTTATGACTGCCTTGCTACATTTCCTAACACCCCCGTCCAGCCTCGGCTCATCAGCAAACTCCCAAGCCCTCAGCCCCGTAGGCTGCTTTCTCTAGACGCCTCCTTTCCTTCCTTAAGCAGGATCATTTAATTTTATTATCTAAATCCCATGTTTTTTAAAGTTTAGCCTGTTTCCTTTTCGAATCTCTGGCCTTCTGCTCATTTCCTTCAGGTCTCTCAATTTTCTGAAGTTTTTCCTGAGTCCTCGGTTCTGGTCTGACAATGTCTTTTCTTTGGCTTTTACAAAGCCCAGATGATGCGGGCTCTTGTTTTCGGGGTACGTGGTGGAAACAGGCAGGAGTTTATGGGGGAGCAGCAGGCTTGACCCCAGCTCCTCTGCAGGAAAGCAATCCAGAGCACCCACTTTTCATCCCTTCTGAGTCATGCGCTCTTGGCAAAGCAGCTCAAGAATGTTCCAGAAGCCGTCACTGATCTCCCTGCTCCTACGTCCACTTTGTCTACTCTGACTGAGAAAGTGACTTCCGCATTTCTGGCTTAGCCCCATAACCAGTTAAAGGGAAACTGGTTACAGACCTACTATCTGTCTAAATGATTTTAAAATCCTAGAATACATGTTTTTAAAATAATTTTTTTTTGAGATTTACAATGATTTTTTTTTTTTTTGAGACAGAGTCTCGCTTTATTGCCCAGGCTAGAGTGAGTGCCGTGGCATCAGCCTGGCTCACAGCAACCTCAAACTCCTGGGCTCAAGCAATCCTCCTGCCTCAGCCTCCCGAGTAGCTGGGACTACAGGCATGCACCACCATGCCCGGCTAATTTTTTTCTATATATATTAGTTGGCCAATTAATTTCTTTCTATTTATAGTAGAGACGGGGTCTCACTCTTGCTCAGGTTGGTTTCGAACTCCTGACCTCGAGCAATCCGCCTGCCTCAGCCTCCCAGAGTGCTAGGATTACAGGCGTGAGCCACGGCGCCCAGCCCGACAATGATTTTTTTTGAGACGGAAAATTGAAGATCTCATTTTAAAGATGAGCTTCCCTAGGACCCTGAAGACAGGCATGCGGACAGAGAAGGTAAATGTGGTTGGACTCCAAAACGCAAACACGTTGAAAACTTATATCTTGGTTAAATAGTTGGAATTCAGAACATATTTTCTCTAGAGGGAGGAAAATGATATATGTAGGGTACCGGTTTCCTACTGCTGCTGTAAGAAATTACCACAAACTTGGTGGCTTAAAACAACACACATTTATTTTCATACAGTTCTTGAGGTCAGAAGTCTGAAATGGATCTCGCTGGCATGAGATCCAGGCGTTGGCGGGGCCGCCTTCCCTCTGCAGCCTCTAGGGACAGATCCTTGGCTTTTGCCTTCCAGAGGCTGCCGGAGTCCCTTGGCTCGTGGCCAGCAATCACATCACTTCCTTCCACACTTCGCCGTCTCTGACTCCCACCCTCCTCTTATAAGGACCCTGTGATTACATAGCACCCCCCCGGATTGCCCAGGATAATCTCCCCATCTCAAGACCCTTAACTTAATCACACCCTGCAAAGTCCCTTTTTGCCATAAAAGGCAACATATTCGCACGACCTGGGGATTGGGACTTGGGGGCCGGCACTAGGGCTGACTGCTCACAGCTTACTGTCCCATGAAACAGCTCAAAGGCTTGTTGAACTCCTGTTGTACCTCAGGCTTCACAGAGTAGCTGACAGGTCCTTACACTCAAAGGGCAGCGCAACCACTCAGCCCTTCATTTAAAAATCTGTTTATGCGGCAGATGCCACAGGAGGCGCTGCGGGCACAGAGGACTTTCCTCTGGGGGTGGGGGCGCCCCCAGGACCTCCCAGGAGCCCCGGCAGCAGCTCTTCTCTTGCCCACGCTGGGGACAGCAGGACCCTGCTCTTGGGCCCCTCGGACAGTGTGTGGTCCCCAGTAGGCAGGGGACCTCGGTATCAGGGGTACCACCAGCAAAGCAGGGGTCCTGAGAAAGTGAGAGGATTTTATATTTTACATTTCCAAGATAGCATCTGCGCAGTAGTCATCCCGAGAAAAGACAGATCTCTGCAGGACTGACTTTCCTTTTATTTTATTTTATTTATTTATTTTTGAGACCGAGTCTTGCTTTGTTGCCCAGGCTAGAGTGAGTGCCGTGGCGTCAGCCTCAAACTCCTGGGCTCAAGCGATCCTCCTGCCTCAGCCTCCCAGGTAGCTGGGACTACAGGCATGCGCCACCATGCCCAGCTAATTTTTTCTATATGTATTAGTTGGCCAATTAATTTCTTTCTATTTATAGTAGAGATGGGGTCTCGCTCTTGTTCAGGCTAGTTTCGAACTCCTGACCTTGAGCAATCCACCTGCCTCGGCCTCCCAGAGAGCTGGGATTGCAGGTGTGAGCCACCGCGCCCGGCCTTCCTTTGATTTTAAAGACTTACTTATCTGTTTATTTAGGTGGGGAGGTGGGATGACCACCACAGTTTTTCCAGTGTTTGAGGCCTCTAAAGCTGTTAACTGCCCTGGCCTGTAATGCTTCTTTGGGCTGTCGTTCTTTCTTTTCTTCAAAGCCTGGAGAGACCTGCCTACTTGCTCCTTTTCGCCTGCTGCCATTTGATACTCCTTGTCAGGAGGTCCCCTCCCCTGCCCAGGGGCCCTGGCTTCCAGCTTCTCCCAACTACACTTGTTTTTCTGGGACAAGGATGCCCAGCCTAAGATTGATCCTGATGGCTACTAAAGGAAACGAGAGCAGCAGCAAAGTGTCCCTTCTGGGCCCTGCCGCCGGCTGCACTCCCCATCCTGCAGATAGCATATAGGAAGACTCGAGCACACACAGGCGACAATGTCAGGGTGCCCATGGCAGGACCGAAGGCGGATCCATCTGTGTTCTGAAGCAACACCTGGGCTCGCCAAGTCATATGGACACTGCGCTATGGGGCCAGGCCTGATGTTGAGGCTGTGGTGACAGCAGGGGCCAGGGAGGTGACAGTGAGATGCTCTGGGCTGGAGCTGGTGCCCCGTGCTCCTTCCAGTGCTGCCATTCTCGGGGAGAAATGTCCTCAGGAGGAGGGAAGTGGGCACCGGCAACAGTGCCAGGCAGCAACAGTGTCTGGACCGGGGAGGACAATCCTAGGCGACAGTGGCTGAGACCATGGGCTGGGGGCATGTCCTGAGTGGGCACCCCTGTAGGTACCAGAGAATAAACTCCTCAGGGCCTACCCAGCTCGCCACTCTGCCTTCTCTGAGAAAGTTCTGCCCACAGGAGCGAGTGTATGGAAGCCGCGCTCCTGTGTGGCCACCGCTGATTGGCTAAAGAGCAGGCATCAGAGGCAGATGAGCCAATCAGATGGTGTCTCTGCAGGACCAAGCAAGGGGAGAGGGGCCCTGGGCATGGCTGGGGCAGAGCCACGTGAGTGACAACTCCTGCAGCTGAGGCCTCAGGGCTGTGCCAGTGTTTCCACCCCAGAGAGAAGCTTCCACCAATCCTGTGAGATAAACTAGCAACCACTTCCCATAAACACTCCCTTTCTTTTTTCCTTAAGCTAGACTACTGGTTCTCAAGTGGCAGTGATTTTGACACTAGCGGGCACTTAGCTGTGTCTGGAGACATTCTTGGCAAAAGAGGTGCTGCTGGCATTTAACGGGCAGAGGCCAGGGCTGCTGCTGAAGGCCCTGCATTGAACAGGACAGCCGCCACCACCACCACCACCACCACCACCATGAAGAATCACTTGGCCCAAAATGCTCATAGTGCCAAGACTGAGCAACTCTGAGCTTGACAGAGATAGTTTTCGTTGCAGCCTAGGGAACATGCAACCCAGGCTGATGGGATGGTCAGTCTTAATATCATTCATGGTGGTTCAACCACATAATGTTTGCTAACGTGATGTAATCGTAAGTATACAACGTCACTGGAGGTGTATTCTCTCTAAACGGTCTAACTTAAACCCATCAGGATTTTAGATACAGTTTATAGGAAATCAGGGAATAGATTAATGAGTTATCTCCTTTTTTTCTTTTCTTTTCTTTTTTGAGACAAGGTCTTGCTCTGTTGTTCAGGCTGGAGTACAGTGGTGCAATCATAGCTCACTGCAGCCTCAAATTCCTGGGCTCACACGATCCTCCTGCCTCAACCTCCCAAGTAACTAGGACTACAGGTGCACATTGCCATACTCAGCTAATTTGAGTGAAACTACATATGACAAGACAATGAGACAAATATAGATGGTGGAACATTTTATAGGACAACTGGCCTGGTCTTTTCAGCAAGTCAGTAACATATAAGAAGGAACCATGCCAGATAATAAAAGGCTTAAAAGACATAACCTAATTCAATATGTGGTCAGACCCTGTCTTGGAAAAACTACCTGTAAAGAACATTTTGAGGTCAAGC
This sequence comes from Microcebus murinus, assembly GCF_040939455.1. Classification (NCBI taxonomy): domain Eukaryota; kingdom Metazoa; phylum Chordata; class Mammalia; order Primates; family Cheirogaleidae; genus Microcebus; species Microcebus murinus. The sequence goes on along the minus strand of NC_134120.1, from coordinate 42,094,357 downwards.
AGGGAAATTTGAATATGGTTGTGGTATTACAGGAATTAACCTTTTGTAAAACAGAAAGGTAGAGATTATTGTCCAACTTAAGCAACTTAAGAAAAAGATCTGGAAGGCCACTGTTTAGATTTTTTTTGGGGGGGTTGTTCATATTTTCAATTTTTCTACAATGTACATATACTTCTATGATATTAAAACTTTATTATAGGCCGGGCGCTGTGGCTCACGCCTGTAATCCTAGCTCTTGGGAGGCCGAGGCGGGCGGATTGCTCAAGGTCAGGAGTTCGAAACCAGCCTGAGCAAGAGCGAGACCCCGTCTCTACTATAAATAGAAAGAAATTAATTGGCCAACTGATATATATATAAAAAATTAGCCGGGCATGGTGGCACATGCCTGTAGTCCCAGCTACCCGGGAGGCTGAGGCAGAAGGATCACTCGAGCCCAGGAGTTTGAGGTTGCTGTGAGCTAGGCTGACGCCACGGCACTCACTCTAGCCTGGGCAACAAAGCGAGACTCTGTCTCAAAAAAAAAAAAAAAAAAAAACACTTTATTATAAATAACCAATAGGCTTTTAAACATATCCAGGGATAGGTAAGCTGGGGGCTGCCTGCTAGCAAATTTGTCTCTGTCTAGGAATGGTGGCCATTCAAACAAAGACCACAAAAGATGTTAGCAACATGGGGACACTCACCAAAGATGTTAAAAATCAAAGCTAGAGAGAGAGACAGAGAGAGAGACATGGGGGCTGGGGGGGAGAGATTGAGAGAGAGAGAGAGAGAGAGAGAGAGAGAAAGAGAGAGAGAGAGATTTTTATGGTTCCCTATTAAAAAAAAAAGAGACCAAAGTTCTAGACTCCTGGTGTACTGGGAATTTCAACTGTGTGTGCGTGTGTACATGTGTGTGTGTGTTCACGTGCAGGGAATAAAGCAACAATGAACAAGTCAGTATAATTGGGGGAGGGAAAAGCTAAAGGAAGAGGGACAATTAAATCCACAATGAAACACTGCAGAGAAGTTCTGCAATCACTTATCCAGAGAACAGATTCCAGCAGCTTTCAGTGGGAACCAGGGCACAAGCAGCTGCCAACTTAAATGCTGTTCTGAAATATGAAATTATCTAAATGTTTAAATGGGTATCTAGCTCAGACGGCACATTTGTGGAATGAGATTTAAGGGATGTAGGATGCTGTGATTTCAAGATTTCATGCACTTGCTCACCCGCATTAACTGGCTAGAGAGAGAAGCGGGCAATCAGTAAACAATCTCCCTGGCACACCCAGTAAAAGAGATTCTCTTCACACGCAAAAAGCCGTGTCCCTTTTCCAGGGTCAGGAGAAAACCTCTGACAAAGAAGCAAGCAGCTACAGTACTGCTCAGGACATGCAGACCGAAGCTCCCCTGTGTGCCTGTATTTGGGATTCGCATAAACGGAACAGCTGCAGTTGGTGCAATTCTATCCTCTGCCACAAGAGTGGAATGACCACTCAGCTTCCAGTCACTTCTGCTGCCCCTCCCAGGCTCCAGAACACCCTGTACTGTAATTTATGGCCTGTCACCCAGAGGTTCTGCGGGAAGGGTTTCAAGGCTCTGGCATACGTGAGTTTCATTTGACATGCTTTTGTTTTTTTTCCCCAAGCGTGGGCTACAGCTAAATCCTTAGCCAATTAAAGGGTGTGCTCTGTATTTAGAATTGATGAATAGCAGGTCTCTGAGGGCTCTGGGAAGATGTGCAGAAGAAATGTCCCATTCCTACGCAGAAGTGACTGAGTCCTCAAGTGACGGTCCTAAGGAATTGGCCACCACTGAGCTCCCCGCGGAAGTTTTTCCCTCCCCAGCATCTAACCTGAATGGTCTTGGAGGAAAAATAATGCCTGCCGTGTAGGTTTATGTGCAGAGAGTTAAACCAAAGTATGTGCTTACAATACCTAGCTCAGTTTGTGGAACATATTGTAACTAAAAATGAACGGCTATTATCCCAATTTATTCTTTTGTGATTCCCTGGACTTTGCATCCCTTTTAATGATGGGAATTATAAATTAATATATTACCCTGACAAGTAGCATAGGATGATGATATTGTATATATGCCTGTTTTCTTTTTTCTATTTAATCCTATATGATTTTAAAGAGAAGTACATGCCTATTTATATTTAGCTTCTGGCCTCCTGTAGCTCTTTTGACCCTTTTCTGTTGTATTTAAATTAATTAATGCCAAGCAATAATGGTGTGCCCAGCACACAATGTCCTCTAGAAAAACATAAAAATGTCCCTGCCTGCAAGAACCTTACAATGTAGCAAGGAAGTCAAGCTATCTACACAAAATACCTGGAGTCTAAATACAAGAAAGTATATGACCAGGTTTTAGTTTATCTGCTATGAACCAGAGTCAGGTTTGAATGCAATTCACTCCATTCGTGTATTTATCTCTCCCTGCATTCATTCACCTGCCACAGATATCTATATGCTTCATATGTGGCAGGTGCTGAGCTCGAGTGACGGAAACTGCCAGCTTCCCCAACAGCTATTCCCAACCTCTCTCCCTTGCTCATTTCTCTTCCTACAGAGGCTGAAAAAGAGAAGAAAAATCACTTTCTTGGCTTTCTTTGAAGGGAGGGGAGGCTCAGTTCTGGCCAATGAATGAGGAAGGGAAAGTCTTCCAGAGGATCTTCTGACAGACACAGAGTCCTGTGAGTTAAGAAAGCCTTTTGCCAGTCAGACGAGGTGGCTCACGCCTGTAACCCTAGAACTCTGGGAGGCTGAGGCGGGAGGATCGCTCAAGGTCAGGAGTTCGAGACCAGCCTGAGCAAGAGCGAGACCCCGTCTCTACTAAAAATAGAAAGAAATTAATTGGCCAACTAAAAATATATAGAAAAAATTAGCCGGGTATGGTGGTGCATGCCTGTAGTCCCAGCTACTCAGGAGGCTGAGGCAGGAGGATCGTTTGAGCCCAGGAGTTTGAGGTTGCTGTGAGCTAGGCTGACGCCACGGCACTCTAGCTTGGGCAACAGAGTGAGACTTTGTCTCAAAGAAAAAAAACAAAACAAAACTTTTTGCATTTTTTTTCCTGCCTTGAATGAGGATGTGATGGCTGGAATCATGGCTGTCACCTTGTGACCCTGAGGTGACAGCTATGAGGCCAGAGTGCCAACACTGAGGATGGCAAAACAAAAAGTCAGAAACAGTCCTGGTCCTCGCTAACATCACCGAGTGGACTCCTCTGCCCACAGCCGAGGGCCTCTGCCTTCTCGTGCGAGAAAGACAAACCTCCATTAGTTGAAGCCTCTGTTCACTGGCTGTTCTGACTCCTGTAGCTGCAAGCTCTCCTCACTTACAGCTGGGTATATGGTGCTGAACCACAGAGACAGACGGTGACAAACGTACTGTGACCACGGAGAATCGGGGTACGGGCAAACCTACGCTAGGCTAGGCTGGGCAGGCTTGCTGGGGACGTGGTCAATTGGATGAGCCCTGGATGTAAACAAAGGCTGGGGGAGAGCAGAGAGGAGGCGGCACAGATGCACAGTAGGGGCTGCTCTCAGGGGGCAAGAGGACCTGAGAAGTCCGGTAGGGCAAGAGCTGGTGGGGCCGGCAGGGGCCAGAGTGTTCCGGGCCGTGTAGACTCTGACAAGGATGCAGGGCTTTGCTCCAGGGGAAGTCTCTGCAGGGTTTCCAGCAGGAGCAAGTCATGATACATTATCGTTTTTGGACACTGTCACCTGATCAGGGATGGGGTGGGAGAGGGGAAAGTGGGTCTGGCTATCAAAGGGCAACGGGGGCAGGGAGGCATCCTTGATCTGGAACTGTCCCGTACTTGACCGCATCAATGCCAATATCCTGGTTGTGACGTGACGTTATGCTACAATTTTGTAGGATATTGTTGGGAAGACATGGGCAACCCAGGATCTCTCTGTTATTTCTTACAGCTGTATGCAAATCTATAATGATGTTCAAAAAAAAAGCTTAATTTAAAAAAAACGTCTCGTCCGGGTACGGTGGCTCATGCCTGTAATCCTAGCACTCTGGGAGGCCGAGGCGGGAGGATTGCTCGAGGTCAGGAGTTCAAAACCAGCCTGAGCAAGAGCGAGACCCCGTCTCTACTATAAATAGAAAGAAATTAATTGGCCAACTAATATATATAGAAAAAAATCAGCCGGGCATGGTGGCGCATGCCTGTAGTCCCAGCTACTCGGGAGGCTGAGGAAGGAGGATCGCTTGAGCCCAGGAGTTTGAGGTTGCTGTGAGCTAGGCTGACATCATAGCACTCACTCTAGCCTGGGCAACAAAGTGAGACTCTGTCTCCAAAAAAAAAAAAAAAACGTCTCTTGGCCAAGTGAGGTGGCTCATGCATGTAATCCCAGCACTTTGGGAAGCCAAGGCGGGAAGACTGCTTGAGGCCAGGAGTTCAAGACCAGCCTGAGCAAGAGCGAGAGCTGTCCCCCGCAAAAATGGAAAAATTATTCCGGCATGGTGGCACATGCCTGTAGTCCCAGCTACTCAGGAGGCTGAAGCAGGAGAACAGCTTGAGCCTAGGAGCTGGGGGTTGCAGTGAGCTGTGATCACACCACCGCACCCTAATCGGGGCATCAGAGTGATACCCTGTCACACAACACACACACACACACACACACACACACACACACACGTCTTCTGGTTTTAATGCTGGGAGTGGGTTAAAAAGGGGTGAGGGTGGGAGACATGAGAACAGTTACGGGGCCATTCCAAGTAGTGAGAGAGCTACTGGGCCTTGGGCTAGGAAGGTGGGACAAACAGTGATCGATTCAAGAAGCATCCAGGAGGTAAAATGACAGACACACTGACCGACATGTGAGTCAAAGAAGAGGCAAAAGTCCGGAAGGACCCAGGTTCTGAGCAAGTAGGTGGATTTGGGCATCTTTTACTGCGGTCGGACACAAAGGAAGAGGAGCAGGTTCTGAGTGTGGCGCAGGCAGCAGGGCAGACAGGGCGAGACAGGCAGGCAGGGTGAGCTCACTTGGGGGCAGCTTGAATGTGATGAGCCAATTAGCCACCCAGGCAGAGATTCTGAGTGGGCATTTGGAAATGCAATCCTTTAAAAATGAAGTGATTTCAGTATTGCACTAACTAAACCTTTTTCTGATGAAGTCCAGGTCATATTAATACATAACTTAGCAAAAAACATAATGAAATCCTATGGCTGTTTTCCTTACTAACATATACATCTAAGCCGTGATAATTCGAATTCTCTTTTGACAACTTTATTTCACAAAGTTTGTTTTATTTTTATTATTATTATTTTTTTGAGACAGAGTCTCACTTTGTTGCCCAGGCTAAAGTGAGTGCTGTGGCGTCAGCCTAGCTCACAGCAACCTCAAACTCCTGGACTCAAGGGATCCTACTGCCTCAGCCTCCCAAGTAGCTGGGACTACAGGCATGTGCCACCATGCCCGGCTAATTTTTTGTATGTATATTTTTAGTTGGTCGATTAATTTCTTTCTATTTTTAGTAGAGACGGGGGTGGGGGGGTGTCTTGCTCTTGCTCAGGCTGGTTTCGAACTCCTGACCTTGAGTGATCCACCTGCCTCGGCCTCCCAGAGTGCCAGGATTACAGGCATGAGCCACCAGGCCAGCCTAGTTTTATTTTAATTACCTAAGTAATATACAAATGTGTACTCATTGTTAAAAAAAATAGTAATAATAAAATTTCAACTCGAATATATAGAACTAAAAGTGAAAAATCCTCACCCCTTTCCCAATTCTACTGCCTTCCCTTTAGGAAAATATGGGAGTAAGAAATCTCAGCCCCCTCTCCCCACCCAGCCCCAGCAATCACACTTTCGCCCCTCCCCCTCTAGGAGCTCCCTTGCTCTCCCACATGGGCGAGTCCAGCTCTGACTAGGGGGCACCTGACATTGGTGGCATCAGGGTGGACTAGTGACTGGTCACTGCTGGAGTCTGTGGCTCAAGTGTGGACTCAGCCCTTTCCCCATCTCCTTGTGGGGCTCTGTCCCACCTGCAGCTGGTGTGGGTAGAGGGTCTGCTCTCTTTAACCATGCAACCTGTCAAAAGGACTCAGGGCTGCGGTTTAACCCGGTCAGCTCCCTCTGCAGTCGTGTCTCAGTTCAGACTGCAGGCTGGAGGTAGAGACCTCACTTCAGCCCTGGGCCTGCAGCGGTGTTCTCTAATCTGGCTGTAATATAAAATCCTTACTCAAATTAATAAAGTGGGATGAAGAAAAATGCAGAAAAGAGATTCAAAAGTTGGCATGCAAAGAAAAAAAACAGCACAGCGAAAATTGCCCTCGGAAATCCTCTGGGAAGACACCGTATTAGAAATAGCTTCTCGCTATGCTTCCCTTCCTGAGCTGGAAGAGACCTTCACTGATGGAGCTGCTGACCTGCACTTAGAAGCCACGTTCACAAACCAAGGTCATGTGTCTTCAGACCCTGGAATCGGCTCAGCGAGGTGAGATGCACACCTGAGAGAGACCCTGGCAGCTGCCCCTGGCTGGGAGCAGAGCTTCCAGAGAGCTCCAGCACCTTCCCCAGGCTCATTCCAGGGCTGCAGCTATTTCTCTCTCTCTCTTTTCCTTGCCAAATGCATATAGTTGTTTTCATGTCAGACAAATGTGCACATGATGCAACTCTTCTGTACTCCCTTTTCCACTGGCTAATAATCCTTGGCACACGCCCCATTGTTCAAAATCCTGAAGGAAAGTATGGATAAGAGGCCCTGAACCCCTTATTAATTTCAGCTCTACTCTTCTAGATCTTTTCCTATGCATTTATATATGCACATATACATGATTTTTCACCATAATTAGGAACATACCATATATACAATTCTGCAACTTAGTATTTTCAAAAAATAAAATTTTAGTGATTTCCCCCCATCAATAGATATAAACCTACCACAATCCTAAACTATTCCATAGTATGGATATTCTATAATATGGTAACCATCTGCCATTGTTGAACTTTCTCTTTTAGTTGTGTCCAGTTTTCACTATTATAAACATGACTACAATAAATGCTTGACATACATATACCTCTACATATTCATGCGAATATTTCTAGAAGGTAAATTAATGCATATATGAGTGCTAGATCAAAGAGTATGCACATTTGAAATTTTAATAGCTACTGCTGAAGTGCCCTCCAAAAATGTTTATGATTTTTTTTTTTTTTTTTTTTTGAGACAGAGTCTCACTTTGTTGTCCAGGCTAGAGTGAGTGCCGTGGCGTCAGCCTAGCTCACAGCAACCTCAAACTCCTGGGCTCAAGCGATCCTCCTGCCTCAGCCTCCCGAGTAGCTGGGACTACAGGCATGCGCCACCATGCCCGGCTAATTTTTTATATATATATCAGTTGGCCAATTAATTTCTTTCTATTTATAGTAGAGACGGGGTCTCGCTCTTGCTCAGGCTGGTTTTGAACTCCTGACCTTGAGCAATCCGCCCGCCTCGGCCTCCCAAGAGCTAGGATTACAGGCGTGAGCCACAGCGCCCGGCCTAATGTTTATGATTTTCACTCCCAACCACGCCGTGTATTCCGCAACACTGTATATTATCAATCTTTTTAATTTTTGCCAATCTAATGGATAAAAAGGAGTATCTCATTTTGGTTTTGTTTCTTTGGTACTAGAGGGATGGAATGTCTTTTCAAATGTTTTTGGCAATTTCTATTTTTCACTTTTGGAAAATTTTGTTTTACAGCTATAAATGTCTTCCACTGACTTGTTGGTATGTTTCTTATAGACATTTAGGAGCTCTTTTAAGGTGGATATTAGTCTTTTGTTACAAATATTTCTTCTAGTCTGATACTTCCCTTTTATTTGTATATTATATCTTTAATTCAACCATTTTTTTTTTAAAAAAGGATGCTTTCTGGGTAATGAGTCATGCTTTGATAAGCCCTTTCTGCCTCAAAATTATACTTTTAGAAATTGCTTTGCACTTTTTCTAATACTTTTATAGCTGTAGTTTTTAATGTTTATTTCTGGAATTTTTTGTCAATTTACGATGTGAGATAGAGCTCTGGCTTTACAATTTCCCCAGATGTCTCAGTGCCAGTTATTAACCTTCCTTTCTCTTCCTACTGATCTGAAATGCCACCTTTATAACATACACAGTTCCTATGTGCACAGGCATCTGTCTCTGGCCCCTATTCTGCATTGACCTGTTTGTATGTTTCAGCGCCGGCAGAGCTATACTTACTCACTACAGCTCTGTGGTACATTTTGATGGTGGTAGAGAACATCCACCATCGCCCACCTTTACTACCACTACTATGACCCGCAATCATTTTTTTAGTTATTCTTTTTTTTCCTCCTACACAAACTTTACACATGGGTCAACTTTCATTTTGAAAAAAAACCTGTTACTTAAATGGGTTTGCACTGAATGTGCAGAGTAATTTGACACCCTCACAATCCTGAGGCTTCCCATTCAGGAACACAAAATGCGCCTTTATTTATCCAACCCTTCTTTTATACTTGCACTTGGAGATTTGTGGTTTTCTTAATCAGGTTTTGCATATTTTTTGTTGGTTTTAGTCCTAGGTGTTATAATCTCTGCTGTGGTATATTTTTCTATTATATCTTATGATTGGCTCTTGTTATTCTATACAAAAGCTATTGAGCATAATGTACTGATCCTGAATTTAGCTGCCTTAATGAGTTCTTTATTAGTTCTAAGAGTATTTAGTTGATTCTTTACAGTCTTCTATTTGGAGAAACAGTATTAGCTGCAAAAAAATTACATTTTCATATATTCCCTTTTAATATTAACACTTTCTGTTTGTTCTCCTTGTCTAACTCCATTGCCAAGAGTTACCAGTGCAAGCTGGGACTGTCACAGTGTGACACTCCTTCCTAACTTTAAAAGGAGCAATTCTAAAATTTTACTGATCATGTTTGCTGTAGACTTCTGGGAGAAAAAGTTTTCATTAAACTAAGGAGGTTTTCTCTGATTCTCTAGCTCTCTAAGACTTATCAGAAATGAGCTTTGAATTTGATCAACTTCTTTTCAATTTGTTCAAATGAATTGTAACTGAATTCTTTAAATAAAAAGCAATCGTCTTTGGTCATATAGAAGTTTAATGACCATACCCTCTATATTTCATGAAGACAAAATAACCAAGTCAAAGAGACCTCTGGTACCACTAGCGTTGGTATATGTTAAAAACGTAGAACCAGAAATACTATTTGGAGCACATCAAAACAGATCACATATTTATGCTATTGGCAATTTAATGTGGATCCCTCACCTTGAAATCATCAGGAATGAGGAGTTTTGATGTTCGTAGAAAATTCAAGATATATCTGAACATCTGTCCATCTCTGTCAATGAAATAGTGCTGTTTGAGACTGTCCAAAACAATGGGTTCTGTACCATCAAAAAGTCTTCCGATTCTGTGATAGGAAAGAGGGAACAGTGAAGACAATTAGATCAATTGTTTGGCCACTAAGACTAAGAGCTACAGTTTTGTGTCTCTGACAAGGTAGCACTTTCGAAGATGGTAGTCAGGAAAACACCAATTAAGTAGTTATGGATTTTGGAGAAGTGTTGGTCCCTGCTTGATAAATATCTCAGGACTAGACAATTCAAAATAGTCCCAGGCTTTCAGGTAAATTCTTTTATTCACTGTCTTTCACCTGCAAAGAAAATGTTCCTGACATGATGATCATGGCTAAGTGCTGTCACTGGAATGAAATAGCGTGTCTTTCCCCCTGCGTTACTTAAAACAACCTTCTCTGCTACTTAAAAAATGTTATTTTGCTCCAAAGTGTCTTTTAAACAGATTTTACTAAAACAGCAATTTTGTTTTCAAGAAATCTGTTTTATGACTTTTTCTCACCCATGAATCCCAAACTTTCTAAAAATAAAGCAATGCCTACATGCTCACATCTACATTTAATTATAAAAAAGAATAATTTAAAATATCACTCATCTAGGAGAATATGTTTTCCATTAACTGTATACAGTCCAGTTTCTTAAGTCTCAGCAAAAAGCATTTTTAACAGCCAGGCATTATTACAAAAAAATAAATATTTGGCCATCCTTCCCTTCCCCCCAAAAATACAGTCTAGTTCTGGGATGTGAGTGGCTATGGGTAATTTTTAAAAAGAGGGATCCCTAATGCTTTCCCCACGTTTAGAGTCAATATTTGTGCAGGGTGCTACAGTTAAAGTATTTAGCATCCATCATTTGTCCCACTAAGAAAGGCTAAACCTGGAAGTGTCAGTATACACAGTATTTAGTTAATAGAAAGTGGTCATATCTATACTATAAACAAGCGGAGGGCTGGCTCACGACACATAAACATATCAGAAAATAGAATTTACACACCAGACATCACTTCCTGTACCAAAAGGTGCATTTTACTTTTCACTAACAGCATAGATAGGCAAATGACTCCATTTTTTTTTTTTTTAATGAGAAGCTTTTGCTGATTTCCTGACTAGTCTATCTCTGATCCAGAACATCACTCTGTTGCTTTGAAGATGATTTAGAAAATCACGCATCTTCTAAACTTATATAGAAATGGGACAGGTGTCATAGTAAATCAATAATAATTGCACTGCCTTTAAAATACAACAAATGAGTAGGAAAGCTGCTTCGCTCTCTCCTAAAAAAGAACAGCATGTGAATTTCTGTTAAAGATAATTTATAAAGTCATGTCCTACTGAAAGGTAATCGATGCAAAGAGGAAAGCAGCTAATAGTGGTAGGAGTTATACTCCTAAAACCCAGATTTTTCTGGGCTAGTGTTTTTGTTCAATTTTCCATGAATTGACCGTGATTATTCAGGGTGTGGATTACAACCATCCTGGGATTCCTTCCCTGCATGCCACCTAGTCATTCCTTTCTCATTGACACATTAATCAAATGGTAGGCTCGAAACTAAAATACGCTTAGTCACTTACTTGTGGTGTTTCCAGGACAGCAGGATGGGAAAGCCTGAGACTTGTTTGCCTATTATCAAAACTTTTTACTCTCCACTGTTAATAACATGATAAACTTACAGTTGACAGGGGAAGAAAAGGGAGCTATATTAATTAAGCACTTTCCAAATGCCTCACACTGTCCTCAGCACTTTGTATATGTAACAAAGCCATTATCCTCATTTTAAAGATGAAGAAACAGGCTCCAAGAGATGAGTAACTTGCCCAACTAGTTAAGTAGCATTGGGGGATTTGCGCACAGTCTGGCCGATCCCACAGGGGCCTCCCTAACAACGACTGGAATGAAAAGAATTACCCCTATTGAATGAAAGTTTTTGGTCTAGAGTTTTATTTCTGTCACGTTTGTTGAGCAAGAACTTTACAATGCAATGCGAGCACCTATACTGATTATTCCTGTGGCCTGAAATAAATCAGTATTGATACTCTTAAGTTACTTTAGGAAACAGAGATGGAAAGTTGGTATTTTATTCCTAAATAAATCCTATGCTTTTTATACTTAGATAAATGCTCATTTTCAAGTCTAGTCTTGGAAGTACACTGGCACAGAATGAGTGATTGATAAACCTATACTGAGTGACTGCGTGAAGGAATCAGGAATGAAGAGTGTGGAATGAGGACGAAGCTTGGCCAGTTACTAGCTGGAATCTGGACAAATCAACTTCTCCGTCTCCATTTCTCTTTAAAAATTAAGTATCACACTTTGTTTTGTAAAATAACCCTAACTTTTTCTCAGGCTTGATGAGAACATTTAATGTGGTCCTGGTGAGCTCAAGAAGTGCCCAGCAACAGAAAGTATTCCAAGCTAGCCAACAAAAAAATATCCGTGAAAGCTGCTCTTAGAAGACTGCAGGCACCAACAGGATTTAAGGAGAAAAAGGAGCAATCCTGGCAGATGCGTATTGCTTATTAGACCGTTTCAGAAAGGAGTTACGTGTCATTTAAATGGTTTTGGGGATGCACAAAAGTAAGAACAAAACCACAAACGACCTCTGGCAGATACAAGACACTGAGCATATGGATGCATCTTCACTTCCCATTTAGGTGGAATAGAAAAAAAGTTGCAAAAGAAAGAGAGGATGGGAAATCTGAACCTAGGCCTAGCACTAGAAAAGTGTGTGACCTAGAGGCCTCTGGGCACACAAGGCAGTGGGGAGAGGTGGACTCTCCTGGCAGAATCTATCAGGACCAAGGGGGATGAGAAGCTGAGGACTCCCAGCATGCCCCGGGCTCCCTGTGGCCAGGCCGCTCCAGCCCGGGGGAGAGCAAGGGCTCGTGGGCAGGGGCGGCAAAGGCCCACTCCTGACTGACGGGAAAGGAGTCAGGAGTTTCCCTATTCGAATCAACTAACGCTGGGAGTCATAAAAGGAAACAGTGATGCTGCTTTCTGCCAACTTTAAAAGGAGGAGCGTTTGAGTTGTGAAAACAATGCGGAAGTGGAGTTTGGTGCCAATGGTCGTAAAATGGCGCCCCTGGGTGGTTTTGGAGATTGGGCTGACGGTAGGGTGGAAACGTATTGTTTGGCCAAGCAAACAAGGGGGAAAATCGACCCGGGCTGTATTTCTTGCGGACATGTGAATGGAGTTACAAATCAAACTGCTGTGATTTGTAAACGCTGGTGACTGAAAACTATGTGGAACTGATTACAGCTTACTAACCTTGGAGAACATTCCTGTTTTCCAACTGACCAAGACCAAACTGGCTCCGGATGATGTATGGCTGGTTTTTGTTTTTGTTTTGTTCTATAATCATTGGCTCAAGTGGCAATGCTGAGAGAGACCTCCTTCCACAATTGCTTTGATGTTTTTAAAGAATAATCATTACCATTATAACAAATATTTGTTACTTTTAAAAAAAAAAACCATTTTGAACCGTTTTAAAATTAAGCCAAAGCAGAGAAAATAATATAACTAACCCCCATATGACTGTCACCCAGATTCAAAAGCTATCAACTCTTGGCCAGTTTTCTTTCACCTTGACCTCTATGCCTCACTGTACCCCACTGGGATTTTTTGACGTAAATATTTCATAAACTAATAGGATTATAAAGTTTACTAAAAATATGTTCACTAAAGATTCACTAAAAACAACAGATACTGAAGTATCTTCTTCTTTCTGGCTTTTTAAATGTTAACACTCTGTTGATTGCTCTTGCTTATGGAGCAAATAATGTTGAACCTCATCTCGGAGGAAGTCCAAGCTCCTTTTGGTGGGAAGTGACTCTGGTTCCCAGCCCTGGCTCCCCATTTCCTGGTATTCTGTGCTGTACACACCGTGCATTGAAGAATGATCTTAAGTGAAAGAGAGTATTGGGCAAAGATCTGATCTACCTGGCTTAGTGTGAATCATTCATTAAGAATTTTTTCTTGTGTATCCATTCATTTATAGGACCTGGTTTCTCTAATTTACCGTGACTCAATTCCTTAAGAATTTCTCTTTCCTTCTTTCTTGTGTAATCATTCAGTTATTCATTCATTCTTTCCACCAACAATCGCAGAGCTTCAGTACACCAGATACAGGGCACGCAGTCCTTGCTTTTGTGGAATTCCACTGCGTGTGGGGCAGGGAGGGCAGGTCCGGTGCAGCGTGACCGAGCGTGTCACCGGGCGTATAGAATGGGCTACGAGGTACACAGGAGGTGCTCCTGAGTCGCCTAACTCCATGTGGGGCTGGCAGGGAAGAAAGAAAGCTCATCAGAGACCTGAAGGACAAGGAGAAGTTGGCCAAGTACTGGGGCAGGAGGTGAGGTTAGGTAAGCAAGGAGAAGGGTGGGGAAGATACCAAGGCTCACAGCCAGAAAAAGCCTGCCACATGATTCCTCTCCGCTGGGGCAGAGAGTCAGGCTGGCTGAAAAACGAGGCCGGAGCAGCAGAAGCCAGATCAGAAGCCGGGTCAAGGAGTTTAGACTTGGTCTCAAGGGCGACGGGGACCGATGTCAGGCTAAGCTCTCAGGGATAGTAAGTAAAAGAGCAAATTTAGAAGTGAGACAGACTCGAGATGCCATATCTGAAATCTCTCCACAGACGCAGCGTCTGGCTCATCCAAATCCTGTCTCCTTTGCCTTGCTTTTGACTGTGTCATTTGCACAGTTCAAAACCCCAGCTGCACAGTGGAATCACCTGGGGGGATTTTTAAAAATACTGATCCCAGGGCCCTCTCCCAAATATTCTGATGTGATTGGTTGGGAGGGAGGCCCAGGCATCTGTATTTTTTTTTTTAGAGCTCCCCAAGTAAGCCTCAACTGAGAATCAGTATAAAGAAGGATGAGTAGAGAGACTAAAGATGAGCAAGTCAATGTCATCAACTCGAGACGCTTTTAGTTCGTCCTTCTGTCACTTTGAGCTGTCACAGCAGTCTTTCTTAAACAGTGAAGGAGCTCCAGGATGACCAAGTTCAGCCTCCCATTTTACAAATGGAGAGGCAGAGTCACAAATGTATAATGCTCAGGATGCACAGCTGTAAACCCGCCGTGCTTCCCCTGGGGTGACGGGCAGAGCATGGTCTCGTTCAAGCCCGTGGAGGAGACTGCTTGTTACTACTTATTTAATAGTATTATGCGCCAAAGAGTAAGCTGGCTGTTTGGGTTTTATCTCATTTAATCTTTACAACGATCCTGGGAAGTGGCCTTCCTCATTCTCATTTCACAGGGGAGGAAACCAGCCTAGAATGTAAGTCACTTGGCCAAGCTAGCACAGCTCTGTAGCAATGGACTCTGGGTTCCAACCCAGATCTGACTCTAAATCCTGTTTTCTTGACCACTAAATATGCTACCTTTTCATTTATAATTAAAAAAAAAAAAAGAATTGAGCAACTTCCATTGGGAAATGTGCAATTGTTATAGTTTGATAATGTTACACAGTGTCCCAAGAAGGTTTGGTTATTATCAATTTTGTAGTTACTTAGTAGCTGGAATACAAAAGGTTGAGGCTTTGGGGCTTGGTCTAGTTGAGTTCAGAAAAAAGCACTGGTATACTGAGAAGATAACCTGCACCGAACCAGACCGAAACACCCCAAGACTTCTGAGGTTATTTTCAGACTGTTGGTGCAATTGTGAAGGAGCATACAAAGGGATGGGACAATAAGAACTCTCAGGACAATGAAAACATCCTCTGGGAAGAGTAGTACACATGAGGTTCCACCTCCATTTACCTTGTAGCTCTTGTTCCAGTATGCACTATGTCCCTCCATAGATCCTGACAAATTCCTATGGGATCTGACACTTAATGGCTAAGGAAATTTGTCTTGAAGAGGTTTGCAACCCTGCTAAGGCTATCTTCCATCCACTCCATCCTCCCCATGCTGTGCTGTCTGGTGCAGCCCATGTCACTTCATGCACCATGGCATGTAACATGACGCCATGGCATGTAACATGACACCAGGCCTTGCTTTCCCAGAGGAAGGGCTCATCTGCAGGTGACAGGGTGGGGAAAAGTCTGCTTGGTGGTGGGGCTGAGGAATGAACTGCAAAGTCTGATGGACTAAGGGATGAGGAGGGTGAGAAAAGGGCAGGATATCAGCTATTAACCACTTAGCTCTTCTTTGCCAAGAAATGCCTTTTTTTCTCTACCTCTGGCCCCCCAAGTCCTGGCACTTATGGTTTGGACTTGAGAAAAAGATTTCATTGAGTTTCTGGTCCAGATTCATTTTGCTGGCTAAGGAATTCAGAGGCAACTTACAAGTTATCTCTTTAGCCTTTGGAGATAGTTTTAAAGTATAAAAATGATACTACCTACTGTTAAAAACTGGAAAAGCATAGAGGCAGCAAAACAGAAAAACAGTCTGCTGAGTCCACTACTCAGGGGAACATTACTTAAAAAAAAAAATCTGGGCCGGGCATCGTGGCTCACGCCTGTAATCCTAGCACTCTGGGAGACCGAGGCAGGTGGATTGCTCGAGATCAGGAGTTTGAAACCAGCCTGAGCAAGAGCAAGACCCCGTCTCTACTATAAATAGAAAGAAATTAATTGGCCAACTAATACATATAGAAAAAATTAGCCGGGCATGGTGGCGCGTGCCTGTAGTCCCAGCTACTCAGGAGGCTGAGGCAGCAGGATTGCTTGAGCCCAGGAGTTTGGGTTGCTGTGAGCTAGGCTGACACCATGGCACTCACTCTAGCCTGAGCAACAAAGTGAGACTCTGTCTCAAAAAACAAAAACAAAAACAAAATCCGACTTAAAGAGTATTTTTCTGTTGAACCATTTTGTTTTCAGAAGCACTTGTAGCTTCATACTTTTTTATGTCTATAAACCTGGATTCCCAAGTTTTTGTCCTGATATTGGAAACCTAAGGTAGTTAAAGCCAGGGTAGAGTGCTGGGTGGAGGTGTGTACGTTTGCATGTGCACGCACAATTGTGAGAGTGTGTGCATGTGCGTGTGTGAGACACACGTAGAGACCTGTGGCCACAGGTGCAACCCCTACTCAGAAAAGCAAGGAAGGAAGGAGACCTGGATACAGGACACGGTGTTGGAACCAAATGATACCTCTGCCTTTATTCTGCTGAGATGGGAAACAAATTGGGTATAGAGAAGAGAAATGCAAGGTTAATATCTGAAACTTTCAGAAGTGTGGAGGTTCAACATTGTATTCTACCTCTCTTTTGCAAATATTTTTAAATGTCCATAATAAAAAGTTTTTCCTTTTAAAAAGGGAATGCCGGTGCGGTGGCTCACGCCTGTAATCCTAGCACTCTGGGAGGCCGAGGTGGGCGGATTGATCGAGATCAGGAGTTCAAAACCAGCCTGAGCGAGACCCTGTCTCTACTATAACTAGAAAGAAATTAATTGGCCAACTAATATATATAGAAAAAATCAGCTGGGCATGGTGGCACATGCCTGTAGTCCCAGCTACTCGGGAGGCTGAGGCAGTAGGATTGCTTGAGCCCAGGAGTTTGAGGTTGCTGTGAGCTAGGCTGATGCCACGGCACTCACTCTACCCTGGGCAACAAAGTGAGACTCTGTCTCAAAAAAAAAAGGGGGGAAATTCTATACTCGATATTATTATAATGCAAAAAAAAAAAAAGATCACCAGTTAATTCATTGTTTTAGAAGTCTGGATTATCACAAGCGGCATTTTATTTGTTTAAAGTATTGCAACTGTTCAAAAAATTCTAGGAATAACTCTTTAAAATGCCCAGACTTGAGAAATTTCATCTATATTTCATGAATACAGACAAAAATTAATCCAGAGCTTGTTATAGAAATGGATAGAAGTAATTTAAGGGAAGGGAGAAAATACTGTCTAAGTAAAAACAAACAAAACAAATTATATCTACTTATGGGGAAGTAATGTTTCCAGTACCTGTTCCCCGAGGCAGCAGCATTTTCTTAAATGATACATAGGACTAAAGAAAGCAGAAGAGAAAGGAAAGGCAAGTTTAAAATGTAAGAAAGAGTCCAAGTGCCATGACAACTCAGGAACTCGGCGATTTGGAGACCTGTCACCTATGGCAGAACTGACGGCTCAGGGGGCGCTTGGCGACACTCAGGAGGTTGCTGAGCCTCCAGTCATCTCGTGAATCCTTCCCATGCCTCTTTGGCTAAACTTTTTTAAAAATTAGGAGAGTTACATTGACTGTTTACTATGAAAAAAATGCATTATTATAATGAACCTGATTTAAAAATAAAAACACCAGAATTTACACAAGTAGACTTTTTACTGAATGTGTATCGTGTTCCCAGGGCTCTGCTGGGCCTCTTATACACTGAGGGTGAACGGTCCCACTGGATGCCACAGAAGGACAGAGGAGAGGGAAGCAGTGGCCCCGAGAAAGCAGGGAAGGCTTCCTGTAGGAGGCAATACCTCTGTAGGGTTTTAAAGATCACAGGAGTAAGGGGAAGGGCACAGGGGCATGGAGGAGGGATTTACACTTGAGCAAGGCCACGGAACCAGGAAAGAACATGATGGGTGAAGCAGGGACACAGCAAGCAAATAACCCATCTCTCAAAAATGTCGACCTGGGCAGGGCATGTAAGGGTGCCGTTATTCACAAGTGCTTTGGCACGTCACCTCTGTCGTGTCTTGGGAGCGTCCTGGCACGTTCAGCTCTAAGACCCATACACCTGGGTTTGAAACCTGCCCTGAGTTTTTTTTTTTTTTTTTTTTTTTTTTTTTTTTTTTGAGACAGAGTCTCACTTTGTTGCCCAGGCTAGAGTGAGTGCCGTGGCGTCAGCCTGGCTCACAGCAACCTCAATCTCTGGGGCTCAGCGATCCCTCTGCCTCAGCCTCCCGAGTAGCTGGGACTACAGGCATGCGCCACCATGCCCAGCTCATTTTTTGTATATATATTTTTAGTTGGTCAATTAATTTATTTCTATTTTTGGTAGAGACGGGATCTCGCTCAGGCTGGTTTCGAACTCCTGACCTTGAGCAATCCGCCCGTCTCGGCCTCCCAAAGTGTTAGGATTACAGGCGTGAGCCACCACGCCCGGCCCTGCCTTGAGTTTTGATTTCTTCATCTGAGAGATGGGATGATATCTAGCTCAAAGAATTCTTATGAGGAATAAACAGATAATAAGTCCTACATTAGTCAGTCCTACATTAACTGAGTGTTCACTCTGGGCAGGACATGGAATTGAGTCTTGACACTTCTGTGATGTAGGTAGGTACTATTATGGCTGCTTTATAGGTGAGGACACTCGGCCAGGTGGTGGTGGGTGATGCCAAGATTCACAATCAGGCAGCTAGACTGCAAAGCCAGTGCGGACCCACCACTCCCTCACTGCTCCCGGGTAAAGCACTGTGCCCGCCTGGCATGGCCCCTGCAAACGCTGGCAGATCTGCTTTCCTAGGAGATCATGTGTGTTGTGCCCAAACAGAATCCTGACTGTGTAAAATCCTGGTGTGCATCTTCCATTGAAAGAAAACTTGGAAGATCACCTGGCTTTGCTCTTTGGTTTGAGCAAGCGTCCGTTGAAAATGATTTCTAGGGCATATGGCTGTTTTTCTAAAATCAGTCCCGGATCAGATCAACACAACCTCCCTTGGAAGCACAATTTAGTATTTTCAGCTAAAAGAGTTTCTGTTTAGGGTTTCTCCTGCTTTTTATATGGGCAGGCCAGCACAAACACATGCCTGGAGCCTGCCCCCACAGGCCACCTCCTATATTTGGAGGTATTTCTGACATATCCCTTAGTCTTTTGTTTTGATTTAAAACTCTAGAATATATTTTCCATTTTATAATAATCATTACAATTCGGAGAAAAAAGTGTTCTATAATAGCTAACATTTATTGAGAGTTTGTGTTAGGCACACTACTAAAAACTCTATGGGCTGGGCGTGGTGGCTCACACCTGTAATCCTAGCACTTTGGGAGGCCGAGGCGGGTGGATTGCTCAAGGTCAGGAGTTCGAAACCAGCCTGAGCGAGACCCCGTCTCTACCAAAAATAGAAATAAATTAATTGACCAACTAAAAATATATATACAAAAAATTAGCCGGGCATGGTGGCACATGCCTGTAGTCCCAGCTACTCGGGAGGCTGAGGCAGTAGGATCGCTGAGCCCCGGAGATTGAGGTTGCTGTGAGCCAGGCTGATGCCACGGCACTCACTCTAGCCTGGGCAACAAAGTGAGAGACTCTGTCTCAAAAAAAAAAAAAAAAAAAAAAAAACTCTATGGATTATCTGATTGAATCTTCTGTTAAATATTTGCAAGTAATATTTTGATTGCCCGGATGGAGAAACTGAGGCACAGCACCATGGAATAGTAACTTGGCTCAAGTTTCTGTCCCCAACTTGCAATGTCCGTCTGTCCCAGAACTCCCAGCCCTTTCCTGCTCTGGCACCTCCTGCCAATCTTTCTTCACCCTGAAGCTGTGCTCTCTGCTGTTTTCTTGTTACAAAGCACACTCTCTGCATGTGTTCCCAATGAGTTTAATCTGCCATTGAGGGACTGTTTCAATTCCTGTGCTTTCTCAGTATTAGCAACTCTAACTACAGAGCCTTCCTGAGAGATGAAACATTCTTGACACTTCCATCCGCGTTGCCAACATCTCTAATAATGGAACACACTCCGGACCCACCCCTGTGCCGGCTGGTGTCCAGGTGACCCCGTCCCTCTCCCTGCTTTGTGACTATCAGGGAGAACAGGATGTGGAATGGAGTTTGCTCCTATTTCCTCTGGTATTTTACTATCCCAGACTGTTGGAACTCACTTAAAACATGTCACAGTCATCACTTCAAATACAACATCCTATTAACTATATGACACTGTGAGAGCACTACAGCCAAACCAGCCACTTCTATTTGCAATTTAACAATTTTTCCCACTTATAATCATGCCAGCACAAGAGTAGCTTACAATGAAGGTATTTAAATCTTTTGCTTGGTACCTATAAGTGAAAAACCAGAGGCTAACCACAGCGCTTAATAAAACAAGAAAGAACAAGAAAATATATGTAATTTACCAAGAGACTAGGTAAATGCTTTTTGAGCACCTAACAGAAGATGTATGGAAGAAAATAACTGAATCTACCCTGATTTCTCTGTAATCTCTCCTCACGCCTCCTTACTCAGAGACACAAGTTCATGACTGACATCATTCAAGGGTCTTACCACAGCAACAGAGTCTCTGTTCGAATATTTAGAGCATGAAAAGACGGTTGGAAGGATGAAAATGAATGAATTATTCTGTCACTGTATGACTTCAGAGTGACTAGGAAGCTTAAAAAACACATTCAGAATCGAGGCTTTGCAATGACAAAGCCAAAGGGAGGAGATTTAGCCTTAGGACTGGGAGTTTTATATATATATATATATATATCAGCTTGAAAGAAAGAAAGCAAACCGAAAACTGGACAAGAGTCCTATTTACACAGCTTCAAAAGTATACCAACATTTCAAAGACTATATCAAATGTCCATACCGCCCAACGATCTTTTGAGAATGGCCTCGTGGCTTCTTTGAATCACGATGGATGATCTGCCTGCTCGGCTTTATACTCTGAGAAGCTTAACATTTCCAACTTCCATTGCAAGGTTATTTAAATAGTCACCCGATCAAAGTGACATGTGAAAAATATTAAGTGTGTGTCAGCTCATGATTCAAAGACAACACTGGAGGGTGTGGGGGGTTGGGAAATACCCAAGGAGCGCTGACAGCATTCTGCCCGTGGCGGCAGCACGGCCAACAATGCAAGGTCTGTAGGTGTGTGTCCTGTGCAAGTGTCCACACCCTTCTGGGCTTAGGCTTGGCTTATCATAGTTCAAGAATTTACCCAGAGGCACCAAGCCGGTCCATAGGCACACTGGGCGCTAGGCGTATCTCTCCATATTTCTCCCTACCCCTTCCAACAAAGAACAGAACCAAGCCCTAACCTGCAAATCATTTAAAGCAGGGGTCCTCAAACGTTTTAAACAGGGGGCCAGTTCACTGTCCCATTGGAGGGCCGTTGGAGAGAGCCGTGCACATCCCACACATGCGCACTGTGGGCCCGGGAGGAGTCGGCTGCTAAGCAGGACAGGCAGCGGTGGCAAAAACACCTGGCTGGCCAGATAAATGTCCTCAGTGGGCTGCATGTGTTTGAGGACGCCTGATTTAAAGAAATAGAACTTTCCCGGCTAATCACAAGAATTTCTCTCTCTCTCTCTCTTTTTCCTCTTCCTTTTAAGATGACCATATATAGAAGTTGAAAAGTTTCAGTAGTTGTTTGATACCACGGCTTCCGGTAACTTGCTGTTCCTCTGACTTTTCACTCAGAAGGCCTTGGATGAGAAAGAAATACTTGTGCTAACTTTAAAAATCTGCATAAAAAATTACAAATGGGTTTCTCGAGAGCCTGACGCAGCATGTGCTTGGGAGCACGAATCCTTTCTTCTCTACTTGGCTTTCTGATCATCACAGACACCTAGGCAGGGTGAAGAATGCAGCGCTATTTATCTTAACAGGGTTCCCTGGCCTTGCTTGGTTGTTACAAGTTTCATTCCAGTCTCTCTTAATGTGTCCATTCTCTGAATTCCACCCTTAATGCCATCTTGTTCCTTCTGCAAAGAATCGTCAAAATGGTGATGTTTTAATGAAGTACCTTCCTTAGGGCCCCTAAGATTACAGATCAGCGGGATATACTTAAAAGATCATTCTTTTTTTTTTCTTTTGTATTGACTGTTTATGCTGTGTTGAGACTAGAAGAGTTTTTATTCTTTTAGGTAAGCTCTAAAGGCTTCAGGGCCTTCTAAGCTGTTTTTTAAAAAAATCAGTTTTTGGAGGAGTGGAAGGGGCCTAGCCAAGCCTAATGAGGCTGGGTGGGAGTTCTGGAACACCTTCAGCTCAGATCACAGAAACAAGTTGGGGCGAGCTCAAATTCACCTTTCAGTTATGAAGCCCTCCCAGCCTGGCAAGGTTTGCCACTGTTTGAAAGTGGTGGTTAGCTGTTACGCACGGTTGTAATTTATCTTCTGAATATGGAGCACACAATAAGGAAAGTTGCACAAGAGTAAAAATAATCATTACCACCAGAAAAGATAAACAGCAATGTCATTACTAAGCAAACTGACACATGGCATTTATGTAGCAGGAAACCATTCTCTAGTGACAGTGTCCTTTCTACTGATACCGTGCCTTGATTGGATTCAGACAGTCCACCAAATAGCTGATCCAACTGTGGGGCTGAATCATGCATTTTTTCCCAACATTTTCTTTTGCAAAAGGCATTGCCATCAGATTGGAGCTTTTGGGAGTCTACCTTTGAAATATGAATGCATGACAAACGCATGCCTTATATGGGTACACCTGACTTCTCATCCCCCACCATCCTAGACACCTTCGCAAGGCCAGAATGAAAAGTGTTCTGCGCCCACTCCAGCTGGCTGCTTCGGGGACAAACTGTTGCCACTTTCTCTCTCCAGGCATCTTGAGAGTGATCTTTCAGAAGTGGAATATTGATAATTCATCTATTTGAGCCTGTAAATCCTACATTTTTAATAAAAAGAAAAGGTATTTTAATAGGTGACTGACATTAATAGTAACATATTGAACCGTCTGGTAGATGGACCAGACTCTTCCATTAACACACCCTGGGTGTCAGCAGAGGGCATTTATGAGTTCAGTGGACCCATGAGATATCTTTCAGTGTGACTTTCTGATACAACTTATAGGAGGTTTATATTTTTTTAAGTCCTTGAATTTTAAGTGAAAATTATAGCCTAATGTTTTTTTTGGTTGTAAATGCTTCTATTTGGAAGTTAAGGGGGAAAGGTTTATTGCATTGGCTTAATATAATAAAAAAGATTTCTCCAACTTGAGAGTAATTTGTACATGGGTTTCTTCCAGCCAAGGACACATGCAGCATAGGTATCTCAGTGTTTTCCGACTTAGGTGTGCTTCCTTACTGGTACAAAGGGATACAAAGGGACCTTGTATCTCTATGAAGTTGGTCGAGGTGGCCTGGGAAGATGACATCAGAGCTGTAGGGCAGACACAAGAACAAGGCTGTTGGGTGTACCACTGCCTGGCCACCAAACTCTCTATGTCACCGAAATGCAGTTTGCTTTTTGGAAATTCACTTACAATGTTTAAATGTTGGTATTCATCTGCCACAAGGAAGCTCTCAAATGAAGCACTAAACCAGAATTACAGTTATATGACTGACAGCAAGAAACTACCAGGTTAAAGGAGCCAGAGTCTGCCCCTAAAGAGAGAGGCATGAGACTCTTGAGCGGGGCTGTATGAACTAACATGCAAACTTTTAAGCCTCTTTGAATGGGAATTGTTCTCAAGAACACAGGAAAGCCGAGCATATTTTGCACACATTGACCTTACAAGAGATTGTTTGAATCTTCTATGAAGTACCTGCTAATTAATTTTCCAAACAAGAAAACAGATCACATGGTTTATTATAAAAGTTCTTGTATGACGAGGGGAAACATGAAAATACGATATATAAAACAGCAAGATGGGGGTGCGAGCAAAAATGGCCGGGGCATTGCTCAATGACATTGTTCACGACTGATCACAAATGAGTACAGTCCGTGTTATTGTCGCAAGCGATGTAGATCGTGCCAGAGTCAACAAGAAGAGCCTCGCTCTGACAGCCTGTCTCCTGCCACGCCAGCAGCCGGGCCCACAGCCCTGCAGTGGCCACATTCATGCTTCGCCACCCTGCTCTGCAGATCAGGTGTCCAGACTTGGAGACCCACATGGGTGGCTGGGGTGCTTATTAACACTGACGGTTTCCCTCACATCCTGAGAGGCACAGATTAAGTAAAGAGCAGGTGGAGCTCAGGAATCTGCATTTTTTTTTCAGGTACCCTGACCTGACCCTGATATAGGGACATTAGGGAAAAGGTATCGATTGGAGGAAAGCACTTCGAAGGCCGGGGCCACAGTTCCGTTAATCTGGCTCATTACCCTTTCCCTTCAGGGTGACTAGGCTAGAAAATCGCTTTCTGGTTTGTGCCTTGAAGCAAAAAGAATGTGAATCTTTCCTGCCCAGATTGGACTAGGCCAGCGAGGTCCTAAGGTCACTGTGGCACCTGATGGCTCAAAATGTTTGACCTTCACTCTGCAGCTGCATTACAGTGGCTGAGCTGTCCCAGGTCACCGAGGGAAATGCTATGCAAAATTCATTTCACGTTCAACAAATACTTATCGAGCATTTGCTGTGCGCCAGGCACAGTGTGTGAGGCACTGTAGACTACTGGTGGATCTATTATTTGTTTAAAGATCTAAGCATAGGTCTAGAGGGCGTGTGTTTTCTGGGTTAGTGTGTGGGTATGTGCGTGCTGGTGTGCGTATATGTGTTTTGTGTTAGAAAGAGTGTGAACCCTGAGTGGGTTTGTTGCATTGGCGGGGCACTTGGGGGCCTGCCATTCTGTTAGCAACAAGAAGGGAGGGCACAGCAGGAAGGGGGTGACTAACACAGCCATGGGCCTGCATACCCCCACCCTGGAGAGCAGCCCTCGATACCCCAGTGTTGGCGCGTGCACCATTCCTTCCGGTGGGCTCACTGTGCAAGGTCAAAGCTGACCACTGACTGTTTCGATAACGAGTTTCTCTTCACAGGTACCACCACCCAGCCATCAAGCAAGTGGCAAGGTCTCCGGTCCAAGGCAAACTTTGTCCCTTGCTACAGGGAGACTTGTACACTGCGGGCCTGAGAATGAGGAACTTGGGAAGCCCATGGGCAGATGAGAACTAGACCCTTTTATCCCATTGCCCAGTCTGAGGCAGTGCTTTCCACATTTTCCAAGTCATGACACACATAGAAAATGACAGCGCTGTATTTGTATGACACTAGGGTAGCAAGAGGAAGCTGCTCATGGCTGGAAGCAACCGGCCGGGAGCTCTGGCTGCCTCTGGCGCCGAAGGGCTCAACATGTGTAAGATGTGTCCCAGCACTGACCGGGAAGCTCTGGGCTAGGGAAGAAGGTGAAAATAAAGTGGCTTGAAATATCATAGATGACCTGTCCTCTTGGCTTAACATCACTCTTAGAACACAATTCCAAGAATTGGTATGATGGACTACATGGCTGAACATGGGAAGCATTAAAAAATCCCATGCCCAATCCCTGCCCCAGAACAATAAAATCAGAACCTTTGGGGGCAGAGCCAGGCACTGGATTTTTGTTTTTTTTTGTTTTTTTTTTTTTTGAGACAGAGTCTCACTCTGTTGCCCAGGCTAGAATGCCATGGCATCAGCCTAGATCACAGCAACCTCAAACTCCTGGGCTCAAGTGATCCTCCTGCCTCAGCCTCCCGAATAGCTGGGACTACAGGCATGAGCCAACATGCCCAGCTAATTTTTTCTATATATTTTTAGTTGCCAGCTAATTTCTTTCTATTTTTTAAATAGAGACGGGGTCTTGCTCTTGCTCAGGCTGATCTCAAACTCCTAAACTCAAACGATCCTCTTGTCTAGGCCTCCTAGAGTGCTAGGATTACAGGCGTGAGCCACTGAACCCAGCCTTTTTCTTTTTTTTAAGAGTCCCAGTGGATTCTAACTTGCCCTCAAGGTTGCAAACCATTGTTAAGGAAGAGGAAAGAATAAGAGTCATGCAGTCAGTGTGAGATTTAGAGACCCACCCTTGAGGTTAAGTTGCTTAACCTCTAGAATCTCAGGGGTCTCTTCTGTAAACTGGGGTAAGTAAATACAGTCTCTGCCTTTAAGGTTCCTGGGGCACATTAAATGAGATCATATACGCAATGAACTCAGCCCAGCGTTTAAACCTAACTTTGTAATTCGAATAACTTTACTCAATTGTTTCCCCTTCACTGTTTTGAGAATCTAGCCTCTGTGTGCAATATTTCCCCCCGTCATTAATTCATAGGTTATGTAAACTTTTGAATGTCCACTCTGTGGCTGGCACAGTATTTGGTACCAAGGACACAGGGGGGAAAAAACAAGTGAGGAAGACTTTTCTAGGGAGAGGGGCTCTATCTAAGACGAGGTTGAGTTTTTGGTAAGTGAGAGGTTAATAAAAGTGGAGAATCTGACCCACACGCAGTCCTGCCCTGAGTTATTGCAGGTTAGGATCCTGATGTGACTCAGGAGCCACCCTGCTCTGCGGTCATCCTGGTGGGGCGTGGACGCAGGAGGTCTGCAGCCGACAGGACGGCCTCCGCCTTCGCAGATCAACTGCGATTTGTGATGCTGAAGTGACAGCTATCAGCTCCTAAATCTAAACTAAAAGGCAAACCAGATTTTGTCTTGAAAAAAAATTTTATTTATTTATTTATTTATTTTTTTGTCTTGAAAATTTAGATGAACAAATAAAAATGAATTGGCGGGGGGGGGGGGGGAGAAACCCACGTAGGAATAAAATTACCTTTTGACTTAATACATCCCAAAGTGGGCCTATTTATCCCATGTGTTACTTTTCTTAATAGCACTTACTACTCACTGCAATACTGCTTACTGGGTGTTTACTTTTTTATTGGCTGTCCCCTCTCCTCCCCCAGGTGAGCCACACGAGGGCAGGGACTTTTCTTGGCCACTGCATGCCCTGGCAGATGGAAGCACATAAAACCTCTATTGAACAAATGAAAGAACATGGCAGGGAAAACTCAGCCACCGTGGCTAACTTTTCTCTAACTTGTGCTCTAAGACAAGACTTTACGAGTTAGATTACTTTAAAAGCGAGGCATTTCGTTCCCTCGTGGCAAAGGAAGCTTGCTGAATCCACCAGTAGCGTGGCGTAAGTTACTGAAGGACTGACTGGCTTTTCAGCACATCAACAGAAAATCCAGTTTCGTTGTTTAAAAAAAAAAAAAAGCCCTTTGAAGCCAACTGTTTCCTTTACGTTTTGCCTATATAACTGAGGAGCAATTTTAGAAAAGCAATATTGTAAGATGAAAAGAAGAGACAGAAAAGAGGAAAATTTCCCCAATTACCCTGGAGAAACTTTTTTCCATTTTTCATTTGCCAGGTGCTTGTTCCCTTTTTAAATCCCTCCATAAGCTAATTTTCTTTTTTTTAAAAGATCAACCAATCTTACCAATCAAAACTGTTCATCATTTCTGTGTTAGGACTTTTCATAGGGATATGCTCTCTCTTTGCATTTGTGCTGGGACTATGTAGCTCAGGTTGACTTCTACTCATTGAAAAACCTCCAATAACCTAGTCTGTGACTTTTAAATTTGACATGGACATTGAATTATTAAACATGTGGATTTAAAGAGCAAGTTATAATAAAAAGCTTTCGATTCAATGCCATGCAATTATTCTGCAAGCAAAGTGCAGCAAACTGTTTGGCAAACCTGAAGGCAATTTTTTTTCCAGCATTTTTGGTGAGTCAATAAAACACAGACCTGTGGGACAAGGATGCTGGACCCATGTGTAGGGTATGTAGAGTTAAAACTGGAAGGATAAAGTCATAGGAACAGGCGGAATTCCCAGCCCTAAAGCAGGATTCACGGCAAACTCCCTAAGCTGGCACATAACAATTACAATAGAAAGCTTTGCAACTGTCCTCCAAACGTGTGCACCAATCCCTTACAATTGCACTTGTCTGGCTTTCCTTTCGGTGTAGCTGCACGTAAACAACCCGGTAATGGCTACAGCATCTGAGAGTGACGCACGCCAAAAGCCGGCTCGCGGCTGGCAAGGCACACATGCTTGGCATCTCCGTCCTAAAGCTCCAAATACACACACCCCTTGGGTGGCCATGGGTGTCGACTGACTGCAAGGCTGAAAGTAGAGTCCTTTGAGTTTTGCAATTACCTACATATGCCAGTGTGCTTAGCAACTCTGCTGCTATTTAGGAGAGAGCAATTTAGCATAATCTGCTTATGTGGGAGTTAACTCATGTACTGGATTTAAAATGCACAAAAGCTCTGTCAAGCAGTCAGGGCGGATGGCTCAGGGGATTGAAACATGAGATCTCGCCTTTCACCTCCAGGTCACCGGCTGACAGACAGCTCTATCAGCTAAGACCCCTGTCTTAGGACCACTCCGTAGGTTTGGTTAATTAGAGCAGTTTCAGCCCACTTCCTGGTTTTAAAAAGTCCACATCTGAATTACCAATCAATACTGCTGCTATTAAGACTGTTTTTGTTAGAGGAGACAGTCAAGACTAGAGTATTCCTAACTTTGAACTCGGACTTTTGTCTTCTTTTAAAGCAGTCACAGAATGTATTTTTAATATCACATACATGGCTAAGAAGATCTCTAGCATCTACCTCACATGTGTCTAGATATCTACAAGGTACAAATCAAGCTAATAAACTATTGAGCAAGATATATTCTATTTTTTTTTAATATATCCATTTAAAATCTTTTCTTGATGGCGATCTATTTTTCTTGACTTTTTTCTTTAGCTTATTTGATGTAACATTACTACAGATCTGAACCGGGTGTTTTGCTTGGGGATCACAATTCAAAATAGCCATCAGAATTGGCACTCTTAGGACCCTGTGAAAGGGCTCGGTGTTTATCACTGATGGGGTGTAGATTAGCTTCTGTCTCATAAACACCTCCAAAGAGCTGGTCTGCATCTCACACACACACACGTTGGTTAAGACAGGGTAACCTCACTGATGTAGGCAAACAAATGCTTCAGTTAATTTGAGAAAATCTGAAAACTTCAACCCCTTTAGCTGAAAAACCACTTGATGGTGGAAGTGAATACCAAGGCAAGTGATTAACCTCATGAGATGTAACAGTCAGCTTGCTAACTGAATCTCTGATCAGGGCTTACAGGCCGAAAAAAAGCACGGGGTCTCTCGCTCACACACACACACACACACACACACACACACACACACACACACCCGCGGTTGAACAAGGGTAACCTTGGTAATTAAAGAAATGAAGATTGAAAGGTATTTTCTTTGGTGAAATGGCCATTACGATACAACATGAAATATTCATTAAGGAAGAGGCCTATATTCTTGGAGGGACCATACATCTTGGTGTTGTTCAAAGCCAGATGGTGAAAATCAAGACCCCTTTAGAAAATTGCAGAGGTTCCTATTTTATTGGTCTGGGGCAGGGCCTTGCATGAGTTTAATGCTTCCCAGGTGCTTCTCATGTTCAGCTTTGTAGTGCATCCTACCACTTTCTGGGGACAATGTTCTAAGGCTGCTCTGTAACCAAAAGGGCAGGTTAAATATAGAGAGAATTTAAAAATCACCTATAATATTTCAAAATGGCATAAAGGTTCTTTGTAAGACCTTTGAAATCATAGAAAGATATTACACCTTTTAAGGTCACTTGTTACATGCAAATTGGTACTTTTAAACTATAAATCTTCCCTTGAAATCTTAGACAAAGCCCTCCTCCCTGCTGAGCTGCGCTAAGGCAGAGACAGATGAGACAGGAACCAAGGGCTCTAAGCGGGTGAGACAGAGAATGGTCCCACAGGGTAAGAAGGGTGTGAAGCATCCTAGGATTTATCCCAAAAGGGTTAATAATATGCAAGAGATTTTCCCACGCATTGGAAGGATAACCTGACACTTACAGGAAAAGCATGAAGAACTATTTCTTCTTCTGTCTCTTTGATTGCTAAGGTTTGTGTATGAGTCCCATTAAAGTGGCTGTTGCTTTGAAAGGAACATTGAGTTATTTACCAAAAAATCCCCCCAAAACCCAAGAGGCAGCAAAGCAATGCACGGTGATCAATTCAACATCTAAACCAGTGTTATATGACCAGTGTCATTTGCTTTAGGTATAAGCAACAGAAACAGAAGTTACTTTGTAAGGCTTGTTTCAAAGAGTCTTGAAAAATTCTTAAAGATATCTCCTAATGACAAAGATGAGCTTGGAACTTGTGACAGGTGGGGGTATTTAAGGTGCAGGCAAGGAGTCCCCCAAGACTGTAGTAATCTAGCTATAAGGCTGTTCCCATGTCTAGGACAGGAAGGAATGGGATATATTCGGAATTTGAAAGGCAGTTTGAAAAGAAACGATTGCTGGGTTTGGCAGAAGGTTAAGTATAAAGGCAATATTATGTGCCAGGCACAGGGCCACGGTGTGCTTTTTATAATCACATTTAATCCTCCCGATGACCTTGCAAAAAGATATTGTTTGTGCCTGTTTTACAAGAGAGAAGACAGGTGTTCAAAAATTGGACCTATCCATAGCCAAACAACTGTTAGGCAAATGGCAGAGACAGCATCCAAACCTAAAACTAATGAATCACTAATTATTTTTGCTATTGCTCCTATAATACCATGGCCCACTGGTGACAGGAAGCACAGGGAAAG
Source organism: Microcebus murinus (assembly GCF_040939455.1). Classification (NCBI taxonomy): domain Eukaryota; kingdom Metazoa; phylum Chordata; class Mammalia; order Primates; family Cheirogaleidae; genus Microcebus; species Microcebus murinus. The sequence goes on along the minus strand of NC_134120.1, from coordinate 42,063,798 downwards.
ATTGGGAAAGGAAGATAACAATTCTATCTTTTCTAATTCTGTTAGTAAAAGAGAAATTCAATTTTTTTTTTTTTTTTTGAGACAGAGTCTCACTTTGTTGTCCAGGCTAGAGTGAGTGCCGTGGCGTCAGCCTAGCTCACAGCAACCTCAAACTCCTGGGCTTGAGTGATCCTTCTGCCTCAGCCTCCCGAGTAGCTGGGACTACAGGCATGTGCCACCATGCCCGGCTAATTTTTTTTTATATATATATCAGTTGGCCAATTAATTTCTTTCTATTTATAGTAGAGACGGGGTCTCGCTCTTGCTCAGGCTGGTTTTGAACTCCTGACCTTGAGCAATCCGCCCGCCTCGGCCTCCCAAGAGCTAGGATTACAGGCGTGAGCCACAGCGCCCGGCCGAGAAATTCAATTTTTGATGTCTATAAGTATCAGGTTGGGAGAGAGGTAAGTTTAATTATTTTTTAATTTTTATTTATTTATTTTTGAGACAGAGTCTCACTCTGTTGCCTGGGCTAGAGTGCCGTGGAGTCAGCCTAGCTCACAGCAACCTCAAACTCCTGGGCTCAAGCAATCCTCCTGCCTCAGCCTCCCGAGTAGCTGGGACTACAGGCATGCACCACCATGCCCGGCTAATTTCTTTTTTCTATATATTTTTAGCTGTCCAAGTAATTTCTTTCTATTTTTAGTAGAGACCGGGTCTCACTCTTGCTCAGGCTGGTCTCGAACTCCTGAGCTCAAACGATCCGCAGGCCTCGGCCTCCCAGAGTGCTGGGATTACAGGCGTGAGCCACTGCACCGGGCCAAGTTTAATTAGATGCTTGTATAAATACATCTGTTCATAGTTCACTGATGCCCAATAGAAATAAAAGGTGAGACATATGTAATTTTATATTTTGTAGTAGCAACATTAAAGAGGTAAAAAGGAAAAAGTGAAATTGATTTCAATAATACATTCTATTTAACTCAATATATTATCATTCCAACATGAAATCAATACAAAGTGATTATTGAGTTGTTTTACTTTTTGGGGTACTGAGTTTTTCAAATCCAATGTATATTTTACACCAAGAGGACATTTCAATTGGGAATGGCCACATATAAAGTGCTCATCACCTACACGTGTCTGCCGGCTATGCAACGACACAGCGCAGGTGCAGAGAACAATGCCATGCATGGAATCTGATGCACGTCTCAGGGTGAGGATAATAAGGGGTGAAAAGTGGAATACTGGAAATACCCATAGAATGAACGATGGACTGAGGGAGAATCTCCAAATGACACACTATTTGAGGTCTTTACCTAGTAACATATAGCACCAACATGAAAGTGGCTAATCATTGGAGAGTCGGGAACTGCATAGATAGAGCCTCTATCCCTCTATCTTCTACCACAGCCAACAGGCCAAGTGATGCCAGGGAGCTCGACAAGGAGCCAAACCCGGCTGGTGTGTGATCAATGGACAGAGTGGACCCAGCCCATTATAGTGAGCACTAGAAGAAAACGTATTGCTTAGGTCATAGACAAATGGTGTCATTATCAATTCCCCTCCTGTATCAGAGCTCAAAAAGCAAACTGAAGCAAAAGGCTACCAGACTGGACCACTGAATTTCACTACAGCTGAGGATTTGCATTTTTGACTCATGCATTTTGTGACTTGATCCCTAGAATGAATTGTTCATTTGAAAAAGCAGCAGTGATTTTCTGTTGTTGAGTTTGGTGTTACAAGGAATGGAAATAGGTATGTTTTTTTAAAGAACATGACTTATAGAACAATATGTTTGAAAAATATAGCCATTATTATAAGATGACTTTGTAGTACCTGCTACAATGCACTCAGGGAAGGTAGGGACTCCATAATACCAATACATGATGGATATGGTCATTTTACTTTAAAATATGTAGTCTTTTGGATAACAAATATAAATCGATTTTGTTTAAATCATTTCATTTTGATCGTTAAATCCAGAAGTCAACAGAGAAAATATTTCATCTTTCTTCTTCCCAATCTTCACATTCTTTCATAAACTATCAGGTAGTGAAGTGAAATTTTAAAAAACCCTAAAAATCCCCCAAATCAGTTTTCGTGTAGCTTAAGGTGACAGTGATTTTTATGTCAGTGCTATCCACTGAGGCTGTAAGCTACCTGTCATCTGCCACTTTTAAGACACTCTTAAAAATGCAACTGGTGCCCTTCTGAAGCTCAAGCAGTGTGTTTTTCTATTTCCTATGAGCAGAAACAAACAGAGAAACACCCTTTTCCCTGGCATCAGCCCACAGAAGCTCATGCCTCCTTCCCTATCCACCAGCAGGGCTGGTGACAATAAATTCCCTAACGAGATCTGGGTATAGTCCCTGAATTTGGACAGAGCCAGGAGGGTCATCCCAGGGTACAAAGGAAATTATTTCTTTGGAATTCCTTTAGAAATGGGTGGGTGTGGGAAGAAATATCTCATAAACATAAATGTATACTGCCTATTTGTAAACCACTCTCCCTCTTCAAACAGTTCGTAAATTTATTTACTTGCCTCGAACTTTCTCTTAAGTTCCACGATCCTTCACTTTTTTTTTAAACAAGACTATTTTGGCTTCCTGGACTTTTGCATCCTGTTCTAAATATAACACCTCACTGATAGAGTCTCTCGTTTTTTGTTTTTTTTTTTCTAGTTCACAAGTTGATGGGGCAAGTGATCTCCTCCTACAAAATTGTCAGGACTTATAAGCTATACAGCCACGTCCGAGAGCAACCTCTGCTGCAGGGTGGCCCACGTGGCAGTTTCACGTCCTCACCCCAGCCTCAGTGAGGCCACGCTGCTATGCTGGTAAAAGGAAAAACAGTTAGATGAGCAAATACATGCACTTCGGAGTCTGACTTCTCCGTTTTTCAGATTACCTTGATTCAGGGTATTTGGTGAGGGTAGCCAGGCTGCTGGTGTACATGTGGCCGCCCACGTCGATGTGGACGGGCGCATTGGATTTCGTGAGTTGTGCTGGAGTAGGAATGCCTTGGTTGTTCAGTGGAGATGCAGGGGATCTAGTGATCAGAGGTCTTGACATATTGGGCCGACTGTCCTGCAGAGAGAGAAGCAAGTTTAGACATGTTTTCTCTTTTCAGTGGAAAGAAAGGAAATACACATAGCATAAAGAATAACCAGTGATTAATGCTGACATTCATTCGATAATAAAATCTGGAAAATCAGCAAGCCCTCACTTTTGTTATCATGAATATTAGAAAAACAAATTCTGTAGTAAAGAAAAGGAAAACGTCACATGCTTAGAATCAAGGGGCTGACCGAATGCTCATCTCAAATAATTCTGAAGACCAAGAGCTTTCATTATACTAATAAATTCTTGCATTTAACAACTGGAAAATGGCATGTGGAGAAATTCTATTCATTCTGGATGAAGAGACAATCAACACTTAATATGCACCTAAATAAAATATGTATGATTTATCCTTCTCTTTGAAAACTTCCTCATTGCTGTGCACTTGGAATAAAAGCAGACCTTCGGCACTTGTGTTCTACAAAATGTTTTCTTAAATTTCTGTTTTTTGAATCAGGGAAAAGAGGCATAGCTGGTCTGGCCACTGGCTCACATACTTAAAGCAACCTTGCAAAGAGGCAACACAAGTTTATCAGTTAGCAAATTAAAAAAAAAAAAAAATCAACCCATATTTTACCTACCTGTTTGTTCCCTGTGTATTTCTCTGCCAGCCCGTGGGTGTGGGTATACTTTGAAAAGAATACACCCTAGAGTGATGTATGTGTGGTTGTGAACCACAAATGAGCTGCTCTTCTGTCCACCTGACTTCTTGAAGAAATCAAGTTCCCAGAGTGGAACTGAAGCAGATGTTGATGCAGAGATGTGTCATCACAGCAAAGGTGCAATGTGAGCAAATGGACCGGAATGAGGGTATCACATGGTGGCAGCAAGAACATGCATCAGAAAGGCTACGCTTGAGAAAATAAAATATTATGTCCTTTTCATGGATACAATATAAATATTTCAAACACTATCAAAATGTGGTTGATTGCTTTTTTTGGGGGACAGAGTTTCACTCTGTTGCCCGGGCTAGAGTGCTGTAGCATCAGCCTAGCTCACAGCAACCTCAAACTCCTGGGCTCAAGCGATCCTTCTGCCTCAGCCTCCCGAGTAGCTGGGACTACAGGCATGTGCCACCATGCCCGGCTAATTTTTTCTATATATTTTTAGTTGGCCAATTAATTTCTTTCTATTTTTAGTAGACGTGGGGTCTCGCTCTTGCTCAGGCTGGTCTTGAACTCCTGACCTTGAGCGATCTTCCCGCCTCAGCCTCCCAGAGTGCTAGGGTTACAGGCGTGAGCCACCACACCCAGCCTTGATTGCTTTTAATTTAGAGCCCAAACCGCACACAAGTCAAGTCAGGTCTGTGGCACTCCAGGAAGGGGTCTATAATTGAGGAATAAGCTAAAATAGCATTTATGTATGAATTCTGTAAGTCTGATGACACACATATACTCTCAGATTTATAATTTAGCCAGAGATGGTTTTTAAACACGCAAACAACAAGCAACAAAGCCAGTGATAAGGCATACCAAAGGGATTTTGAAAAATGCCTTTGATGGAGATTACAAAGGGGAAGTCATCTAGCTTTTGTGCATAAAACACAGCATGATAAAATATAAATTTGCAAAACATCATAGATTTTATGATCTGGAACAGCTTTAGGAATTACCTGGGGCACAACTGTTAGACTACTTAGCATTAACCACATGTCCAAGCAAGACTGTGAGTGCACATGCTTTCTGAAACTCAACATCTACTATAAATGGAGTGGTGATTGGGCCTTTACACAAAATATTTACCATCTGTGTTGTGCTTTTCTACATGCTGAATTAAACAGAACCCAGAAACAGTCACAGAAAAAGAGTTAATGTTTCAGTTCTTAAATTGGGTGGTGGGCTCAAGGGAGTTCACTACATTATTCCCTATAAATGCATATGTATTTTTAACAATGCAAAATAGACATTAAAAAACACAAAAGGATGTTTGCAGCACACAAGGAAAAGGAATTAAAGGGGTATTGGATAGGGGAAAAAACTAAAATAAAAAATAAAAAAACAACAAAGACACAGTTGATACAAAATATAAAAGTTAAGTTTCAGAAATAGTAAAAGTAGCATTTTAAAATTTAGATGACAAAAGACACATTTTTCCTGTCTTTTTTTTCCACCCTTCAATCCTTCAAGACATCTGAATACATTTTTCCCTTTAAAATGCAATCATATAACCTCCACTTTTAAGAGATACATACTATCTGACTTCCTTTTAGAAAATGATTTCCTGGCTAGACACACACACACACACACACACACACACACACACACACACACGCACACGCACGCACACACACCCTCCTCCCTGTTACATTTCAGCCCATCACAGCACCACAAAGTCTATAATAGTTTTTCAATTGGACACATTCTCTGTCCCGCCTGAGGGTGCTCAGGCGAAAATGAGCAGATTTGCAGGGTTAATACTGTCGTTAGTCTGTGACCCCATTCCGCACAGCTCTAACACTGCAACGTCTATACAGAAGGAGGGAAGAAAGCGCGTAACTGATCGGTTGAAGGATTCCAGACTTCTCAGAATATATACCGTTTACAACGTAAGTCATAAAGGTATGGATATTGCTAAATTTAAAATTAAATCAGTGTTTCTATAACTGGGAGTGGAGGATGGACATGAAACCTTAAGGGCAGGATTAGAGCTGCCCGCCTTTGGGGAGCCCCCCCTCCCCCCTGCTCTGCTCTTGGGCTCGCTCCCCATCCTGATGCCTTTCTGGTTCTGTGTCCCCTAGTTATGGTCATTGCTAAGGCATCACCTGATATTAGCTAGCAGAGTTGGTATTGTCTGTATGGGACAGATTGTAAGAACTTTAAAAATCCATAGGCTAGGTTGGGGGTGGCTATTTGGGGCTGGCAGGGGGGTCTTGGCACTTGTAATGGACCTTGGAGTTGACCTCAGTGTTCACCTCATTGACTCCAGATGCTTCATGTAGCACGACTGTGGCAATCCCCTCCCCTCGCCAGTAGCTGGAGCTGATGCTCTCAGCTTCACCTAGACAGTGAAGTCCCGGATGGGATGCTCGTTCCTGCAGCTGCCGTCTCCCTGCCAGCAGAAGGATGAAACTGATGCCCAGGATGGCAGAGCTGAGAGCCAGAAAGAACCTGGTCCTGACACTGAGACACTGAGTCAACCGACTCTGAGCCTATCTCTAGAATTCCTGTCACTTGGGCAAATAAATTTATTTATCTTCTTTTCTGGGACAGAGTCTCACTCTGTTGCCCAGGCTGGGGTGTGGTGGCACGATCCACAATTAAAGCTCACCACAACATCCTCACGTCTGGAAAAGAGGATGTGGAAGAGGTGGGACGCTAAGAGCCAGTGTTCTTAAACAGAGCTGTCCAGTAGACCTGCCTGCAGGGATGGAAATGCTCTCGCTCTGCGCTGTTCAATGTTGTCATCACTAGCCACAGGTGGCTACCTGAGCACCTGAAGAGTGACAAGCGTGACCCAGGAACCGAATCTTTAATTTTAATTTATTTTACCTAATTTACATGTTAATTTACATAGCTACCTGTGGCTAGTGGCTATCATATTGGACAGCACAGTACACGTGGCTTGAATTTTTCTTATAATATTTGAAAGCCCAAATCCTAACAGGCTTCAACTTACCACTCGTGTGATGGGGAAATAGGGGTGTTTTAGTATTTGATACAAATGGTGTAGGATCCCAGAACACATCCATTTCCCTCTCTCCTTCTAATAGAATGTCTCCCTTCTTTACTGATACTATGAAAAAGAAAAAAAAAAAAAAATGATGCCCTAAGGCTTTGATAGAGCACTGAAGGAAAGGTACCAGACACAAAAGAGCACATTCAGTGTAATTCCATTCTTATGAAGTGACAGGCAGGCACAGGAACCTGTGATGGCAAAGATGAGGTCGCTGGCACCTTTGGGGGTACTGCCTGGGAGGGGCAAGAACAAGCCTTGGGAGAGCCACAAAAGTTCTACATCTTGATCTGGGTGGTGACACGGTTGTATACATGTGCACCCTTAAGATTTACTCACTTTATTATAACTCCTACTTGAATAAAAGGAAACCAAAAATTATCTTTAAAAAGGACCTCCTCCAATCAGAACCCTTACTGTTCAAATATTCACTTCAATTTTTGTGAAATGCCATCTTAAAAACAAAAAAAGGTCATAAAGGTGTTTATTATTTCCTTTCATAGAATTCACTGAATCTAAAATACTCTGACATGAACCAGCCCATGGGAATTTTCTTTCTAATTCCTTCTTTTCCCTTATCTCCCCTGCACAGATTTTCCAGGCATGTTGATCAGTTTATCTTTAAAATTTCCCTCTCCCAGGTGCTTTCCGTTTGCTGCTTCCTTGTAGCTTAATCATCCAACTCACCTACCCAACAGACCAGCAACGATTTTTAGTAGTAGAATCCTTCAAGGGATTTGACTTCAGGCATCTTTCAAAAGCAGCAAGTGAAAAATTTGCCTCCGAACCCAGCAGAGCCCTGTTCAAACAGGAGCCCCGGGGGCACTGCCTTGAACAAATGAGCTGAAGTTTAAACTGAAAGTTTTAATGACTTTATTGGTTAAGAATGTATGTCCCTGTCTTGTGTCACGTTTCACTATCTGGTTGGACTATATTACCTCTTTCACTGAGGAAAGAAACAAGCTTCTTCGTGGTACCTCCAGAAAAGCATGTCAATAGTGAAATACTTACATTATTTGATATTCTAATTCATACCATTCAATAGAGCAGTGTAAGAATTTAATATAGATCATACCTTTTCCACAAATTTCAGCCTGGATTAAAATACATGTATTTCTCTCTCTCTCTCTTCTCTCTCTCTCTCTCTCCCTCTCCGTCTCCCTCTCCCTCTCTCCCTCCTTCTCTCTTATCTCTCTCTCTCTCACACACACACAAATGGCATGCTTGGAAAAGGGAGAGTTCTGATTAATTCTGATACTCTGACAACTATAATAAAAGTATCTTAGGAAATACCCTACTTCCTAGGAAATTTGTGACTGCCTTGGGAGTGTTATTTCAGGAATGACACAATCCTACTAGACTCTCAATAATGGTTCTTATAGAAAAATATCACTTTACTGACCATAGTTTCTTGATCCTATAGCAAGACTCCCAGATGTAGTGTCAATGTATGTTGAAAGAGGTCCTAATTGTTTCTTCATTCATTCAAGTTCTCTTTATTGGACACCTATCATTTGCCAAACTCTGTGGTCTCTGTTGACTTTAACTAAATAACAGAATGAGCCTCGAGAGAAAAAAAAAATCTTTTCTGATAATTTCACCTAAGTTAAAAAAAAAAAGGCCCCAGTAGTGCTTCAAAACTGATGAGTACTATACATACAATTTAGAGGACAGTTTCTGTTAATCTCAACCATTTGGAAAACAGCAAAGTCAAGTTTCCATTCACTTTATTCATAGGAGCCCCCTTCAGACTTACTCTTTTTTTAAAGAACTTAATCAAATTACTTTTTAAAATTTTATTTTAGATTGACACATGAGTGATATTTCAATATATGTACACAACGTGTAATGATCAAATCAAGGTAATTAGCATACCCATTACTTCTAACATTTATCATTTCTTTGTGTTACCTTTAATTCATACATGATAAGAAGTGTGGCTGTTGGTTTTCTGGCTCATAGGACAGTAGCTAATTACCAAAATCATGTAAAATTAAGTCATCCAAAAATCAAACTCCAGACTCACTTAGATTGGAAAGTATACAATACACTAAACAAAGATTTCCATCCAAAAACTGCAAAGGAAAACATTTTTCTGAGTTAAGACAATTCTCAAAATTTCATATAGCTGGAAAAGTCACCTACAAAGACTACCCTAAGGGTGTAGGAGAAAGAGCCCTGTTTTTTTTTTTTTTTTTTTTTTTAGAATCCAAAGACCTGGCTTGAGCTCAGCTTCATCCTTTGTGTGATCTTGGAGAAGTTACCAAACCTATCTGATTCCAGTTTCCTTTCCTCTAAGACAGAGCTAAATCCCCCAACCCTCCAGCAGTCGAAAGGCAAACATTTAAAACAGTAGTCAATACAGGGAAGGAAAAATGAAGTTTATTTCATTCCTCTGCACACGCAAAAAATGAAATTTGACAAACCAGTAAACCAGATGCGCAGAGAAGCCCTCTATGGACTTAGTGAGAAGGACAGGGAACAAATTTTATGTAGGTGAGCAGGCAAGGCCCAGGAAAAAGGTAGTGTTTTACACTGATATAGTGAAGGATTATAATACATGGTGGGGTTTAGACAAACAAAATAGGGCAGAGCATAACAAGATGCTCGTTCTGTGCTTTGGACAAAATGCACAAAAGGAAGTAGATAATGAAATCATCATGGTACGGTTCATAAAATGAAATGGCACTGGAGCTGTATGGATTTTTCTTTTAGATAAAAATCTTAATTTTACAGCATACAAAAAAAAAAATAGGGTGCTTCAAAGTTGTTTCAAAATGACCATCAACTGTGTTAAATGAATCTGCTATTCTTTCCTAATCTGAAGTAGGGAAATGCTACCCTTTTTGTTGTGGCCAGGATGAGAGGTTACAACTGTTTATTTCAACGCAGTCTCTCTGCCAGATATGGAGCCCAATACCCTCAACATGCCTTTCTGTTTTTTTTCTTTTTCATAATGAAATATGTGTCTCAGAAACTCCCTTATTAGATTACTAAACTGAGGCCATGAAAAGAACAACTATTCGCCATTTCTCTGCTTTTTGGTCAAAAGGAAAATGAACTTGACAAAAAGAACATTTTGATAGAATCTTGCCATGTTTATTACAGCTGAATTAATTTTCAAATTAGATTTCTTAGATATTTTTAAATTCACTTAAAACACTACAGAGTATTTTTAAAGTATACACTATAGCTCAGCTACAGATATTATTATTATTTTTTTTTTTTGAGACCGAGTCTCACTTTTTGCCCAGGCTAGAATGCCATGCATCAGCCTAGATCACAGCAACCTCAAACTCCTAGGCTCAAGCAATCCTTCTGCCTCAGCCTCCTGAGTAGCTGGGACTACAGGCATGCGCCACCGTGCCCCGCTAATTTTTTTCTATATATTTTTAGCTGATCAATTAATTTCTCTCTATTTTTAGTAGAGACGGGGTCTCGCTCTTGCTCAGGCTGGTTTTGAACTCCTGACTTTGAGTGATCCACCTCACCTGCCTTGGCCTCCCAGAGTGCTAGGATTACGGGCATGAGCCACCGCGCACGGCCGATATTATTCATTTTTTAAAAAATTAAAATGTAACATTAAAGAGACAGTAGGCTCAGTAATAATAGTTTTATAGGGAAAGGCCATTTTTACAAAAATATGTATAGATACAATGAAAAATTCCAGAATTACATGCAGCAAAATATTAGCAGGGGTTGGGATTGGTTGATGATGCTACAGGCAAAGTTTTTTATGTTTTTATTCCTTTATGCTCCTCAGAGTTGAGTATTTATTTATTACTTCTGAAATTTTAGGGAAAAAAGGAAAAGAAAACAGCACTACATTGCCCAATTAAATCACTTAGCACACACTCTTGGCACTCTGTGATATTTTACCTTCATAATAGAGATGTTTTTGGACATTTTTTAAAGGACTGAATGAAGAAATACAGAAATGGAACTAAATTTAGGGATAATGCTTCCCTCCCTTTATTTTCTTGCCAAGGAGGAAATGTGCAGAACCAAAAATTAAATGAGCCTCAGGTCATGGTAAGCTCATATTCAGCTGACATAGAAGTCTATTTTGTTTGATCCTGAGAGAAAGGGGCAGTAGCCTGTGGTTTCCACACTCTTGGGGCCTATCTGGTCATCTGTCCCCTCTTCCCAGATCCTTCCATTCTCAGCTCTAAAACACAGCCAGAGTAAAACGATGAAAGCCGTACATGTACGTACACCTCTTGCATGTCCAGAAGTCGGTTCTGCATGTTCTCTTGGAGGGAAGATGCAAGTGACAGCAAAGGTTGGCAACAAAACGGTATCTGACACTAGTAGAGGGCGTTCAAGTCTGAAATCAGAGACCTCTGCACAATGTTAGGTATTATCACCATTTCGCAGAGAAGGAAGTTGACTCTGAGGTCAAGCGCCTTAGCCTATAATTATCTAGTAATAAATTCACTGCGATATTTGACCACTAGCCATTGTGTATCCAGATAAGGTTGCCCCTCTCCTATTACTAGGCTATACATGCTCGGGCTTTCCCAGGAGAAGGGACGGATTTGCCTTGTTCCTTTGATCGGGTGTGTTTGGGGGTGACCATGCAGCCGGAGGGTTAGAAGGATGGTTAGTGATCACAGAGAGGGCAGGAGCAGGCTGGCCCAGGAAGTGGACACTTCCCTGACCACAGAGCATTGGCATTTTATTTACTCCCCTAAGTCCTAGTTCTAGGTGCAGTTAGCAGGACACATCTGCCCCTAAATAGGCAATACACTTGACTTATTGACTTTCTTGCATGTGGTCATAAAAATTCCTCCTCCAGCAAAGTATCGAAAGCTAAATGCGTTCCTTTTAACCTTCCTTTTAACTGAGTTTCTGGGAATCTCCTCTTAGATTTCCAGATGTCTATTTGCTTGAATTTTTGCATTGAAAAAATTAAAATACACAGGTTTATAAATATATGTTTATTTTATACAATAGATGTGTTCATAGAAAGTTCATTTGCTCATTCATTTAGAAAATGTTGGCTGACTATTCTATTTGGTGCCAGGCTAGGGCACTTCAGGGAGTTGAGAGTTTAATCTGAGAACTGGCCGTAGGCAAAGGTAATTCCTGATGACAAACAACACTCACGATAATAAAATTTTTTAAACCAAATTGTGTGTTAAATATTCTGAGAACTATTTACGCATACTCTTAAGTAAGCATTTTGAAGCCAAACAATACTTTGGTACAGTAAAGAATGCACCTCTCTTGGTTTTATGAATCCAGGGCATATTATTTTAAAATAAGACTCACCTATATTTAGTAATTCCACATTACAGGGATCACGCTTCTAATTTTTGCCCCAATTACCTTTTAAAGAAGGAACTACTTCCAGCACTTCTAATGGTGTTGACATCAGTTGAGGTGCCTGAGCTCAGAAATGTTTTCCCCAGGATACGACAGCATAAAGACCAAGTTTTAGTCTGAACCATGTCACCAACGGGTGATGTGGCCCTTAGCAAATTGTTCTCTCCCTTCAGTTTTCCCACTCGTAATACACACAGTTGGACCAGATGCTCTACCATGCTCTTTCCAGTTCTGAATTTTTACTAGTCCTACGACTTTTAAAAATATAAACCATAGAGTTTTGAATATCTTACGAGAGCTAGCATTTTAGAAGGTCAGAACTGGAATTCAAAATTCCTTTGAAAGAAAGGAGAGCTGGTCACGAAATGAAAGGCATTCCAAAAGTATGAGTGCAAAATGAAGCCATCTCAGGGCGATTTCTTAACAATCACACCATTTTCTCCAGCTGATTGGGAAGATTAAATTTTAATCACTTCTCCTTTCTATTTGCCTACAGTGGCAGGAGGAAACGGGAAATAAAATCAAGTACTTAGTGAGCAAAATGCCTACTTCGAGAAAATTCTTAGGATCACTTGGCTGGGAAGTTAATTATTTATTTATATCTTAAATTGGTCTGGAATATCAGATCGGTCTGAAAGCAGCTTATTTGAGATTCCCCTACAGAATACAATAAAAATTTGCTTCAGTGATGAGGCAATGCTTTTGAAAAATAAAGTCAGGATCTCTTGCGAGCAGAGTCAGTGGCATCTTTTCCAAAAGACACATTGGGTAATAAAAAAAAAAAAAAAGAAAAAGAAAGGGCATTTAAGGGAATTAGTGCCTATGTGTATACCCTAGACCCAGTGGGTCGTGTGTCCTGTTGACAGGCACACCCCAGGCCTAACGGTTTGCCAAAAACACCAGGTGACATCTGGCACTTGCTGGGACCTTTATGTTCAGAAGATATACAGTGACTGTCTTCTGGATGTTGGGTCCTATTTCTTAGTTATATTAGTCCCATTTGGAGCTGCTAATGGGAACTGGTATTGAACAAATGTAGAGCTGGTAGAACAGGCTCCTCTGGCTCTGTCCCTTAGGATGTGGCCAAGGTAGCATCTGTCTACAGCCCACTGTGGCCAGTGACGCTAGGAGACCCAATGGTGCCTGCAGTTGAACTGCCAGCCCTGGTATTAGCACAGGAGATTTGTTTCTCAAAATATTTTGGAGAGAACAGCGGTAGATAAAACTTCCTGCTTAGGAGCAGATGGGTGAGAAGAAAGCGCTGGAAGTACAGATTAAAAAGAAGGCATTCGACTGAGCACTAAAGACAACAGTGAACAATCCTCCTCCTCCTCAGTATTTTATTGCATTGAGCTATTCTTTACAATTTTTCACACTGTAAAGGAGACATCTGTGTTCTTGGAGATGTATCTTAAAATAAAAACCAACAAGAGTACAAAACAAACCAACTTTTAAAAGATCAACCTGATTGGGAAGAAAAGTTTCCTATAAAAAATGGAAATTCACTAGAAAAAAAAAATCATCCCTTGTATTTACATAGTGCCTTTATGCATATGAAGTAGTTACCTAAGAGATTCCAGAACTCCAAAGACTTTATGAACAATCATAACCTGTAAGTCTTTTAAAAGGACCAGAGAGGGAGGAAGGAAAGGCCAATACTTTTGCAAAGATGGAACACTGGGGCAGCAATATTTAGATTAGTTGCCCAAGGTCAAAAAAGTTAGTTGAATTTAAAGTTGGAAGCAAAAGACCCTGGAATCAGAGCTAGCATCCTCCCATCTCAGGCGTCCCATCTCTGTTTGGAGCAATCTGGTGGCGTTTGACCCACCGGAGCTCAGACTCTGAAAAGAGGCTGTGCCCTTGCCCCAGGCAGCAGGCGGCATGGCACTGGGGCACTCTGTGCAGAGAAGCGAAACGTGTGGCAGGATTTCTTCAGTATTACTAAGAGCCCGGCATAATTTTATTCAATGGTGTTTAAACCACAAGAAACAGTACAGAATGCCCAGACGATGGTGGGGAGTGGGGGGTGGTGAAGTGGCCAAAGGCAATTTTGTCTGAGCAGAGAAGGGGACAAGGTCAGAGAAGCCCAAGAGAAGTTAGAAGAAAGGAAGAGGGGCAGGGAGTGAGGAAAGGGCAGTGGTGTGGGAGGGAGACGAGAAGAGAAACTGATGGAAAGGAATGTCTAGGAGAGACAAGAAGAGAGGGACAGGAGGAAAGGGGTGTGCGTTAGGGAGAAAGGATCAGACCAGTTTTATCTCCTCATTTTCCAACCACCTGCCCACTTTGGTATTCGAGAGGTCAATTTTTTTTTTTTTAGCAATAAAGTATTTTTTAATTAAGGCATATACATTTTTTAGACATAATGCTATTGCACACTCAATAAACTACAATATAAACATATCTTTTTTTTTTTTTTTTTTTTTTTGAGACAGAGTCTCACTTTGTTGCCCAGGCTAGAGCGAGTGCCGTGGCGTCAGCCTAGCTCACAGCAACCTCAAATTCCTGGGCTCAAGCGATCCTCCTGCCTCAGCCTCCCAAGTGGCTGGGACTACAGGCATGCACCACCATGTCCGGCTAATTTTTGTATATATTTTTAGTTGGCCAATTAATTTCTTTCCATTTATAGTAGAGACGGGGTCTCACTCTTGCTCAGGCTGGTTTCGAACTCCTGACCTCGAGCAATCCGCCCGCCTCGGCCTCCCAGAGTGCTAGGATTACAGGCGTGAGCCACCTCGCCCGGCCTAAACATAACTTTTATATGCACTGGTAAACCAAAATATCTGTGATTCATTTTATTGCTATTATTCACTTTATTGTGATGTGTAAGTCCAAAACAGAACCCACAATCTCCCAAGGTACGCCTGTATTTCTTACTACACCTAGTACTAACCTTCAAGTACTCACTTAAATAAGGGGTGGGGACCTGTGGCCTTAGGGCCACACACAGCAGAACCTCAAGTGCAGGATTCAAGACTGTATGTGGTCTTAAGGCTGGAGGTTCCCCACCCATAACTTAGATAATCAGAATGCTAAAGCATCCTGTGGATGGGTCCTTTGTTTCTTAAGGTTTCAAAGAACCATTAAAATTAGGAGAAACATTTAAGACCTCAAAAAAAGTTTTACTAAGTGTTTAAAATGAACAGAAAGCTCTTGGCCTGGCTGCAGGTTTCTCATTCACATGGAATGTAGGACAATCGGTCGATTACAGTATTCAGTTGAAGCCTCAGCAACCTACCACGGAGCCCTAGTCACTGGAAGTAACAACTTTTACATGGGAGACACTGTGCTAGGTATCCAAAACATACCTCGGCCGGGCAAAGAGGTCAGTTTCTAATGCCCATGTTCCTGCCTTCGGGTCCTCTGGTTTATCCCATAATAGGATCTTACTTGCCCCCTCTGCAGGTGGGCTCTTTTGCTTGTAGCCATGAGAAGTTTGAGAGAAGGGTTTAAAGAATCTTCCGGGTCTTGCAATTTGCTATGGTCATCCCACTAACAAATCCAAACTGTCCCTCTACACATGGCTTCCTTCTGAAGACCGTGGGGCTGAAGCCTGATTTTTAGAGAACCATGTAGATCCCTGGCTGGGATGGAAAGTTCACCAATACATGAGCTCACAGAGAAATAGTTCTAACCAGTAGAATGGAAGATCATAGGCATCAATTAAAAGCCTACAGACACAATCAGAAAGAAATCGGGAGGGGCGTTAAGTACCACCCAATTATTTTTCCTATCAACTCCCCATAGTACTTTGTGAAATACTTTTTTTTTTGGGGGTGCTGAGTAGAAAATGAATACACAGTGCTGATGATGACAAAGCAAGTCCATAAGGCTCTATAATTGAGTGCTCTGATCTCTTTCCAGCAAATGACCTCAGTGATTTGTCCCTTAGGGCAGTGGCCCTCAAATGCTTTTTGATTTGTCACCTACCCATCAATTAAAAAGAAAAAAACAAACCCCCACCATCTCATGGCATTCATAGGCACGCATGACAAGTAAAGACAAATTAAACGTTAAACGAGGTGATTGGGATTCTGTGCAAATAAAGTTAATGCATTAACACTTCCCAGGACAAAAACACAGACGCTGTCACACTGCACAGCAAACAGTCCAGCGCCACAGGCAACTAAGCAGCCTGTGTGTGTGCCGAGGAATCTCCAAGATGCCAGTCCACACTCCGAGAAGCAGCACGTTAGCGGTGCGGGCACTGCTGTGGCTTGAGAAAATGACAAGAAGGCAGCCACGCAGCTCTGTGGGCCGACTGTGGGTCCCTGCAGCTCTAAGAGACAAGCTCAGAGCAGGCGGGGTGGGGCTTTGGGCAGAACAACAGCCCCAAAGCCCAAACTCCCCCAAACCCACAAACAGGGTAAAAGTATTTTCACAACTGAAATGCAGTACCCAGAACCACCCTTGGAAATCAATCAGACTGTGGGCTCCACAGGGGTGGGAAGTCCGCGCTTTGTACCGTTAGTCTCTAGCACAGAGCCTGGCACCTAGTAGGCATGAAATAAACACATTTGTTGAGTAACAACAGGAATTCCAGGAGAGAATTTAAAAGATGAGTGAAGCATAGCACCCCATCTTTCACCTTCCTTTACAAAGACTTTTGTCTTCTCTCCAATAACCATGTAATGTTATTAGAGACTGCTTCAGTACAGAGAACAGAAGCAGAAAGGGAAACAAAAAACTATCCTGGAGTTGGAACAAGCAGAAAGCCTCAAGTGATGCAATATAGCAATATAGCTACTCGCTATTGAAGCACAGAAACTATGAAGATTGTTACAAATAACTGAGGCGGGCACTGACTCTGTAATGAAAGTAATAACATTTTAAGATGAAGGTATAAGTGCATATTGTGTATTGTAAGGTATAATCTTACCAGTCGACAGCCACTCTTTATAAATTCTAATTGGAAAAACCTTCCTGATACATGGGCCAGGGTATACAGAATTGTGCACGAGCTCTGGGGCCAGAGAGCTGGGGCTTCATGCCTGCTGTGTGAGTTAACTGCTTTGTACCTCAGTTTCCCCACCTTTACGATAGTACAATAATGCCTTTTACGATTATGGTGAAAAATCAATAACTCATGTAAAAAAAGTAGAAAGTCATGAAAGGTACTTATTTAGTGCCCAGGACATTACTCAAAAAAAAAAAAAAAAAAAAAGCAAAGCTCTCATTTAGTGATGGTTTTCAAAAATTGCACAAATAATGATTATTTTTAAAAGATTTAATGATTATTTTTAAGAGATACTTATAAGAGAGCAGTCTGCACTGCTCACACATCATCCTTATTTCTTTATTCCCTCTGTTTCCCAGTGGTTCTGAACTTACTGTGAGAACTCGGCACACTTCATTCTGCACAGGACACTGTGCTGTATGAATATCCAGAAACTTACACTGTACAAGCATTTTTTCTGCTGAGGGATAATGTGTACTAATGAACTTCTTTTTTTTTTTGAGCAGAGTCTCGCTTTGTTGCCCAGGCTAGAGTGAGTGCCGTGGCGTCAGCCTAGCTCACAGCAACCTCAAACTCCTGGGCTCAAGCGATCCTCCTGCCTCAGCCTCCCGAGTAGCTGGGACTACAGGCATGAGTCACCATGCCCGGCTGACTTTTATATATATATATATATATATATTAGTTGGCCAATTGATTTCTTTCTATTTTTATGGTAGAGACGGGGTCTCGCTCAGGCTGGTTTTGAACTCCTGACCTTGAGCAATCCGCCCGCCTCGGCCTCCCAGAGTGCTAGGATTATAGGTGTGAGCCACCACACCCGGCCTAACTTCTGATATTATTAGCCACCAAGAATAACAAGCAGTAAGTTCATTATTCTTTCTGTTTTTACTTTATTTTCAAAGCTGTTTAAATACAACTTCTATCTCAATGAAGACACGCGGTAAAGGAAAATTGGCCTGATTTTCACAATTATGCCTAAATCTGATGAGTATTGCTTTTCACCTATATTCAGAAATTCCTAACTCTAACGATGGCCTCAGATAGTCACTGCTTAAAGAACCTGCATGTAACTGGAAGCGCTCTCAGAAATACAGAGCATACCTGCTCTTCGTACTCCTTATCTATGGCAAAAAGCAAAAGCTGAGACTCTGGTATGTGAGTGATGCTAATATAGCAACTGCTTGGTCATAAGTCAGTCTAGTATTTTATGGAAAAGATGTTTTGTGGAGGCAAATTTTAAAATGTTCTAAATCTTTACTTTTGAAAATACACTGGCTTTCTCATGAAATCCTAAACTAAAGGAAATCAAATGAAGTTAACAATAATGACACTTAACTTTTTGGTCTGCTTATCACCATTTGGAGAAAATGACCTGAGTATTAATATTCACTCAACCATTTATACAAAGACTCAAAATACATTCCATCACTGGAATTTTTTATCTGTTAATAAGGTACTTGATATCCTATTTTATGTACTTGTTAAATGGATATTAAACTGTTAAACAAATTAAGCAGGGATTACCACTGCTCTCTCTAAAGCTCTATTCAGTTATACTAATATAATTTAGTTGGACGATAATAGAGAGATAGGAGGAGGTAAGAAATTAGCCTACTTGAAACGTAAAAAAATAATCATGGTGAGGGACCGTGGCTCCTTAGGTAACTGTCTACGTATTTGGAGCCAATTGCTGCCATTTGTTACTCTCAATTTAAAAATCTGTAAGAAAGCATCAAAATCAATTCAGTTCAGTCTTAATGAGACAGCTCTAGTGAGAGCCTATTCACTGTACCTGTTCTAATTAGTATGAATATGTCCTCAATGTCAAATCTGACAATACACTTAACTAAATTAATGTTAATCCCGTTACACAGGACCATATTTGAGTCAGTAGCTCTAAAATAGAATTTGCATGTTAACATTTTGATAATGAATAGCAAGGGAATTCAGGCTGGAAAAGAGTTGGTTCATGACCGTTTCTGGGAAAAAAGGGAAACTGAGGCAGAGGGCAACCAGGGAGCTGATAAGCACAGCGCCTGGCTTCAGCACACTCACGTGCCCAGCTATTTTCTCTCTGCCCTCTCCCCAGAGAGAAATGGAGCCCATGTAACCTTGTAAAACTAAATGGGAGTCAGGTGATAGTCTCCTAAATTATTGATGACTAACAGTATTTGCCAAGACTCTACAACAGACGACCTCAGGTACCCTCATGGAGGTTATTAAGCATAATTCTTGCTTTTTAATTGCCACTTAAGCTGAAATTACTACCTCTTCAAGATTTAAACAAAGATAATTTAGAGATTTAGTTTGAGGTGAATGTCGACACACACTAATTGACCTTAATTCACACGTATTTCTAAAGTGATATGAAGGATAAGGGAGGAGGAAAATATGACAAATTAGAACTAAAAAAAAAAAAAATTAAAAATAACTGCTAAAAGATGGTGTTGGCTGATTTCATATTTTAGCTCTAAAATATTTAATACATTCCAAACAAAAAACCCATAAAATTATTATTATTTTTTTTACCTCTTTCTGCGGGTCAAGCAAGAAACTGGGAAATTATTAACTTTGCGTTTATGCCTACACACTCCTTTTCCAGCTTGGCTGGCACTGGAGATACTGCCATGGTAAGGAAAGTTCCTGATGTGAACTGGCACGACCTTAAAATATCTCAACGCTGGGCTGAGCATCTCCCCTGTTCTGTTTAAGTTTCCTAAAGGCCGGAAGTTTGGAGAGCTAGGTTCCAGTGCTTCCACACGCATCCTCTGCGCAAAGCCACCACGACCTCTCACACCGTAAAAATGAGAGGCAGAGCCCCACTGGGGGGAATGCCCAGCTTGAGTCATTTGGAACCTTTTCCTTTCAGATGAAAAGCAGAAAAAGGCAGAGCTGGGCTGGGCGTGGTGGCTCACGCCTGTAATCCTAGCACTCTGGGAGGCCGAGGCAGGCGGATTGCTCAAGGTCAGGAGTTCGAAACCAGCCTGAGCGAGACCCCCGTCTCTACTATAAGTAGAAATAAATTAATTGGCCAACTAATATATATAGAAAAAATTAGCCGGGCATGGTGGCGCATGCCTGTAGTCCCAGCTACTCGGGAGGCTGAGGCAGTAGGATTGCTTGAGCCCAGGAGTTTGAGGTTGCTGTGAGCTAGGCTGATGCCATGGCACTCACTCTAGCCTGGGCAACAAAGCGAGACTCTGTCTCAAAAAAAAAAAGGGTAGAGCTGTTGGGAGAATGAGGGTGAGGGAGGGGACAGGCTCACCCCTGTACTGGTATATGGATATTAAAATGTTAAATAAATTAGGCAGGGATTGCCACTCTTCTCCCTGAAGCTATATTCAGTTGTACTAATACAGGCCCACCCCTCTTTGGACCTGGGTGAAACATCAGGGTGCTGAAGGGTGAAGAATGCTGGCCTGGATCATCACACAGGGGCTTCACCGGCAATGGCCTGTGAGTCCCCCCGTCACGATAATGACAGGTGACATTTGTGGGTGCTTACTATGTGCTAGGCACCCTTGACATACACTATGTCACTTAATCTTTACAAAAGCCTTGCACACTTCGTTGAAAATACCACTAGAGGCATACTCTAATATTTTTAAGTACTAATCTTGGCAAAAGCTCAAAAAAATCCCTCAATTCAACACATTTTCCAGGCAGCAGGAATCAGAGACTGAAAAAAAGAAAAGATGCCTTTAAGAAACCGCCTCTTTTTAAAATGCAGAAAAGAATACTTATCTCCCAGAGCTGATCTGAGGATTTAATGAGGGTATGAGGAGGCTAAGATAGGGCCACAGACACAGTAAGGAAAGAATAAACTTTTCTTTAGAGACCTATCAAAGTTGTATTCTAAGAGCTGGATTTACAGTTATTAAAAACTTCTATACTAGATTCCTGTGGACTCATAGTTCTCATTAAAAGCAGACATAAGCAAAAAGGCCAGCACAAAGAATACATGCTGTACAATTTCATTTCCATGAAACTCTAGAAAAGGTACAGCTACCATTAACCTACAGTGCCAGGAAGCAGGTCAGTGACTGCCTGGGGAGGGACAAGAGGAAACTTTCTCACATGGTGGAAATGCCACACCTGGATCAGGGCAGGGTAGCACAGGTGGATATATCTGTCAAAACTCACTGAACTGTACACTTAAAATGGGTGCATTTTGTTGTAGACAAACAATACCTCCATGAAGGTGATTGAAAAAAAGCATTTCTAAGAGAAAAAAGCAAGCACAAAATTTCACAACTGGATGTTTAGCCAAATCTCTCTTGCATGCTCTTATTGGGATTGACATATTATATTTGGGTTATGGGTTGAACTGTGTCCTCCAAACATTCAGAAGTCAAAGTTCTAACCTAGTACCCCAGAATGTGACCTTACTTGGAAATGGGGTCATTGCGGAAGTGATCAGTGAAGAGAAGGTCATGCTAGAGTAGGGAGGGCCCTAATCTAATGACTAAACTGTGTCCCCCAAACATTCAGAAGTCAAAGTTCTAACCTAGTACCCCAGAATGTGACCTTACTTGGAAATGGGGTCATTGCGGAAGTGATCAGTGAAGAGAAGGTCATGCTAGAGTAGGGAGGGCCCTTATCCAATGACTTGAGCATCCTTATGAAAAGGGGACATTTGGATATAGACGAGCACACAGGGAGAATGGCATGTAAACAGCAGGCAGAGATTGGGGTGACACATCCACAAGCAAAGGAACACCAAAGACAGCCAGCAAACCACGAGAGCCCCTGATCTCAGACTTCTGATCTCCAGAACTGTGACACAGACAATAAATTTCTGTTGTTTAAGCCACTCAGTTTGTGGTACTTTATTATGGCAGTCCTAGAAAAATAATACAATCAGGTATATTTTTTACACCAGCTACATAGGATTAGACATTGAGCCAACTGTACCTTTCTCATTTAGTCAAATTTTGATAGCGTCTATTTCCAGCATGCCCATTAGTGTCTCCAAGACAGAGGCCAATGGACTCTTCTGAACAGCAAATCTACTTGGAGCTCATGCTTAACAAAAGTTAGTATTTTCTGAGCACCTACTGTGTGCCAGGCACTGTGCGAGTCAGTTCATTTAATCTCTATAATAACCATGAAGTAGGAACTAACAGATTTTCAGGTAGAGAAACTGAGGCTCATAGAAGTGGAGTAATATGATCGAGTCACAAATCTACTAAGTGGCTGAGACCTAAACTAGATTTTAAGCATCTCCCACAGTGCCTTATATATTGCTCCATAAATCTGGAAATATTAGTGCTAGCTGACAGCCATGTGGATAACTTCTGGAGTTTCTGAATTGGAGCTAAAATTGTTTTAAATTGTACAAACATGCGCAGATACATTTTTAAAAAGTTACTCAAAAACAACATTTTTTTTTCCCATGGTGATGTTGTAGACTTGGGTTTCCCAAAGTGTTATGAGAAACTGTGGTACTGGGTATTATCAAGTGGGGCAGGGGAGGGTTAACAGTCAAGTAAATTTGGGAAACACTGAGTTAAACAGGTTTCTTTATACAGGGTTTCCAAGAGGATGGCATGTTTCCCAAATTTATCTGACCCTGGAACCCTATTTCTGTAGATACTTATTGCAGGATCACAGTCCTTCCTCCTGCTTGGAGAAACGCTATTGCAGACAGTGACTTACTTTCTGTATGAAATTGTCATGGGATATGGCTATTTGAGACTCAATGTTTACATTTATAAAATGTACACAATAGTCTCCCCCTCCCATCTCAAAGGGTTATTGTAATTATCAAATTAGAGATAGGTGAGGACATTAAAATCTGAAAAATTGTATACCTAAGGTAAGCCATATGTGGTTTTGTGAAAATTTTATTATAAAAAAGTTTTTTAAGTTTGAAAAAATAGTGGTAGGGAGCCTCCCATAACCTATTGCTGCCTCCTCATTCCTAAATTAAGAAAAACTTCTAGTCGTTTGGGAAATGCAATTTGTGGAACCACAGTTAAGGTTTAGATCAGGCGTCCTCAAACTACGCCCTGCGGGCCACCTGCGGGTGTTTTTGCCCATTTGTTTTTTAACTTCAAAATAAGATATGTGCGGTGTGCATAGGAATTTGTTCATAGTTTTTTTTAAACTATAGTCCGGCCCTCCAACGGTCTGAGGGACAGTGAACTGGCCCCCTGTGTAAAAAGTTTGGGGACCCCTGGTTTAGGTGCTCAAACTCTGGCTTGGCCAGAATGACTCTCGGGACACGGGGGTGTGCACGTGCTCACTGCTGCCCAACCTGGCTCCAAGCAGAGAACAGACTCACATCTGCAGTCCCGGGGCACCTCCTCGACCTGGGCAGAATTTGAGACAATGTTGGGGGCAGGGTGCTAACTGGGGAACTTCTCAACTGTCACCTTGGTGCCTTCTAATGCAAACGCCCTGAGACCACCTGCTTGGGCGAGCTGCTACTGCCCTGTTGGGGGGGTGTGCACAACAGCACCTACTTCTAAAGCGCTCACCATAACAACTGGACTAGGGGCTGGCCCTCCCCAGGCACACACTGCCGGCTTTCCAGAGTGAGTGGGGGAGGGGAGTTGGTGCCTGTCCCTAGGGACAGCTCCCAGGACCATATCCACCCAGTGCCGGTGAGACAGTGCTCACGGGCTCCCATCACTTTAAAAGATTCCCTTATTGTAGACAAAACAAGAAAACTCAAGGTCTGGTTTGTTTAAAAACATTCCGTCTCTGCAGACAGAATTAAGCTCCATTTAACTCTATGTATTATTTTTATTTTTGTATTATTTACAAATTCACTCATGCTCAGGGATCAGTATCCCAAAGACATTATTCTACCTTCTTTCTATATTATTCTATTTTTTTTTCCAAGCCTTTAAGCAGCTGCCATACCCAAACATTTAAGAAAGCTCTACCTTTCAAAAACCATATGTGATGCACACACAAATGTTTGAATATGCATATGTCTGGAAGAATCCATGAGAAAATGTATCAGTGTTTTTTTTTCCTAGGGAGGAAAATGGGGGACTGGCAGTCAGAAATAGGAGGCAGAGTCATTTTTCATGGTATATTTTTAAATTTTAACATGTACATGTGTTAAATTTTAAGACATTTTTAATTAAAAAAAAATCGAAAGGCACAAAATCACATATGCTCTACTGGAGTCATTTGTGAGAGACACAACTTTCATTCCTCCTCTAACGAAATGTCTCGATCTCACTGTTTATATGTACTGTCTGGATGAACTACACCCAAAAAGGACCTTTGGAAAGAATACAGAATATCAAAAAAGTTCATTTCCCCCTAAAAAAGTTTCTCCTAGAAAACCCAGCCAATACTAGCCGCCAGTCTCCAAAGCCTTCTTTTGATGAGTCGCAAAGAGCAGAATTATCCAAACATCAACTTTTAAGACCGTGGTTTTTTTCTTATAAGCAACTCTCTTTTTCTACCTGTAAGAATCTTCCAGAAAGGATTAAGAGGAAGGTAACATTAGCTAATCCTTACTTGGTGCTTCCCGTGCTAAGCATGGGGCAGACACCCTCTTGTGAGGTAGGGCTGCTAATATCTCCACTTCACAGACCAAATATAGGTTGGAGATTAAGTCACCCGATTATGGCCACACGACAGGCTGCAACAAGGCACGTGCTCTGGTTCACTTTGCAATCTGCTTCATTACCAGGGCTGAATTCTGGGACGTGGTTACCTCGTGTAAGCCAATGTTCGATAACTCCCCATTATGGTGTCCAGTGAGGTCCCACCAACTGTTTCACCTCATTCCCTTCTCTGCACCTAAGTCAAACTGAAATATTAATAACTTGCTATCTTTCAAAGGATTTCCAAAACTTTTGCATAAGCTGATTCCTCCGCCTGGGACACTCTTCCTACCGTTAGCTCCTTCATGCTGCTGTGATTTCTCTGTGAAGGCTCCGTCTAAGCAGCCCCACTCCCCTAACACCCATCTTGTCATGTCCCCTTGTTTTCATTTTCTATAGAACACTTACTACCATAAAATATCTTCTCATTGCTACTTATTTCGGTTTTCTGTCCATTTCATTCTCCGTAGAATATAAGGTCTGAGAGGGCAGGGCACTTGGCAGTCTGGTGGCCAGCTGTCATTTCCAGAGACCACACAGCCCCTGGAGCAGGTGTTTAAAGAAGAGGAGTTGAGAGGTATGCAAATTATGCAGACGTCCCTAACTCCCCACCAGCCAGGCCCAGAGCTCTCAGTTTACACAGATCCTATGTTCTTGGAGGTGGGTGGCTGGTCTTTAATAGCGCTTTCCTTTGAGTAGGAAAAAAAAAAATAATAATCCAAGGACGCACAACATTGTGACACTAAAATGTGAGAAAAGGAAACCTGAAAGGTTTCAAATACAATACATGAATCATTATTGAAAATTCAGTTACATGAAACAGAAAGGAAAATAGATTCCTATTTGCTGAATCTTCTTAAAAATATATACTGAGCTAAGTTAATAAAATTCAGTATGCTACTGGAGATGAAGTCTTTTTATAGGAAAATCAAAATGCCCAGGTTCTTTTTAGCTTCATTCTTACTGAAAGGCCTTGGAAAGGTATTTTGTTTTCCAAAAGTTCTGAAATGTCTAAAACTTATTTAAAGTGGTTATCAAATTTGATAGATCTTTATTAAATAAAAATATCACACACACATACAAAAAGGGAACCAGCAAGGTAGCAGCCCTTCCTGAGAAGACTGCATGTGTTCTTTATGCATTTCTGGGGACTGGAGAGCAATTTGGAGACCATGTCACCCACACACACTGAACCTCCCTGGGCCTCAAGAATTCACAAAATTCAAGAAATCTTCAGGGTTCCTTCCTGCTCTTGAAGGCTGTGACCAGGCTCTCTAACAAGAGCCCTTGTGCCACCGCAGAGACACCAGGTTATTTGACTTGGCACATGGATGACTATTTTATTGTTTCTAAATAGTTTTATACATGTGTTGGAATAGATATTAGAAAATACGCTTAGCACGTCAAACCAGGGTTTCATGGCTGCTGTCAATAGAGATGAGGCTTAAACGGCCAACAGAAAGATACTGGGTAAACGGGAACACAGCGGAATGAGAAAGAGTAAAGATCAAGCCACAGTGAATCCCCTTTGCTCCTTCAGCCCCTTCAAGGCATCCAGAGGGGTGTTGGGAACGCAAGAGGCGCTTAGGCAAGACTTGGAGGCGGAGAACAATGCACCCTCCCGGGGGCCTTTCCCTGGAGGACTGGCATTTTCAGTCCAATTCATCTTGTACATTTTGGGATTTTTTTTTTTCCCCCTAACGACTTTCAAGCCACAGAATATACAATGACCAGTTTCCCTAGGCTTCAAAACAACTTACTGTCTGTAAAAAAAAAGTAGTAATGAGTAAACAGCAGAGCTGTGACCACTAATGCTAAGGCCTCTTAATCCCCACCTACCTGTTTTTCTTTTAGCATCTTTGCCCCCGGCCTCGAACCTTGTGACCAGCACCTTTAAAAAGCCTTGGCCTTTAGGAATAGAATCTACCTTGCAGGAGAGGCCAGTACACATCCTGGGCTGAGCGATGCTGAGCAATGCGGGAGGCCAGAGGAATGTTAACTGCAGACAGCTTTGAAAAGGGGGTGGAGGGTGGAAATACTGACAGAAGAATAAAGCTAGAGTTAGACGTGGAAAACAATTGGGTAACTTACAGCTTGAACGTCATAATTCCATGTCGGTGACTGAATTTCTCTTTTGTGCATTTAAACCAAAACAAAGCCATAAAGGATGTAGCAAGATCTTCGAAAAGGTGAGATTGAAAAGCAAATTTTTACACTGGGTGGGGGGGAAGGGATGGAAGGTGGAGCACAGGGGACTTTTAGGGCAATGAACTGACTCTGTATGATACTATAATGGTGGCCACATGTCCATGTTGGTCTAAACCTGCAGAAAGTAGGCAAGAGTGAACCCTAAGGTAAACCGTGGGCGCTGGGTGATAATGATGTGTCAATGTTTCATCACTTGCAACAAATGCCCCACCCTGGCTTCAGATGTCAATTGAGGGGGACATTTGTGTGGGGTGGGAGGTATGTGGGAGCTCTCTATAATTCCCAATCAATCTTGCTGTAAACCTAAAACCGATTGAAAAAAATTAAGTTTATTAATCAGAAAAAAATAAAGAAAAGCAAAAAATTACAATTGTTGCAAATCACAGTAATTTTTTTCCCAGAGAAACCCAGCAACTAGGAGCCTATCTTTTTCCCTATAAGCATCTGGTTTACTCAGCCTGAAATCTAGAAATTGCCTCTCTGCATACATGCACTGTACTTAAAATCAATTAAAGTGGTGCTAACAAGAGCTTATTTTAATTCCAAAAACCACCAGACCCAGCGTGTTGCACAGAATGGAACTCATTGGTTCTCTCCCTCCTCTGAGAAACATTTTTAGACAGGCTCCTATTTTATTAGCTTTTCTTTCAATAATATGGGCCCCTGCCCTTGAACTTGATCCTCAGCTTTGTCACCCACTCAATTACAATAAAAGGATGCTGGAGTTCAGCCCCGGTGGAATGGGGAACAGCCTTTAAGGGGGTGCCCAGAGCCTCTGGTTCAATAACTGGCCAGGACTCCCAAGGGAGCCCAGTGGGCCCCATGGAAGGGGAGGGACCCCCGCCAGCAATGCCAGCCTAACCTGCGTCCATTGTGCCCCGGTTTTCAGAAACGTACATAAAACATTAATGAAACAGCCTAAGGCCAACCACTGCACCTGTCCTCAGGACCCTGCCATACCCCCGCCCTGCCATCTTTCCTATTTTCTCTAAACAGGTTCAGATCTCTCCCTTCCTAACAATACATGAAATCCCCACCAGAGTCCTCTCCAGCCCTCCCTTCCTCCAGCCAGCTCTGCTGCCCCGTCTCCTTGACAGTCAGCCCTGAAGTAAGTGTCTGGCTGTCTCCCTTTAGCTCTCAACTCAGGCCAACGTGACTTCCCTCCCCCGCCCCAAATGGCTCTTGCACAGATGACCAGTGGCCTCCCTATGGAGAAGCCCAAGGACATACACCCAGGTCTCAGCTCACTTGAATCCCAGCTGCATTTAACAAAATTGGCCACTCCCTTTGCTCCTGAAACTATATCCAACGAGTTCCCCTCCCGCCCTTTGTCGTGGCTCTCTGCCAGCTATGCCTTCTCTGTCCTGCCTCCAAATACGCCAGTTTCTTGGGGCCCTCTTTTCTTCTTCTACTAAGATTTCTTTCTAAGCCAAATAATCTGCCCAAATGGCTTCATGTATCATCTACAAACAGATGAAATTCCAAATTTAGTTTTCAAGCCCAGACCTTGGCCAAACCTGTGTATCTACCTACTTATCTGGCATTTCCACCCGGTTGCCCCATAAGCCCCTCCAATCTAAAGCAGACCTGTCCCAGCCCCTGTGCAGTGGCCTCTGTTTCAACATGCAGCACCGCCATCTGCCTTGACGTTATGCCAGAAATCTCTTGACTCTTCCAGAACTCCTTCCATGCCCTCAGTATCGATCTCCTGTCCTGTGGCTCCTAGCTTGCAAATAGCTACCTCTGCCCACCCACTACTGCCATCCTACTCATCAGCTAACATCTCTGCTCCTCATGCTCCAGTGTTTCTGCAATCCATGGTCCACATCTCATCCATCCTCCATAACTGCCCTGCCCCTAGGACGAGGCGTGAAGCCTTTAAGTGGCCTTGGCCCGTGCCCCCTGGGCCCTTCCTGAACACTTCTCTCTTACCATTTCCCAACACTCTCTAGTCCAAGCCCACGGACTTTCTGTTCTGGAATATTCTGCTCTTTCCTGTATCAGGGCCTTTGCTCACACACTTCCCTCTGTCTACCATAGCTCTCAGCTGTCGGTTCAAAATCCTTCTTCCCTTCATTGCCCTCTCTGCACCTCCGGAAGTGAATACAAAGGTAAATCCCAAATGGAAATAAGAACCAAGAGAAACAGACCAGTTAAAGAAAAGAATCAAAAAGAAAGGAAAACAGGCAAGTAGGTTTATATCCTTTTATTAACTGGACTTTGCCCTCTCAGACCATATTCTTTAAATTTAAAAGAAAATGTATTAAAGAGTATAAAAAATAAAAAAAGGAAAAGAAAATGTAACCCAAGGAGGCTATGCCTGAATCAGAACACAAATTTCCAAACCATATTAAATAACTTTGAGAATGTTGATTTTAATTTCTGTAGTTACGAGTGATCAAAAAAACACATGGGGCCCATGATCGAATCTTGTAAAACAGGATTAGTGACAAGTCACTGATATTTCTTAATACAGTATATGATGTCCTAATATTAACAGAATTAAACTAGGAGAGTGAGAAGAGGATGATGGACAATAAAAATGTCAACAAAACGCCAAGGTAGACAGCTGGACAGACAGACAAGGACTCAGGGCGTTCTCTGGCCCTCTCTTCTGTAGGAAGGTGCTAACTTTATGTACCAAATTCTGTTAAGGAAATAAAAACAAGAGATTGGACCAATATTTATGCCTTGGGTTGATACTGACTTCCTTGGTATTTCAAAGCAGTGTGTCTAAATTTCCTTCTACTCTTTTCTCTACACTCAAATTATAACACTGACCCCCTTAAGTTGGAGTTTCTTCTCTAAGAAATTCTCAGTTTTGTACTGTCTGTCCTATACTTTGAGCAAGTATTATGCAGAAGATTCCGTACCTTTATAAAAGGGTTTCTCTCCATTGTATTTCCATGGGGTTGGAGGCTGAGCCGGGGAAGGGCAGAGGAAACATGAAGGTTATGGGGACAGGAAAAAAGGAAAGAAAAGGAAATACGAGTAGGCTTGAGGTGGAGAGAAGAACGTCCGCACAGACCTAAAACACAGAAGAGGCTGACAGTCCAGGCCTGGTGACTTTGGGGCAAGTACCTCTTAGTCCTGTCCTCCCCTCACCTGCAGGGGGCACAACCTCACCAACCAGACCCACCCTCCACTGGGATAGCACTGCCACCACTACCGCCACCACCGCCATTAACTCGGCTGGTGATTTATTTTGGGTACACGTGATTCCCCTTGTGTGCTAAGAAATTAACAAAGGAGAACAAATTGAATTTGGAACATATGCAGCAGAGAACTGGAGAGCATAGCACAGTGCCAAGCACACAGTAGGTGTGCAACGAATATTTAAAAAGTGGTGCACAGTTTTTTCTTTATGTGCTATTGGAAGAGTTTTTTATTTCTAACTCAGCTAAGGAATTAGTTTTCATATTTCCAAGTGAGGGTAAAATATTTAGACCC
Organism: Microcebus murinus; assembly: GCF_040939455.1. Classification (NCBI taxonomy): domain Eukaryota; kingdom Metazoa; phylum Chordata; class Mammalia; order Primates; family Cheirogaleidae; genus Microcebus; species Microcebus murinus. The sequence goes on along the minus strand of NC_134120.1, from coordinate 42,033,514 downwards.
TTTCTGCTCAAGGCAAAGAGGGTGAAGATCATAAATTAACCTTAAAATGTTACTAGGAAATACTTTTATTCATTTCTACAAATACTGTTAAGCACCTAATATGTGCCAACCACTGTGGCAGGCATGGGGAACAGAGCAGTGAACAACATGGGCAACCGTCCCTGTCCTCAAGGGATATACTTTAAATAAAGGGTAGAATGAATAAAAATCATGAAAATATTAACTCTCACTCTTAAAAATATTCAACCATCATTTTTTGAAGGGACTACTCTCATTATGGCAAATAAAAAAATAAATAACCTTAAATCAATCAGAAAATTTCAACCACAGGGTAAAATACCTTAACTCAAATACATATACATTCCATTAAGTCAAATATTGTAAAAAAGATACATATGTATACATACCCTTAAAACATATAAATCCTAACCAAAAATGGTAACAGACACTATGTAAAGTATATACCAAAGTATGTTTACCTTTTAACAGCCTGACCCAATGTCAAGATTCACATCAAGGACAAATAGGAACTACGTAAAACAGAATTTCCCTCAGTGTATTTAAATTTCGATCTACTTTATGAACAAGTGATTTTCAGACATTTTTGCCAGGATAGGATCATAGGTTCTTAGGGTAGAAAGCGATCTGAAATGCCACCTGACCAGGTATTCCTGGATCCTAGCTGTCCTATTCAGAAAGGTTTCTCCTAAATTGGTTAGGTGAGGTCGCCTAACGGACACCCAGTGGCAAGGTCAGGATAGATACAGTTTAGCTGTGACTACAGTCCCGCCAGCTGATTTCATCCTCCATATGGATGAAGCATCTCACAAACAAGTGCTTACTTCTGTTAGTGGTTTCTTTGATTCCATCAATAACACCTCCGCTGCTTTCTTTTACAGGAGTAGAGGAGAAAGGCACAGATTTCCTGATAGATCTTGTCAGGGGAGGCAGTTTGGGGAAAACTGTGTATATGAGAGAAGAAAGACCTTGGTCCTTGAGCTTTTGGGTGGCATGGGGGAGCCACCCAGATTGAGGATGGACAGAACAAGGCATGATGCAATCACACCCTAAGGGTTACACGCCATCTAGCAAGTGCGGAGAGAGGCTCAGTCAACCAGGAAAGAGATTCCATGAGTCAGGATCAATTCCTGACTCTAAACCAGATTCTGCTACTCAGCCTCTCTGGGCGTCCACCTCCTCACCTGCAATGTCTATCCTACCTAGGTGGGCTGAGGTGGGCAGGTGTTCTCAAGAAACCGTGTGAGCCTGGTGTGGTGGCATGTGCCTGTAGTCCCAGCAACTCAGGAGGCTGAGACGGGAGAATTGCCAGTTTAAGCCTAGCCTGGGCAAAATAGGAAAAAAGAAAAAAAGAGGGGAGGGGGGGAAAAGGGCATTTATTGAAACCTTAAAATCTGTACCTCCATAATATGCCGAAATAAAAAAAAGAAAAAAAGAAAGAAACCAGCGTGGACACCCACTACTGTGTTAATTAGGAAAACTTAAGTCTAATGTTCTGTTAGTTAATTAGGAAAGCTAAGTCTAAGGCTCACACAGCAGTGACCACCTAGCTCTGGAAGAGTAGATGAGGGCAGTCGCAGCGTCATCTGCTCTGGTTGACACACAGCATCATCTGTGATCGTGCGTGTGGCCTGCTTCCATAGGGGAGGGACCTCAGTGACCGGGAAGATGACTCATTAAGAGGAAGGAGGGGTCTTGGGATCCAGAGCAGCGGCTCAGTCACTTCTGTCTATTTCAATGATAGTTTTGTTAGTTTTCCTGTCTTTCCCACTTGAATGTCAAGTTCATGAGAAACAAGACCTTCTCCATCTTGTTCTTCCTTGGGCCATCAGAGACCAGCACATGGAAGATACTCATAAATATTTGTCGAATGAATGAACAAGTGAAAGACCTGGGGTCCAGTCCTAGGTCTGCTATTTATTAATACTAATGACCTCCTGGGGCAGCTTAGCCTACAAGATTGTTACGAGGATTATACAGAATAGCACACACTGAGTATTTACAGCAACATGTCACACATACAGATGAGCTATTGGGTTGATTGTGGGGACAAATTCAGGAATGAGATGGGTAGCCCTGTTACCAAGCAATGCATTAAAGGCTAATAATCTAATTGCAATTCATACTTTATGATGTAGATAATATTTACGGACTTCATTTCTAAACAAGTTAGCACAAATTAAGACTAAAATGTGAATTATTTGATGATTTATGTCAATTGAGCAAGTATTTTCTTTCAGACAAGTAGGAAATGGGAGTTAAGAGAATGACATAATCTCTCTCAAATTAGCAATCTATTACAAAGAGTACCACTGTTCTCTGTAATACATTGCCAGAAAGTGTTATATTCCATATTGTATTTAGATAAAATCTTTTCTGGTTAAGTGGCCATGAGAACTTTTTAAAAGCTATTATTATGCAACCTGTTGACACTTAAAAACAAAAGAAAAAAAGCCCCTATTATTAAAAAACAAACAAACATGAAACTTGCAATTTATCATCTGGTCATATGGTTTTTAATGATTATAGCTTAAGAGATCATAGTTCCACATTCTAGATGATTAAGATATTTGTTTATTAAAACAAATTCAGAATATAGTTTATTGGTATCGTAACATTCTAATGAAAATTATTAAAGTGATTGAGCTCTATAAATTCATTGCTTATAATTAGTAAAAATCAAATTGTGTACTTTTTAATGAAATGGATAACCTATTGAACACTGAAGACTTACATTGCCAATACTTGTAAGTCATTCCAATTTGTTTAAAATCTACTTTAAAAAGACATATAAAAAATCTATGTAAAATCAGTCCAAAATTAATCCTTTGAACATTTTATAAGGTAAATTATCCTTTCCACGATATAAATGAGAATGAAAGTTTGAGGGTTTAATTTTATTTTTATATTTTAGTGAGATCAGTTCAAACTGGGATATCTATAATTTAACAACCATCTTTCTCTAAACTTTATAGTTTTTATTATTTGTCTCTTGATTACTATTATTTTATTTTTTGCCATAGATGTGGCATTCTCTATATTTTTTGCCATAGATGCATTCTCTATAGTGAGTTCTTTGTATAGTTCCACTTTTATCTGTATTTACAAACAGTTGGCAATTCTTGTTGGATACTTTGTCTTATCTTTTTAAGAATGTTGAGGATTAGCTGTAACTTGTATATAACTCCTATAATTTTCCTCTAACCTGTCAATAATCTCTAATAGAACTTCTTAAGCTGTTATTTATTGAACACTTACTATAGGCTTCTAATACTCACAATAGTATTCCCATTATCTGCATTTAACAAGTAAGAAATGAAGTAACTTGCCTCAGGCTATTCAGGTTGATAACTCCTGTGACTTTGACTTGGTCTAGCCCCTGTAATTCTATGTGAACCAAAAGAGATTATGAGTTTTGCTCTAAACTGACATACTCCTTCCTTTAGACTGGAGGTACCTTAACCACTTACCTCCCCCATGCTCTTTTTCTACTGTCTTTTCCTTGTTTTCCTTTTTACTCCTGTATCACTGAGTGCCCCTTCTCCCGTGTGTTATCTTGTCACCCAGCAAAGGTATACACGTCTATGGTTGTCACTCCCCAACGATGTTCTTGCAGTAAGAAAGTCGGTGACTCTAAGACCATGGGATCCGTCACTCCCCTGTTCCGGCTGGGCAAGAACCGCATGCCAAGAGCAGGATCCAGGGGAAAGCCCAGGCGGGGAAGGCCTGTTAACCTGTGCCAAGAGGTAAACCCTGGCCCCATAAAGCGCCTTAGCATTATTAAACATTTTCTATTTGTCAGGCACTTTATAGTCGTTTTTATTGGTTCTTTTTACTAGTTATAACTCTGCATCAAAACTCGGCTCATTTTTACTTTTAATTAAGTGCTTTGAGGGAAGTGGAAAAGATTGAAGGCCTTGGGGGAGCAAGTCTTCAACTGCCGACTGGTCAGGAAATAGATAAAGAACTGCAGAGACCGGGGACTGGTCCCACTGAGTGTCAGACCCCCAGCAAGGTGCAGCCACCACTCAACCACTACAGAAAGCGCTCCATGGGGGGCTCGCCTTTGTATGACTAAAATATCTCCGAATCAACCTAAGGCTGTAGCTTTCAGCCACCGATATCTCGGGTGTAGACTGACATTTGCAAGATGGGGCTATTCATTTCATCCTGACCCATAATATTCCCCTTTCTCTTCCTGAAATTACAAAAGCACAGAAATCACATTAAGATTCTTTCTGTTTTTTTTTTTTTTGAGACAGAGTCTCGCTTTGTTGCCCAGGCTAGAGTGAGTGCCGTGGCGTCAGCCTAGCTCACAGCAACCTCAAACTCCTGGGCTCGAATGATCCTTCTGCCTCAGCCTCCCGGGTAGCTGGGACTACAGGCATGCGCCACCATGCCCGGCTAATTTTTTATATATATATCAGTTGGCCAATTAATTTCTTTCTATTTATAGTAGAGACGGGGTCTCGCTCTTGCTCAGGCTGGTTTCGAACTCCTGACCTTGAGCAATCCGCCCGCCTCGGCCTCCCAAGAGCTAGGATTACAGGCGTGAGCCACAGCGCCCGGCCTCTTTCTGTTTTTTAAAAGACACATTCATCCATACACTTATGCTTTGGCGTTCTTTTTTTCCTTAATACCTAATTGTACCACATTTATAACTTTAGCTATAAAGTACAGCTTAAAAAGAAGCACTGTATAAGAGGCCTGGATTTGGAAATTAGAACTTTAACTTTGCTTCTAGGTGAGTAGGTAAACTTGAGAGATTACATTCTCTAAGGGTCAGTTTTTCTCATCTGTAGAATGGGTATGACCACAGTCCCCCTTTAGCTTGCTTGTATTCTGTATATAAAGTACACAGAACCATCACAGCAGTCATCACATGGGTGGAGTTTATTTCTTCCAGTTACCTGTCTGCCTTCCCCACAAGACTGAGTGATTCCTCCAAAGAAAAGGGTTTTTTCTGTGTCCCTTCGGTCTATCTAGCCCAGTATCTGACACTAGGAACTGCCCCATAAAGCCTGAGAATGAAGTCACACACGGGAAAGCCCTTTGTAAACTGTGAGGCACAATTCACATGGACCTTAGTGATCATACAGAGTGTGGTCCCACAGACCCGAGATGTGAATGAAACCCGTGAGCTGGAATTAAAACATTAACTGTGAAATGGTCCTGGTTCTGAATTTCTTTGGGTTACTGTACATATACTCAATCTTAAAATATGTGGATTAACAACAGAGTTGTTCCAAGTGGCTGATATGTGGTGAAAGGTGGCAGCTTACTTCAAGTTGGGACATCTAAAATACCGGTGCCCTAAGGCTTGCTCAAGAGGGCTGCAATGTTACAGCAAAGAAAAGGCTTACGTTTTTTGACAAGGTAATATTTTATTTTATTTTTTGAGTTTCCCCACTCCCCTTACACACACTTAAGGTTTAAGTGTTTAGTCTTTCAGTTTGATCGGGCCACCTTTGCTCCCATTTTTAAGATACTGATACATACCACTTGCTCTCCAGGGTTTACTTGTCAACAGTCAGGACATGAGACAAGCCCCTCCTTGCCAGCTAGACCTTTGGCCTTGCCCTAGGTGTTCCACTGTTATTTCTCCAGTGTCTTCTCTTAAACATTTCTAAGTTGTTCCTCCCCTCCAAACTCCTACCTTTGCACACAGTAAGTGCTCAATCAATGCTTTATAAATGAATACGATTTTCAGAGTTTTTCTGTATATAGCATTCTCCCTACGCCTTGCTCTTCTCTTCTTAGATCATCACACTCACATTCCAAGAGATGGTTCTAAAAAACATCACTTGAGAGGGTAGTTACACGATGGGAGGGGATTCTATGATTCCATGATCTTTTTCACAAGTCTTTTTTTTTTTTTTTAAATAACATGAGAAACATTCCTGAAACTTTACTACCACCACTCGCCCCGTAAAATCATCCTGAAAAGCAGTGACATCTCCAGCACTGTGAACGCCCTGCCGTTAATTATAAAAAAAATGAACATGTGAAAAAACTCTGGGTTGAGGGGAAAAGCGAATGAAGCATAATCAGCTTTCTCGTGTTCTTGTTATACTTTTATTTAGATCTGTGTGTTTCTACAGCAACATATTTTTAAATCGCTATCCCAGTCCACCGAAAAATAAACATCCTGCAAATCTCTTTTTTTCTGGAATAAAAACCAATGAGATATTTGTTCAAGATGAAGGAAAATATCCAAAATGTCTAAAATCTATATAGATATAGTTTTGTCAGAAAGAATACCACAAAATAGAAGCCAATATTCCGGATGAGCTAGCTTAATAAAACAGACTATTCTAAAAGCTCACAAACTTATCCCATAAGGACTATGCTAGCTGAACATTGTATTTAAAGGGCAAACTAATTAGAGATTATAAATCCCTGCATTGGTACATCAATCATTTCCATTTTATAAGAGCATTTTGTCATGCTAAAAACAAGTCACAAGAGGTCATTAATTGGTCAGCAATATTATATCAAAACACCAACCAATTATCCTGACTCTGCAGTCGATTCAAAACATATATTAATATATCTCAACCTTAAATAGAATTTCTATTGATTTATATAGTATCCAAGATAGAAGTCTTGTATTAGAAAATTGTAGTCATCATGCATTAGGGAAATGTAAACACCATAACACAGAATTCAGTCAAATACAAGCCCTACTTCTAGAATACTGAAATTAAAAGATTTACGAAGGTTACTGCATAATGTAAGTAACCTTCACATGAGGGTTACATTGACAATGTTTTAAGAATCCCAGTGTTATGACCACCCCCTTAATCCTAAGCCATTCCAAATAAAATCTCATCTCTTATGAAAAACTGATTTCATTCTGTTCATTGCTGTCTCATTTCACTTGTGAATCTGCTGCGGCCTGGGCAGCAGTGATGCCCAGTGGGCTCTGCAACCCCCTTCAGCACTTGAACTTCTCCAAGTCTCTGTAAAGAGCAATAGGAAGGCTCTATAGAACAAACCTAGGAAGGTGTGCCAAACCAAATTGTGCCTGGGCCACAGCACATATACTTCTTAAAGCAGAGGAGAGAGAAACAGGCTTTGGGGCAAGGAGGGAGGAAGGTTCAGGTAGGCCAGAGCACAAGAGACTGCCCTGGGATTTCCTATCTAGCAGAAGACCAGCAGAAGTGCCACTGGCCAGAGTTTACGGACGTCCCAGAATTAGAAACGACAGAGAGACCCTACACAGCACCCAGACAAGCTACTTCCCAGAGAAAAACTGCAAGCTGAGATTGAGACTTCATGATAAAGATCCACATTTGTTCAAATGTAAAACATTCTGTGCTAAGATAACAAAATGATAGCTAGCAAACGTTCATTAGAGCGTTCCTGTTTTCAGCACTTTTAAAATAGAAACTCATTTAACACCCACGACCCTATGAGATAGATAGAGACGATCATCATTCCCATTTGACCAAGGAGGAAGCTGAAGTACAGCAGGTCTGGGCAGAGCTGAGATCTGGTCCAAGAGGTCCAGCTCTGAAGTCTGTTCTTAACCACTCTTTGATTTGGCTTCTCAAATGAGGTTGTTCCAAATCCCACACCCAAAACAGGCTGATGGCCCCGCATAGCAAAACGGAAGCCTGCTACCCACTGAAAATATTCTTTTGTGTACTCTGCCTATTTATGTCACTGTTTTGAAATGCTGTGTTTTAACAAGTACTCTCCTCTTTAGTTGTTCTAGGAAAACACCTACAGTAGTATTGTGATTTAATGTTCTATCATCTTCCCTTCATTGGATTCTCTCATTTGAACAGCTGATAAGAATTTCTGGATCAACAGATCACGGATTGAAAAGCACAGATTCTGGAATCAGACAAACGTGGGTTCAAATCCCAGCATGGTTACTTACCAGGTGTTAGGACTGAAGTAAGTCAGTCAATATCTAAACTGGGAGCCTTAGCTGCCTCCTTTGCAAAATGGAAGTAATACCCATAACTCCTAGAAAGGCTGTGTGAGGATTAAACGAGAGACGGTGTAGACCAGTGCTCAGGATGTTCAGTGCGCATAAACTGCCTAGGGATCCCGTTAACACGCAGGAGCTGGTTCAGCGGGACAGTGGCGAGACCCTGCATTTCCCACATGCTCCCACGTGACGCAGATGCTGCTGTTTGGGGGACCGCTTGAAAGCCCTCAGTACATCCTGGTTATCATTAATGATTATATTCCACTGTATAGCTACAGGACCAGTTGCAGGTCGTGACAGTTTGCATCAAAACTCTGCAATGAATGAATCAGGCTCTCTCTGTAGACTGCAGCCCAACGACAAGCATCTCATGTGCCCAGCCCTCCCTGCATGCATCCTGCCTGGATAGGGTCTAACGGTTACTTACTGAGAGCCATGACAGCTAGGAATGTGGAAATATTGCCCATTTCTAAGTTACGTTCCTTAAAAGCTACATGTCAAAAAACCATAGCAAGCTGAAGTATCAGAATTAACCCACAAGCTCAAGAAACTTGTCCTAAACACTTATTTCTCAGACTACAATAACAAAACGAAGGCTTTATTCCAAGTTTCAAATTTACACATATGTGTGCGTGTGTGCATGTTTATATAGGAAGATATTACCTATGAACATTTTGTCTAAACAGAGAGTCAGGTAGAGAATATGAAATTAGATTTAAAAATATAGACACAGTGTGCTTAACTAGTTTGGTCCCTGGGCACAGTGGAAAGGGCTCAAGTGGGAAGTGGTGCAATGAGTAATAAGCCCCCTTTGTTTTGCGTTAAGAGAGGAAGGATGGGGACCGAATGGTGAGACACTGCACTAAGCTAGGCTAAGCCAGGCTGGGACATGAAGCAAAACTAGAAATTGACGATCACGAGCTTCCAAACTAGTCTTGACATTTTAATTTGGCAGGTGAATTACTCACAAAGGAAGTGACATCTGTCTCTGTCGCTCCTCAGCATTCCTTTCTCAACCCTACCCCTCCTCTCCTCAAAGCCTACCACCTAACGCTGTCTTCAATCTGCCAGACCCTGCAGGTAGCACATTCTTACTCTCTTCCTCCCAGACTGGATCAAAAGACCCATCTTCCAGGGTTCAATGCCAAAGTCAGGGAAAAGCAGCACAGTCGACCCCTGAACAACACAGGTTTGAACCTCGCGGGTCCACCTATAAGCAGATTTTTTTTTTCCCAATAAAAGTGACACTGAGTGTGCCTGCCTCTCCTGCCTCCCTTTCCACCCCCTCCACCTCTTCTGCCTCTGCCACCTGAGACAGCAAGACCCACCCCTCCTCTTCCTCAGCCTACTCAACGTGAAGATGACAAAGACCTTTACAATGATCACTTCCACTTAGTGGACTGTAAAAAGAGCTTCTCTTCCTTAAGATTTTCCTAATAACATTCTCTTTTCTCTAGCTTACTTTGTTGTAAGAATACAGCATATAATACATACAACATACAAAATACATGCTAGTCAACTCTTTATGGTATTAGCAAGGCTTCTAGTCAATGAATGGTAGGCTATTAATAGTGAAGTTTTGGGGGAATCAAAAGTCATAAGTGGATTTTCAACTGCCCAGGGGGTTGGTGCCCCTAAGCCCCAAGTTGTTCAAGGGTCAACTGCAATTCAAGGTGTGAATGAGTCCAGTTACTCCCAGGAAAGGCTTGCATTCTGAAGAGGATTTTCAAATGGCATTATTAGCTCTGTCTTCAGGTAGAGATGGGCTGAAGGGCTGGTGGGGCAGGGATGACTGTGTGGCTCTAGCCTGTCCCCAGCCTTCTCCTTCAAGGTCCTCCCAAGTCCCCTGAGCTCTCCAAGGCTATATAGACAGGCTTGTCAAGAGAGGCCTGCGCCATCCTCATACTGCCCTGCCGTACCTTTGGGACTTACAGCCAAAGTCACTGCCTGGAGAGAGAGCAGGAACTGAATCGCACATCTCAGGATACAGAGGGTCTCCAGGAAAAAGAAGTTCCCACTGGGGCTGAAAATGTGAAAAACCAGCCCAAAGCACACTACGTACATAGAGGAGTTGCCTAAAAAGCATGTGTGATCGAAAACTCCAATCACACTCAGGGCACTCTGGTCTTAACGATACTGTAAGACAGCTCCTACTTTCATTATTTTTGAAAATTCTGTTACCCAAGACTTGGGCAAAATTTAAGATATGTATATGTATTAAAAAACAACCAAACCTGTCTGTCACTAATGAAAGTTTGCTGTCATATATAAATGTGTCTTCTCTGGGGAGAAAGAAAAGGTTGCTAAAGGATAATAAGCTAAAAGGAAGGAAGTCTGACTGTAAAGAAAGCATTGAACAGAAGGACTTGGAGAATTACTGAAAACCCAGAACACGCCTCATTGCGTTCAGCCTCCTGTCGTCCTGGTGGACACAGCAGGGTCTGACAACCAGTTTACAGTCACAGACATTAGATGATACCTCACATTCAGGAACCATCTCAGCACTCAACCTTTGCTGTCCTGAGGTATCTCAAAGGGCTTAAATGCTCACTTGTTTCTAGACCATAGCTAGACCAATGAGCTAGTTTTCTAGCTCATTGTCTGTTATAAAGACTCAACACCATTCAGCTCCCATCCTCTCTTGAAGGAAAAGAGTAGGCAAAAGGAAGAAAGACCTTTATAAATCTGAAAACCCAAAAGAAATTTTTAGAGCCTAAAACTTTAAAAGGTCACCTGTTTCCACTCTGATGTGCATGGATAGGAGCAGAGAATTACTTCAGCTTTAAGGCTAAGAGTCTGCTAACTTGCCCAGCCTCTGCAAATCCCCGTAGAAGGCAAGGACTGAATCCTGCTCCTCTGTGCAGCATTTAATAAGCAGAAAGATGCTTAATTAACCGTGGCTGAATTTCATTCAGCATCTTAGAACACTAGAAGTGTTAAAAAAAAAAAATAACGTTTGCAAGTACGTTCGAATGTTTGAATCCTAAAGCCACATTTTCTTTCATTTTAGTTTATCAGAATCAACCAATATACCTTTTTGGACCAATTAATTCACACTATCCTATCCCTTATCTAAATTCTCCAAAGAAGTCTTTAAAAAGGCATCTTGACTAATTGGTATAATGCAGTGACTGAGAAGGCAAGAGAAGTAAAATAGGTTCTAGCATATAACAGACACACAGATTACCACTTTGCATGTTTGGTCCTAAGAGTTTTAACACATAACTACACAAGAACTTCTATATTGATCGCACTTTTGAAATGGCAGTTAAGACCCCAGATTACTTGAAACTCAAGTTTTATTAAACTATTGAAGTAGGGCTTTGACTGGTGTCTGCCAAGGTAAGAACGACAACTAGGGGTCTCACATACAACTAGTGGTCCTACGAAAAGAAGGGCTTCTTCCTGCTTGGCACCTTAGTAATGACAAGAGGATGGCCTTTAGGTGACATTTGCTTGGAGAGCCAGGTTTTAAAAGTCAGGGAGATATAGAGATTTAAGTTTTAGATGAATGGGATCCACTTTGTTGTTTGGCAGCAAATACTTCTTTATCTATTTCATGGATCAGCTTGAACAGACAGTGAACTGACAGTTAATGTGGATTTATATCAGTGTTAAATAATACAACTGAACACTGACTGCAGTATTAATACATGAGTACAAAAAAGAGAATATAAGAGTATAGATTTCTTTCCCAAAATGACTGCTATAAAACACTGAGTGCATCACCTCTTAACTTTATTTTGATCTAGTTAAAATAGGTAAGGAGGCCAAAATCTTGCCAAAGAGACTACTTGCCAAGTGGAAAGTTGACTAATTTATAGATTCTTGGCACAAAAGCCAAAATAATAAATGCTCAGTAACCATTTTCTGAATGAAGAAAGTTACATACTTATGTACAAGATATTTAGTTTCTCTACCACTTGGACTTTTAATAAAGGAGATCAAACATTCTTACAGTAGAAAAATGAATGTAGTCACAAACTAATATTAAAAATTAGAAACACGCCCATTTTTAAAAAGGCAGTTAACCCTAATAGCTCCAAATAACAACTGCAAAGAAGTCTTGCCACCATTGCTCTACTCCTTCCAAGTTTATAAAAGTTTGATTCCATTTGTAAGAAAAAAAAAGAGTATCCCTCGCACCTACTCTTCAAATTCAAAATAAGACTTCAGCAATTATTTCAGGATTACATAAAATGCATGCTTTTTTCCTATTAAGTAGGTAGATTAAATATTCTTTCCTCCTTTCTACAACAGCACCTAAGTGAAACCTTGATTCCCAGAGCTGTCAGCTTCTGGCTTCTCCTCAAAGGTAAGTTAATGAACAACTAACTGTGCGCTTGGTTTGGAGACTGCTCCTGTTTCCAGCTTAGAAACTGTAAGGACCAACTCTGGCCCACAGTGAAGACAATAAAACACAAACAGGACACGTGCACCACCGCCCCAGCATCTTTTCACTGACAGATTTCCCCCTCATAGAATTCCTTGAAAGTATTTCTGGAAATAATCTGGGTTAGAGTCAAGCAAGTACAACTCAAGACACCTTTGTCACAGCTTGCCAGTGTTTCTAAGTATGTCTCACAGAGAGCCAATTTTCACATTTTTCTTTGGCACAGCCTACAAAAACTTTAGCGACAAAACTATGACACTAAGAATCTAAACTTCTCTGAGTGTTTATTTTCCCCTATGAATAATAAAGAACATAATTCCAAATCTCCATCATCCATCTAAGCTGAAGTACTATTCTGAGAGGCAGGAAAAATAATGCTGTATTTTTATGCAAAGACAACAGCTATGAAGATGGAAGATATAGCCCTAAACCTTTTAAAATGGACCACGTAATCTCCACCTGGGAGCTAGCATGCTGCACCAATAACTGGATCCTCCTACATACATCACAACAGCTATGGGAGGGGAAGAGGGAACTAACCGAAACTACTTTTAACACAACCATTCAAGAGAATGAAAGAGTGGACCAATTAAAGCAACCAGCCCAACCATTACCACACATTCCTCCTCCCCAAAAGGCAGATACTTCACTTGAGTAAAAACTCACAAATTCCACAATCTTTGTTAATCCTTGAGTGCATTCATTTTTCAACCGGTTCTATAAAATGGCAAACTTATTATCCCCCTCAAGAAGTAAAAAGTAAATGCATTTAAAGTAGCAGTTTTTCTTCATCTTTTGAAAAACGTGCAACATTAGAAAAGAAACAAAACATCAGTGTGTGATCTGTTATGAAGAAGTCTATAACATAGTCAGCAGTAGAATTCAGTGTGATACCACTCAATGAGGTCCAGTCAGTATTAGGCTAGAGAGTCGATGGTTATAATTAAGTAATAATGACTGAAGCTTGAGGTACACAGGGCATTTCCTGGGGATTAATGACCAGCCAGAAGAGTTGATGACTTAAAGTATGACCATAGGCCAGCAACCTCTGCCAGTCATTAATCCCTAGGAAATGCCCTGGACCTCAATCCTAACAGGGATTTTAATAAATATAGAAGGAAAAAGTTTAATATCAACTTTCTACTTAAACAACATCCATTTCATAGATTGCTCAGACTTCATAAAGTGAGTTTCACAGAAGTTACTAGTTTAAAGAGTTCCCTTAAAGCTCTTAATGCTGACTTAAAAATAATTTACTCTAACATAAGTGAAATAAATATGTGCAAACAGAACTTTTTACAGTACTTTAGCGAACAGGGATGTAGAGCTAAGATCATGTTGGAGAGCTAAAATGATCACATAAGCAACATAGGGACGCTCAAATCTGTATTTAACTTGGGAGTTACCTGACAATAACTCAAGAATAATAAAAGTATCAGTATACAGTTTTATAGAACTGATTTATCTTACTAAGGTAAATAAAAGATCGTGGCCAAGGGGTTGCATTCCTTAAAACAAAACAAAACCAGCAAAACAAAACAAAACCAGCGAAACAAAACTCCCTAACCTTCTGTGGATCTTTAAGTCATGATTCTATATAACACTGGTGTCAAGAAACTGGCAGACAGATGCCAGTAGAAAAACTGTTTGTTAATCCAAGCACATATATGCTTTAGTAAACTTTCTTAGGCTTTTAACTCTTAATTAATCAGTTGCCTCTCTAAACCAGGACATTTCAAGGGTTTTTACTTTATCAGAAGAATGTGAACATTTATTTTTGCTTTCAAAGAAAAAGCAAACCCGAATTCTCCTCTCCACTCTTAAAATTCTCTAACACAACCTATCTGCCAGAAACGTACTATGCACACCAGAAGTACAGAAAGACATACAGCCTACAGGTCTTGTGTATCTTAGAGAACTTTGATGTTTATATTACTATCCAGAGCTCCTTCCTCAGTTGGCCTTGAGGCTTGCCGAACGTTTGAAAGGGTCAGTTTGTCCAGAACTGGAATTTCCACTTTGGAAAAAGCATAGAGGTCCTGACATCTGTTCCTAGAGGGCTTGCACTATATTCCTAGACTATCAGTCAAAATTCCTACTTCTGCTTGATGGCTGGGAGGTCAAAGTTGTAAAAGCCTCCAGTGTGGCCACAGAGATAGCCGAAGAAACCCAAAGACCTTTGGTTTCTGGCTCCTAGAGTATCCCCCAACGTGAATATAACATTAATACTCATGAATATATTCCTCTAGGAAAAATAATGAGAGAAGCACCTAACACTTCAGGCCCCGATGCTGTCCTAGAATTTGGTACCGCTTAGAATTAAATAACTTTAGGGTTGAAATAGCTCCCTCATTTTTTTCTGAGGACACTGAAGCCCAGGGAGGTGAACTGATTTGCCCAGGCTGGCTCAGCTCCTGGGCTGGCACTCTGGCTCTAATGATCTGCCTTCTGAGTCTCATCTGCCTCTTAGATGGTGTGCTCTGTGGGGCTAGGGACACACAGCAATGCTTGTGGCGCCCACTGCGCTGGGCACCACAGGCCACACTCCAGTTTGTAGCCAGACTGGTATCACAGACCCCAGGTTCCCACCTGAATACTAACTTTAAGCAAGCAGCTTCAACTTGAGACAACTATACCCCAAACGTCACTTTACATTCGACTACACGTTACAGTATCAACTGGCACTCAACTGCCGGGCTCTCCACTCTCCGCCCCTTTTCTTAAAAAAAGAAAAGGTACAGGAAGTGGGATTGGCACGTTTTCTTTTTAATAATCTTGTAACTATTTTTCTACCGAGTTATGGCGAATATGTAATAGAGTATTTTAACGGTTACTTTATTCAAATGTTTTCAGTAATTGCATCTTTTATATGTACCGTGCCTCCCCCCCTTTGCCTTATAAAACTCATGCATTCAATGAAGAGAGGCTGCAAGAGTAAGCTAATCCTTTTGTTCTGAGAACTTTGAAGTTTTTCTCGTTACTGTGTAGCAGTGATTTGTTAGGTAGCATGCCCTCTCTCACATCTTTTAAGATTAGGTGAAACTTTCCCCGAAAAGCACCAAGAGAGTTAAGCTTCTAAGGGTGAAAGCAAATCCGACTCCTATATCACCTACTTTTAAAAACTTCCCCCCTACCCAGACCTGCATTCGCACAAAAGTTAGTCCCGAAGTGGTACCAGAGAAACATTTCATGCATAGAGTTTGGTTTGGTTACCTGGGTGGGGGAAACAATGGCAGGTGAAACTATTGTGGGAGAATTGGTGCTTCTGTGCCCATTGGCTTCTGGAAGAAGAGGCAGGGGGTCGTGTTTCACGGAAACCACCACCACCGCATCCACAGGCTCCGAGGGGCGGATGCAAAGTCTTTTGGGGGAAGAGGGACCGCAGATGTCCCCCGACCCGAACACCGACTCGTACAGGGCGCGCTTGGGCGCAGCCTCGGATTTCACGTCGGGCCGGACCTGGCTGTCTTTAGGGAGGATATACGCGTTCCCCAGCGAGGGCGGCTGGGGGCGGTGGTGGTGGGAGGGATGGGTGGGGAGATGGTGGGAGTGGTGGCGGGCCGCCCCGTTCAGAGCCTCGGCGTAGCAGCCCTGCGCGGCGGGCGAGCCCAGCTTGGTGCCGATGCCCGCGATGCTGTTGAGCGTGGCGATGGAGACGGCGCCGATGCAGTGGTTGGTGTAGGTCTTGGAGAGCTTGGCCGCCTTGGAAAGCATCTGCATCCTGGTGCCCAGCAAGTTCTTGCCGATGGCTTTGTTTTCATACCAGGTCACATCGCCCTCGCTGCAGTGATCCCGGGGCCGCTGGAAGAACGCCTTGCAGAGGGGGTTGCGCTTCGACAGGTACTTGACGAAGCTGGCATAGGGGCAGAACTCGGTGCCGGTCTCGTACATGCGGGGCAAGTTCTCCTCGTCGCTGCTCTCAGCGCGCTTCTTGCTCCACGACGACGAGCGCGACTTGTGGTAGGGCCCGAGGGACTTGAAGTAGACGAACTTGCGACCGTCCTCGTCCATGGCCAGTCCAAAAGAGTCCTCCTCCAGTTCGCGCTGGTTCTCGCGGCCGCGCGTGCAGAAGTACATGCACGTCTCGAACCAGACCTTGTTGAGCAGCCCAAACGGGGTGTTGGTGCTGAAGACGTTGGAGGTGTACAGCTTGCGCAGGTCGGCGCGCGTGATGGCTTGCTTCTGCACCACCGGCCCGGCGCCCTGCTCCTCGAGCTTGCGGATGACCGCGGCCAGCGTCAGGTTGGCGCTGCGCAGCTCGGGGTCCTTGGTGAGGTCGAGCGTGCGACAGTACGGGGGCTCGTTGAGGTAGCGGTTGAGGGAGCTGCGGATGCTGATGAGCGAGGACTTGCTGTAGAGCTGGCCGCTCTTGGAGCGGGCCTCGGCGTAGAAGGAGCGCAGCACGCGGCACAGCGCCCCCTTGTCCATGGTCTCGAAGTCCGGGCTCTGCGCCTTCTCGCTCAGGTACTCCCGGAAGATGCGCACGGCGTAGCGGGTGGCCAGCCGGGTGTTCTCGCTCAGCCGGGCCCGCTCGGGGCGCTGCAGCACGTCGGGGTCCATCTCCGCGCCGTCCCCGGGCGGCCCGCCGCGGGCCCGGGGCGCCAGCAGTCGCGGCGGCGCCTCGGGCTCCAGCGCGGCACTCTGGTCCATATTGATCATATGGACCGGCTCGGGCTCCAGCTCCTCCCCGGCCGAGTCCTCGGGCTCCAGGGGCTCGTCCCAGTCCAGCCCCATCTCCTCCTCTTCCTCCTCCTCCTCGTCCTCCTCCAGCCCCCCACCTCCGTCCTCCTCCTCCTCCTCCTCGTCCCCCGTTATCTGCACCTCCTGGATCTCGTCCTCCTCCTCCTCTTCCTCCTCCTCCTCGCCCGCGCTGCAGTAGTGCGGGCGGCCGTGGCGGCGGCCCCGGCCCCCAGCGCCGCGCTCGCCCTCGCCCCGCTCCCCATTGTTCTCGGCGGCGGCGGCGGCGGCGCTGGCGCTGCCGCCCGCGCTGGTGTTACAGTCCCCGCTGCCAGGCATTCTCGCCATATTGCCGTCTCTCTGCCAGTCCTCGGGCAGGGCGCATGCGCTATATTGGACCGCAGCGCTGAGAGCTTTTGTGTTTAATGACCTTCAGCTACCGGGAGGCAAAGCCGGGCTCTTAAAGGAGCCGCGCTCCAATTGTCATTCCGGAGCGCCGCTCCGGAGGGGCAGCGGTGCGCAGGGGATGGAGGGGAGGGGACGGGAGGTAGGGGTAAGTTAGACGGGGAGAGATAGGGTAGAGGCCGGAGGCTGGCAGGACCTTCTTCCTCCCCCACCCAGCTCCCCACTTCTAAGAAAACTTTGTAAGGAAAAAAAAAAAAAAAAGGAAGGGGAGGGAGAGCTGTCGGTGGGGGCGAAACACTCCCAACTTACCCTCTGGCGGAGTATTGCGCGGGCCCGGGCGGGAGAGGGAGGGCCGGTGGGGGGGCGGGACGGTCTCGCTTCTCTAAGTAATGCCCGAGGAGCAGTGCCCCTTCCACCGCCCCCTCATTGCCCCCCGGAGCCGGGGGGTCGGGGCGGCGGCTGCGCCGGGCGGGCCGCGGGTGCTGCTGCGAGAAGCCGGTGTGTGGGGCGGCCCGGAGCGGAGCGGAGCAGGCAGGTTAATGAGCAGGGTGGAGGAGGCACGGCGAGGCCCCGCACCCTCTCTGCGCCCGCGGCCAGGGCGCAGCGGGCGAGGCTTGGGAGCGCGATGGGGCTGGTGGCGGCGGCTCCCCCACCTACTTGCTGGCGGCGAGGCGCAGGGGCCTGGGGCCAGCCGCGCGGCTCCCAGCTCCCTTTCCGACTCAAACACGCCCCACATCAGCCTCATCCCTTTTGACTTTTCCAACAGCCACATTTAAGCTGTCATTAAAGACCTGGGGCGCTCCCCGTAGGTCTGGGGCAAGTCCGCGCCGGTCCAGCCAGCCCGGGGAAGGAGCGAGAAGGAAAGACTGGGAGGGGCACGTGGGAGGGGAGACGACAGAAGAGGCGCTTAGGACCCCAGGGACCCCTCCCCACCCGCGCTGGCCGCCGCCGCCCCTGCCCTGAGGCAAACTGGCACAGCCCCCTCGGGAGAGGCGCTCCACCAAGTTGGAGCTAAACTATGGCCAAGGCACGTCGGGTGGGCGAGCGCGCGGGCGGAAAAAGTGAACTTGGGTCTCGGCCGCCCCCGCCGCGGCCACAATTCTGCGATTCGGAGCCCAAGCGCGCTCTCACTCCAAGTTTGCCAACCGCCATTCGTTCGCCCTCGGGCAGCGCTGCCTCTGGCGCGCGGGGGCGGGCACCTCGGAAACTGGAAAGGCAGCCAAAGAGCTCGCCGGGTCCCGCTTTCCCATAGGAGACACTGCCCCACTTCCAGCCAAACGCCCGCCCCCGGCGCGCCCAGGCTTCGGGCGCGTCCTTGTGTCGCCGCCTCCCGCTCTCCCGGCCCGGGGGCAGCGTCCCAGAGCCGCCTGGGACCTCGGCTGTTCTCTTAGGCGGCACAGCCCGGGCCACCTCCGGAGCTCGCACTGCATTTTAACTTTCTCCTCCTTGGGCAGTCCCAGTGTCCCCTGGCGGGCTGGCCAGCTCCAAGTCCCTGGGACGAGGGGAACCGCCTGAGTTGGGTGCTAGCAGCGCGCCCCGGTGCCCGGCCTGCCTCCTGGGAGGCGGCCTCGCCAGCTCCTCAAGTGCCTCTTCGAATTTGCCGTCCAGTCCGAATTCTCGGCAGTTTGGCTGTGGGAGTCACATGGCAACTGCCCGTTCCCCCTTCCCTGGCCTTCCCATCCTGCTTTCAGGGCGGTTGATCATTTTACTCATCAATAGAAACCTATCCATCAATTTGTAATTAAAAAACAAAAAGGAAAAAGGGGAGACTAGGTCTCTGCGCCTAAGTGGGATTTGATGGTGTCTTTTCTCCAGCGATTGCTGCTCGCCCTCCGCGTGCCTCCTCGGGGCTGGACGCCGAGGAGCGCTGGGGAGACCGCGCCAGGTGTGAAACAAGTTAGAGCAAGTCTCTGCCTCGCGGGCCGCCTCCGACTGCTCGGGGAAACACACACACACACACACACACACACACACACACACACACACACACACACACACACACACACAGACACTCTCATACTTCTGCCCTGCTCTCCTCGGAGAACCGTCCCGAATTGTCCCCAAGGTTGTGGCCGGAGAGCGCAACGCGCTGCCCTCCCCATCGTCCCCGCGAACATTCCCGGAGGCTGGGGCGGTGGGCAGCTAAGTTAGTTGCACACACGGACAAGCACATACGAGCGGGCACACACCAGTCACACACGGCTACTTCCGGAGGGCTGGCCCTTTGTCCCAGGATGCTCCCAGGCTTTTGGGCCCTCGGACGCTGGGGCGGGGAATTTCAGGGGTGCGGAGAACTCAGGTGGGCGCCTGGCAAGTTACCTACCAGGGGCGGTTCTCCCGCGGCCCTCACCGCGAGCACAGGGCGCCGGGGGCGGCGCTGGCTCCGGGCTGCGGTCCCAGGCTTGGCCAGGGGACCCAGGCCCACGCTCCGCCCCCGGAGCGCAGCAGCTCCCCAGGTCTCCCCACCTCCGCGGGCACTGGGGTCCACCCCCTCCACTCTAGCTCCCCTCCCCTCTGGGCGAGCTGCTTTGAATTGCTCGCAGTTTCCCGGAGGCGGTGTGCTGGGTTGGACGCTCCGGGAAACAAAGCAACCAAAAACAGCTCCCAGTTGACGTCAACTTATTTCCAGAAAAGAAAATAGTTTTGTGCTCCCGGGACAAAATACCCCCTAGGGCAGGTCTCTACTGGCAAGAGCCAGGGGAGGAGGTGGGGAATTGCAGAACCGAAAAACCCCTAGCGCAAATAACTTTTTAACGGACTTGGGAAAGCAGCCGTTTCAGGTGCTGCCTGACCAGTCTGCAAACAACGGGCAGCACCCGCGCTTAAATTAGACACGGAAAGCGCACCTTGGAAATTATGCCTTGGCCTGACTGTCGGGAGACTGCGGATCTGTTTCCTCGCACCAGCTCCGGAAACGCTACCAAAATTCTTTGCCCATAATGATACTTCATCAAATACTGGAAAAGACCTCCTCAGACTGGTACTTACAGTAGTCGCCGGCAAGAACACCCAGAAAAACTAAGCAGTTATACACTCTTCTTCCCCCACGACCTCCCCCCCACCACCAGAAAGTTGCTTAATTTTTAAAACCCAATAACACAAAATTACAGTTCAGTTCATAAAGTAGTTCAATTCCAAGTTTAATAAATGATCCTGCAAAAACATTCTGTGGTTCCATACACTCACTTCCAAAATGAGAGAATCAGAAAGGCTTTCTTATTATTTTCTTAGAGAGGCAATATTGGTTGTGGTTCTGCCTACCAGTCAGTCCAGCATCTGGTTCCTCCACTTGACTCTTCAGCATCCTGAAGTCTATTCAGCCCACCACTGTGACAACCGACAGCTGCCCAGTTCACCCCTTTGAACTGTCGCCTTATTTCTTGTGCAGGGTGCAGGGCTTCTTTATTATAAAAATAATCCCAGCACTACATGGAACATTTATTGCAATCATTTAACTGTCAGAACTCTCTGCTATAAGCTACTGTTAAGATGTTTACAACTGCAATATTCGTGCTTCTCCATTTGTCAGAATACTTGAAAATAGGGCTGGTTATTTTGGGAAGAAAAACTCTAAAACGTTCCCCCCTCATTTTATAACCCATCTGCTTCCATTTCAGGTTCACACTTTATGAAAGGTTACACCTTATAGAAACATAGTCAGCGCTTCCTCCTTTCTGCTTGCAGTCTTCTGAGCATCATCTGTTATTATATTTGATAGACTTGCTTTTTGTCTGTCTGTTTCCTCTACCAGACCAATACACCTTTGTGGTTTCAGGCTGGTGCCTGGGGCAGGGCGAGCACGCCAGTCATTTATATTGAATGACTGAATGAACAGGATCTGTGTTTAGTTAAGCCCTATGGTTTGCAGGAAAGTTTTTTGTGAAAAATCTAAAATAATCATGAATCTGAATTTCTATATTAAAATTCAGGACAAAAAGTAACTATACAAGGCTACATTATTGTTTACAAGTTAAAATGAATTTAATGGCTGTTTTGGATTAGTCTTTCCTTATCATTAATTCTCTCTCTAGTGGACCACGCTGTTGAAAAGCTATTGCAGAAGGAGAGTGAGGGACCTTTTTCTCCCAGTAGAGTCAATGTTGACCCTTCTGAAGGCAGATTTGGGGACACAGGTGTCTATGTATTAAGAGAGGTGGGTTGGGGAAGATTTAAATTGGTAAATTTAAGGAATTTTGTGGGCTCTTGAGTGCAGAGGCCAGAAAAAGCATTTAGCTCATCACTTCAAAGAGACAAATCAAAACAGAAAGCTACACTCTCTTGATTTGATTACTAAAAGATTCATAAAGTGCTTTGGAGGTTAAATATGAATTCACATTGAAGCTATTTTGACATATCTTTGTTTCAGAGTTTCACTATTAATTCTGTTGAATTCAATGGAAGATCATTTGAGTAATGTTTTTTGAACTCGGGTGAAAACTGAACCCATATAATCTAACTCTACAAAGTGGAAGAAAGGAAAATTAACTCCACAAGAGCAGAAACTATGTCTTATTTATTCCTGTATTTTCCAATTCATTTCTAATTCAGTTTCTTGGAGTATTTCAGCAAGATGGCTGGCACTTAGTAAACTCTCAATAAACATACACATAATTGGTATTTGGGAAGAAAACTAACCCCGACAAAAGGTTGTGCAGGAGAGTGTTTAAAAGCTTTATCTCTGAAACCAGCCTCCTGGGTTTGGGTCCTAGTTTGCCTTACCACCCACCCTTTTCCATGGCTGAGTTCTCTCATTGTTGTATTATTATCTGGGTTATGATAATAATAATGTCCCTACCTCAGAGAATTATCTTGAGAATGAAATAAATTAATATGCACAAAGGCTTAACACAGTGTCTGAAACATTAGTACATATTCAACCATTAGCTCTTATTTATTAAGGCTCTAATATTTCCCAAGCTTAACTGTAAACAAGAAAACCAATGACCAAAGAGGCTTAAAAAGGTGAGGCCACTTCCCCAGGGTCTCTCAGAACTGGCCAGGGCAGGCAAGTCTGGTTCCATAGTTCCTGCTTGAACTGCTTGACCACACTCAGCCTCTAGGAACCAAAGAATGGTGAAAAAAATAGTCTTCCAAGGACCAATTCCACCATTAAAATAACCCTGTGTGTAATTCCATTTGGGAATCTTAGGCAGACAGAGTAGTACAAGGCCTTGGACTATGGCACAACATATAACTGGGCTAGGAAACAGTGTAACCTTTTTGCTTGGCCAACTAACCACTGGTACTGTTTTCCTGGGCTATTGGAAGTAGGGACCCATTTATGTCTGCGAAGGATTGACAGTGAAGAATTTAGAGACAAAAGGAATGCCTACAGACCTAACCGGGCTGGAGTGAGATGCTGTCTATTGAAATCCTAGGCTGTTCTGCATAAATCTGGGGGCAAAGAGAATATTCCCAGTTTTTTTTCTTCAGTGCTTTGTCAAACAACAGGTCAGAGTAAACATGACTTGGTGATTGACTTCGGAATATTTAGTTTCTGATTGCCACCTGGTAGCTGTAATTCTAGATCTTTCCACCTAATAATCATCTGCCAGTTTCTCAGGCTATTTTTAAAATAAAAATGTACAGGAGGAATGTAGTTTTTTGTAGTAAATCGTGTTTCTGTGGAGCCTAAAAGTGTGCTCTTTTCGTTATAAAATTTTAATAATGAAACTTCACTTGGTTAATAAAGAAGTTAAATGTAAAGGTTGTTGAAGTTAAATGAAACCAAACATTAATAATGATAGTCATTTCATTCTTTGTTTATTACTCATATATCTTTAAAGGATATGTGGGGCCGGGCGTGGTGGCTCACGCCTGTAATCCTAGCACTCTGGGAGGCTGAAGCGGGTGGATTGCTCGAGGTCAGGAGTTCAAAACCAGCCTGAGCAAGAGTGAGACCCCGTCTCTACTATAAATAGAAAGAAATTAATTGGCCAACTAATATATATAGAAAAAAATTAGCTGGGCATGGTGGCGCATGCCTGTAGTCACAGCTACTCAGGAGGCTGAGGCAGGAGGATCGCTTGAGCCCAGGAGTTTGATTTTGCTGTGAGCTAGGCTGATGCCACGGCACTCTAGCCAGAGCAACAGTGAGACTCTGTCTCAAAAAAATAAAAATAAAAAAAATAAAGGCTATGTGGGATTGAAGTATATATTAGTCCTATTATTAAATAGAATTTATTTCAATGGCATTGCAATACTAATTAAGGTGGAAGAGGAGATAAAGATATGCGTTAATAAGCTATTTATAATAGTCTCAGAATCTAAAATATCCCTCAAACTCTTTGCTATATTTCAAATAAAGGGGCCTATTAAATTAGTAAAAGCAAAACAAAACAACAAAAACTTTAAAAAACACTTTATACCCAAACATTGTTACAAAAATGTTATTCTCATATTATTTTATTGTCAATATCAATTAGGATAGCCTTTCAAGAAAGCAATTGTTAGGCAATCTCTTCAAAAGCCATGACAATGTTCATGTTCTTTGACTCAGAAATTGCTTCTGGAAATTCATCTTCTTAAGAAACATTGCATTCTATTTGTATTTTGTTGAAGTTTCATTTCTTGCATTTAAGCCCCTTGGACAAATGAGTTTTGCAGCACTCGTCACAAAGTGTGCTCTAGAACTACATTTCATAATGTCTTAGAGGCCTACCTTTGTTGACAAAAATTTAGAGAGTGTTTGTTGAATGGAGGAAGGAAGGAGTTCAATTAGGGTAGAATCACATCTTCTCAATGTTCCATGGCGATATCATTTAATGAGTATCAATGATGATAGTGAAGATAAAGGATATGTACTACAAGGGCAAAGAAAGGTAAATTTTAAAGCTTATATTTCACTATCCTCATGACTTTGAGAAAGTTTAAGGACCAGATTTTGAAGCTCTCGATATCAGAAATTGGTATCAAGGTATACTGTGGCAAATCACAGGACGTGCAGAGGAGTGGGTATGTACCTGCCCTGTGGCTGTGTTTCTAAATGAACTAAAAAAGAAAAAAAAATCCTCTTTTAAATACCCAGAAGCACTAACCCACATTTTGAACTAATTGACTTACTTTTTCTTAGGAAAGCTTAATTTAACTGATAGGGGCACATGGGTTTATCTTAATATTTAAAGAAGCCCTGGGATGGGTTTGTTCTATTTCTTTAATTTGATGTTGGAGATCCAGGCTTTGCACCTGATGGTAGAAGACTGTCTTGCAGAGGGACAGGCAAGCAGGAAACACTGTGACCTAACTAACCCCTCTGTTCTGTGATCTAAGTTTGCAGAGCCAGCCGGGGCCCAGTTGCTTCCAGTAGAAGACTCATAATTCTTCATGTTTAGTCTTTCTACAGTCTGTCCTTTGATTAGAATACCCCAGGGGTCACATGGTGTCATTACTCCAAATAAAAACAAACTTCCCTGACATTGATTGCATCTGTTTGTTTTACAATCTTTTCTTTCTTTATGGCTCATTCCCTTAAATTGAAAAGCACAAACCAAAAATGTGGTTTATCATTCTTCTCTGATTATAAAAGCAGTAAGTGTTCATTGGCAAAGATTCCAAAAATACAGAAATCTGGAAATATATATATATATATAAATATATATATGCGCATCATTTTTCTTTCTTGTTAACATTTAGTGAATGCTTGCTGTGGGCCTGGTCTTCTACATTAACACTCTGAATTCCTTCTTATGAATATATGTGAGGATTGCTCCTGTTCCTATTTCATGTGAGTTGAAACCCAGACAGCTTAAATAACTTGCCAACCTCACATAGCTAGCAAAGTTGAACTCCAGAGCACACACACATTCTGAACCGTTCACCAATCTGAGCCCTTCGGTTCTATTTTCACTGCCCAGAGAAAACCACTGTTTTACATTTGGAAGTATTTCTGTGAATTTAATCACATGTGGTTTACTGTTTAAGTACTACATGCAGCATTTGAAAATCCATAATTCAAAATATGTGACCAGTGAGTTTTTGGCAAACCCTGCCAAACACATGCTCAGAGGCAGGAAGGAAAGGAGACCTCTCCAGGAACTCCCTGACTCTGGGAGGGTCCAACTTTCAGTAGGTCCACATGATCAGTAGTTTTTCCCTTCAGTAGTTTTGCCTTTCTCCTGGTTATCTTATTGCATGCTGCCATAGAAAAACACATGAACTTGGCCGGGCGCAGTGGCTCACGCCTGTAATCCTAGCTCTCTGGGAGGCCGAGGAGGGCGGATTGCTTGAGGTCAGGAGTTCAAAACCAGCCTGAGCAAGAGCGAGACCCCGTCTCTACTATAAATAGAAAAGAAATTAATTGGCCAACTAATATATATAGAAAAAATTAGCCGAGCATGGTGGCGCATGCCTGTAGTCCCAGCTACTTGGGAGGCTGAGGCAGGAGGATTGCTTGCGCCCAGGAGTTTGAGGTTGCTGTGAGCTAGGCTGATGCCAGGGTACTCACTCTAGCCTGGGCAACAAAGCGAAACTCTGTCTCAAAAAAAAAAAAGAAAAACACATGAACTCATCCTTCATCCAGCTCTGGGAAGTTGGGTTGAACTGTTAGAGTTTGAGGATGAACCTCACTCCAGGTCTTTGCTGCTGTCCATATGGTGACATATACAGAAGACAATGTTTAAATGAATGGTCACTTGAAATGCCCAGCAAAGTTTGGCTATGGCTATTGTTCCCAGTTCTGTGGCACTTTGGGTATTATAAATATTTTTTAGACCTTAGCACCATGCTTTAGTGGTCAACATGCTTTCTCAACTCACTATTAATTTAGCTTTCCTAGAATTGTTGGCCTTTAGATTTAGAGCCTAAGGGATGGGTTCTTTAACTTCAGGGTGCATCAGAATTAGCTGGATCACCTGGGGAGCTTGTTTCAAAGGCAGATTCCTGAGTGCCAACTCCAGAGATTCTGATTTAGTAAGTCTTGGATGTGGCCCAGGAATGTGCATTTTTAACATACAGCGCAGACAATTCTAATACCAATCCGACAACACTTTGAGAAACGCTGCCTCAAAAGCTAATATAATTTATCAAGCAATACTTTTCTCTCTCACAGCCATTCTAGGGCAGCGAATTCATTTGAAAAGTGAATGAACGTTATAAAAGATGCACACGTATACCAATTTTGCCTACCATTTCCGGGGGCTTGGGATGAAGTCTGCATTCTTAAAACCCTGCTACCTGGTCTCCAACACCACTTTAATAAATATCTTCCTCTGGTCAAAACATCATCATGGCTCCTTTCTCACTTTAGTTCCAAGTCCCAACTCCCCATAAGCTTGCCCCTGTCTGATTGAGCCAGTCTGGGGTGGAGCTGGGAACGTGCATGCTCCCAGGTGAGGCTGATGCAGCTGTGAGAACCACTGGCTCAGGAGAAGGTGGACACACATACCCAAAGGGAAGAACCAGTGTGGCAAAGGGGGAACGATGGGGCTTGGGGCGGAGGGTGTGGAGCCTCTGAGTCTCTTTGGATCGATGCAGCAGGCCTGGGGGAGGATCTTCTATGTGGTTCCCATGGCTGAGCTTATGGTAGAAGGTGCTATTAGGAGGGCTGAATCTGAGTGGACCTACCCCTAAAATATCAGCTTCCTTCTTTGGGAAATTCCTTCCTCACTCCTCTGCCAGTCTAAATAGTCTTGACTGTTTAAGGCCCAGCCCCCAATCCCACTTCTCCACAAAGGTAGGGAGCAGTGACCTTGCTCTTCAGGCTACAGTTTCCAGGCCCTTTTACCAGTGCCCTTCACTGGTGTGTGCTGCCCTCTGCCCTTTGGTTGTAAGTTGCAAACTCTCAGGGTTGCATTTGGCTTTATCTTCCTTCTTCTTCTTCTTCTTCTTTTTTTTTTTTTTTGAGACAGAGTCTCACTTTATTGCCCAGGCTAGAGTGAGTGCCCTGGTGTCAGCCTAGCTCACAGCAACCTCAATCTCCTGGGCTCAAGTGATCCTCCTGCCTCAGCCTCCCAAGTAGCTGGGACTACAAGCATGCACCACCATGCCCGGCTAATTTTTTGTATATATATTAGTTGGCCAATTAATTTCTTTCTATTTATAGTAGAGACGGGGTCTCGCTCTTGCTCAGGCTGGTCTCGAACTCCTGAGCTCAGAGGATCCGCCTGCCTCGGCCTCCCAGAGGGCTAGGATTACAGGTGTGAGCCACCGCACCCGGTGGCTTTTCTTCCTTCCACTCTCATTCTTTGCAGTTCCTTCTCTTTGGGAGGCTTCACACTGCACAGTGATTCTCAATGTTAGCTATACCTTAGGATCACTGGAGGAGCTTTTAAAAAATACCAACGCCGCTGAATAATTTGAGAGAGAAATGCCAGCCCTTGCCACCTCCCCCACAAACGCCTCCCCCCACCAAAAAAAGATAAGGAAAATATGGCAAAATGCTTTTTTTTAAAAAGTGTCTAACCTAGGTCTTGTGGGTGTTCATTCTCTCTACTTTTGTGTATGTTAAATATTCTTACAATAAAATACATATCGATGACAGGACTCACCCCAGATTTACTAAAATAAAAGCTCCTGCACCCAAGTCTGAGCCCCTGAGAGCCCCCATGTGCACTCTCTGGTTTTCTGTTATCAAATGACTTCTTTTTACCCTTCAGGCCTCTCCTAGACTACAGTGGTGTTTGTATGTCAGAATTGGTTGCATGTTAGACTCACCCAGAGAACTTGCATAAAATCTAGATACCCAGATCCTTTGCTAGAGAACCTGACTGAATTGCTCGGGGAAGTGGCCAGGCATGGGATTTTTCAAGGCTCTGCAGACGATTCTAATGTGCAGCTAAGACTGAGACCCTCTGCCCTACACTGAGACCCATTTGTACTTGTCTATTCAAGGGTCCTTAAAATGCAGTCTTCAGGCCGGGCGCGGTGGCTCACGCCTGTAATCCTAGCTCTTAGGAGGCCGAGGCGGGCGGATTGCTCAAGGTCAGGAGTTCAAAACCAGCCTGAGCAAGAGCGAGACCCCGTCTCTACTATAAATAGGAAGAAATTAATTGGCCAACTAATATATATAAAAAAAAATTAGCCGGGCATGGTGGCGCATGCCTGTAGTCCCAGCTACTCGGGAGGCTGAGGCAGAAGGATCGCTCGAGCCCAGGAGTTTGAGGTTGCTGTGAGCTAGGCTGACACCACGGCACTCACTCTAGCCTGGACAACAAACCGAGACCCTGTCTCAAAAAAAAAAAAAAAAAAAAAAAATGCAGTCTTCAGGGGGTGGGTCCTAGGTGGTCTGTGACGTGCACAAATTGTATGCAAAATGTTCTGTATATGTACATCTGTGTATTTTTGTAGAACAAAAATCTGTAGCTTTAAATGTAATCCTAAAGGAGCCTGTGCCCCTAAACAGTTTAAGAAACATCCACATGGGTGTGGAGAAATAAGCAAACATATCCTCTATTGTTGCTAGAAGTATAAATCGGTACAGTCTTTTTATTATTTTTCTTTTTTCCAGCATATTATGGGGATACAAATGTTGAGGTTACGTATATCTTTTTGTCCCTCCTCCCTGGTACAGTCTTTTTAGAGGACTGTAAATTTGGCAGCAGCTATCTGTGGGTAAAATGCACATCCCTTTCAATCCATTAATTCTTTTCTAGGAATCTGAGCTGCACACAAAGATAGATGTACAAGGATGTTCTTGAAGCATTGTTGGTAATAAAAAATCACTGAATACAATCTAACTTTACAGGTGGAGGGTGAATAAATAAATTATGTCTCATCTATTCAACGGAACACTGGCTGTTCTGTTATATATAAAGAACAATATAGGTTTGTAGGTGCTGAGTGCAATAGTTTCCAAGACATTTTATTAAACAAGTAAAGAACATTAATGAAAAGTATAAGTCCATTTGCTGAAAAAAACAGAACCAAAATGACATGTACATATTTTACACATGTAAATGCATTGGGGAAAAAAAGGAAACATGAAATCATTTACAGCAATGACTTTTGGGGAAAGAATAAGTGGTATTGAGTAACTTTAGCTTCCTATATGCTATACTTTGGTATTGTTTGGCTCTTACACCATGAGTGTGTGTTCCCTTATTGCTTATTTACCAGAAAATGGGTCCATGTACTGACACCTCTGAGCTCCGTGTCTGTGGCCTTCATTTAACTACTGAGTGGCTCACATTTTCAGCTGCTTATTGTACATGCCCTGGGTCCCTCTGCTCGTGTGTCATGTAGGTCTTCCAAACCTAACAAGACTTAAACCAAAATAATGACCTTCTTAAAACCCTCCATTCCAGATTCTTCTATTACAGTGCCTGGCATACCCCAGACCTTTCTAAGGGCTTGCTTTCAGCCACTGATGAAGGCACGGGTTTGTCAAGCCAAGGAGTGCCTGGACAACCAATCCCTAGGATAACTAGAAGGCTGGATTGAAACTCATGAACCAAACAGTCCCTCCTTCCTAGGAATTAGGAGAGTAAGTTAGTAGTGAGAAGAGAGGGAACTAAGTCAGGGAAGTAGCCCAGTGTGAGCTCCCGAAAAGGGTCCAGGGCAGCTCTGAATCCAGACCCACCTTCCAGTCTGGCCTCCAGGAATTCTTATATTGGGTTTCAATGAGATTCCACTTCCATTAAATTTCTTCCATTAAATTTCCTGACTTAAATTTCTCTTGCTTACAACCAAGAAATCCTAACTATGCTTTCCCCTTTTGCCTAGGTCCAACTCCCACGTCTCAGACTCAATGAAAGGCACAAAAATTCACTGTGTATCAGTGACCCAAACCTGGACAACATTCCCTTCTTTTCCTCCTCCTTCAAGTTCCTTCTCATCCACCACTTGCACTGAAGCACCAAGCCCTGTCGATTCTTAACTCATTATTTCCTCTAAATCTGTCTACTATGTCTTCATCTACATGTAGATTAATAGTCTTTTCTTTGGATTAGTAGTCTACCTGGGCTTCCCTGATAAAATACTACAGACTTGGGGGCTTAAACAGCAAAAGTTTATTTTCTTATAGTTCGGGAGGCTGGAAGTCCAAGATTAAGGTGCTAGCAGGGTTAGTTTCTGGTGGGGCCTCTTTTCCTGGCTGTAGAGGGCCTCTTCTCTGTGTGAGAACATGGGGAGAGAGAGAGAGAGAGAGAGAGAGAGAGATCTGGTGTCTCTCTCTTTTCTTACAAGCACACCAGTCCTACCAGATTAGGGCCCCACCCTTGTGGCCTCATTTAACTTTAATTGCCTCCTTATAGATCCTGCCTCCAAATAGAGTCACGTGGGGGTTAGAGCTTCAGCACATGAGTTTTAGGGTAACACAGTCCAGTCCATTACACCCTCCAAACTTGCTCTTCCTTCTTTATTTCCTACCTCTGCAATTGCCCAAGCTAGGTACCCTGTAGTCGCCTTCACTGCTCCCTCGTGTTCATGTCAAATCTGTCCCTTCCAGCTCATGCTCTCTGGTTCCAATGGCATCACCCTAATTCAGGCCACATCTGCTATTCAGTGACACAGGGAACACAGTAGAAGTTGAGACTGAAGGCAGCACCCTGATGGGGGAGGGAGCAGCCTCCGAATGTCTCCAGGCTGTGTTTTGTTTCTTGTTCTTGGAGGTCCATGAAATGGCTCTCTGCCCTTTGAGTCGGTCTATTTGTATGTCTCTTCCTTGAAAACCAACAAACAAAACTCGAATGTGCTCCCTGCCTACTCCTTTAGTGGGGCCCACCATTCCCAACACCAGCCCATCTCTACTACCAGGAAGGAATCGCACTTCCTTGAAAACTCTTGTCTCTTGCCCTACCTTGGCTCCTACTCTCTTGGCTATACTCTTCCTCCATCTCGCTTGTTGACCAGGCTAGAGTGAGTGCCGTGGCATCAGCCTAGCTCACAGCAACCTCAATCTCCTGGGCTCAAGCAATCCTTCTGCCATAGCCTCCTGAGTAGCTGGGACTACAGGCATGTGCCACCATGCCCGGCTAATTTTATATATATATTAGTTGGCCACTTAATTTCTTCCTATTTATAGTAGAGACGGGGGTCTTGCTCTTGCTCAGGCAGTCTTCCAGTCTCAGTGCAAGTCCTCTGGCTCTCTATGGCAGATCGCGCCTATGATTCCCTGGCACTTTGGATAGACCTATGTTTTAGCAGTTGCATGTGTTATATTTGATATTCTTCTCCTTAACCAGACTCCTTAGGCTTCACTAAGATGGGCTTAATTTTTTTTTTTTTTGTATTCACGTTGCCTAGCATGGTTAATGGCACGCAGCAGGTATTCAGTAGATGTTTGTTGCATGTATTATAATTGCGAATTTTCTTGCCTATATCACTCACTAGGCTGCAAGCTCCTTGTATCCATCTTATTCTTTGCACAATGAGAGGCAGTAGGGCACGAGGTTAGACTGAGCATGGACTCGGAACCAAACAGCCTCACTGAAATCAGGCAGTGCTACTTCCTCGCTGTGTAACCATAAGCAAGTCATTTTTCCAGTCTCATTCCAATTAACTCAACCCACATCCCTAGCCCAGGTTCTAGCCTCATTGCAATGTGAACCATCAATGCCCACTTATGTCCTGGGCCTTTGTCCAAGTAACTCCCTTCTACCTAGGAGGCTTTTCCCTCTTACACACTTGACACAATCCTAGCTATCTGTTAGAGACATTCATGAAGTCCTCTCTGATCTTTGTCCTATGGGAATACTTCTCTATTATTTTATGATAATAGTATCTGTCCAGAGAAGCTCCCATGTGCCTGTGTGTTTGTATATTTTTTTTGAGAACAGTTTTACAGGGTCATAGAAGGAGCACTATTGAATCAAAACCAGGCAAAAAGAAACAGCACAGCGCATCAAAGGAAAGAGATACTTGTGACTGTATTCTAGACTGATGTCATGGTGTGAGTCAAGTCTTCTAAAAAGTCAGACCAGCTTTTCTTTAAAGAGTAGCTATTGCTGAGTAGATGAGAGCAAAGGAGGTGAAGCAATGACTCTGTTAATATTGGTAAGATCCTTTGAAGGTGAAGACTGCCAGGTGAGAGTGCTAAGTGTCGGATTACTATGTAATTAGGGCCAGTTCTGTTCCAGATCATCTCCATCTCTGGCAGTCTCACCTTTATTTTTTGCAAACAATTGAATCCTTTCATTCATAACCTTTCCCTTCATATTCATATGGTTCTGAGGGGATCCATCATCATCAGTTGAATCAGGTTGTCTGTATATTTCATGTTATGGAAATGAAATCTTTATCTCCCTTTCTGTTTTTAAACGGAGGACTTAAATTCTCTCTTTGCAAATGAAGCAAGCCTTCCCAGAATGTGCTCTGGAACTTAGATCTCTGAGAGATAGAACAAGCCCACCAAGAATGCCTGATGGTACATTGAAGAGTTTTTCCTGTCCACCGGCAAGAAATACACTTGCACTTCTTTTTTCAGGGACTTTCTTTTTGTGGGCATTAGTTTGAGTCTTCTGAGTCCCAACTTACTTATCTGGATGAATTAGACTGTCTTTAATTTGCTGCTTGCTGCTTGCGTGGGGGTGAGCATGCTTTGTTTCCAGAACTTCTTCCCTGTGGGATGTTGAGGTGTTAGTGCCAAGTTTTTCTTTTTTTTTTCCCAAAGAAGGATGGAAGAGTCAAGTTTAGTACTAAGGATTAACTCAGCAGTGGTTACTAAACTCTATGAAATCATTACATGAAAAGCAAAAACAGATCTGTACTAAGTATACATATCATTGTTATTTTTGTTATTAGTGTGGGAATTTTCCATTCAGAGAGTGTATTATTACTGGATAATTTTTCTCTCTGGATTTATGATGTTAAGTTTTATTTAGGAAACATGTGTTTCTTTCACAAGTATTCTTTACATCTCTTACCCAAGATAATTTTCTTATCTTGGCAGAGTCTGAACCCTATGGGATATTCAGTTTTTTTTTTTTTTTTTGTTCTATACACACTGCCTAACGTAAACAACTAACAACCATTTGTTGAATTGAATCTAATGGGTTGCCATTTTGAAATGCTATCAAATGGCCGTAATGAAATACTACTTCCCCTTTAACTCATTCAATGCAGGATTTTGGCATTTTTGACCATTTGTTTCTTGAAATTCCAATTGTCAAGGTTTCATGGACTGTCCCAGGATCCTAGAGCTGTGTGTGGGACCCGGCAGTAGGAAGCCGGATTCCACAAGGACAGGGGTTTCTGCCCGGGCTCCTGCCCTGTGTTTTCCCTGGCTGCACTTCCTACTCCGCCAGGTTCACACCTGCACCCCAGGTACCAGGACCAGTTCCACCGAGCTCCTTCTGGCTGTCCTGAAATAAACCTCGACGGAACTTGCCATTCCCAGCACACCACCAGGGTCTGAGTTGGTTAACAATTTGCTGAGAAGACAGCTCTGAAATTGCTTCTGCCTACGGAGGGTGAGGATGGGTAGATCTGAGACTTCCAACTTGACAAATCCTTTTGGGAAGTCTGCATTTGCAGTTTGGGGAGGAAGTTTGCTCACGGAGCATCTGCGTGAACATTCTGCTGGAGCAGCCTGTGGGCCGAAATCCATGAGGTTGGCACTTGGAGGTTCAACTTGATTCTACAGGCACTGCGGTCTCATCCCAAAGTCACAGCCCACACAACTGGCATTTCCACTGGTGGCTTGGAGAACCTCAGACAATAATCCCCAGGCTCTGTTTTGGAGGCAAGATCTTGAAGGGGAGAGGGAAGGGATTGTGACCTAGCCATCTGTTCATTTCCACCCAGGGATTTGTGCCCCAATATCCTGGGGCTGGTGGAGGGTGGTGCCACAAAGGGCTGTTCCCTGAGACAAAGAGCTGAAGAGGGTTTTCTCTGGCAGCAAGAGGCTCTCTGGGAGCTAGAAAAGAAAGGAAAGGAAATGACTCTGGGAGGCTCCTGCAAACCCTCTCTCTCTTGGTGGAGTTCAAACACTTCTCAGCCTTTCCCTTGCCACAAGTTGCCTGCCTTCTACTCTACAAATTACTTTTTAAAGAGATACACCAAACACCACCAAGGTCTCTATTTTTTTA
Source organism: Microcebus murinus (assembly GCF_040939455.1). NCBI lineage: Eukaryota > Metazoa > Chordata > Mammalia > Primates > Cheirogaleidae > Microcebus > Microcebus murinus. The sequence continues at coordinate 41,999,118 of NC_134120.1, read as the reverse complement.
GTACATCGCCCAGAACAGGGAATTCAATGGTTTCTGCTAATCCCTGTGTTGGGATAAGAAATCCTCAGGCATATCTCAGTGTTTCAATAAATGTGTTACTAATTCAAAGTTGCTGAAATTGGAAAGTTATTATATTTACATACAAATTATATAACAACCACTCTGGAATCTATTTGCAATTCTAACGTGCTTTCTTGAAAGTAACGGAGGGATAATTGTTGTAGCTCCATCACAGCAGTGATGTGAGAATGAAAAAGAACTATTGTTCTAGAGATGGAAGTCTCTAGGTAGATGTTTCTTTTAAAACATAATAGGAATTCAATACACACTTTGATGATGATGGTTGAGATTTTTCTTTAAGTTAAAAAAAGTAGTTGTCCTCTTTCTGTGTTACTTCATCAGAACAAAAACAACGATGCAATTACATATTTTCAGAAAAGTATTGTTTATGAGATCAAAATCAACATGACCAAGGCCTCATTTTCTTAAACATTTGTAGGATTATAAGTTAGCACAACAGTTTAGATCTTTTTCTTCTCTGGCCATTGGAAAATTCATTTCCTACCCATTTCCTCTCTACTTAATGAAGCATGATTAACAGATTCCATAAGGTGATGTTAAATGAAACCCCAAATACAGCAAAAGTAATATAAGCAGAATTATCAAGGGAGAAAGAGTGGAGTAGTTAACAAATAGAAATGGACCAGCTCATGCATTTTTTAAACTTTTCCCCTTCAACATAAAAAAAAAAAAATGAAGTAGGATGTAAAGACAGTCATTTATATAATCATTGCATCTAAAACTGTTACACTGTAGGATAATACAAGTAAAAATAAAGTAATTAACATGATCCATTGAGAGCTTAATCAAGGCCAACACTCTGTTTGCTCCCTGTTAATTTGTAACTAATTTGCTGCTACTGATATTCTTTTGATATCCAGCTCTGTAGACTGGAAACAAAACACTGGAAGCCTAAAAAACTGCTCTGATATCTTCTTGTGCCAAATTGACCTCTGTTGAAAATCTAACGTTGCATTCCAGATGTATTTTCTTTCTGAAGATAAACAGTGCTCTTTTTCTTTTTCTGGTTTGGGCATAAAAATTTCATTTGGGTTGAAGGGAACAGAGAGGAATTACTGTTTAATATTTTTTAAAGGCAATTAGCCAGTTAATGGATCCTACCTCCATTGCATAAGCAGCATTTTAACAGAAAGACTGAGCTGAGGCACTTTTAATAATTATGTGTAATTGACCTTTGTCTGGTGTGTTAGATTTTACAAAGCACTTTCACAGGTATTATCTCATCTAAACTTAACCAAACAAATGAGGAAGTGCTATGATTATTCCACACTTGACAGATAAGAAAACAGGCTGAGAGCATTTAACCAACTTGTCCCCAAATAACCCAGGTGACCCCCAGATGCAGGGCCACCAATTAACCCTGTGCTTGAATCCCAAATTCTATATTCCTTCACTACACTACAGTTGCCACCTAAAAATTGTAGAAGTACTATCCAGGGCTCCGAGAAATAAGCTTAGTGCTTTGGGCAGAGCTTCTCCCAGTAACTGATAAAAACCCACTCAGATCCCTTCCTTCCTGACAACTCACAGCTCAAATGTCATGGAAAAGAAACACTTCCTACCTCTCTCGCCTTTCTCCCGCCCCCGACAACACTCTTCTCTTCTATTCAGGCTGTCAGATTCTTCTTGCAAAGCATTTGGGACTCCAATCAGGGAGAAAGGGGGGTGCACACTGCCTTGATTCTCATGACAATGACAACTAAACTGTTACATTAATTGTTGAGGGGGAAGAAGGGGGACAGATTATTCAGGAGGAACAGATAATTCCCAGCTCACCTTGGGTTATGAAATACCTGCTCTAACTTGATCTTAACCCTGTCCTAGCACAGACTTGAAATCATCTGGTGGAGTTTAGTTTTAGACAGAAAGACACACAGCTTATATAGCTACTCACTCCCAGGTAATTAAGAACAGGCCGGGTGTGGTGGCTCACGCCTGTAATCCTAGCACTCTGGGAGGCGGAGGCGGGCGGATTGCTGGAGGTCAGGAGTTCGAAACCAGCCTGAGCAAGAGCGAGACCCCGTCTCTACTATAAAATTAGAAAGAAATTAATTGGCCAACTAATATATATATATATATATATATATATATATATATATATATATATATATAAAAAATTAGCTGGGCCTGGTTGCGCATGCCTGTAGTCCCAGCTACTCGGGAGGCTGAGGCAGGAGGATTGCTTGAGCCCAGGAGTTTGAGGTTGCTGTGAGCTAGGATGACGCCACGGCACTCACTCTAGCCTGGGCAACAAACTAAGACTCTATCTCAAAAAACAAAACAAAACAAAAGAACAATATATTGTCTGAGAAACTGAATTAATTAGATTTCAGCAGTCAATTAACAGAAAGGTCATGTAGAGCTGGCACCAAAGCCAACAAAAGCCATGTGCGAGCCAAAGTTATGGGGCAGGCAAGGGCCCATGAGTGAAAGTAGACCATTGGTTTGTGGTGAAAACTTAACTTCTTTGTGACCAAAGATCCTTGACTACAATATTGAAAAAAGACTTATATTAGTTTAAAATCATTGACCAATAATACAAATTAGGCTGTGCTTACATGCTAGGTAGAAAAGCAACTAAGTTCCAAAGAGGGAGAGTGAAATACACCTTGGAATAATCCAAGAGGGCTTCATCGAGCAGGAGGACTTTTGTGTTAAGCTTTGGAGAGGGAGCTTTTGGTTAGGTTGTTGTAGATCTCATAGTTAGGAGTGACAGAAAGCAGCAGTACCCAACCTTTTTTGCACCAGGGACTGTTTTCATGGAAGATAATTTTTCCATGGACTAGGGATGTGGGGGAATGGTTTGGCGATGATTGAAGCACATTACATTTATTGTGCAATTTTTTCTATTGTTATTACATTGTAACATATAATGAAATAATTATATAACTCCCGATAGGTTGGGGACCCCTGACATAGAGAAAACTGTGTTTGGGGAATATTAATTTTGTGTGTTGGGAAAAGAAAGATGCTTAGGAGGACCAGAGATGAGGAAGGGCCAAATCTGAGGACCACTGCAAAGAGTGGCTTCTAGAATATGCGATTGATGAGAAGGAATGCAATGAAGAAACCCTGAGCAGGGGAATGGGACTCTAGTTTGAGCTCTTCTACTAATTTATTCTGAGACCTCTGACTTGAGCCAAACAGACCCTTGCTGGACTTTAGTTCCTTCATCTGAAAACAAGTCAGTTGCCTTCTTTCTCTTACATTAAAATATGTTATGATTTCAGTGATTTGAACCTTGGGGACAAGGGAAATAGTGCTTTGGTTGACAGGAATGAAGAAATTTGCAAAAAGGCTTCTCATTGGGGGATTGTTTAACTCCATTCCTTCTTTTTTTTTTGAGACAGAGTCTCACTTTGTTGCTCAGGCTAGAGTGAGTGCCGTGGCATCAGCCTAGCTCACAGCAACCTCAAACTCCTGGGCTCAAGCAATCCTACTGCCTCAGCCTCCTGAGTAACTGGGACTACAGGCACGTGCCACCATGCCCGGCTAATTTTTTCCATATGTATTAGTTGGCCAATTAATTTCTTTCTATTTATAGTAGAGACGGGGTCTCGCTCTTGCTTAGGCTGGTTTCAAACTTCTGACCTTGAGCAATCTGCCTGCCTCAGCCTCCCAGAGAGCTAGGATTACAGGGGTGAGGCACCACCCCTGGCCTAACTCTATTCCTTCTGAGGATGCTCCAGCCACTGAGTGTAACTCCATTCTAAGAATGTTGCAGTCTTGCCATAATTATAAATTTCAATTACTTCTGGAGGATGCACTGATATACAAGTGCTTCTCAATTTGCCAATAAAACATCCTAAGTTGAAAAATCGTGTCGAACCATCGAATCACTATAAGCCAGGACGTGTGTACTCTGAGTATAACTCCAGTACTCTCTAAGGATACTGTAGTCCTATATAGCTCCGTTACCCTGTGAGGATGGCTAAACCATGCTCTGAGTACAATTCAATTACTCTCTGAATTTGTTTCGGGCACTTCCATGGTTCTAAAGATATTTTTTACCACATGACATTTCCAAATTATTCATTTCTATTTCTACTACTAATCATAAAATATTGTTACTGGTAAATATCCATGACATCTAAAATCCCTCAGCTTTCTTTTGCAGAGTGTGAGGGCTTAATAGTAAATTTCCAAGTAACCATGAATATGAGAAAAATTCTTCCTCTCACTAGTTGGTGGGCAGGGACTGTGTCCATTCACTTTTGCATTCAAAGGCACTAATGTTGCCCTTTGCACTCCCTAAGCCAGTAAATGCAGCCTTGTTATCGAATGAATGAATGGGTAAGTAAGTAAATGAATGACAGAGTTCCAGTTCTCCAAACTTTGGAAAAACTGCTGTAGTTGTAACAAAAAAGAGGAGAACATTCCATATTGCGGTTTTAAAAAAATGCCCACATCTGGTTATACAGTTGTCCCTCGGTATCCTAGGGGGATTGGTTCCAGGATCCCCTGTGGGTACCAAATTCTGAGGATGCTCATGTCCCTTAAACAAAATGGTACAATATTGGCATATAATCTATGCATTTCCACCCGTATACTTTAAATCATCTCTTGATTACTTATAATACCTAATTCAAGGTAAATGCTACGTAAATAGTTATTATATTGTGTTGTTTTTTATTTGTGTTATTTTTTTTTTTTTTTTTTTTTTAGAGACGGGGTCTCGCTATGTTGCCCAGGCTGGAGTGCAGTGGCTATTCACAGGCGCGATCCCACTACTGCTCAGCACGGGAGTTTTGACCTGCTCCGTTTCCGACCTGGGCCGGTTCACCCCTCCTTAGGCAACCTCGTGGTCCCCCGCTCCTGGGAGGTCACCATATTGATGCCGAACTTAGTGCGGACACCCGATCGGCATAGCATACTACAGCCCAGAACTCCTGGGCTCAAGCGATCCTCCCATCTCAGCCTCCCGAGTAGCTGGGACTACAGGCGCGCGCCACCGCGTCCGGCTATTTGTGTTATTTTTTATCAGTTTTTTTTCCCAGATATTTTCAACCCATGGTTGGTTGAAATGACATGGAACCTGTGTATACAGAGAGCCGACTATATACAGATATTCTTGAATCATGTATGGTGATTGTGCACATTAACTGGCAGTCTTAGTATAACCCATTTTAAATAGACATTCAAAAAAAAATCACAGGGTAGCAAATGCAAGCTTTGATAAAAATGTACCTACATATATAATATTCCATACTGCCTCTTGAAACAGCGTTATGAAGTGTTTGGTGTAGAAGTCAAGAAGAGCAAACTAATCCACTGAGTGAATTTATTCTGTTTAAATGTGAAATGGTAGATGATATTTAGTTCTGTATCCATTTAAAAAAATTGAACCTCAGCTAGTGGTAAGGTTTTAAAATTCTTAGCACCATTACAGAATGACAAATGAGATTCTCTCTGTGCAAGAAACTCACTTTAGGTAATTCAAGGAAAGTGAAAAGCCACAGGCACTGTACAAACCAGTATATGAGTCAGATTATACCAAGTTCTTTTTATCGGTTTTGGATGGTATTTTATTAGGGCCAGAGTGATCAGAAGGGCTAAAGGATGTGAATGTCAGGATGACTAGGACAGTATGATGACCCTATTTAAACTGATCAGTGCATGGGGTGAGGTGGTTGGCTGCTGCCAGGTGCAGGAACTGCAAAGAGAAATGTGGAATTATATCCATGAGCCAGTTGGAATGGTGTGGCCGAATACTCCAATTTGCTTCTTTTTAATAGTGTCTTTCAATCAACCAACCAACAATTATTTGTTCAGGAATTGCCCCCATGGTGGGAAACTCTGAGACACTAAATTAATTAGACCACAATCTAGGTGAGGCACTCCCATGTTTGTTGACTAGAGTAAGTTAGATTTCAAGATAGTTGTACAGTTTCTCAAATCAGGTCAAACTAATGGAGGAGTTGAAAAATACCAGAACAGCTCAGGTAAACAAAGGCCCTCCACAAAATGGCTTCGGTTTAGAGGAAATGATTTTCTCTTAAATATATTACTAAGTTAAAGATTGAGTCTCTAAGATACAGACCATATAAATGTATTATTAGCTGATTTACAGATACCAGTGGTTCTAACCCTATCATGCTCAATACCTGTGTCTTATAACAAAAATTCTGTAACACCCTACTGTCCTGCAATGAAATCCGTAGACAATATAACCTAGCTAAACATACAATCTCAAAAATCATTATATTGTGAGGTACCTGGAGTAGTCAAAGTCACAGAGACAGAAAATAGAATGGTGGTTGCCAGGGTCTGGGGCATGGAAGAATGGGGAGTTATTGTTTAATGGACACAGTTTTAGTTGTGCAAGATGGAAAGAGTTCTATGGATGGATGACTGTGATGTTTACACAACAGTGTGAGTGTACTTGATGCCACTGAACTGTACACTTAAAAATGGTTAAGATTGGGCCAGGCATGGTGGCTCGCACCTATAATGCCCGCACTTTAGGAGCCCAAGGTGGGAGGATGGCTTGAGGCCAGGAGTTTAAGACCAGCCTGGGCAAAAAGTGAGACCCCATCTCTATAAAAAATAAAAAAATTAGCTGGGCATGGTGGCGAATACCTGTAGTCCCAGTTACTTGGGAGGCTGAGGCAGCAGGATTACTCGAGCCGAGGAGTTTGAGGCTACAGTGAGCTATGACGATGCCACTGTGCTCTAGACCGGGCAAATTTCCATCATGCCCCTTCTTGACAGCCACTGACAAATGCTAACCACACTTTGTGTCCAGATCCAGACTCCCTTTCACTGATGCTGGTCAGATTTCTCATTCCACTGTGACTTCCTTAGAGCTCATAGTTCGATTGTCTTATTGATTATAATTAATACATAATAAAGTGGCTTTTAACAATGCTGCCCAATTAGCTGAAAACCAAATACAATAATAGAGAACCTTAAATAAACACTCTCCTCTCTCTCCTTTTATAAAAGTGGACAAATACATGCGCGGACATCAAATATTTGTTCTAAATACTAGCCTTCGGTGCATGTTGCCATGGGCCCCATCCTGATGCCCTTCAGGCAGTGCAATATCCTCCCGTAATTTCAGAAATATTATGGCCTGCGCGGTGGCTCACACCTGTAATCCTAGCACTCTGGGAGGCCGAGGCAGGAGGATTGCTTGAGCTCAGGAGTTTGAGACCAGCCTGAGCAAAAGCAAGACCCCATCTCTACTAAAAATAGAAAAAATTATCCAGGCATGGTGGCGCACACCTGTAGTCCCAGCTACTCGGGAGGCTGAGGCAGAAGGCTCACTTGAGCCCAGGAATTTGAGTTTGCTGTGAGCTAGGCTGACACCATAGCACTCTAGTCTGGGCAACAAAGTGAGACTCTGTCTCAAAAGAAAAAAAAAACACAAAAAAACAGAAGAAGTAAAGAAAAAAGATATCTAGCGTAACCACCAATATTAAATTAATCAAAACACCCTCCAGACAGGCAGGACCGTAGTGTGCTATGTTTCACTTTCAAGTATGTCATCATCTCCCAATCGATGAAGACAAAATACGAGTCATGGTGAAGATCAAAACTTCACATAGGATTCTTCCGGTGATTTTATAGCAGATAAAATGAAGTAACCTGAAATCCGCAGAGTAATTATGTTAGATAGCCTCACGTCATCATTTATTCATTCCCAGGATAAAACTGTTTCTCCTGGGCCCTACAAGAAACAAGTTTGGCTAAGACAAGCAACCCCCAATTATAGATATCTTTGCTGTGGAAAAAAAATAAAATAAACGTGTAATTAAATTTTGCAGGTGCAACCATCCTGCCACCAGGAACCCATGGAGGAAATCTGTGAAATTATCCTGAGCAATTTTCTCCAGTGTAATTTGGAAATTAGCCCACCTGGAGACATAAACCCACAATTTCCTCTGCCGTCCTCTTATCGCACTCATCTTGTCTTAAATGCTGAGACTTCTGTTGGCCAAGGAAACAGGCTGGAACGCCCAAATCTCAGCCACGGAGGAGAATATTTCAGAAGTTTGAATCCCAGGCCCATTGACTTTCACGGTGTGGCTTTAAAGACCATAAAAAACCAACCGAAAGTGCCGCAGGGCATAGCCAAGCTGCCAGCAGAGCGCCGCCGCCGAGTCGTGGCAACTCGGGGACACGTGCGGGCTTGACCGAGCCGCGCCGCTGCCCGCGCGCGTTCCTCGCCGACCACAGGCGGCGGCGTGCGGGCGCGCGGGGGTGGGGTGGGGAGTGGGGAGGGGGGGCGTGCGGGAGCGCGGGGGGGCGGGGGTGGGTCGTGCGGGGGCAGGCGTGCGGGGAGCACGGGGGCGTGCTCGCGGGCGCGCGGTGGGGGGCGCGGGTGGACCTGCGGGAGCGCGGGGGGGGGGGGACGAGCGTGCGGGAAGCGCGGGGGGGGGGCGCGGGGGCGTGCGTGCGGGCGCGCAGTGGGGGACGCAGGTGGGCGTGCGGGGAGCGCGGGGGCGTGCTTGCGGGCGCGGGTGGGCCTGCGGGAGCGCGGGGGCGGGCGTGCGGGGAGCGCGGGGGCGTGCTTGCGGGCGCGCGGTGGGGGGCGCGGGTGGGCCTGGGGGAGCGCGGTGGCGTGCGTGCGGGAGCCGCGGGGAAACAGAGCTTGTCGACGCCAGGCACTGCGACCTCGGGCCCCTCCGGCCGCCGTTTTCAGCGTTCCTCCCGGGCTCCGCAGGGGCGCAGGGAGGGGCGAGATCCAGACACCCCGACACAGGCGCCGCCGAGTCAGGAACGGTGCGGTCTGTGTCTGCCCCACGCCGCCTTTTGCAGCTTGGGGAGGTGGCTTAGCCTCCGGCGTGGCATCTAGAACAGGAGAGTCTTTCTTTGCCCAAGTGCTCTGGGACCTTCAAAGGAAAGACTCTCAACCAGGACTCAAATATTTGTGCACCATTCGGGCTCTGCTGGGTGTACGTCACGATGCTCTCCAACGGTCTCGGGAGTTCGGGTCACGCAGACATTTAGGAAGCCCCTTCCTCCTCGCCCCTTCCTCCTCCCCCCTTCCTCCTCGCCCCTTCCTCCTCGCCCCTTCCTCCTCGCCCCTCCCCAGAGCTTCCCTGAGTGCTCTCCACTTTTGAATATTGGAGCTTCTGAAACAGCCAAAGATGAGGCTGTAAGTGTCAGCGACGCCAATATTTGGTGCTAAACTTTGCCATTAGCACAGCCATATATACCGAGAGAAGGATACACCCCACATGCACCTTGGCACCCATATGTCCGTACCCCTCGTGGACGTCACCGCTTCCAGGAAGCCTTCCTGACACTGCCCCACCCACTTCGCTAGGGCCAGGTGTCCCTTTTACATCTTTCTTCAGCGTCCCGTGCCTGTCACTTGTAACGTCACCCTGTATTGTCCATCGTACTGTTTGCCTGTGACTTCCTTGAAGCCAGGGCTTGTATTGTTCATTGCTGTTTCTCCTGTGATTAGGACAATGAAAAGCACCCGGTAGGGATTCGGCACGTGTCTGTTAAATGGACAGATACCCATGTGTGGAGACCTATAGGAACATTTTAATGTATTTTTGCTACTCTAGTGACTGCTTTAATTTATTAATTTTTACAAACTGCTTTTAAGCTTTCAAGAGTTATAGACACTCCCAGTGGCCATTTCAAACAATTCAGAAGTAGACATGGAAAAAACAAGTCTCCTTTTATCGTTCCTCAGTAATCCCACTCCCTTTCTCTAGAGGAAGCCAATGTTAAAGCCTTTTATTGGCATTTATAAACATATATTTCACATATCAACAATATTTTTAAAAACAACAGGTTTTGTTTTTTTTTTTGAGACAGAGTCTCACTTTGTTGCCCAGGCTAGAGTGAGTGCCGTGGCGTCAGCCTAGCTCACAGCAACCTCAAACTCCTGGGCTCAAGCGATCCTGCTGCCTCAGCCTCCTGAGTAGCTGGGACTACAGGCATGTGCCACCATGCCCGGCTAATTTTTTCTATATATATATTAGTTGGCCAATTAATTTCTTTCTATTTATAGTAGAGACGGGTCTTGCTCTTGCTCAGGCTGGTTTCGAACTCCTGAGCTCAAAGGATCCACCCACCTGAGCCTCCCAGAGAGCTAGGATTATAGGCATGAGCCACCGCGCCTGGCCAACAACATGTTTTATACTTTAGGATTTGTTCTGTTTTGCTTTTTTCTACTTTATATATAAAATATCTTATTATTTTATATTTATAAGCTCAGAATAGTTACTTGTTCTGGTATTTGTCTACCTACTTATTTATTCATTATAAAAATCTTCAATGCACTTGTTTAAAAAAAAATTGAACAGTGCAGAAGGCTATAAAATGAAAATTGCCTTAATCCATGAAGGCAATTTTTCTCTTTGTTCATTCCATACCTCAGGGACAAACACTTGTAAAACCATGTGGAATTTTAGTACTTTTGGTGGTTATCCCCATAACTGTAAATTATTTCTTGATTTCCCCACATTAGATAGTATCTGTCAACTCCTTTATCCTCCCGCCTCCTTTCTTTCTGTTGTTATGTTCAGTAATTTTAGTTACATTAATAACCTTATATAAGGTACTAAAATTTAGTCTTGCCCTGTTGACCTTAGACAGCAACATCTGGTACCCTGCTGTGTGCTGTATGGATGTTGGAACACCCACTCGCTCCCTCCACTCCTCCAAACTTCTCCCAGCGACACCATCCATCACTGTCAAGTTGTGTGATATTTACATTTGGGCGTTAGCAGCTCCATTTCTTCTGTGCAATGCCTCTGCTTTGGCTTCCAGAAACCTTCTTGAGATTTCTTGTGTGCTAATGACACCTATCTTGTTAATGTTGTCATAAACCAATTCTTTTTAGGATATCTTTGTTATTATCTCTGTAGGGCTTGGGGAGGTAGTAGAGATAAATGTGTGAGCTTAGCCTGATATCTTGAACTGGGTTTTCTTGTTTTCTTCGAATGTGATTGTTTCTTTCACATAAATTCATGAGCATTTCTTAATTCTGATCACCCATAAATACAGTGGTGTCTGTGATTTGAATTGTGTTGGAAAGAATTTAAGGATTTGGGAAGAAATAAGTCAGATGATGATCTCTGTGCCATCACAGCAAATTGCTATATTTTTTCCTGTTTTGCCCTCTCTCCACCTTACTTCTTAGTAAGCAATAATAGCAAAGTCCTTCAATAAATAATGATGTTATTTTTGCTCTCCTATAAATCACTTTTACCAACTTTGGTAGTATGTTGTTCTTTATAAAACACCTGAACTGGCTTTAATGAAAATATATTTACACTAAAATTAAAACTCTTTCAAGGATTTGAAATTTCTCGAATCACAAACTGTTGTCATGATTTGTTTTTATATTCTATTCCCAAGTGGATGGTAAACTGCTTAAAGAATTATAAAGCACTTCTAAGGCTGCATCATATTCATTTTTTTTTTTTAAGTTGTACCTAGCAAAGTGCACGTCATGTAGTTGGTGTCCATTAGTTTTGCTGGACTCAACTGAACCGACCTTGGCAGTACCTGTCAATTCTCCATTGCAGACTCCTGGCCTCTGGGCTGTGGGAATAGCATGGCTTTACCCATTTCTTCCCTACATGACTGTATGAAGAAGCTCTTAATATGCCTGAGCAACTTCATTTTAATCATAGTTACATATGACTTCTCTTCCCTTTCTGTATGCCAATATTAAATGCACCAGGGAAACTGATTTCAATTACAGTGATGCCTTACCCCTTCTACTTGATCACATTACACATACACACTTCCGTGGAGGTTATCCAGTATAATTCACAGTACTGGGGAGCACAAACAGGGTACCAATTACTTAAGAAGTGCTCATTAGGAATTATTAATAGAAAGCAAATATAATTACCACATGCCAATTGCATAAGAAATAAGAATGCTTTTCAACAAAGCCAGGCTTTTTTAAATGTATTCCATATAGTTTCCACAGTACGTGTTTTTATCTGTTTTTTTTTTTACTCCACCAAATACTAAATACATACAGAAGACGAAGACTTAAGGAATGGAAAACAGACTGCAAACCCCTTATTTTTCTCACTCCATTGTATCTCCAGCACCTCGCTGGGCACAAAGTAGATGTTCTAAATAGATTTATTGGATCTTTTTAATACCTACAGTAGAAAGGAAGTTAATTTTATACAGTGTGGGCTTTTTCTCGCCATCACCAAAAAAAAAAAAAAAAAAAAAAAAGCATCCAAAGGCTTGAAAATGCCAGGGTAGTATTTAAATTTATAAAACGTTTTAGAGCTGAAAATTACTTTAGTGATTAACACCCTCCCCCTTCCAATTTCACAATGGATAAAATTAAGGCTCAGTGTGACAATGTGACTATAAAGCCAAAAAGCCTTTTTCTAGGTTTATACCCTATTCTCGCTACTTGTTGTAAGTGCCCTGTAGGCAAAGATCACGTCAAACATTCCTCTTGTATCTGTCCTGAGCCTCATATACATTCACCCCCAGTTAGGGTCCAAAAATGTTGTCTTATACACTTGGCAATCACAACATATATGGTGATTGGTTAATTGTTTTAGTGTGTAACATTAGGAACTAATTAAACAACTATTTTGCAGATGACTATAGAGAAAACAAAAGCTGTAGAGTTTTTCTGTAACTGTCATCTGGTGTGTTCAACCTGATTTAGAGAAAGTTAACTTAGAGTTTTCTGTACTGCTTCGCCTAAGAGGCTTAATTTCCTTCTTAGGATTTAGTTGTGCTCTCTTAAAGCATAAGTATTAGAAATATTTTGGGAAAAAGTCAGATTTTCCATAAATTACATGCAAAAACCACAAGTTTTTTTTCCCAATTATCAAATTTTCATATTTTCATTGCTTGGTAACATGCAGAAACATTCGGTAATGATGAAATAGTCCAGAAATGACCAAGACAGATCCTGAGAAGAGTAAGGGCACCTAAGGGAGAAAAGTGAAGCCATTTCTTCTGTTGGGCAACCCTCTGTTGGTGCTCAGGTCTCCTGCACGTTGGAAGGAGCCTCATTTATCCTTTGCATCACTGAGGAAGTATACACAAGATAAAAAAGAAAATGTGAGCTGTCCCCATTTTGCTTAATCTCTATCTACTCAGCCATGTGGAGAAGTTGGCCAACAGTAACCTCGTTCTCGCGGATTCTCTGTGAAGCAGGTAAGTTCCATTTTTAGCAAGGCGACCGTGGTTATGACAGTGAATACGTAATGTAACCTCAGGGTCCTGAGTGCAATGAAGAAAAGGACAGCAAGCAAGGTGGGGGGCGGGGATACTGAGTGATGGACAGCAGGCACTGTGCAGTGGGCGGGGTTTGCTGCTGGAAGGGGAGGAGCTTAGGATGCCCAGTGATGTAGCGGCTCAGCATGATGGAACCTTCCTCTTTCAATCAGATCTGTAACCTAATGAGGACAAGGCACACTCTTTTGGCCAACACTGCTGAGCAAGCAGTGGCTGAGAGCAGGTCTTTGTTTCCCACAGCACTGCCTTTGTGTGGCGCCAGAGGATGTGATTTACTGCTATTGTTATTACTATTACTATTGTTCTTACTTCTGTTGGCCTTGGCAATGAAGTTCCTGTAGTTTCTAAATCTGATTCTAAAAAAAGAAGCCACAGCAACTCACAGCTCAGAGGACATTTGAGAGGCATTGCTACTGAGTGACTTGGAGAGGGGTCAGCTACTGTGACCTGCAGGCCCATCCAACCCCGCTGTCTTTGTAGGGCCATGAGCTAAAAATTTTTATATTTTGCATATTTAAATGGCAATAAGTAAGTAAATAAAAGACTATTTTGTGACATGCAAATTATATGAAATTCAAATGTCAGCGTTCATACATAAAGTTTACTGGGACACAGCCATGCTCATTTTTAACATACTGTCTTGGCCATGTTTGTGCAGCAGCGGCAGAGCGAACAGTGATGATGAGACTAAGCCTGAACTATTTATGATTTGGTCCTATAAGAAAAACTCTGCTGACCCGTGGCTAAAAGTATGGACTGTGCTCAGCAAAGGACTGGTTATTACATTTAGGGCATGTGCTGGGGAAAGAATACTGTACAACTGTGAAAAATAATTAGGTAGCTCTCAAAATGGACAATGTGTATGATATGTTAAGTAAAACAAACAAAAACAATTTGAGTGCAATACATTTGACTTCTCTACATATTGCACTAGGATACATGTTCACACGTTCCAAGAGTGCAGCCCTGAGTCTGTTTAGCTCACTGTTGCATTGCCAGTACCTAGAACCTCGTGACCCATAGTACACTTTCCATAAATATTAGTTGAAATGGGTGCAGTGGAGTGTGCCTGTAGTTCAGGCTACTTGGGAGGCTAAGGCAGGAGGATCACTTAAGCCTAGGAGTTTGAGGCCAGCGAGATTCCATTTCTAAACAAACAAACAAACAAACAAATATTTGTTGAATGAATGTAACACAACATCTAGGAAGTTACAAAATATTTATGAATTTGGCTTTCTAAAAATTTTAAAAAGGCAAAAAATATATTTTTTGCATGGCAAAAACCACCATAAGCAAAGTTAACAGACTAAAGATAAACCTCTAAAAAGTACTAACAGCCTATTCCTTAATGAGCTCCTACAAATCATTAAGATATCAATAGGCAATTCACAGAAAAATAACTTCAAGCGGCTCCTTAAACCTATGAAAAGATGCCCACGTCATTCATAATAGAAAACCGAATTAAATGAGATTTCCATTTCTCAGCTAAGAGGACACATTGTACTAGTGAAATTGTAAATTGGCAGAATTTCCTAGCGGGTACAATTAGGCCATATCTAACTGAAATTTAAAGTGTATGTACCCTTTGATCTAGTGATTCTAATTTCAGAAAGTTATCCTATAGAACTATTCGCATTCAAAAGGAAACAATTGCATGATTGTTTACTGAGGCACTGTTTACGCTCCCCAAATATTAGCAATATTTAAATATACATCAATAGAAGAAATAAATTAACGTGCAGCCTACAAAATGCCATGCAACACTAGGAAAGAATGAGGCAGTTTTTCACGTATTAGTATGGGAGGATATTCCAATGACATTACGTGTACAAAAGTATAAAAAGCATGTACAGAATAATACCATTTGTTTAAAAAACAGAAAAAAGTATTTATATGGAGTTCATGCATAGACTTGTCTTTAGAAAAAACACAGAAGAAACCGATAGCAGTGGTTGCCTTTGAGATGGGTAACTGGCTGGGGAATAGGGAAGAAGGGAGCTTCACTTTTACTTCATACCTTTTGGTCCTAATTATATCATTTTTAACAAATATAAATAAATTGAAATGTGAATTGTCTCAAAATTGAGAAAAAAAATCAAACATACCTAGAAAAATCTGAAAGAATATATACAAATAATTAACATTTTAGGGGATTTTCACTTTTTGTAATGTTTAAGAGTAGACAGTAATACAAAAATTAACCATACTGAAGATATAAGAGAGAAAAAGTGAGCATGGGCTTTTATTCAAAGACACATGAGTAATAGGACTTACTGTGACAACTACTGAAATGATTGGTTGTCTAACATATGTAATGTGACTTCATGTGTGACTTTATTCTATGCAAAGACTATAATTTACTATCTGATGTACTCTTTCACCTTACAGGAATTCAAAAGCACTTGACCATAGATAAGTTACATTAAAATGGATAAAGGGTTCTTTCATCGGATCCTGTTATCATCTAAATCTTTAGCACCACAAAAATACAATGAAGTCACTAGCGAGTTATTTCAGCTATCATTTTGGTTACATTTCTTAACAGTTGTTTTAGGAAATTTAAAAATATCTTTTCTGTTTAAGAAAAGTAGTTGGACTTGTTTCTCAATCTATCAAAATACAAAATCAGCTCCTAAAAGAAAATCATGACAATCTCAGTATTGGCAGCTACTTTCTTAGTGCACAGAACAGCCACTCTGTTTCCTTCGAAATGAATGCCAGGCTTTTCTGGATTTTCAGTTGGGCCTATTGTTTTGCATCCTCAAGTTAATCAGTCTAAAGACTGAGACACGAGTCCTACTTGGTGGCCTCTCTTTGTACTTTCCAGATGCCAGTTGGGTTTGCTGCCAGCCCAGGTTTTATCTATTTGAGGTCATTTCTGGTGTGGAAGACCAGGGTTCTGAGCCAATACTAGGACTGGAGTGAGAGCTGTGATGGCCCATTGAGTGTGCTGAGAATATCCCGGATGGACATTTCTTGGAGTGGATCCACCTCTCTTGTCCAATACAGTAGCCACTAGTCTTGAAACGTGGCCAGTACAGATTGATATGTGCTATCAGTGTATCATAAAATACATACTGGATTTTGGAGATTGGGCCAAAAAATGAAGAATAAAATATCTCATTATTAGTGTTTTATATTGCTTACATGTTGAAAAATAATTTTGGATGAATTGGGCTAAACAAAAGACATGAATGAAATTAATTTCATCTGTTTCTTTATACTTTTTTTATGTGGCCACTAGAAAATTACGTATGTGGTTTGCATTGTATTTCTGTTAGTGCTAAATTAGAGGGTTCTTACTCATCAGCTCATGCAATCATTCAACCAACAATGATTTATAAGGAGATGACTATGTGCCAGGCATCGAGCTGAGTTCAGGAAGCATCATGACAAATAACGGTCCCTGCCATTAAGGAGCTTTCATTATAGTGTAAGAGAAAGATGAGATGTGCTGGGACAGGTACGCACAGGGTGTTTGGAGAGCACTGGGTGGGTAGTGCGTGGTGAGGCTGGGGCAGGGAAGGGTTTTCTCAGAGTAGATGAAGTATAAATTGAGTGCTGAAAATTGGCAGGAGTCAACTAGATATGGAGAAGAGGGAAGAGAAGGGGTAGGTGTTGCAGGCGTGGATAACTGCGTGCACAAGAGTGGGAGGCAGACAGATGGCAGGCAGCTCCCTTCAGGGAGGAGCAAGTGGTCCTGCTGGGTCCTGCAGGACCCAGGAGGTGACTTGAGGGACCATGGAGGTGGCAGGCAGGTCCAGATTGCAAGGAACCCTTCTTCCAAGTGTTTCCAGCTTCTGACTTTGGGTGATGCCACCTGAGTATTCTGCACCACCCTTGTCCCAGTCTGATGCCGCCCCTTGATACCAGGCTGGAGGTTGCCTTTGGGAGCCCAAGAAAAAGGTGAACTTAGCAGGGGATCTACCTTTGGAGCCAGGACCTTCATCTACTGGGAAGATACATTCCTTGTTCATTTCAGCCACTGGCATGCTTT
This sequence comes from Microcebus murinus, assembly GCF_040939455.1. Classification (NCBI taxonomy): domain Eukaryota; kingdom Metazoa; phylum Chordata; class Mammalia; order Primates; family Cheirogaleidae; genus Microcebus; species Microcebus murinus. The sequence continues at coordinate 41,981,840 of NC_134120.1, read as the reverse complement.
TGGTTCCCAGTACTTCGTAGCAAATACATTTTCAATTATGGGAAGATCACTATCCATATTGATAATCTACTTAAGGACTAAGGTTACTACCCAAATGCAATTCTTTACCTGTACAAAGAATTCAATGTTTGACCAATGCACTGCAATAAATACTGGAGCCAGAAGTTTTTATTCAGCTGTTTAATGAGTGACCTTAAACAAAGCAATGAACATGCTGAGGCCTCCTTTCATTTTTTAATGAGGGGTTTCAACTCCATGATTTCTAGTTTCCTTTTAGTTTTAATTTCCACAGAGTCTGGTAAATGATATGCACACCAGTAAAGAATTATCTAACTAGGAAAAGACCATGTACAGTAGCGAGAAGGCAAAAGTGGGATTTCATTTAGTTTAATGGTCCAAGTAAGGGACCATTTTGCAACAACTATTCAAAGTGTCATATTTTATTGAATTATGCTGTGTGAAACATCTAATTTTTCCTCCAAATTGACAAAATGAGAGCAATAAGCACCCTTGAACAGATTGTTCCTGATAATAATTTTTAAAGCCACCAAAGATGATTAACTGTAGTTAAAACTTAAAAAGTACAGACACATCTCATTGCATTGTGCTTCACTTTATTGTGCTGGGCAGATACTGCATTTTTTACAAATTGAAGGTTTATGGCAGCCCTGAGTCGGGCAAGTCTATTTAAGCCATTTTCGTAACTCCTCACTTGGTGTCTCTGTCATGTTTTGGTAATTCTTACAATATTCCAAACTTTTTCATTATTATTATGTCTGTAGTGGTGATGTGTAGATCAGTGAACTTTGATGTTACTGTTTTAGTTGTTTGGGGTACTATGAACCACACTCATGTAAGACAATGAACTTAATCGATAAATGTTGTATATGTTCTGAATGCTTCACCGGTCTGGCCATTCTCCCCACCCCCACTCTCCCTCTCCTTGGGCCTCCCTATTTCCAGAGACACAAAAATATTGAAATTAGGCCAATTAATTGATGGCCTCTAAGCGTTTGAGTGAAAGGAAGAGTCGCACGTGTCTCACTCTAAATCAAAAGCTAGAAATGGTTAAGCTTAGTGAGAAAGGCATGTCAAAAGCCAAGCCAGGCTGAAATCTAGGCCTGATGTGCCAAACAGCCAAGTTGTGAAAGGGAAGGGAAAGTTCTTGAAGGGAATGAAAAGTGCTACTCCCATGAACACACAAATGGTAAGAAAGCGAAACAGCCTTATTGCTGATAGGGAGAAAGCTTGAGTGGTCTGGATAGAAGATCAAACCAGCCACGGCATTCCCCAAAGCCAAAGCCTAATCCAGAGCAAGGGCCTAACTCTCTTTAATTCTATGAAGGCTGAGAGAGGTGAGGAAGCTGCAGAAGAAATACTTGAACCTAACAGAAAGGTTGGTTCATGAGGTTTAAGGAAAGAAGCCATCTCCATGACAAAAAAAAAAAAAAAATACAAGGTGAAGCAGCAAGTGCTGATGTAGAAGTTGCAGCAAGTTATCTAGAAGATCTACCTAAGATCACAGATGAAGGTGGATATACTACTTAAACAGCCTTCTATTGAAGAAGATGCCATGTAGGACTTTCATGGCTATAGAAAAAAGTCAATACCTGGCTTCAAAACTTTAAAGGACAGGCTGACTGTCTTGTTAGGGGCTAATGCAGCTGGTGATTTTAATTTGAAGCCAATACTCATTTACCATTCCAAAAATCCTAAAGTCCTTAAGAATTATACTAAATCTACTTAGTCTGTGCTGGATAAATAGAACAACAAAGCCTGGATGGCAGCACATCTGTTTACAGCATGGTTTACTGAATATTTTAAGCTCACTGTTGAGACCTACCGCTCAAAAGAAAACGATTCCTTTCAAAATACTACTGCTCATTAACAATGCACTTAGTCACCCAAGATCTCTGATAGAGATGTACACTGAGATTAATGTTATTTTCATGCCTGCCATTGCTTTTCACACTTTCTACAAGGACCACACCCCTTTTTCAAAAGACTCTAACATGAAGCCCTAACACATGCAGTGTAGAAGAGGGTGTTGCTCTGCTGAAGTAGGGAGGAGGAGGTCTGTGTGGCCTGGCTTACTAAATCTTCTTTCTGTCCCCACAGGGACCCAGACCACCCCGAGGCATGGCCTCAGGTCCCCAGACTTCCAGGAGGAGCGGAGAAAAACCACTGGTCTAACTGCAAACAACAGCAGAGTGGGGGCAAATACTCTGAGAGTCTGGACCAAGGTTCCCTCTCCTGGGTTCACCTGTAGGGAGAAGGGGGATGGGAAGGGAGACGCCTACATGAGGTCAGCTCATAGTTAAAGGCTCTGGCTGGACCTGCGGCTGTGGGATTAGACCTGGAGGAGCGCAGGTCTAATGAACGTGAGGGCAACAGAGAGCGGAGGCTCAGGGGTGTAGCTCAGATTTTCAATCCTGGACCCTGGGTTGGCCATTGGCCACATGAGGACATTAGTGGAGTGAAGGATCAATAACAATTGACAATCATTGAGCACTCACGATATGCAAGGCATTCTGTTCAGCACTTTCCAAGAATGATCTTGTTCCATCCTCACAAAACCTCTGTAAGATTTTTTTTTTTTACCTTTCACATTTTATGGAAACAGAGAAATTAAGTAACTAGAGCAAAGGGGCACAGGTCTCAGCGGTGGAGCCAGTCTTTCTGAAATTCTCAATGTAAATTTAAAGTCTGAGAGACTTTATATAAACTTTAAAAAGGTTATCAAAGACATGCTAACAATGCTTTCAAAATGTCTTGGTCACTGTGGTAGTTTCTATCAATGGTCTACCCGTTGGCCAGCCCCCTTTCTTCCTTTCTAACTGAACCTCAATTTTATTCAGGCATTTTGTGGCCATTTGTGTGAAGGGAGGCATCCATCTTGACCAACATAAGTCCAGCATGGTGATTCCATCTCTTGTCAGAAATGAGCACACAAGGCAATTCTGGCCAGTGAGAGAGGAAGAGAAGTTTACAGGGAGACTGTTATATGTGCCTGCTGATAAAGAGAAACGTGGGAAGACACAGTACCTTCTCTGACTTCCTGTACTCACAGCTACATGTGATACCCGGATCTGTGGCAGCCATTTTGTGAGCACGAGAGGAGTCGATCTGACAAGGCAGAACTAAGAGGAGGCAAAGCTTTTGTTGTTAAGCTGCTGAATTAATGAATCCCAGAGCAGCCCTATCTCTGTACTTCTTAAGTGACAATACATTTTTCTTATTTATTAGAAATGTATTAGACCATTTTTGAGTCTCTTATTATTTGCAGCTCGAAGCATCCTAAACAAATTGCTACTTATACTGCCCTATTTGGAAAGGTAGCTGATAAAGCAATAGCTTAAAATGTACAGTTGCTTTGTTCTAGCAAGGCTTCTCTTAGAAAATATAAACTCAACGAGGCCTTCTTTTCTGCTTGTCTGGCACAGTTATACCTGCTGAAAAATGAATAGCTATTTGCAGAGCAATGTTAAAAGGCTACATGATGCAGCTGCAAATATTCACTTATTTAGGCTATTTTTTATGTTCCACTATGGGCGAAAATTGCCTACATGCATTTCTGATCTTTTTAAGTCCAGAAATCTGCATCTATTATGCACACAAAGTATAGCATTTTATCATGTGTTTAATAGATTTTGGCTAGGTCCCACGTTGTATCTCTTGCAGGGACCAGTTTTAAAAGCAAACTAATGACTTGAAAAAAAAAAATTTCCATGTCTAACAGTCCTCATGGTAAACTCCAAATCATAGCTGGTTTGTTTGACAGACCAGGAGTGCTAATTATTTATCATCTACACTAAGGGAAATACAAAGATCAGTGGTTCAGATTAGATAATATGCATGAAAATATTTAAAAAAAAATATTTTACTAAACTATTTTCAATCTCCTTTACCCATCTTTTAAGGATTATTTTTTCCTCTTTCAGAAAGGGTAACTGAAGATGAAAGATTAAGCATATTGCTCAAGGTCTCCCAGCTGGTAAAACAGTGGCCTGAGCTGGGGTTTGGGATTGAACCCCAAGCCCAGCCGACAGTGGAGCCCAGACACATCCCAGATTCTGTTCAAGGTTCTGGAATTACCCTGTGGCCTTCACCATGGCCACCTTCCTGCAGAAATTGTAAGAAGTAGCACACTGCTCAGAAGGAGTGCAGAAGGAGACAGTAGAAGCCAAGGACCTGCGTCATCTACATGCACAGTAGTTAGCTACACAAATTCTCTGGTTACCCTAACTTCCTGTCTAACACAATCAAATGAAAGTCCTGAGACAGTGACTTATTTTTAACATTAGAGCATAAAATCATGCACTGACATGGTAACCATAACTGCTGCTTACTTTGTTAGTCTAGTGGCAGCTTGTGGCATCTCTGCATGTTCATAAAAGTCTGTACCACGTGTAATAATGCCCCATACAGAGCCTTGCTCACTACATGGTAAGAACACAAATGATGAGCATTAAGTTCTCAGTTCCCATCTCTTAGGAGTAGAATTGTCTAATTCTTAAAACCCATTCTTTTAAAAATAAATAAATCCTTTATAATACAAAAACTTAAAAACAGGGTTTTTTTCTTTGCTGAAAAAATAATTTCCACAATCCTTCAAAACAATTTGCTTCTTCTGCAGTAAAGTGTATGAAGATGCCTGTGAAATGGCAACGTAACCTCTACCGAGAAAAACGTGGAAAAGATAAAAACTCAGATTCCGCAGTTACCTTGGGATTGTTCATTTACAAGAGTCCCATGGCTACGACCACGGAGCTGTAGTGGCTTTGTGCTCGTCATTCCAGGCCTTCCAGGGCTTTCTACCTGATGTGCTTACTCGCTTCTGTTCACAACAGCCTCCTAGACAAATTCATGTCCATCCGACATGAGCCCTGTTTGTTCTTGACCTTATCCACTCCAAAGAACTTGACTTCTGTCCACTTCAGCAGCCCACCCCCTCGGCCACACCCTTAACTTTGTCTCCAGCTCCAAAAGCTTAAGCATCATCATAGCTTCCTATTTTCTACTTTTCTCCTGTCTCTGGGTGCAGCTGATGTAATGGGGGGAGAAAAGGAAAGATTTTAAAAGCAGAGACAGCTGAGTTTAAATATTGGCTCTGCCCCTTGTTGGCTGTGCGACCTCAGACACATGACTTTGTATTTCTGAGCCTTACGTTCTTAATCTGTGACAGAATATTTGGCAGGATTGTAACGGAGGTTACATGGGACTGAAAGCAACTAGCAAAGCAGTGCATGTTCAGCGAAGCCATTCCTCCCCTCTCCTCCACGCTTCCTCATCACTATGAACTTCATTCTTAGATCTCAAACTGAATGCTGCTCTTTCCAGTCTCTTATCCCCCTCTGGGCTTCAAGGTCAGTCATTTCATTCCTCCTGATGTTCCGCCACATGGTCTGGGTTAACACCAACCCTGGATCACAACGCAACACTTCCGTGCTTCACTCTTGCTCTTAGACTGCCCGGAGCATTTAGCTTGGCCAGGGAGGCCCTGGGCATTTCTGTTTTTGAAGCTTCTCATGGAGGAGAAAAAGGAGGGAGGAGGGATGAGGGAGGAGGGAAGAAGGAGGAGGGAGGTGGAGGAGGAGGAGGAGAAGGAGCCAAAACAGGATATTATAAAACTCATGGAATATTTTACATTTAGGGAGATTACTTTGTCCCCAGCCCTGATGTTTCCTCTTACGAGGAAGAAGAACCATCAGCATAGCAAGTCCTTTATCAGGTTAGTGAGCTTAAGAGGCTGGGCTTCTGCAGTTCCTCTTCCGCCCTCCAGCCATTTCCCTCTGTCCCTCCATACCACAGGCTTAGAGGGGCTGCTCCTTCCCCCTCCACTGGGGAAGGTCTAGGTCTAGTGCTGCCAGCCACCAGGTGGGGAAGTTTGCCTAAATCAGCAGCAGGAAGCTCACTTGCCTGCAAATGTACACTGCTTCTTCTTGTAAGTTTATTTAGTAATAAAGGTAAAAGTTTGGCATCCATGTGTGGGCTCATGTCTTTTTTTTTTTTTTTTTTTTGAGACAGAGTCTCACTCTGTTGCCCGGGATAGAATGAGTGGCTTCAGCCTAGCTCACAGCAACCTCAAACTCCTGGGCTCAAGCAATCCTTCTGCCTCAGCCTCCCGAGTAGCTGGGACTACAGGCATGTGCCACCATGCCTGGCTAATTTTTTCTATATATTTTTAGCTGTCCAAGTAATTTCTTTCTATTTTTAGTGGAGATGGCGTCTCAAACTCCTGAGCTCAAATGATCCACCTGCCTTGGCCTCCCAGAGAGCTAGGATTACAGGCGTGAGCCATTGCGCCTGGCCCTCATGTCTTAACTGATGTTCAGAAGTCGGGTGGACGAGAGAAGTGATTTTTATTAGGTTTCCTTAAAATCCTAATATTCATATTGAACAAACTCGGTCTTTTAGAGTTAAGAATACAGTGCATTGTGATTGGGCTATCCCTATGATAGAGAAATTAAAACAAAAACCACAGCGGCCCTAGGTGAGGGGGTCTGAATGACTGATGCAAAAATGCTGTGTGGTCAGAGGGTGTCTCCTTCTCGCAGTCCCATCAGTGGAACCTCAGGCCCCTGTGCTGGTCAATTTGATGTGTCAACTCTGCTAGGCTGTAGTGCCCAGATGTTTGGTCAAACACCAATCTACGTGTTGCTGTGAAGGTGTTTAGAGATGAGATTAACATTTAGATCAGCAGACCACCCTCCATCATGTGGGTGGGCCTCATCCAATCAGTGGAAGGCCTTAAGAGAAAAGACCATCTGCCCCCAGGAAGAAGGAATTCTGTCTTCAGACTGCCTTTGGCCTCCGCACTGTAACATCAACGACTGCTGGAATTTCCAGCCTACCTACCAGCCCTGCAGACCTGGGACTTACAAGCCCCGACAATCATGGGAGCCAATTCCTTGCAATAAATCTCTCCCTCTCCCTTTCCCTCTCCCCTACCTCTTCCTTTCTCTCTCCCCCTCTCCCTCTCTCCATCCAATTGGTTCTGTTTCTCTGGAGAACCTGACTAATACAGACCCTATATATATAACTCCATTTGGACACTAGGTTGAAGGTCTACATTTGAGGATCTTTCTGGATGATGTCAGGCCTGGCAAAAAGGGGCTTCCTTTTCTACCCTCTACCCCATTCCCACAATAGGCCCCAAGCATCACTGGACATTTCTTATTTCCAACTTCAGCTCAGTCCTCAGTTTCCTTAGGATGCCTTCATTTCTTCTCTGATATAGCAGAAGTCACTAATGCACCTCCAATAACCTTTTTCCATTCTTTGGTAGAAACAGAATCCTGATTTTTAGGTGAACACTCAGCCATCTAGTTTCCCTTGGAGTTAGGCATCACCATGGTCATTGGGATGTAATAGGTAGGGGCCTATGCAAGTCATGGGTGCTGTTTTTCCTTCCTTCCTCTGGCTGGCAGCAGGCAGATGGAGGGGCTGGACCTCCACAAGGTGGCTTTGGGATGGGAAGTCATGCATAGAGGAGAAATCACAGAGGAGAGGCCTGGGAGCTCAGCACTGTGACACTATCACCTACCTTGGGCTTATCACTGCTGAACTTCTTGGTCTTCCCTCTACTTTTTATTAGACCCTATTAAAGTTCCAAGTTCTATATTTAATAAGGCAAGACTTTAACATTAAACATGTAATGTAAACCTAATTGTTATGGACTGAATGTTGATGTCCCCCACAAATTCATGTGTTGAATCCCTAACTCCCATATGACGTTATTTGGAGATGGGGCCTTTGGAAGGTAATCAGGGTTAGATGAGTTAGTGCCCTTATAGGAAGAGATCTGGGGGAACTCACTCTTTCTCTCTTCATCTGCACAAAGAAGAGGTCATGTAAGCACACAGCAAGAAGGTGGCCATCTACAAGCCAGAAATAGAGCCCTCACCAGGAACTGAATCCTGCAGGACCTTGATCTTGGACTTTCCAGCCTCCAGAACTGTGAAAGTAAATTCATTCTGCTTAGGTCACCCAGTCCATGGTATTTTGTTATGGCAGCCCAAGGGGACTAAAACACTAATCCTAACTAGTGTACCTGGCAAGGGATTTCCAGCAAGGGAATAAGTGGTTAAACAACTGATGTTTTGAATTCAGGTAGATTTACAAATTTACACTTGGACTCCACTTTGCCCATAGGAGTTGAGTGACCTTGACCAAGATGCTTTACTATCTTAAGTATCAGTTTCTTCTGAAAAATAGAGATAATATCCAATTTACAAGGTTTTTCCAAGGATTAAGTCAATTGCCAATCATATAGTAAGAGCTTTCTAAATGACATGTAGCCATTGCTATTATTGTTTCTATTGTTATTATTCTCTGTAATGGTTATTGTAAACCTTCTACTCTCTTCAAGCCTTAAGCTCCATCTCTGTTTATCTGACAGATGTTAGGTGGGATTGTTGATGAAAGAATTCTTAAAAAATCACAACTAGTTCTTCCTTTTTCTCTTTCTTGTCAACTTTTCTTCTTGAAAAATTTGGTTGTAACAAAATGGAGAAATGGCTGATTCCAAGGCTAATTCTAAGACACTGTACCCATCAGTAGTCACTCCCCATGCCCTCTTCCCCTCAACTCCTGGCAAACACTAATCTGCTTTCTGCCTCTATGCATTCTGTAGATTTCATAGAAATGGAATCATACATTATATGGCCTTCAAGGTTCATCATATTGTAGCATGTATTGGAAATTTGTTTTCATGGCTCAATAATATTCTAATATATTAATATATTGTTTGAGTTATCTACTCATTAGCTGATGGACATTTAGATAGTTTTCTCTGTTTGACTGTTATGAATAATTCTGGAATGAACATTCATGTACAAGTTTTTGTGTGGATATATGTTTTCAATTTTCTTGAGCATATACCGAGAAGTGGAAATGTTGGGTCACATGCTAATGCTATGTTTAACTTTTTGTGGAATCGCAAACCTGTTTTACAAAGCATCTTCACCATTTTACATTCCCACCAGCAGTGTTTGAGGATTCCAGTTTTTCCATATTCTTACCAACACTTATTATTGTCTGTGTTTTTAATTAGAGTCATTCTAGTGGGTATGAAGTTATATCTTATTGTGAAGTTATATCTTATTGTGAAGTGTTATTTTGATTTGCATTTCCCTAATGACTAATAAGATTGAGCACCTTTTTATGTGCTTTTTGGCCATTGGTATATATTTTTTTGAGACATATCTATCCAAATTCTTTTCCCATTTTAAACAGGTTTATATGTCTTTTTGTTGTTGAGTTGTAAGAGTTCTTTATATATTCTGGAAATAAGCCTCTTATAATATTATGATTATAAATAATTTCTCCTATTTTGTGAATTATCCTTTTACTTTCTTCATAATGTCTTATGTAGCAAAAATGTTCTTAATTTAGATCAATCCAATTTTTCTGTTTTTTCTTTTGTTACTTGTGTTTTTGATGTCATATCCAAGAAACTATTGGCAAATCCAAAGTCAAAAAGATTTAGCTCTATATATTATTCTAAGAGTTTTAGCTCTTAGACTTAGTTGTAAGAGTTAAGTTTTGTATGTGGTATCAATAATTCTGTATATGGTATTATGTATGATGCCTTTTATTTTCTTTTTTGTCACATTCTTTTGCATGTGGATATCCAGTTGTTCCAGCACCATTTGTTGCAAAGGCTATTTCTTTCCCATTGAATTGTTTTGGTGTTCCTTTAGAAATTATATTGCTCATAAATGTAAAGGTGTACATCTGGACTCTCAGTTCTATTCCATTGATCTATTTGTCTATCCTTATGTCAGTACTACATCTTTATGTCTATCCTTATGATTATTGGAGCCTTGCATTAAGTTTTGAAATCGAGGGAAGTGTGAGTCTTCCAACTTCTTTTTCAAGATTGTCTGCAACAAAGGCAGATTTGATAGAGATTACATTGAATCTGCAGATCAATTTAGGGAGTATTGCCATCTTAACAATATTATGGCTTTTAATCCATGAACATGGGATGTCTTTCCATTTATTCAGTTCTTTAATTTTCTTCAACATGATTTGTAATTTTCAGTTTACAAGTCTTGTATTTTCTTTGTTAAATTTATTCCTAGATTTTTCATTCTTTTTGATGCAATTGTCAATGAAATTGTTTTCTTAATTTCATTTTTGTATTGTTCATTATTAGTGTATACAATTGCTTTTTAGTATTGATCTTATACCATGCAATCTTGCAGAACTTATTTGTTTTGATAGTTTTGGGTGAGTTATTTAGTATTTTCTATGTTAAAAAATTATGTCATCTGTGAATAGAGATAGTTTTACTTCTTCCTTTCCAATATGGATGCCTTTATTTCACTTTTTTGCCTAATTGTCCTTGCCAGAACCTCCAGTGCAGTGTTGAATAGAATAGAAACGGTGAGAACAGGCATTCTTGTTTTGTTATTGACTGTAGGAGGAAAGCATCCAGACTTTCACTATGAAGTATGTTAGTTGTGGGTCTTCACAGATATCTTTTTATTGGGTTGAGGGAGTTGTTTAGTGTTTTTATCATGAAAAGTGTTAAAATTTGCCAAATGATTTTTCTGTGTCAATTGAGATGATCACATGATTTTTGTCTTTTATTCTATTAGTATGATGTACTATATGCCAAACCAACCTTGCATTCTTGGAAAAAACTTCACGTGATCATGGTTTTATATGTTGCTAGATACAGTTTCTAGTATTCTACTGAGGATTTTTGCATTTATATTTATAAGCTCTGTTGGTATGGTTTTCCTGTCCTGTGATGCCTTTATCTGATTTTGGTATCAGAGTAATGCCAACTTCATAGAGTAAGCTGGGAAGTGTTCTCTTTTATTTTTGAAAGTGTTTGTGAAGTTTCGGTATTTAATAATTTATGTTTAGATACAAAAAGCAAAAGTTATAAAATACCAAAGATACAAAAGTGCTTTTGGTACCAGATTAAGTCTTCTCTAGTTCCTCTCCCAGGCTCTTATGATACAATTCCTCTCTAGAGGTAAAAATCTTTATTTGTTTCTCCCATGAGCATTATGAACTTATCAACCACATGACAGAACTCACTAACTTCCCTTGGAGACTTGCTCCTCCTCCTGGGCTAATAGCATCATGGTCCAAACACATCTTAGGTTCTCCTTGCACAGCTGTATTAGTTCAGAATAGGCTCAGCTGTGAATAATGGGGACCCAAAGAACAGAGAGCCTAAATGTGATAGTGGTTTATTTTTCTTTCATTTAAAGAAGGCAGGAAGTAGGCAGGCAGTCCAGGGCTAATTTGGTGTCTTAACTCTTTTAATTCTTCAAAAACCAAGGCTCCTTCCAGTTCACTACTCTGCTATCCTCAGGTACAGCCCTTATTCTCCTGGCCCAAGAATGGATGTCTGTGTTTTGAACATGGCAGTTGGGTAGAAGAAGAAAAAAAAATGCAGAAAAAGGGCACGCTTCAGCTGTCTTTTAGTGAAGGCTCAGGAAACTGCCATCTGACATATCTGTTTCAGTCTCATTGACAAGTATATACTCACATGGTCCCACTTAGGTGCAAGAGAAGCTAGGACATGTGGTCTTTATTTTGAATCAACATGGGCTCACTAAAACTGGGTGTTTTATTATGGGCAAAGAGGAGGGACAATAAATAGTTACTACTACACATTTAATCTATCAGTGGTTATCCCCAATATTTTCCCAAATTTATCACCCTTTTTTCTTCTCCATTCTTCCTTCCTTTATACAAGTCTTTATCACTTTTTACCTAAATTACCATAGTACCGTAGCTTCTTAACTGGTCTTTTAAACTAGTCTCTTCCATTCAGGAAATTTTCCATTATATCTTTTCTAAAATACAGAAGTAATCACATCAATTCTACGATGACTTTCGAATTTCCTCCAAAAAAAAAAAAAAATTCCAACTCCTCTATGTGTCTTCTGAGTCCCTTCATGATCTAGCCTCAGTCTACCTTTATGGCTATAGCTTTGGTCTATCTCTCTATGTGAACCTTTTGCTAAAGCTATACCTAAATCCTGGGACATTTTCCCCCTAAATATTCTATATATCTTAGTAACTGTGGTAGATTGATTGCAAAATTTTTTTACCCCTTTCTGTTTAGAATGAGACTTTGTAAGTTCTTTCTAATCAAGAGACGGGTCTACTTCTTTTCCCTTCGGATCTGGGCTGGGCTAACGACTTGCTTGGGCCAATGGAATATGCATGAAATAACTTTGTGCCAGTTCTGAGTGTGGACCCAAAGAGGCCTCGCGTGCTTCTGCTGTCTGTTGGACCTGTCTCTGTCATTACAACAAGCCTGGGCTAGCCTGCTGGATCATGAGAGACCAAGTGCAGTGCGGCCATGTTATCCAAGCCAAGGCCAACTCTGACCATACAGCTGTGCTGGCTGACCTCAGGCCTGTGAGTGAGCCCATTTGCAATCAGCTGCACCAGACTCGGAGAAGCAGAGTGGCCTACCTGACACATAGACTTGTGCCACATAATAAATGACTGCTATTTTAAGCCACTAAGCTTTGGGGAGTCTTGTGTTGTAGCATTCACTGTGGCACTAGATCAAGGATACAGTGCTTTTGCATGTGCTATTCCTTCACTTTGAAATGCCTATCTTTTTCAGTTTAGTCAACTCCTAAACTCATCTATCTGTCAAGACTCAGCTCAAATATAATGTTAAGTGGGAAAAGCTTCTTGTCCCTTCCTGGGCATATCTAGCCACTACTATTACGGAATATAACATGTATTATATCTACTTGCACACACAGCCATCTCTCCTCTTGTCTGAGCTAGCTGAGGGCAAGGACCACATCCTATGATGTGCTCCAAAAATATCTGTTGTACAAATGAAAAAAGAAATTCTAGAGTATTAAGCATATATAATCCCTTCTCTTTTATTTTCTTTCTTTCAAATGATAAATGTAGTTTCTTATGTGCCTAGGTCTTTTCTTTTGTGATGTGTCTGTCCAGACAGATTGCAGTCACTGATCACATATTGGCTGATGTGTTTACGCCCCTTTTTCCTTCCCATATATGGCTTTGGTCTATGCAGTGTCATTTTTTATTCTTTAATTGGTAATTTCCATATTGGACAGTCATGTTACTGCTTGAAATTGTCAAATTCTTAAAGTTTCTCAACTGTTTGGCTTAATTTTTAATTACATTTACCACTACTGTTATAGATAGACTAAAAAATTACCTGTTCACTTTTTTTGAAATTTATTTTTTACTTTTAATTTTTTTAATCATCCTTTGAATATATTGTTCGCTTTTAAGGTACTACCATCAGCTTCCTTAAAAGTGATTAAAAATCACTCTGGGCTGTGTCCAATGTCTCACATCTGTAATCTTAGTACTCTGGGAGGCTTAGGTGGGAGGATCACTCAGGAGTTTGAGACCAACCTGAGCAAAAGCAAGACCCTGTCTCTACTAAAAATAGAAAAATTAGCTGGGCGTGGTGTTGCACACCTGGAGTCCCAGCTACTAGAGAGGCTGAGGCAGGAGGATCACTTGAGCCCAGGAGTTTGAGGTTGCTGTGAGCTAGACTGACACCAGGGTGACAGAGGAAGACTCTACTTCAAAAAAATAAAAAAAGAAAGAAAAAAGAAACTGACCTCCCCCCTCATTCCACACATCCCTTTTTAAATAAAAAAATAAAAAAATAATAATTTGTTTAAAAAAAGGCAGTCTGTTTGTTCTGTCATCTTATCCACCTCATTACTTTTCTACTTCCAGGTGAGAGTGGAGCGGGCTGAGACAATGGTTCTAACCACAGTCTTACTGGCAACTAGGTGGGATCTTGTGACCTGTGATTTTCGGTTCTTTAGTTGACTCAATTCACTCAGAGGTTCATTTGTTACATGCCAGTTGGACATGGCTCAGTTGTCAGTCCTTAGTGCAAAATGATAAATTTGTGACAGAAAGGACCTGCAGAAAGGCACAAAAACCATCGTTCTGCTCACTGTAGCATTCCGGGAAGGAGCTTGGGAGAGCAGAATGGTCCACACGCAGGGAAGGGTTGGTAGACAGCGCCCACCCTCCGCACTGTCACCCCCTGCTCACTGCCCCTTCGTTATTCCTTGTTGTATTTTATGTGTCAGTCCCCAAATGTATAATTAATCACGTCCTATGTCTTACTGTGCACAGTGTTGCTGCACCTACTTTATGTTGAATGCAGTATATTTAATTATTTTGAAGAAGCAAATCCATCGGCAAGAGGTGTGCTACATCCCTTTCGCAAGGTCTGGTTTCATCAGAAAGCTTTGCTGTCATGAGCCAATTGTTTCCGATGTTAAAGTTAGCAATCATTTACATAAAAATACAACGACAATAACATTTAATGCCTTTCATCAAACTGGATTGTAAACACTAATTAGTTATACTTCGTCGTGGTCCGGTGGGGCTCTCAGTAAATTATGAGGCTTGTTTTATAGATATTGAAACAGAGACAAAAGATTAGTTGCGCTTGCCCAAGGCTGCAGAGGATGGTGTCAAAATTGGGGTTGTAACTCTTGTGCCCTGTCCACTAGACCTCTCTGGATTTATAGGATAAAATTTTAAAGTAGGTCTGACACCTCATATAATGCAATGAAAAAGTCTTGCCACGTAAGCCATTGTATTTTGTATGGTATGTTTAAGTAAAAATCCCTAAGCATTAAATATTTAAGAAAAAAATTTAATGAAAAGAGTAAACATCTCAAGTGCCTGGCATTAAGGCATCATGGCCTAATTCTCCCTAATGGGCTGTGATTTTAAAATGAATTCATTTCCTTCCTCTTTGGTACAGTAGACTACCATGCTGGGCAAATTAGGCCAATGGGTTGAAGCAAAAGGCTTCTTGCTTACGTACCAAGTTCAGCCTTCAGGAAATTAATGGGCCACCATATCTAAAAGTAATGTCTCAACAACAGTTCAAGGGAGAGGGATGCCTTGCTGTAAAGTTCTTTGCTCTTTAAAATTCTGGATATAATTTACTTTTAAAATAATTGATTTTTCCCCTATTAAGATTATTTGTCACCATGGTATGGAAGCCCTGACTTTGAGCTCTAAATGTGGTAGTTTGGATGGACTCCAGTGCTCAGATTGTTAACATGCCTGCCCATCTAACCACCAACAGGATTTTCTGTTCTCTCAATGAATAAAGCTACAGCTTTCAAATTCTAGAAAGAGCCTTCAGAATCGGATTTTTACAATCATAAAATCAATTGTATTTCATTTGGGATAGTTCGTTTAAATTCCACAGGCTCGAACAGTAAACTTCTAAAATGGTTTTGCCAAAAGCGAGCTCAATTTCTGCCATAAAACACATAAAGTATGTCAACTTACTGATTTTGGTCTGTGATCAGCAAAATGGGGGTATTTGCACTATACCCACCTCGTGAGTATTTTATCTGCTGAACACTTAACAACTTATTCAAAAATGCTTCACTCAAGAATTTGTTCTGAGAAGCCAAGAGAATGAGGCATAATCCCATCATATTTCTGAGAATAAACAAAAGATGTGTGTCTATCTAGGGTATCTGTCCATATTTACCTTGCAATCTTATATCACTATACAAGTACATGTAATTTTACATTGACAAGTGTCGGAGAAGGGAGGGTGTTGTATCAATAGATCACAGATGACCATGAGTTCTTTATGATTCTTCTTATTGAGAGGTAGAGTCTGTTTTTCCTCCCGCTGAATCTAGCCTGGACCTGTCACTTGCTTTGACCGAAAGAATCCTGCAGAAGCTGCATGACTTCCGTAGCTAGATCAGAAGTCTCACTGATTCCACCTGGGTTTCTTGACTCTTTTGTTCGTGGATGCTCCTTCTCAGAACTCAGCAGCTGTGCTGTAAGGAGCCCACGCTACAGGAGAGGCCATATGGGGGTGCCCTGGTAGCGAGGCTGTGCTGGGCTCCCTGCCCTGGGAGGCAGCCATCTTGGATGGCCATCCCAGCCCAGTGGAGCCCACAGTCTATAGCAGCCTGCCCAGGCCCTCAGCCGGCATCACGCAGAGAAGAACCAGCCACTCAACCCTCGGAATGGTGAGCAATAACACTTTGACTTTTGAAGGGACTAAGTTTTGAGGTGGTTTGTTACATAGCAGTAGATAACCAAAACAGGAGGGAAGGAACAATAATGTTTAGAATGGGTATAAGTAACAACAAAATGCAGATTCTAACATCATCTTTTATGTGGGCACGTGTATGATATCCTCACTTGAGTCCCTTAAAGAGATAATGAATAAATACTCATTAATTCCTATTGTAGACTAAATATTTGTGTCCCCCCCCCCCGCCTAAAATTCATATGTTGAAATCAAATCCCCATTGTGATGGTATTTGGAAGTGGGGCTTTAGGAGGTGATTAGGTCATGAGGGTGGAATCCTCATGAATGGGATGAGTGCCTTTATTTGTTTATTTTTGAGACAGAGTCTCGCTCTGTTGCCTAGAGTGCTGTGGGCTGGAGTGCCGTGGCGTCAGCCTAGCTCACAGCAACCTCAAACTCCTGGGCTCAAGCAATCCTCCTGCCTCAGCCTTCCAAGTAGCTGGGACTACAAGCATGCGCCACCATGCCTGACTAATTTTTTCTATTTTTAGTAGAGACAGGGTCTCGCTGTTGTTCAGCCTGGTCTTAAACACCTGAGTTCAAGTGATCCTCCCACCTCAGGTTCCCAGAGTGCTGGGATCACAGGTGTGAAACTGGAAGCGGACCTTCACCAGACATTGAATCTCTGGGTGCCTTCATCTTGGACTTCCTAGCCTCCAGAACTGCGAGAAATAAAACTCTGCTGTTGGCCGGGCGCGGTGGCTCACGCCTGTAATCCTAGCTCTATGGGAGGCCGAGGCGGGTGGATTGCTCGAGGTCAGGAGTTCAAAACCAGCCTGAGCAAGAGCGAGACCCCGTCTCTACTATAAATAGAAAGAAATTAATTGGCCAACTAATATATATATATATAAAATTAGCCGGGCATGGTGGCGCATGCCTGTAGTCCTAGCTACTCGGGAGGCTGAGGCAGGAGGATTGCTTGAGCCCAGGAGTTTGAGGTTGCTGTGAGCTAGGCTGACGCCACGGCACTCACTCTAGCCTGGACAACAAAGCGAGACTCTGTCTCAAAAAACAAACAAACAAACAAACAAAAAAACAACTGTGTTGTTTATAAGCTACCTGGCCTATGGTAGTCTGTTGTAGTAGTCCAGATGGACTAAGACAATTCCGCACCCTACCTTTGCTTATGCTGTGCCCCTTGTCTGGAATCCCCCTCGGCCCTCTATGTCTATCCAAATCTTACCTACCTCTTAAGGCCCAACGCAGCTTCCACATCCAAAGAAGACCTTCCCCATTCACTTCTGCCCTCAGCATCTTCTCCCTTTCTGACCCATTCAAGTATTCATCATTTGGATCACTTCTTTGATCCTTTTTTTTTTTTTTTTTAAAAAAAAACAGCCTTACTGTGGTATACTCAACAAACAACTATTCATATTTAAAGTATACAATTTGATAAGGTTCGCCATATGTATATACTTCTGAAACCATCACCACAATCAAGATAATGAGCGTGATCTGTCACCCCCCAAAGTTTCTTCATGCCCTTTGTTAATCTCATCTTCACACTCATTGACTCGCCCCTTCCCCCAGGCAATCGCCATTCTGTTTTCTGTCACTGTAAATTAATTTGCATTTTCTAAAGATTATGTAAGTGAAATCATACAGGACAGGACATAACTTTTTTAGCCTTACTTCTTTCACTCAGCTTAATTATTTTGAAATTTATGTACATTGTTATATTAATCATTCACTAATATATATATATATATATATATATTTGCTGAGTAGCTTTCCATTGTATAGAAATACCAAAATTTGTTTATGCATTCACCTGGTGATGACCAGTTGATTATTTTCAGTTTAGGGGATTTAATAACTATAAGGGTTATGAACATTCATGTACAAGTCTTTGGATAGATATTTTGTTTTTTCTTTGGTAAATACCTAGAAAGGGAATGGCAGGATCATATGGTTAGGTATATGTTTAACTTTTTACGAAATAGCCAAACCATATTCCAAAGTGGTTGTACCATATTAAATTCCCACGAGCATTCTATGAGTTCCAGTACTTTTGCAACATTGCCAACACTTGATATGATCAGTCTTTTAAATTTTAATCATTGTAATAAGTATTAACTGGTATCTGATTGAGGTTTTAACTTATATTTCCCTAATGATGAATGGTATTTAGCATCTTTTTATGTGCTTCTTTGCTACCTGCATATCTTCTTTGGTGAAGTATTTGTTCAGATTTTTTTTCCAGTTTTTTGGTTGTTTGTTTCCCTATTATTGAGTTTGGAGAGCTCTTTATGTATTCTGAAAACATGAACTTTATCAGATATATGCTTTGCAAATATTACCTTCCAGTCTGTGGATAGTTTTTAAAATCTCTTAACTGTTATTTTGAAGAGTTGAAGTTTTAAATTTTTTTCAAGTTTAATTTTTTAATTTGTTCTTTTTGGCTAACCTAAGGTTGCATTGCTTTTGTCCAGTTTTTATTTTTCTAGAAGTTTTATAGTTTTTGGTTTCTTACTTAGGTGTATAGTTCATTTTAAGTTACTTTTTGCATATAGTGAGAGGTATAGCTCAAAGTTAATTTTTTTGCTTGTGACTATATAATTTTAAATTCTGTTTGTTGAAAAGACTATTTTTTCTTCACTGAACAGCCTTTGTACTTTTGGCAACAATCAGTTGCACATGTTATCTGTGGGTCTACTTCTGGACTCTCAGACAAGAAATCTCCATCATTCTTTTTTTTTTTTTTCCTACATCATTCTTATCTTTGTTCTTCTGCAGTTAACATGTCTTTTTTTCTCTGTTTGCTTTTAAGATCTTCTTTTTATAACTGATTATGAGCAATTTGATGAGGGCATGTCTTGGTATTATTTTGTTTATGTTTCTTGTCTTTGGAATTTCTTGATCTTAGATCTGTGAGTTTATACTTTTCATCAAATTTGCAAAGTTTTTGCCCATTATTTCTTCAAACATTATTTTTCTATTCCCTAGATCTCTTTCTTTTACTTTGGGGACTCCAGTTACAGATATATTAGGCTGCTTGAAGGTGTCTCATATCTCATTGGTGAATTTTTCATTTTTTTAAAATTAATTTTTCTGTGGTATCTTTTGGATAGTTTCTGTTGTTATATCTTCAAGGTCACTAATCTTTTCTTCTGCAATGTCCAATCTGCTATTAATCTCATGCAGGGTATTTTTTAAAAAATCTTAAACATTGTCATTGTTGTCTCCAGAAGCTTGATTTGTCTCACTTAACTTTTTGGACATGTGGAATACAGTTATGACTGTTTTAGTGCTCTTATCTGTTAATTTAACATCTGTGTGAGTTCTGGGTTGGCTTTGATTGATTGACTATTCTCCTCATTGTGGGTCATGTTTCTCTGCTCTTTTGCATGCCTGGATGCCAGATATCGTGAATTTTACTTTGTTGGGTGCTGAAGACTTTTGCATTTCTATAAATATTCTTGAGCTTTGTTCTGGGATGCAGTTAAGTTACTTGAAAACAGTTTGATCTTTTTGGGTTTTGCTTTTATGATTTATTAGATGGCTCTGAAGCAGTGCTCAGGCTAATTATTCACCACTGCTGAGGCAAGACTTTCCTTAGTAATCTACCTAGTGCCCTGCAAATCATGAGTTTTTCCAATCGGGCTGGTAGGAACAGGCACTATCTTGGCCCTTTGTGAGTACTTGGCACCATTCCCTCTTATCCTGGTGAGTGATCTTTCCCCAGTCATGGTTAGTTTCCTTACATGCATGTGCTGATCATATTCTGCTCAATACTGCAGGCAACCCAGTGCAGATCTCAGGAGTTCTCTCTGTGCAGCTGTTTCCTCTCTGGTACTCTGTCTCGAAAACTCTGGCAGCCTTGGTGTCCCTGGACTCTTGGTTTATCGTCTCAACTCACAGGGTCCACCGGGCTCTCTCCGGGGGTCCCTATCTGTTGTGGAGTGAATTGTGTCCCTCCGAAAAGGTATGTGTCCCTCCCAAAAGGTACGGCAATTCAGAATGTGACCTTATTTGGAAATAGGGTCTTTACAGGAGGTAATTAAGTTAAAATGAAATTATTAGAATGAGCCCTAACCCAATATGACTGGTGTCTTTATACAAAGAGGAAACTTGGACAGAGAAATATACAGAGGGAAGACCATGTGAAAACACAGGGAAAAGATGCCATCTACAAGCTTAAGGATGCTTGAGGCCACCAGAGGCCAGGGCAGAGGCACAGAACAGATTCTTCCTCATTGCCCGCAAAAGGAACCAACCCTGCCACACTTTGATTTCAGACTTCTAGCCTTCAGAACTGTGGCCAATAAATTTCTGTTGTTTAAGCCACCCAGTGTGTGGTACTTTCTTTATGGCAGCCTTAGCAAACTCATACAACCTCCTTGCACTGTAGCCCGGAAACTTCCTTCAGGCATTAAGCTGGAGCAATCATAGGGCTCACTGGGTGTGTTTCCCATCTCCCATTCCTTTGTCGTCTGATGGCTAGTGTCTTAAAAATTAGTGTTTTTGTTGTTGTTGTTGTTCTTTTAGGTGAAAGGGTAAATGTGTCCCTGTCACTCCTTCTTGTCTGGAAGCAGAAGTCCTCACTCACTGGGCTCTCAATTGCATGGTGTCCACTGTCACTGTTTAATGCTCTAGTTCTCATGTCTCGGCTTGCCAAAGGGATTACAAACTTTGAGATCAAAGATCCTTGCACTGACCCCAATGCCCAGGCGAGTGCCCTGCACGCAGTCGGAGTGAAACCCGTATCCGAGCTACACAGCGTATTTTTGGTTCTTCGGACTCAGCACACTGAGAATTGACTCATGATGAAAAAAATCAATGGATGTGAAATTTCTTATTCCACTTGATATTTTTAGTGTGTGAAAAATAGCCTGAAACTAAAATATTTTTGTTCCTATCTTGTTTTCAAAAGAAGTGACACTCTGACTATTTCCTTTTTAAATTAACAGTCACGTACATTATAGCACTGAGCTGTGGAAAAAAATTCTTGGGCCCAAACCACCCAGGCTGTGAAGTGAAATGAACAGCCTGTCACTGCTCATCTGGATTTCCTGTCCGTCATTTTTGTTTGTCTCTCAGCTCTTTTCAAAGAAGGATGTAACACTATTTGGTACCCAGTCTTTCCTGACAGGGGTGTGAAAGGAAGAGGAGAGCATCACATTTTTTGATTTCATTCTGGCGATTCAAATTAACTCAGGTTTATTATTATTATTATTATTGTACTGCTAAAAGAAAGTGTCCACTAAGAGCTAACACATACATGAGAAACTCTGGTTCAAGATTTTCCAAGTCTATGCTTTTTGAATTATAAAGGTACAGACTCGTGGCTTTAACATATCATTTACAAGGCAAGCATTTTTGTCCTGCTTTGAACAAAGAGAGAAAAAGCTCTTTCATATGACCAAACTGCTGATGGAATGTGCTAATAACAATTTTATATATTCATTCGACAATCACCAAGCGTGTCCTTACCTCAGGGCCTTTGCACATACTGTTTCCTCTGCTTGAACTGCTCTTCTCCCACATCTCAACATGGCTCACTCCCTGGTTTCATCCAGGACTATACTCAAGTGTCACCTTCTCAGCAAGGCCTTCCTGGTCATCCTATCTAAGAGAGCACTGCAGCCCCACAATCCCTTTTCTATGTGACTTTTTTTTTTTTTACAAGCTTTGTTTTATTTTCTTCTTATAATTTATCTTTTTTTTTTTTTTGAGATAGAGTCTCACTCTGTTGCCCAGGCTAGAGTACCATGGCATCAGCCTAGCTCACAGCAACCTCAAACTCCTGGGCTCAAGTAATCCTCCTGCCTCAGCCCCCCAAGTAGCTGGGACTATAGGCATGCGCCACCATGCCCGGCTAATTTTTTCTATTTTTAGTTGTCTGGCTAATTTCTTTTTATTTTTAGTAGAGACGGGGTCTTGCTCTTTCTTAGGCTGTTCTGGAACTCCTGACCTCAAGCAATCCTCCCGCCTCGGCCTCCCAGAGTGCTAGGATTACAGGCGTGAGTCACCACGCCCGGCCTCCTATAATTTATCATTTACCACCTGATAGTCAAAAAAGAAGTATATATACACATATGTCTAACACACATGCATTTATTTATGTCCATCCTCTCCCCCCACTAAAGTATCTACTCCACGGGAACAGAAACTTTCTGTTCTATTCTAGCATCTAGATCAGTGCCCGGCACACAGTATGCATCCAGTTCATATTTGTTGAACAAATGAACAAATATTTGTTCATTTCCCGTTCTGGGCAAAGGCGCTGAAGGGAGGAACTACAATGGGAATCACCCTGGTCCCTAATTCTAAGGAGTTCACCTTCTAATAGAAAAACAAACACAAAACTCTAGGACTATGCTTCAAAGCAATAGAATGGACTAAATAATGTGTTTTGAAAGCACAAACGAAGGAGGGGCGAGGAGAGGCAGAGTGGCTTTTGAAACGAGCCTTGCTGCACACCCGTCATGGGCGAGAGGGGAAGGAAGGAGGAGCCGCCCAGCCTGAAGGCACAGAGAGAGCAGATATTTGGAACCCTAGGAGTTGACAGAATGTTTGGGACGTGGGAGGAGACCCACGTGGTTTTGTGAAGATGTAGCCGGAGATGAGGCAAGAATGGAAGTTTTGGGCCCGATCCTGGAAGGCCTCGAGGCCAGCATTCGGAATTTATCTTAAAGGATTTAAGTAACGTAGTATTTTGAAACCATCTTTAGCTAATCAATCTCCTATCCAGGAAACGTGGATATTTAATAGTGTCCCGCTGAATGTGAACTATTAACGTGGTGACTATGCTTATCTTGTTCCCTTAAAACTGGATTCCTTTTCTCCTGGCAATTATGTAGCATGAAAGTGTAGCAGCACTGCAAGAATAATTAGCAGCTTTCACTGACAACTTGCTCATTGGTTCATTTACTTCTTTTTTAAATAATAAACTTACATTACATGGGACCTCCATTTATGTTTCTGTATAAAAATGAACCCAGCACCTTCTTGAGGAAGAATCTGGATCTGGTTACATGGGTCAAATGTTTTCCATGCAATCAACAGAAGGACAAAAGAGCGAAGTCGGGACATAAATCATAATATTATCCCCAACCTGTGCAGGGAAATATTATGCACTTAGGGGAATTTTACAGACTATTAGAGCTTTGTAAGCAACTTGCTATCTTATCCCTTCCCACTCCACACAACTCAGCCCGATCCTTCTACTTTATAAATGAGAAACTGAGGCTCAGCTAGACTGAACTACTGGCTCAGTGGTTTCCAGCTTCTCAGTGGGTGAAACAAACCTAAGAGTCCGGTGCAAACTCTGTTTACTCCTCTTGTTTCCTGTGGCAAAAGTGAATGATGTCAGGGCTACTGGAAACCACAGCATTGATATGGACATTTTGCTAGGGTGTCAGATTTAGAGTTTTGAGGGAGGGGGCTGTTGATACATAAGGGGGTAGAAGAGTTAAATAATTTGAGAAATAAGTAGCATTGAACATTTTGATGTGCGAATGAAGATCTATTATGAGTAGAGTGCAAAATTGATTTGGGTCTTAAAGCTGGAACAGGAGATGAAAAAAAAATTTCTGTTTGGGGTGAGCCCCTCCAGCCTCAGTATCCTGTCCCCTTAAAGTACTGGTCCCCTGAAAAGTTTGAGATACAGCATCCTACTGCACTCTGATTAGGACATGAACAGTTATCTACCTATTTTTAAATGGGCATGTCATTGTCGGTTGGAGACAAAAGGGAATTTCAAAGAAAGGACTTGGCCTCTAAGAAACACTACAGCTTCCTATAGCAACAGAAATAGTGTTTTTAATTATCATGGGAGACAATAATTTTTTTTCTTTTTCTTTTTCCTTCTTTTTTGGTTGGACCTCAGGAACTGAGCTGGAGTTAACCACACTCCACAGTTCATGGCTCATCATCCTGGTCTGTGACTGATTGACAGATTGGTCAGTGTTTTTTAGCCCCTCCTCTTCCTTCCCTTCCCCTTTCGCAGGGGCCTTCCTCATGGGCCATAAGGTACATTTCCTTGTTTTACATGTTTTCACCAGACGTGGACTGTGGTTTTATATGCCTATTTCTTTTTCCACTCTGTACTATTCCTTCAAGGCTCATCCATGATATTATGTTTACCTCTTATCTATGACTTCTTTTTCTTGACACAGCATCTTGCTCTGTCACCCAGACTAGAGTGCAGTGGAATCATCATAGCTCACTCCATCCTCCAACTCCCAGGCTCAAGAGATCCTCCTGCCTATAGCATCCCAAGTAGCTGGGACTACAGGTGTGTGCCACCATGCCTGGCTAATTTTAAAATTTTTTTTGTAGAGACAGGGTCTTGCTCTTGTTTAGCCTGGTCTCGAACTCCTGGCTTCTAGGGATCCTCCCACCTTGGCCTCCCAAAGTGCTGGGATTACAGGCATGAGCCACTGGGCCGGCCATAATCCATGACTTCTAATGCAACCTTGACCTCCAACTGTTTTGCTCATTCATTCTCCCAGTGATGGACACAGAGATGGCTTTGGGGGAGGCTATTTCAAAGAGAATGGGATGCTCCATCTAGACCAATAGAGCTTCACATATTAATCCAATTCTTTGTATTTCACTGATAAGAAGAACAAGTACAACTTGCCATTATTATTTTTACTGACCAAAGAAACACAGAACTTTGCCCAGATTGTTGAGTGTACTCTGCCTGACCTTGATTTGGGGGAGGAAGGAAGGGAAAGGGCTGGGAATAGCCAAGTATGTCTTGCTCTGCTCACATTACACCTATGAGTAGTGGATTCATGCATTTTAAACAAATTGGCCATTCCAAGATAACCTTTCAGGGTCATTTCTCCAGGCTGAGCCCATTCAAAAACACCGCCCAAAAAACAGATTATGTCTTGAGTGCTGTTACATCCAGGGTCAGGGAACAGGCACTGCAGTAATCCACAGAGCTAGTTATGTCAGCCAGGAGGAATGTACGCTGTCAACTGCTGTACAGAGATGTGTATCGTAGCTGACGCTTCTCAACATATCTCTCTCCCGTGTTTTGTTTTTGGAGGAAAGAAAGGCTCTCAATGGGCAGGGTAACTCACAATTTAGCTTGTAAAATACGATATGGGAAAGTCAGAACAAATAAGAGCCTTTCAGTCTGTTGCATACTTTTATTGGGCTAAAAATATGAGAAACCAAAGGGGATAATGTTTTATAAATTATGAGAGGTATTTTAAGTAGCCAACAATATCATTATAATGCATTTAAGTTTTCAAACTATGCCACAGCCTCCTATGTGGTAGAGAATGGTTTTGGCACTTTGGATGTGGTGTCCAAGTTCTCCCACATTTTGGTTATAACTGAACCAAAAGTTGGATAAGGAAATAAGGGAATGTGGGTGGAAAAGAGAAGTGAGCTTAATGTATTTGTTTTTGTCCCCAGAACTGCAGCTGTGAGCTTGGCATTGAGCAATGAGTGGAAGGAAAGAAGGATGGAAGGAAAGAAAGAAAAGAAAGGAAGACAGAAAGTCTGTGAACTTTTAAACTATAACACTCTCGGCACAGTAACAAATAACTAGTTCTTCTTTGTTGACTTGATGCTTATGCCTGGGTATCAAGACTGTTACTAAGGAAAAAACATTGAATTTGGATGAGTGAGAAAACCTAAAAAAAAAAAAAAAATAGACTCTGCCATTCAAAGCCATGTGACCTTGAGCAAGTCATTTTATCTTTCTGAACTTATTTTTCTCATCTGCAAAATAGAGGAGACAATTATCTTACAGGTGGTTGTGCAGACGAGGCTGAGAATACCTTTAGAAATTGGCAAGTGTTACGCAAGTATAAGGGTCCATAAGAAAATGTGCCATCAAAGAAGTTAATTGCATGAATAGGGAGATGAATCAGCATATTAAGTTTTGTCAATACTCTTTTAAGATAAATTATGGCGCCCATATGGTTTCAGAGGACCCTACCAAGCGGACTGGAGCCCGTGTCCTGGGGACTGGGTGCATTTCACCTATCCACCTACCTACCTACTCTGTCTTTAGAGAGTCAAGGACTCAAGGAATACATTCTCAGAATAAACGATGCCTCTATCTTCATCTTTCTCAGACACCCAGATCCTGTGACAAGGATAAATGTGAATGGGGAAGGACCTTAAGGCAAGAAAATGTTTCAAGATTGACTCTGTTGGCAAATTTTATTTACAGTTCTGTACAGGACTCGATGTGCTGCAAATCCAATTAGTGTTCTGTTTCAACTGTTTTCCAAATCAGTGTTGCTATTATTTAAAATGAAAGTAGCTGCATTTCTATATTGACATATGGGAAAATTATACATAGACGAACTGCATTTGTGGTTGGATATTTCCCTTCACAAATTACAACTATTGTCTATTTTAGCGCTCCCTCTAAGAATAAAAAGATCAGTGTTTTATAATCCTGCTTGAGAAGCTGTGCCCATTTTTTTCTGGGCTATAGAAGGAAGCTCTACATATCTTCTGCCTTCCCTGAATTCTTGCATAATTATTGCCTATTTGGCAGAATTGGCATGATTGATACTAGTCTAGTCTCTAACTTTGAGTACTAGATACACGTTGTGTGTATATACCCTTGCTATCTATAAATCCTTCGGTGTGTCTTGTTTTGCTAAGTAGATGTTAAGTTCCTTCTATACAGGAGCTATAGTAGATGCTACTGGTGTACCTACTCCATACTTCCTGTTAGAAGATTTCCTTAATGATTATCCCTAAGTATTATTTATTTCTTTATTTGATTTTGTCAATAGATTTCACTTCTTATTTTAAAAAGTATACATGCCCTCTTTTGGAAATAGAAAAGTAAAAAGAAAATGACAAATCTCCAATAATATTGACTCCCAGTTACGCCACTAATAACATTTTGGTGTGTGGCACCTCTTTGCTTATTTGTGGGGGTGATGTAGATGTATTATTGTTGATACTGCAGGTTGTCCAAGAACAGCCATTTCCCCCCATTTTCACTGCTATTAGCAAGTGGTTTTGTTTTGGCTTCTCACAGCCATGTGCTTCAGGACCCAGTGGTGGGCAGGGGAAGCTGAGGAGATGTCTGTGGGTGGATGGGATCTTGTTAAACAGAAGCTTGGGGAAGAATTTCCCTCCTTCCCTGGATGTGGCTCTGTCTGCATCTTCAGATTATAAAGGAGGTGACTGCCAGCCCTCAGCGAGTGCTACCATGGAGAAATGAACAGCACATCGAGTTCTGTCAAGCCACCAAATTCACTAGCTCCAAATTGCCATTCTCTGGACTCCCTGTCTGTGAGATGACAAGTGGTCTTCTTATTTAAGTCACTTTTACTTGTGTTTTCTGTTACTTGTAGCAAAATCATTCTGTCTTTTAATGCAGTCTTTTCTCAGTAGTATATTGTGTGCACTTTCCTTATCATAAAAATAAAATAAAACTAAATTAAAAGCTAGCTTAAAATTTAAAAAAATTATTAGAAGCATTAAAATAAAATAAAAATGTTCTAAAATATGTCATATTTTTTTTGCTTTCTGTATGAACGTCCACCACTGAATATGAAGCTACATAATCAACCAAAAAAAATATCCTTTAAAAGCAAACCCCACACAGTTGTCATTGGAGTTTGCTTATCTCTCTCCTCACAGGTCTCTGAGCTCTTTGAGGGCAAAGATGAGTTCTTTTTGGTTCCTGGTGTCTTTTTCCTGTCATGATCAGACCCTACCACAATGTCTGGCACAATGTAGCCACTAAGATTTGGTGGAATGAGAGAAGTGACGACTGAATCCATTATTGCGGCTGAAAGCTCTCCATGGTAGGTGACAAGTATTTATTGAGCATGACAGATTGTCCTCAGCTGTTCTCTGCTGAACTGGGCTAACCAAAGTCACACTTGAGTCAGCATTTGCTGAAGGTAAATCCTAGGGAAAAACTATAACATGTCTGTTAGCCACTGTTTTATGACAGAGGTCAAAATCGCTAATTTGATGGTAATTTTGAAATGAAAGATAAAGGTGGTGGCTGGCTTCATTGCTGGACAGCTCTCATCCTCAGACTCTTAGAATGGTGCCCCCCACGTGATGGGAAAAAGAAGTCTTCACAAAGCTATGGTCCAGAAGTCATTTCTTTGTGTGTGTGTGTGTGTGTGTGTGTGTGTGTGTGTGTGTTTCTTTTTTCCTCTTTCTTTTCTAATACAGGGGTGCTCCTTACTAGTTTGGATGAATGTGGATAGGTCCCCTGATAATTGCTCCCCTAACGCCTGGTGCCTTCCCTTTCATCACCCAAGTCTCGCCAGGGACCACTGGGTCAGCGTGTGCTTTCCCTGCCAGGCTGGAAGCTCTGTGGAGTGAGGGCCACATTTGCCTCCGTCCTTGAACTCAGCACTTCCTACTTGTTCCACAAATACCTGTCGAATGCATGGTTAAAAACTGGGGGGAAAAATTCATGTTCGCACAAAATTCCAAGCTGTCATGAAACTGAATCTGTAATTTGGACTGCAAGGAAAGAAACGGGGTTGGAGGGTGGGGAGGAAGGGGGAAGAAAAATCCCACCTGCGTCCCCACCCCTGCTGTCCTAAGGAGATGCACTAACAGGAAAAATGCACCAGGGGGCAGGCCAGAGCCACTGTGAGTGCCAACCTGTTGACTAGCTTGATCTTTGCTAGTGCTGGTTTTTAAATAGGATCTGTGAATATGGAGTCGGGCTGATAATACAATTTCTCTTCTTAAAAGGCACTAGAATATCCAAGTTCTTCTTTCATAGTGTCATCATGCATTCCAGAAAACACATTTTTATCCATGTTAATTAGGAACACAATAGGCATGTGAAGGTCCTCATGTACTTTTTGTGGCCTCTTGGCAGCAGAGTTAAATTGGTTCCAGAAAGGAGCCAAGAAGTTCATGGATTTCTGGCAACCATCCCAGGGCCTGACCTCCACTCCTGTGCTGAGGTTGGGCTAATGAAAGGGCCCGGAACTGGAATTTAGAAAACGTGGATTCTCGTCCAGGTTTTCTCTCTAACTAGCTGTGCGGCTTTGAGGAAGTCATTTAGCATTTCTGGGACATATTTTTCTTATTTGCAAAATAAGGGGACTTATGAAGGGCCAGCATTTCACAGTCCAGTAGATCTATGGATTGTGAGCCGTCCAACTTCTCTACTGAAGACCACAGAGGTAAGAAAGACAAGAGGGTAAGGAGGGCAAAGAAGAACCAAGTTGTAAGGACTTGGGTGAGAGCACAAGAAGATGTGAGAGGGTTGGGTGGGTACAGAGGAGCCTGATTTTGGGGAAACACTGGGCTAAGATCTCCTCAAGCTCTAGCCTTGGAGGTTCTGCTACTTCCTACTTGTATCTTCACTTGGGAATTTTCCATAGACTCAACTTGCCCCCATCAACATCCTCATCTTCTTCCCACAAACCATCTTCTTCCTGGCACTCATGCCTGCTGGTACATAGCACACTAAATGTCCTCCTTGTCACCTACACCTGACCCTGGAGTCCTTGCTAGCCACTGTCTCTGTTTCCTACCATAGAGCTAAACTCTGGTGAGGGGTCAACAAACACATACGCCATTATAAATGGTGATGAGTTCCATAAAGACATAAAGGATTCTTAATTGCAAATCATGTGCACGTGCCTGTGTGAGAGAGAGTGGAACCTGATTTGGGTGGCCAGAGGTTTCTTGGAGAAGGTGACACTTAAGATGAGACCTGTAGCAGGTGCAGGAGCCTACCTGGTGGGCAGGGCAGAGGCAGTTATGGAGGGGTGGAGGAAATGCTTGCCCGGCCCTGGGGAGTTGAGAGAAGGCCAGTGTCACATGGGGGCAGTGAACAAGTGATAAGACAGCAAGACACAGGTAGAAGAGGCACTTGGGGTCCTGTAGGCCAACCAGGGAATGGTTTTATTCTAGGGGAGATGGGTCATCTTTTATTTAGTCCTCTTATTCATCATCTCTATCCAATCAGCCATCCAATCTGGTTAATGTGTATTTAGAACATCTGTGCTGTCTTTTACAGTCTTTCATTTTTAATGTCTGGTCTGGGTCTTCTGCTTCATGCTTTGACAATCACTTCATTGATTGACCCCCCCCCCCCCCCGGCTCCAGAGCTCTGCCCCATCCCCGATCATCCCTGCCCCGCTCTGCACCCCTGACATTTCCTCTCACTAAGTCTGCAAACCGCTGTTGACTGATGCTTCTTTCATTCTATTATGCCACCACTCAGAATCTGCCATGGCTTCTTATTGCCTACCAAATAGTGATGAAATTCCTCTTTCATAGTCCACGCTGGCTTAGCCAACCCACATGTTCCCTTTCCCTGGCACCCATTGCTGCTTTGAGCAGAGCATGCAGAGTGACCCAAACGGGGCCAATCTGAGTACTCTTTGGACTCCTGAATCCTAGGACAGAGAGACTCTCTCTCCTGGATGATGTATGCGTGAGTGTCAAACCTGCAACTGCTGTGGTCATTTTGCCAACATGAGGTTTAGCCTAAATCTGATACCGTGGAAAGCAGAATGAAGACATGGAAAGACACTAAGTCCTCCCTTAATGACATGGGACACTGGACTGTGTAGTTTCATGAGCCAAGAAAACCCTTTTATTATTGAAGCTAGCTCAATTCGGGCTCTCTGTTGCTTGCAATCGAACACATCCCAACTGCTTAAGCACATACCAGGCACTGTTCCAGCAAAGTCCTTGTTCTTCTGAAGCTAACCTCCTACTATAAGGTTTGGAGGAGGCATACCAGAAAACAAGAAATAAATACACAAACAAGATAACTTTATATATTGGTAAATTCAATGAAGAAAACAAAACAAAATGATAGAGAAGGCTTGGGCAGAGGAAAGGCGACTTTAGATTGAGTAGTCAGGGAAGGCTTCTCTGAGGAGGTGTATTTAATGGGAAACAGGAGTTTGCCATGGGCAGATGAGAGGGAAGAACACTTCAGGCAAAGAGGACAGCCAGTGCAAAGGCCCTGTGGCAGGAAAATGCTTGGTGGGCTCCAGGAACAGTAAGGAGGCACTCTGGCTGAGCAAAGGGGAGAGCAGTTGAAATAATGATGCCTATTTCTCTTTCCTTAACTACATCCCCCTGTTTCTATACACCTTTTGAAGAATTCAAGGCCTAACTTATGCCCTACCTCCTTCTTGAACTTTCCCTGACTGAGCTAAGGATCCTTTTCCCTTGGATACAATATTCCAAGGCTATACCTTCCTCTGCATTTGGAAACTTGAACTTGCAAAGTAGCTCCCATAGGTGTTCTATGGCCTTCTAATTTTTTCTTATGATTTTATTGATTCTCTTCAATTCAATGCTCTTTGAGAGCATCTTTTGTTTTTTGTTGTGTTCATCACAAAAGCTCGATGACAGTAAGTTTAACTGCTGTGAAAACACACTGTGCTTCTAGATTCACTATCTCCCTGCCGAGGTGTATTTAAAATATTAGATTGAAACCATGTAGAACTGTAATTTTTTGTGGGGTCAAAAATACCAAACAGCAGCAATGTCATATGGTTCAACACATGACAACATCGTTTTAAATTACACTGTAGTTTAACTCTGCCACCATCTATCCCAATGCATTGGTTATTGTTCTAGAAAAATTCTCTTTTTGGAAGCTCAGCCCTCTAAGGAAATGCTCCCTTGTAATGAAGCTATGTATCTTTGGTCACTTGACTGTCATCTAAATTAGCTGTGGGCAGCCAATTATTAAAAGAACAAGAACAACAACAAAAAACAACAGTATACAATATAACACTTAATTTAGGCTTGGAAGCTGCATTTGAATTTTATGCATGTGGCTAGATTTTAGTGAAATAATTTGAAAAGATCAACGGGTTATTAGTGCATGTGTGACCTAGTCCAAAAATTCCTGGCGGCTTTTGATAGAAGCCATGACTGTACTTCGTTATCCATAAAGGAAAGGGGCCACCTGGTCCTCACTCTGGACCCAGGAACTTGTTGGTGGAAATGCTTGTCCATCCGTGCCTGACTAGAAGAAGACAAGCCAGTGTCCACAGGGATCTGGCGCTGCCAGGAGCGTGCCTTGGCCCCACCCCACTTCCCATCACGTGACCTGGTAGGGGAGGGGGTGAGAATCATAACCTTCCCTGGGCTAGGGGCCCTCCTTTCCCTCCAATGGTAAAGTGGCCATAGTATTTACTTTTGCTTTGTGATTCAATATTCTCTATATCAGACACATGTTTTAGTTAACCATTTTATTTTTCATCCAGACTAAAATGCTTATGTGACTCTTTGGACCTCAGTTTTCTTACCTGTAAAACAAAAGACCTGGACTAATTGATTTCTAAGGTCATTTCTAGTGAGAGGCCACGTGGTTGATCAATGACTTTTCATTGGTAAGATGCTAATGCACCTATAATACATACACACCTTTTTTCATAGATCTGATTTTGATTGTAATTCCTCATGTATCATTTCCATGCAAGTTTCTTTTAAAGAGTGGAAAATAAATCTTCTTAGGAGCAATTCACATCTTGTGAACAACTTCATTACAGCTCAACCAAATTTCTTCCAACGTGCCAAAGGCACTAAGAAGGACAACTTGAAAGTTATAAAGGAAGCAGTTTGCATTTGGGGGAAAAAAATAGTAAAAAAAAAAAAATGTCAGTGATTTCTTCAGTGGTGAAATCCCCTTTTTTGCCCTTTTTCTTAAGTTTTAAAAATAGTCTAAATGAAATCTCACTCAACTTTCTACAAGAAAATATACCTTTAGGCTGAGAGACAGCATTAGAAATTTCATCCTAAAGAATTATTTTTTTGTGGGGGGTGGGTTATGGGGTGGAGTTATAAGAGCCTGAAGATAGAAGCTTCTAATTAAATTGCCCTCTCAACCAGAACTGCAGAGTATACGCTATAATCACCACAATTCGGTTTAAATCTGGGACAGAATGATAATTTTGTTAGTTCAGAGGTTTTTAAACTGTGGCTCATAACTGCTGGAGAGTTTCCGATGACTTTTCAAGGTTCTGCAAGGCGTGTGTATTTGCTGGGGGACCAGGGGACTTTTCAGGAAATGAATAAATAGGAAAGATTTCACAGTCTCAGGAAGTTTAAGTAGGTCTCAGAAGGTCAGGAAGTGCTGGAGTTGTCTTTCTGGCTTCGCAGATGACCACAAATCCACAACAAATTACTAAGGGAGGTGGGGGTCTGGAATGCTTTTCTTACTAATGACAATGGATTTGCCTTGATTCACCTGCACCTTTTACCCCAGCTTACCCGCAGTGCAGGCTTGAGGAGTAAAATCGGTGATGGGAGCCATAGAAGGAAACAGGGAAAAGTAAATCCAGCCCATGACCTTGGCCTCGGCCCTGCAAGTTGACCAGCTGAGCTAACCCATCATAGGCAAAACACATCACTCACTCATCAATTTGTTCAGTAATGTTGATTGCAATATGTGAGTAATGTACAGGGGATACTGAGGCAGACGAGGTAGACAAGGCCAAAAGCTTACATTCTTGGGGGAGCAGACATCAATGGATAAACATACAGATAATATGTTAATTAAAATTGTAATAAGAGCCATGATAGAAATGTCAAGAGAGCATGGAACACAGCCTGGTGTCGTTTATATCTCAATCTTGTGCCATCAATGTCACCATAAGTAATTCAAGAAGGATTCATGAAGAACTGAGACTAGTTTCGGTAGTGGGCCTTGTGAAAGAGACATGTAAACTGCAACCTCAAAGATGTGGAGGAAAATTTTGACCAGGCAAAGTGTTGTGGGATCGGCATTCCAGTTAGAGGCACCAGCACACTCAAAGTCCCAGAGGTGAGAAAGAGCTTGGCCCTTCCAAGGAACAAAAGGGGATCCCGATTTATCTAGAGCAGTGGTTCCCAAAGCGTAGTCTACAGAACACTGGGAGGGGGCGTCCCTTGAGACCCATTCAGGAGATCAGCAAGGTCAAAACTATATTCAGATAATACTTAATAATACTAAGACGTTATTGCTTTTTGCACTGTGTTGATATTTACATGAATGGTGCCAAAGCAACAGTGGATAAAACCCCTGGTGCCTTCCACTAATATAACCGATGGCACCAAGACGTATGAGTGATCATTGTATTTTCACTCCTGCACACTCACAGTTAAAAAAAAAAATGCCAGTTTCACTTAAGAACGTTCTTGATGAAGCAGTAAAAATTATTAATTTTATTACGTCTCGACTCTTGAGTACATGTCTTCTTAAAATTCTGTGTTGCCGGGCCGGGCATTGTGGCTCACGCCTGTAATCCTAGCTCTTGGGAGGCCGAGGCGGGCGGATTGCTCAAGGTCAGGAGTTCAAAACCAGCCTGAGCAAGAGCGAGACCCCGTCTCTACTATAAATAGAAAGAAATTAATTGGCCAACTGATATATATATAAAAAAAAAAAAAATTAGCCGGGCATGGTGGCGCATGCCTGTAGTCCCAGCTACTCGGGAGGCTGAGGCAGAAGGATCACTCGAGCCCAGGAGTTTGAGGTTGCTGTGAGCTAGGCTGACGCCACGGCACTCACTCTAGCCTGGACAACAAAGCGAGACTCTGTCTCAAAAAAAAAAAAAAAAAAAAAAAATTCTGTGTTGCTAACTGGAAAGTATACATAAAGCGTTTCACCTGCATACTGAAGTAAGAAGTGGTCTCACGGAAAAAAGCACTTGTATGGTTGAGTTGCAAGCTACACTAGCTGCTTTGTCATGGAAAACCACTTTTACTTGAAAGGACCATTGGCAGACACACTATGGTTATTGAGACTTGAATAATTGGCAGACATTTTCTTGAAAATGAATGAAGGATACTTATCAATTAAAAAGAAAACAACTATGTCAATGAGGAAATTTAAGCTTCTGAGTCAAAATTTTAGAATTTTGGAAAACTTCTTATCTGCTACTATGCCTTTGATATCTTCCCAACACTTATATAGGCTTTACTGATAACATGTATGGTGATGATATTCCAGTTACCTGTCACACAATATAATCTTTAATTTTACTGAAACTTGTCAAAATCTCCTTTGTGAAAACCTGTATTTTATTTATTTAATATAAATAATGATATAGAAATTCTAAATAGAATAGAATCAAACCCCATATCAATAAACCAGGTAGGGTTTATTCCAGGAATGCAAAAGTATTTTAATATCAGTAAATTAACATGCCATTACAGTCATGTACCATTTAATAATGATAGGGATATGTTCTGAGAAATGTGTTGTTGGGCAATTTCATCACTGTGCAAACATCACAGAGTGTACTTACACAAACCTACATGGTCTAGCCTAGTACACACCTAGGCTGTATGTTATAGCCTATTGCTCCTAGGCTAAGAACCTGTAGAGCATGTTCCTCTACTGAATGCTGTAGGCAATTGTAACACAATGGCAAGTATTTGTGTATCTAAACATATCCAAACATAGAAAAGGTAGAGTTAAAAATAAGGTATTACAATATTATGGGACCACTGTTGTAAATGTGGCCCATTGTTGACTGAAGAGTCATTATATGGTACGTGGCTGTACTCCAACAAATTAGAGGAGAAAATTAATATTATATTATCAATAAAAGCTTAAGAGGCATTAAAGTCAATATAGCGGCCACTCCCAATAAAACACTAAGTATGACTATGAGGAAATCACTTAAATATAATAAAAATATTTCCAAAAATGCCCACCACCAAATGTACTTACTAATGGCAACATTAAAACTATTTCATTTAAAATCAAGATCTAGACAGGAAAGCCTGCTATGACTATTACAATTTGACTTTGTCTTGGAAGTTCTAGTGAATGCAACAACAAAAAGAAACAAAATAAGTAACTGGAATAAACCTTGAAAAAAAGAAATATTTTCTGATGATATGAAAATCTAAGAAACCCTGAGCTTTTTTTTTTTTAAAAAAAGCATTAGAATTAATAAGAGAATGCAAGAACAAGAGGATAGAAGAGAACTGCACATATATTATTAGCTTTCATCTATTCTAATAATAAGCATATAGAAATGAAAAAGGGACAAATATTCTATTCATAAAAATAGTGAGAAAAATATCTACAGATACAGTTAATAATAAAGGGACATGTATATGAAGAAAACTCAATGTCAGTAAAGTTCACAAAACAAGATCTGAACAAGTGGAAAGATATATCACATTCTTGGATGCAAAGATAAAATATCATACAATTTTCAATTCTGTCAGAGAAATATATAAATTTTATGCAATTGCAATTTAGAATTGCAACAGTTTGGGGGGAGTGAGGAAGAAAGGGACTAGATAAAATGATTTAAAACTTCATAAGAAATAAATTTAATTATTTGAGAATAAATGCTCAAGAGTAACAGGAAAAGAATAAAAAAGAATAGTCACGGGGAATTGCCCTAGAAGACATCAGGGTATATGACAAGGCTGTTATGAAGTAAATGTGGTACTGGTATGAGAATGAGAAATAGATCAGTGAGAGAGAAAAGAGGATGCAGAAATAGTCTTATATATGATAATTTAACATGCATTGTATATCAAGCGTGGTAGTTTACGTTAGTGGGAAAACAATACATTATGTTAAAGACAATACCAGTATAACTGTCTATCCATCTGAAATAAAATAAAATTAAATCCCTATTTTATACCATACACAAAAATACATTCCCCAGAGTGTACAGTCTTAACTGTAAACAATAAAAACAAAACACATTATTACAGAAGAAGACTTCATGTACAATCTAGAAACAAAGAAATCTTAGCAAGATTGGAAAACACAGAGGGTATAAAAGAAAAATATAGTTGACCACATTAAAAGTGTGTATGCTGTAATCCTAGCACTCTGGGAGGCCGAGATGGGCGGATCACTCAAGGTCAGGAGTTCAAAACCAGCCTGAGCAAGAGCGAGACCCTGTCTCTACTCTAAATAGAAAGAAATTAATTGGCCAACTAATATATATAGAAAAAATGAGCCAGGCATGGTGGCGCATGCCTGTAGTCCCAGCTACTCGGGAGGCTGAGG
Organism: Microcebus murinus; assembly: GCF_040939455.1. NCBI lineage: Eukaryota > Metazoa > Chordata > Mammalia > Primates > Cheirogaleidae > Microcebus > Microcebus murinus. Next base: position 41,944,839 of record NC_134120.1, on the reverse strand, counting down.
CAGCAGGATTGCTTGAGCCCAGGAGTTTGAGGTTGCTGTGAGCCAGGCTGACGCCACGGCACTCACTCTAGCCTGGGCGACAAAGTGAGACTCTGTCTCAAAAAAAAAAAAAAAAAAAAAAGTGTGTATGATCTCATAAATGTATACAATTATTATTTGTCAATTAAGAATAAAATTTTAAAAATTACCCTCTACATGTGTATGGGAATAGATATTATACACAAATTCAAAACACAAATGATAGATTTGGAAAAAAAATACTGATAAACCAAATGACAAAGAATTACATAATATAGAAAGAGATTTTATAATTTCACAATCCAATAGAAAAATGATGAAAAAATAAGAAAAGGCAGTTTACAGAAGCATAAATCCAGAGAGTCAACAAATGTACAAAAAGATGCCAGAATTTACCATAGTCAGGGAAATACAAATTAAAGTAATAACGAGACATCACATTGTGCCCATCAGGCTTGCCAAAATTAAGGAGAGCTACAATACATATTACAAGGTGAAAATGTCAATTTCACAGAATTTTGGGAAAGAAATGTGGCAATATCAATTAAAATTTAAAATATACATACTCAGAAGAATAAACAAACTGTGGTATATGCATATAATGGAATGCTACTTAGCAATGAAGAGAACTCTCCTTCATACAACAGCCTAGTTCAATCTCAAAAACATTATGTTGATAAAATTAGCCAGACACAAAAGTCCAAACTATAAGATTCTATTTATATCAAGTCCTAGAACAGGGAAAACTAATTTACAGTACTGGAATATATGTATCAGAATGTATAATTATAGCAGTATTCAGAATGGCAAAGAAGTGAGAGGAAATTGAAGCCTCATTAATACAGAACAGGAATTTGAACCATTGAGAGTCTACATCAAGGACTAGCACTCTGCCAATGAAAAAGCAAAGAATAGGCCGGGTGCGGTGGCTCATGCCTGTAATCCTAGCACTCTGGGAGGCCGAGGCGGGTGGATCACTGGAGGTCAGGAGTTCGAAACCAGCCTGAGCAAGAGCGAGACCCCGTCTCTACTAACAATAGAAAGAAATTAATTGGCCAACTAAAACTATAGAAAGAAAATGAGCCAGGCATGGTGGCGCATGCCTGTAGTCCCAGCTACTCGGGAGGCTGAGGCAGCAGGATTGCTTGAGCCCAGGAGTTTGAGGTTGCTGCGAGTTAGCCTGACGCCACGGCACTCACTCTAGCCTGGGCAACAAAGTGAGACTCTGTCTCAAGGAAAGGAAAGGGAAAAGAAAAGAAAAGAAAAAAGAAAAGCGCTACACCAGTTGGCTTGGAGGGATTTCTATAAGGTATTGTGTAAAAGCAAGGTGTAGAAAAGCATTTATGATATAATCCCATTTTGTGAAACAATGATCCCAACCTCTGTACCAAAATGCGTACATGTGTACATGCATGTGTATGTTGTGTCTGTGTCTCACTATGGGAATATGGAGGAACACATGGAAGGAAAGATACATACCGGGTGTGTTCACTCGGGTCACAAAGAGAGGAGGTGGAAGGAAAAGAGGAGCAAAGCGGCATCGAGCTAAAAGAAAAGACTGAGCGAAAAACAGCAGTATGTATGTTCCAATAGCATTTATGCATTTATATAACTAAAATTTATATTTATAGAGGACTACTCAAAGAAAAGGCGTCAATCTTGCAGATATTTTAAATGTGGATTAAACTAGAACTTCAGAGCTCTGTATTTGGACTACATCAATTTTGGTCCTTTTTTATTTTTACTGAATCGAACTTTGGCCCTGTCTCTTTTATAGAGAAGGAACTAAAGCTGTAAAGCTTAAAACTGACTTTCTCAAACCGACACCACTAGGACACAGCCAACCATGGGTCTGAATCCAGGGGGTCTAACTCCACAAATGACACCACACAACCCTGGGCACTTGCTAAATGCCTTCTGAGACTCTAGCAGAGATGAGGGAGGCAAAATTTAAGGGAGTGCTAAGAAACTCAGAGAGCAAAAGACACAATATTTGAAAAAAAAAAAGTTAAAGTAAGAAAATCCACATGGAACAAAAATATCAACATTTTCTATGGGATTCTAGCTTACTTTTGCACCGTTTGGCCTCACTTGCCTCACCCTAATCCCAGCTTCCTTGAGCCTTGTCTTTATGGACTACTTTGATACTTTGCCCATCTTGGCTTTTTTGCATTAATTTTGATTTCCAGAAAATATTGCATTAAAACCTTATTTATCTCAATTTCTGGATTTTTTTGGTGCCCTTTAAATGTTGTGCCCAACATAAGTGCCTCACCCTGGTCCCTGACCTCTTGTCTCCATTTGGCTACTAAGTGAAACTAAGCAAAACCCTGTGCATCTCTTAGGCTCAGTCTTCTCGTCTATAAAGTGGGAATGATAGGTTTCCCTGACCCCTGCCTATGGGCTAGGGTGAAATACTAAGAAGACATGAATATGAAATTGGTTGCAGAACACATATATTCTTGCTACTAGAGTTGCTCATGAAGAAATCAGCCAGTTGAATCCCCCCAATTTGGACATGCTCCCATGCACTTGGGCTGCCCACACCCATTGCTGGAAAATCCCCTGGGACTTAACCTTTGCTTAGATGGCTACATGGCAGCTGCAGGAGCCTTCATCCATCTTCCTCCCCCTCTCCCCTGTTCTGAGCATATGGCATGAGAATGGACACCTTAAGCTACAGCAGCAGTTCTCTAACAAGACATAATACCAGTCTCCTGTGGATCTTGTTAAAAACCACATCAGTCAGTTCGGGGTGGGGCCTGAGAGTGTGCATTTCTAACAAGCCTCAGGTGACGCTGAGGTTACTGATCCAAAGAGCACAGTCTCTTTGTGGAGTGAGGAGCTACCAGGTGGGACACTTGGTGAATGGGTCTGAAAGACTGGGAAATGCTCCCAAACAATAATAACGCCCTACCCACCAGGCACTGTTGTGATCAATGTTTACAATAGCCCTGTGAGATAGGTTCTCTTATGTTGATGTCCCCAGCCAAGGACCACTAAGACCTCACCTCTAGTAACGCAAAGGACGATTTATTCAGCTTGCTGCAGCAAGTGAGAATGCATACCAAGGAACCATATAATTAGGTCTGGTGCAGGGTAAATAGGTGGCAAGGAGGTGGCTAGGGGTGGATAGCAGGAACCCAATTGTAGCTAGGAATCAAATTGTGGCTAGGAACTGTTCCCTGGTGGAAACATACATGGTAAAATGTTCCTAGTAACCTTTAACTGACTTAGAGCTCATTACCATCTAATTAGCATGGCATAGGTGGAGCTTCATGGGAAATTCTAGAAAAGACACAAGAGCAGGAAGGGAAACTGTTATATAACCTACCCTGTTATGTAACCTGTCATGTGATCTGTTATATAACCACAACTTGTCAATCACCCCCAATGGCGGGAAATGGCAACCAATCCTGCCAGGGGAAAGGCAGGACTTATAAAAGTGGGCTTATAAAAGCCAACACGTGCTCAGTCTCTAGGGTCTTTCTCCACTCCTGAAGACTGACCCGTTCCACTTTCTCTGGAACGTATTTTCCTTTTGTGTAGCTACCTTTGCTTGCATTCTTGCTTTAATGTGATTAACTGTTTGTATTAAGTAGCTCTGTGTTTGTGATCACTCCATCGTAGACTCTGCACCAGTACTCACTCTTGACACTGGGAACTGGGGGACCAGGGAACATCCACACAGACCAACCTAACGATATGAGGGAGTTAGAGGGGCTTATTATGGGATTTGGGCTTGTACTGAGAGAGTCGGAGGAGAGTTTAAGGAAATGAGGAACTGGTGTCATTGCAAAGGCAATTTGATCACTGGAGTATCTTGATCATTGGTTTATCCGGGAAGACGGAAGATTACAGTGGGCTAGAACTGCCATTGATAGAGAAGCAACAGTCAAGTTAGTTAGAAGAGGGGGGAGTTTATGTCTGTGGTTGCAGAGTGTCCTTCCCTCTGTTTCGTGTTGTCCATGGTGGTCCTGTTGCTGGTTCATTCCTACATGGAGTGACCTTGTCTGATTATCGCTTGTATTCTGTGAGTGCTATTAATGTTCCTTTGGGAACATCACAACCAATACCATCCTTTGATATGGAAAAGCCAGGTTCCTGTGCTTCAGAGGGCCACTTGCATTGGAACAACTTCCTTGGAATTTTCTAAGTCCCTCCTTGGTGCTTGAGACTGGCCAGGGCTGGCAGGACCATCACGCTGGGGTGCCCTGAGTCCCGACTGAAACTCATGTGGGCCCCAGGACCAGCTTCTCTTATTCAGAGCATTTTGGATGTCTACCCTGAGGGGTCACCCAGTGCCCTGCGGAGGGTCCCTGAGGACCTCATGCCTACACACCCTGTTCCAGGAGGGTAGCCCAGCGAGCAGCTTCTGGCAGGGTACTGAAGCAGTATTTCTTTTACAGGACTGTGCAAGATTGAGCTGCCAGAGGGACTTGAGTTGTTTATGTAGATGGAACCCCACAAAAAATATCTGTCTGCAGTCCACCATTGGGTCAGACCCTATCACAGTCCAGCCAGCCAGCAGGTGCCGGGACTATTTTCACTCTCTTGAACATGATCACCCCATTATAAAGAAGAGGAAACAGAGGTTCATAGAGGTTTAGCAGCTCTCCCGGGACTTCCATAGCAGGTAGGTGGAGAAGCTGGGATTGAAGCTGCAATGAACAAGCCCCTGAGCCTCTGACTCCAAGGCACCTCTCGGCCCCTCGTTTGCTTTCCATACACTGCAGATGCTTCCAAGGCTGCTCCTAGTTTTAAAATTCCTTAAATGGCTTTTAAATTATTTTTTCCTGCATGGTACTTGGAAATATCCATGCATCTTCCATATTTTGCTCTTCCCCTCCTTCCTCCTCCCGACTCTATCGCCTGGACTGTTTGTGATTAGGGGCCTCCCATGCTCCTTCGCAGCCCCGGTCCAGATTTGTCACAGGATAATGGGAACACTCCAAAGCGTTAACTTTGGCTTTCTGTGAACACCAGGGACTGTGAACAACGAGGAATGTTCTCTCAAATGGCAGGAGGACTATCCAGATTGCTGGGGGTGGTGCTGAGGTTAGCTGCTAGGAGGAGGCGCTGGCTGAGTGGGCAGGAATGCAAAATGTGTTAAGTCTTCTATTATGGGGTCAGCCCACCTAGTGTGGTCACCCTCCCCTCCACGGATTTCAAGAACTAGAAACAGAGGGAAGTTGGGCCATGACTAAGAAGCTTGGTGTCCTTTCAATGGGGAAAGAGCCCTGTTGCTTCAGTGGGATGAGCCCTATTTTCTGCTGTTGGGAAAGATTGCAGAACACTGACGTATTAGGAAGGCTTCTCTGTACGAGTCCAGTGGTGAGCACCCTAGAGGTGGTGTCTATAATGGACAAAGCATTGGCTTTGAAGTCCACTGGCCTGGGCCGGAGTCTCCGCTCTGCCGTTTATTAGCTGTGCAATCCTGTGACAGTTACGTAAGCCCTGGCTCTCCCCGGTATCACTTCAAAAAGTTAGGGAAATCTCTCCAACACATATGTAATTTGTTTTTAAAAAAGGGTTGCAAATCAATCATCCATCAATATACCCAAACCTTTTGCACCCGTTTTTAGATTTTCAGCCTGTACCATACCTGCAGGTAATAAAGTTCAAAAGCTCTGCAGCCTGTTATGTAATAGAAGCTTCTTTCATTTATCCAAAAACTCCCACTCTCCACAGTTCAATGTCAAATCGGTCCAAGTTCACTCTATTCATAACCTTCATAACTTCCGAGACGCCTGAATATCTTCCTTCCCCCTTTAACCTTTTATTTATCTCTCACCAAGGTTTTTCCAGTCACTTTAACTCTTTCCTGATGTACACCTGCGAAAACACTCCAGGGTTGAGCACACCATACTATTATCCTGTTCAACCTCAGCGTTTCTGTTCTGAAGGCCCAGTGATCTGTTGGCCGTGCAGACTGTCTCAGCAGTCACAGTGTGGGCAGGTTAGTTAGCAGCCCTCGTTGTGGGGTCAGTTGTATCAGCTTTGAATGACGCCTTAGCAGTTAGCTGTGTGCCTATGTCTCAGGTGCTAGGTGGCTGTGATAATACCATTTGCAGAGGCCGGGTGGGGGGCAGTCTTTGGGCCCATGACAGGAAGTGCTCGGCAGGGCGGCTCAACTACTACCAACCACCCCTTATCTGACTTTCTGACCTCTCCATGTTATGCTTTTGCATGTTATTATTGCCAATGTCCATTCCTAAAATGTTGCCTTTATCATGTTGTCCTTCTCAAAAAAACTTCCAAAATTCCCTCTTGGTAAGTCTTATGTTCAGAGCCTTGCATGCAATCACCTCCCTCTCCCCCTTTCCCCCCACCTCTCTGCGTCTCTGTCCTCCCACTTGTCTTCAGACATCTGAGGATTCCACAGATGTCTGGAGATGCCAACAGGACTGTGACCCAGCCCAAAGACTTATGGAGCTCTCAGTCAGCCACCTGTGTCACCCCAGAGTAACGGAGGGGCCCAGAGTGAGAAACAACTCCCCCCGCTCCTGCACTGAGAAGCTGGGATCTGGACTGTGCCTTCGAGTGTGAACAGGGGTCTAGTGTGGCAGTACTGACGTCAGAGCAGATGAGAGACCCTGGGAAAAACACAACTCAAAAGAGAAGATGATGCAAGACACAGCAGTTGGAAGCAAAGAAGTCTGGAGAGGCTGGAGCCTGGGATGCAAGTGGAATGGTGGGAAGTATCACTGGTAAATTTGGCCAAGGCCAGGGTGCTTTAGTTCATATTCTGTAGGCAGCAGGAAGTTACTGAACATTTTTAAGCAGGGATGTAACATCATGAAATTTCCAAAGAAAACATCAGTTCAATGGTTGTAAAAGGATTTCATGGTTATTATACAGAATTGGAAAAATATAGAAAAGTAAAAATAAGAACAATCCTATGGCCCAGAGATAAACATCATTGTATAACCGTACAATAATGATAAACATTTTTGATAATATTATTGTATTCTTATTATCTCTCTCCACACCCCCCATCACAGCTAGTATGTAATGAGCACTAATTATGTGCCAGGAACTGTTATAAGAGCTTCCCGAATTGAAACCTCACAATGTTGTGCTACATGCAAAATGCTGATTCCAGTTTGCAGATGAGGAAATGTTCGGGAGCTTTTCTGGGTCACACAGCTGGTAAGTGACAGTATTGGGCTCTGGAGGCTCCAGCACTTGTGTCATGAACCCCTGGGCCACACTGCTGCTGGGTGGTTACACCAGATACAATCAACATATAACCAACACACACATATATCGGTAGATGGAAACTTTTGTTTCAGATAGAGTTTGGCGTTCTCATATTCTGAAATGGGCTGTAACCAAGAGAATTTTGGTGACAGCGTGAAGGGGCTTGTGTTGGTGGGGAGTGGTCCACAGAGAGGAGGTAGGAGGGACAGTGCGAGGGCCCAGGGGAGAGAGGGTGGGTGAGCGATGAGGAGTTGGGGGAACGGATACAGGAGGTGTTCCTTCAGGAGGTGGGAATACCAGACCCTGATGGCCCTGCTCGTGTGTGTGAGTGCACGTGTGTGTGAGTGCACGCATGCACGTGTGTGTCCAGGAGGGCCTGGGGGAAAGGAAGCAGCCAAGGGAAACCTTGGGGATTCTGTGCTGAGGACCTGAGCCCTTAAGGAGGGAAACATGTTTGGGAGAGCAGGCAGGTGATGAGCGAGGTGTGGGACATCATGAGACATGAGAGTGTGCTGTCTGGCAGGGGCAGGCATGGCCTGGGCAGGTAGAGATCTGCAGGTGGGAAACAGAGTGCCGTCGACTGCACTGGTTCGTACAGAAGCCAAGGGACGTGAGCATCCCTAGGAAGAGTGGTCAAAATAAAAAGAGGAGGTGTTCTGCAGAGGAAGCTTAGGGACACAGTCAGGAAGCTTAGGGACACAGTCAGAGAGGACAAGAAGAGCAGAGTCGGATGGTATCGTGGGATCTAGATCTGAGAGTGTAGCCAAGATCCCAGAAGTGGGTGGGATGGGAAGAGGATGAGGCAGGTGGAGTCACAGTTCTCCACAAGCCCAGTTTCAGCTGGGCTCATCTCTCACCTTTAAAAATGTCTCACTTGTTCACCTGCAGTTCATTGTCCCAGCTTTGTGTGCTGTGTGGTCTCTAAGGCTTCCTTATACTCTTACCTCCTCCCGAGCTACCTTCCTGACCCACAGGCCACTGGGCACCTCCCCCCATTGTAATTGACCTTGTTTCATCAAGATTTCAAGCATTGGAGCAGGGGCTTTGCCTTCCTTATAGCCCCACAGTGCCTGAGAACAAGGTGCCCATTAACTAATTGCTTGTAACCCACAGCATAGAGTGCTACATTTTGCTTGTATAGCTTGAATTTTTTAAAATATATTTTCTCTATACACCAGAAGATCCTCTGCCCTTTTTAGCTCAGTCACAGCTTTGTGAATTCTTCCCATGGCATATTCTTCCCTGTTGGGCTAGCATTTTGCTACTGGAGTGCTTCACAGGCAGCCCAAGAGTGAAGTCTCACCTTCTGTTCACTTTCCTTTTTCATTTCCCCACTGGTCTCTATTGCAGTAATCCCCCCACCCTCCTTATATCAAGTCGTGACAGCCCCCCATCCTAGAACCCCTGGTGCGGTCCTTCCGGCATGCCACGTTTCCCTAGCCATTTAACTCTTCGCAAGTATTCGTTAATCTGATGGATGGGGCCTGGGGGGGATGGGCAGGCAAAGTCTGCTCCATGCCCCTTCTTTAGGCACAAAATTCGGTGACTTTTCACCAGCCTTCTAGGCAACTATAAATGGCAGGTGACAGATCTCGACACAAGCTTTACAAGTTCATCTTGAGTTCCTTCAAGACTCACAGGTTCCATTTAGAGCCAGAAAGAATCCTGAGACATACACACGTGTAAGTGTGCATATATGTGTGTATGTACACATGTATGATGAGTATCAGTAATGACTATACTGACAATGTTGCTGCTGACCGTGACTACCATTTTCTGAGCACTTACTATGAACACAATGCCAGGCACAGACAAAGCGATTTACAGACATTGCTCCATTTCATCCTCCCTTCCCTGCCTGTCACTCTTCCATGCCCTGTGGAATCTTGGGCTTGTTCTTATTCCAAGGCAGGATGGGTTTTTTGGCTTTCCTAGTAGGGATGTGATGAGTGTAGACTCAGGAACTCTTCATGATCGGTGCAGAAGCTTTGGAGAAAATCCATGGCAGCAGCACAAGTGACTGTCCCAATCCTGCCCCACCTCTACCTCTTATCACCTCTCCCTTAGAGAGAGTGACCACAGGTCTGGATGCGACAGGACAACTTGGGCAAGCAATGACACCTGTCCTTCCCCCAGAGACCAGGTGCCTCTTGGGCATGTGTTGTGATAATATTCTACTAAATAAGCAGTGGTTGATGGGATTCTGATTCATTAAAAAAAGAAAAGAGAGTTTAGGAGGGAAGGCTTCCTTAAAAAGAATAAACCATCTTCCCAATTTTGATTTTTAAACTTCTAGTCCTGCTTAGGGCTATTACTATTGCAGTTGGAAAGTGGTAGAAAAGCAATAATGTGGATGTCGAAAAATACAAACTAGAGCCATAGTAACCACTCCCCGTTCCTCTACACTGTTGAAAAAATTAAAAAAACAGTTAAGGAAATCAAGAAAAAGGAACTTCACTGAGAAAATATGATTGGATTCAGTGACAAGCAGTGATGGCATTTAGTGGGTAAGGTCAGTTAAGTAGCTTGAAACATTGAAAGACTACAGAAGTTCTGATCCCCAGAGAAGTTAAAAATGAAACCTTTTAGAACATGTTCCATCCTGTGTTTTGTAACACTGTCCCATTTTGAAAAGGCACAAGAACGTACACTAAAATGAAATGTGATTTGAAAAGTACAACCTGCGGGGAGGGGAGGAAGGCGGAAGGTGTGAGAAGACAGATGGCAGTGAGCAGGAGGGGGTGTGCGTTGGCGGGAGGGGGGGCCAGGGAAGTGGGAACGCAAGGCAGAGAGGTTTTCTGATTTGTGGTGAAGGATGACGTATTAGTCAGCTCAGCCTGCCATAACAAAATGACACAGACCGGGTGTCTTAAACAACAGAAATTTATTTCTCGCGGTTCTGGAGGCCGGGATGTCCAAGATCAAGGTGGCGGCCAATTCGGATTCTGGTGAGGGCTCTCTTTCTGGCTTGCAGACAGCTGCCTTCTCGCTGTATGCTCACATGGCCTCTTCTTTGTGTGACATCAGGGAGAGACTGGGCTTGCTGGTGTCTCTCCTTAAAAGGACACTAATGCCATTGGATCAAGGCTTACCCTTATGAACTCAGTTACTCTTAATTATGTCTCCCAGAGCCCTAGCTCCAAATATAGTCACATGGAGAAGTAGACCTTAACATATGAAGTTAGGGGGGGCACACAAACAGACAGGTTCTTTTGCAAATAGCTGGAGGCTAACAGAAGGGGCCAACAGAGAGAGGAAAGACAAAACACTAGGAGGGACAAAAAGAAGGGAAGAGAGGACTACTGAAGCCATGAGGGGATTTTGGGTATTGGGAGTAGAAGGAGTGGACATCTCAATAAACCAGGAGGCAAGTTTATCTGCTAAGTGAGAATGGGTTTGGCATTTGAGAAGAGTAAAGAGATCCAGAACAGCCTGTATGGTAAGCGAGAAAGGAAATTAACCGGGGACTGCCAAACAGCAGCAAGGGGCCAGCTAAGGTGGGATGACATGATCACCACCCAGAAATCAGCTTAAATGTCACCTCTTTATGGAGTTCCCACCTGACCACCCTGCTTTCTTTTTTTGCACAACACTTAATCGTATCTGATTACGTTCTCATCCCCACTGCCCTAGGAATGCCAACTCCATGAGATCCTGGCTCTTTTTTGCCTTGTTCATTGCTGTAGTTCTGAGGCTTAGGGTAGCTTGTGACACAGTGAAAACCATGCAAACACTGGATGAATGATTTTGTGATGGCACCAATTAGAAGAATTATGTGACAATCTACCAGTGGCACTCAGGGGCCCAGGATCAAAAGTGAGGAAGAAGGAAGGTCATCCAGGACTGAGCGCTGGCAAGACAGAAAAGACAGAGAAGTCAAGGTGACGAAAGAATTAAGGTTGCTAGCGAGTGTGTTGGGGTAACAGGGGGTCCACTGAAGCCAGGCTGAATAAAGAAGGAGAGATGACAAGGAAGATGGGCAGGGGAGGTGAGTAAAGAGGCAGGGAAGGGACTGCAGATTGCCCTGAGGTCACAAAGAAGCAGGCTTAGTGGGAATCGTAGGAGAATAATGCGCTGTGGTCAACAGAAGGCTGGAGTGGAGATTGCTGAGATGGAGAGGTGCCAAGTGATGGAAACAGCCAACTTGTGTCCATGGCAGTGGGCTGCCAACATGAAGCAGAAGGTGAGAGGTACTGAAGTTTAGCCCATCAAGGCACCGCTAAGTAGAGCAGCCTTTCTAATATGTGTTCCAGGAATAGTAATTCTGAGAGTTAATTGGCACTGACAGAATAAAGGGCTCTGTGAGCAAATAAATTTAGAAAATGCAAGTTACTAAGCTGATCCCCATATTGCAAGACTTCTACAAATCTTTAGATTCCTTAAAAAGACTTCAAAAGCGGGTACAGCGTTTCCCAAATGCATTTGACTGACAAATCCTTTTATGCTTCCTTTCTGGAGCAACTCTAGGGCCTCTTGCTCCCTGAGAACAGAGGTTCTGAAAGCGAGGCTTCTAGAACAGCAGCATCAGCATCCATTGGGAACCTGCTACAAATGCTAATTCTCAGGCCTCACCCCGGACCTACCTAATTGGAAACTCTGGAGGTGGAGCCAGGAGTGTTTCACAAGCTATCAAGGTCATTCTGAGGAATACTAAAGTTTGAGATCCACGGAGCCAGAAAATACTTTGGGAAGGCTGATTCATATTCGTATTTGGGAAAGACTATTCGTTAAGGGGTTGGATAAGTCTTTCATGTTAATGCTTAGGTCATATAGGATGACTGGAGAAGTTGAAATGGAGAAGAAAAATATGTCTAATAGGAATATACAAATTAAGATTGCAATATCTAATACCAGTCCAATTAATGTGTCACATAAGAATATTAGCAAAAGTGATATTGGATTGACTATGCCTTTGGCTTATTCATACTATTAGGTCCCTCTGTTAGCATGAATCAAGAGCTGATTCCTTTCCAACAGACTTTGTCAAGTTGTTTTACAGGGAGGGAAAAAGAAAGAGAAATGTATTTCCTTTCTTTTTTTTTTTTTCTCCAATCTTTGACAGAGGTACCAAAAAGTAATTGTAAGACCAAAAAGTAGACAGCAATGAAAAGGAAGAAGAGAGGATAGATCATATGGAAACTATATCATCGGCTCTTAAATAACCAAACTTATTAGAAGGTATAATATTCAGGTGTTAAAAATGTATCCGTCATATTCCTTAGCAGAATAATTTGGAAACATTCTTACCAGACATTTATAGTTTGCAGAAGAGCTGTCAAAAATAACTCAGCTATATGAACACTTCAACTGTACAATGAAAAAAAAAAAGCGTGACTCTAAAAGGAATCTGGGTGCATGTTTTCAAAAGTAAAATCGGAATCTAAGCCTACAATCTAAAATGCATTTGGACTCAGAATTTTCTTTAAAAGAGAAAAAGAAACAAAGAAGACCCTTTGAACAATTATGCATAGCTAAATGATTGAGCTTTTTAAATGGATTGAGCTTGAGCTAGAAATATTCTTAGTTTCTAAGTGCATTAGCCATAAAGACATATCAGAAGTGAAAGAATAGCATTGTGCAAAGATTTGCATGAACACAAAAGTTTAATTGGAAGAAAAAAAAAAAAGGATAAAAAATGTCCCTGATTTCTCAAGTTGAAAGTCTGTAGAACTTCTATTCTGTATTTTACTTACTAAGCTCTGGCTCACCTTCCAGCAATACACGTGATTGGCAGGGTCCCCGTGACTCCATTGGTCATGAATTCCTGTGGCTATTTCTTTCCACTAAGTGGGGATGAGCTAGATTTAAGCAGGTCTAGATCAAGATCTGTTTTTCCTATAGAAAACCACCTGTGCTTCTTATACAGCTAGTGTGATTTACACAAACTTTGAATGCTTTGTTTCTCATGTGCTTTGGATCTTTGAAATACGATATTCTCAGCCTCTAAAGGTGGCTTAATTCTGAAATTTTGGCCTTCTCTTTGAGAGCTTTGTCTTCTACCAAACCTCATTTAGGCATATTGCAAAAAGTAGGGTTCAAAGTGCTTAGATGCCAGATTCTAAAACCTGCCTTCCATCCCAGACTTGGAATGCCATTTCTGATCAGGGAGAGGCTGAGTTAGTTTATACTGCAGGGGAATTTCTTGGACCGTTGTGAGTTTCTAGAACTCACGGGCAAAAGAGCTGTTCTAACGGTTGGCCCTCATATATGAGGGAAGGAGATGGTCACTTAGCAAATCACCTAGATCTTCCTACTTCCTCATAAAAAATAATGAGCAGCGACTCTCAGGAGAGGAATGCAATGCTAAACAGGAGTGGGACCTACCTGAATCTTGGCAGGCCATTCACCATTTCTGCAAATGGCTGTGCAGCTATAAATATTGAATGGCCTCCGATAAAAATTTTAAAGAGTAGGACGTTAAAAGAAAAAGGTTCGCATACCTTGTCACGTACAACTGGGCATACGCCCATATACTCTCACTGTTGATAAGATAAGAAATGTCTTATCTTTAAATCGCTCTAGCAGTTCCAGAGGGACCTACAGTTTAGCACTTAAATATATTTTAGTCTTGCCATTAATTTGTTTTTCTCTGTCCAAGTGTAAATTAAAACAAAAGTCTTTACACTTCTTTGGAATTATCTTATTGTGTTTCTTACTGAGTGGGCACAGAATAAATATTTTTTCCTCATTTGATGAGATGGGAAAAGTAATAGTATCCACCTTTTTATACATTCTGAAAGGCTTAGAGGGTTAAAATATGTAAAGTTCTTAGTATATGAAAATAGCTTCCTAATTACTAGCTATTAGTAGTGATTATTATTAGGCAATGATTAAGAGGCAATAGTATCTAGAGGTTAAGGGCTTGAGATCCTGAGCTTGAATGCTTCATCTAAATCTTGGCTCTACCACTCACCGATATGTGACCCTGGGCAAGTTAACTTCATTTCTCTGTGTCTTGATCTCTTTATCTAAAAGATGGGGATCCCAATGAGACCACCCTTTTGGGTGTATGGATGAGGATTCGAAGAGATAATATTAATATATCGCAAAGCCCTTGAAAAGTAGCCTGGCACAAAGAAGCATTGTATTGGTGTTACATGCAACAACCATCTGAGGCGGTTTTCATCCACCCCCATTGTATAGATAAATGAAATTGGGGTTTAGGGTCGCACAGTCAAGAGTGGATTTACATTTCCAAGCAAATGGAAAACCAAGTCATTTCACTACCCCACCTGAGAGGGCTTCCAATGGGTCTCCAGCATTCAGTAGTTCCATTCCCAGGTGGCACATGTCTGCCTAAAACCGTGTTATTATCTTTCCTGGTATTCCTAATTACTGTTTGGCATTGAGTGCTCTCAACCCAAAGCATGCGATAGCATGGTAGAAGCTGGAGCTTGATAGCACTTTCTTCTGTTGATTTGATTAAACACACAGAAAAACAGACCTCTTCTGCGTATCTCCGGGAAACTGGCAGTAAGTGAACTGTGACAGATAACAGTGCCTGCTTTATCTCTCCTCCCTGCCCTACAGTCCCGAAGGAAATAGGCGACTCGGAGGTATTGGTCCTTCCACTTGTCCCATTGAGCCTCCTTCCTGTAAAGGAGCCAAGGCAGGTTTTCAAAGCCGACTCAGCCTCCCTTTTCCACCGACAGAGCCGGTCCATGGTGAGAAACTAAGAGAAAGACCAGAGGCTATTCCGAGCTTCCTTGTGAATGTGTGTCGCTGCCATCTGCTGGATGGAATGGGTATCAGACCCGGGCCGAGGTTGCCTTGCCATGTTAATAAGCAAATTCAGAGATTCCCACTGGGGTTCAGAACCTGGTGGTGCGGTTGCATCATTTCATAGCATCAGTTCTGAGTGTCTGCAGATTTGGGAAATCTGATGACAACTGCGCCTCATGACAACTTTCATGTGAGTGATCAACAAGTAAAACAGTAGCAATCTTTAAAGCAACTGTCCTAGCATCAATAGTTTCCCAGATCAAATTTGGTCTGTTCCCAAATTGATTGATCCAATTGATTAGAAAAAGCCCGTAAATGTCACGTGAGGGCATCTGGCAGAACCTGGATACTCAGTGGCAAAAAGTCCTTACAGGGAAGTAAAATCAACATCTGGTTTTATTCTTGCGTTCTCTGAAATTCTGTGTTCACATATCCAACAATTATTTATCAAGCACTTATCTTTTGTGCCAAGCACCGTATTAAAGAACGGAGGAAGTAAAGATGAATAAACACAGTCCCTAATCTTCATATTATTAAGATTAGTCTTAATATTAATATTAAATGGATATTTTCTGAGTGCTTACTATGTGCTGGGCATATATATCCCACTACATCTCAATTCTTAGAGCAACTCTAGGACTATTATTATCTCATTTACAATTACCTCATATTAATATCTCATTTACAGTTCAGAAAAGTATTAACTCTCTCATGTATAGTTCAGAAACCTGAAGCTTAGAGAGATTAAGTAATATAACCAAGATAATACAGTGAGAAAAAGATGGAGTGAAATTTGAATGTGGGTTCCAGGGAATTGTGGAAGGGGGAGAGAAGTGTTAGCTCCATGGACCAATGTAGGTTTTTTTTTTTTTCTTTCCAAACAGAGTCTGGGTCTTTTGTTTTACACACATTTTCTGTTCCATTAGCTACAAATTTCCAGCAAAGTGAAAGTGTTACAAAAACAGTAAGTGATGATAGCAGTAGATGCTTTGGAAAGATTTATCAGGAAAACTATCCCTTCCTCTAGCGAGCATTTGAAATCTATCTAGTTAACATTCTCTTCAGTTCATAACTCTTCCTCTTAATAGCAGCATTGGTGTCGGCAGCAAGGGCTGAATTGTTGTCAGTTCTCATTGGATAGAAAACAAATCCCTATTTTGGTCAGCCTGACAGAGTATTTGTGAGTAAATGATTTGCTCAGCAAGAGCCAGAGAACAACTCAGATGTTCCGATTGTAACAATCGCAAATCGTTTTCCATTTTTTTTCTTCCCCTCTTGGTAGAAGAATTAGGTGCTGGTGCTGGTGGGGAAATACCAGGGGTAGGGGGTGGAGGGGGAGAAGAGAGGAAAGGATGAACGTAAGGGGGTGGCAGAGGAGACAGGTACTCTGCTAAGTGCCTATGAAAAGGGCTCAAATAGTCTGTACTGGACAGAAAGGATGAGTGTGGGTAGGACAGCAGAGTGCCTAATGGTAGGGTTTTATAGTCAACCTGTTTGGTTAGAATCCCTGCTCTGGCACTAGCCCAGTCTATAATCCTAGCACTCTGGGAGGCTGAGGCGGGAGGATCGCTTGAGGTCAGGAGTTTGAGACCAGCCTGAGCAAGAGCAAGACCCGATCTCTACTAAAAATTGAAACAATTAGCTAGGCAACTAAAAACAGTAATAAAAAATTAGCTGAGTGCGATGTTTTGCACCTGTAGTCCCAGCTACTGGGGAGGCTGAGGCAGGAGGATTGCCTGAGCCCAGGAGTTTGAAGTTGCTGTAAGCTAGGCTGATGCCATGACACTCTAGCTAGGTGACAGAGCAAGACTTGTCTCAAAAAAAAAAAAAAAAAAAAAAAAAAGGGCTCAAATAGTATGTATTGGACAGAAAGGATGAGGAGTGTGAGTAGGACAGGAGAGTGGCTAATGGTAGGATTTTATAGTCAACCTGTTGGGTTGGAATTCCTGCTTTGCCACTAGCCCAGTCTTTGTCCTCAGGCAAGTCACATAACTTTTCTAATCCTCAGTTCTTTCACCTGTAAAATGGGCGTATAATAAGACTTGCCTCCCGGTGTTATCTGGGGGGGGGGTCCGGTGAGGTATGCCATACTGGCCTCTAGTACTTGCTCCCTAAATCTTAATCATGGATAATACCAGCGCCCAGGGATTCGGGGGGCCTCCAGACAAGATGGGACTGATGTGGGCGGAGGGATTGAGGGACCAGGATTGGGGTGGCTCCTTCAGAGAAACTGCCCTTTGGGGTTGCTTGATACTACTTATTTGCACTTCAGTTTGACACACATGCTCTTATCCTTCCTCTCAACAATCCTATAAGGCCGCTTGGAGAGACAGTATCATTTCCACTTTTACAGAAGAAATGGAGTCCCAGGTGACAATGTGGCTAAAATGACAGCTCTTTCTCCAACCAGAGCCTGCCCTCAGGGCCACCCACATCAGAACCAAGAAAAGTTATCTTGTGGAATCGCATTTGTGTATCAAACTCCTGTGGAGAGTGTGATATTCAAATTCTTTCCTGGAAATAACCGAAACCCAAATTTCCTGGAAGGAGCTCCAAGCTGGAATTCTCCGGAAGGAATACAGCCAGAAAGGGGAAAAGCTACCATAAAGCACTCAAGGCAGATTTCTTTTACTGAAATTTTTTTCCTAATACGTTTCGATGTTGAAAGAAAAACTGAACGCCTAATTTTAGATTATTTTAAAATTAACTGCCTGCTCATTAGCTAGTTATCTTTGTGGTGACTAAAATATGGGGTAAAACTATTTCCTGATTGTTATACAAGTTTGTGAAGTCAGACATGAGAGAACAAGTTTTACAGAAATAAGAACAAACAGAAAAAATGGGCAAGATGTTGGAAATACCAAAAAGAATGTTCACTTGAGAAAAGTATGAAAATGTTGCATCCAGACAAGGCTAGCCAAGGATTAGTACAGAAAGTTAGAAACACCAGAATCCAACTGGGAGACCAGCACAGACTTGATTTTGTTTCAGAAGGTTTAAACATAGGCCTACTTCAATGACGAATTCCAACTTAGCTGGACTTGGATAAATGGAACCACATGGAGCACTTCAGAAAGGAAAAGTCACCCTGGATAAGACGACAAAAGCAGGTAGATAAGTACCTTTAACGTGGTGGGTACTCTAGACCTGATGGTTAAGCAAATGGGTGACCTTGTGTTTCTTTTGTGAATGCAGTTACACTGCATGTGAATGAGGGTGATTGCTACTCAATTTGACTGCTGGCAATGAAGTGAAAGGTACAAATCCACCCAGGCTGCAGAATTCCAGTGTGTATTCCATTAACATGTCAGAAACCTAGGCGTCCACTCAACATTTCTCTCTTCTTGTGCACCCATGGCCAACCCTTTTACTAGGTTCTATAGACTTGACCTTGTAAATAGATCTCAAACCCTTTCATCACTACTTCTCCTGCTACTACCCCAACCCCAGCTGTATCTCCTCTTGTCTGGACACCTCTAATAGCTTTCCAAGGGCTATGCTTCATCTTCTCTGAGTCTCTCTAACCATTTCCCATAGGGCCACCAGAGTTATCCTTTCAAAACACCAATGTGATTATGTCCCTGTTGCCCCTCTCCTAACCCTCCCCACCCACCCCTTTTCATTACTCTTAGGGTTAAGGCCAGGTGCCTGTCCCTGCACCCTGCACTCCCCCCATGGCCTCCTCCCTCTCTCAGCTCCAGCCAATGAACCCTGGAGTTCCTCCCCCTTTGCGAAGCCTCTTCTAGCTTGGCAAGCGCTGTTCTCCCTCCACCTGCCTGGAACTTAGTCTCTGTTTTTCTCTCTTTGTCATTTGGATCTTAGTGTGTAGCACTTCCCTTGGACTCCTGACCCCGGTCTAAGTCCCCTTTGGTTAATGATACCAGCCAGAGCCCCTTTTCCTTTTCCTTCAAAGCATTCATTCTCTTCCAGTTGTCCAATTATTTGATGAACGCCAGTCTCTCTGTCTATAAGGTCTAGGAGAAAGGGGACTCCGAATGTTTTTTCTCAACATGGTGTCTCCAGCATCTAACACAGTGTTTCACATACAGCAGGCACAAATAAAATATTTGTTCAATGAATGAACAGACTTAATGAATATAGGCTTGTTATTCTTAAGGGATAATCCCTCTGCTTTGCTTTCTGCACAGTTATCTCAAACCAAACTCATAAACAAGCAAAACATTATTTACATCTAGTACGTTTTTATGAATGAAAAGGCAGAGCGAGTGGTTTCTCACTTCTGCATGAGTAAGCTATTAAAATAAAGCATACACACTTGCATCCAAAAATTTCATTTTTATTCCCAAGATGGTTCATCCTAAAGATGAAGAAAATAAATGCTCCATTTGCTTGGCAAATTATAAATTGCAGTCCAAAAGAAGGTTCAGAAATGCAGTTTAATAAACAACTAAATAAAAGCGTTGGTGAACTGATGGTTCACAAACATCCTTTGAATGACTCAAAAGCAATGCAAATGGGAAAAGATCTTAGCAGAAAACATTACGGTTTGCAATTAGAAAACAATCATTCCGATTTACAAATGTCAAGACAAGAAAGCAGTTATGCAAGTAGCTGTTATTGCTAAATGTGGAGCTAAATGGAGGTTTAATTTCAGAAAGTTCTCTGATACAATATATCTGTCACTAATTACTCTTACATTTAAAAACAAATTGCTTTGGATAAATAATATGATGCCAAAAGGTCCATAATGCATTGTTCAATGCAAATTTAATAATATGCTTTCATCATCATCTAGTAGAAGTCTTATTGCAGTTAGTTTCCTAGTACTTAGGAGTATAATTTGTACAATAATTACTGAATACTCTTCCCCAAATAAATAAAACATCTTACATCAGAGTAAGTTGAATAGTCAGTAAATCACTATTACTTAAATAAGTATGAACTAATCTTTTATGGGCACTCCTACTACGCAAGCCCCAGCAAAAAATTACAAACACGAAAATCTTACAGCTAGAAGAGAGACCCCTAGCGTGTGTGAGAGAACTTTATATTGTGCTGCAGGCATAATTAATACAGCAAAATCTCTGCAGTCATTTTGCACACTGTGGTGGGAGATTTTGCCAACTATCATTCACGCTCAATTCGTTCCAAAATTTCTTCCCAGCAAATGTATGGTTATTTTTACCAAAATTAGTTACTTTCTTCTTATAAACATAAACCCAACCCAATGAAGTTTTCTCAGTGAGGCAAAGTTTTAAAATTCCATGGTCACCTTTGCAACCTAATTAGTAAACATTTAACCTACTGTCATCAGAACAATTGCTAACAATTCTTTTCATTCAGGCAGCAGCAGGACTCCTGAGTCAAATTGTTGCAGTCAGTGTGCAGCTTCCTAAATACCAGCCCCTGATAGTAAGCCAAATGCCACACAAATATAAACACTCAAAGACCAAATGGGCACACTGCCCATTATCCAGGAGACAAATGGATTCACTGCCATTTTAAATTCACCAAGTAGGCTAGCTATTAGTTTCCACAGATCCTCATATATGCAGGTGAATTCCTTGATGTAGAATCAGATTTAATGAATCTTTCCATGGCATCAGCCTCAGCCTCTAAAAATCCTTTATTTTCTCCTTTTCCACATTAAAAACACATTTGAGAAACACATAGAAAATGTTTCTCCAAGAAACGCACACATACACACAAAACAGGAGGTCTCTTAAGGAGTCTACTGCTGAGAAGGTAAAAGCATTTTGCTCATTTTTAATTTGCTAAAACAATCCAAGCATGCTTGGTACCCAGAGGGTATTCTCAAATAAACTTGTATCTCTAGCTGCCAGCTTAGTTGATTGAAAACAGAAGGCAAACGTTTCTTAAAGAATGAGTATGTTAAACTGTTATGTCTCTCCTAGTACCACCAAGGATGCGCGCACACACACACACACACACACACACGCGTACACACACCCATTTCCAAGGATTTGCTTGAAAGCAGCCACTTCTATGATCTAAAAGGTGATGCAGCATTTGTACCAAATTACTTCTGCCTACTGCGGTGCGCCTCTTAGCGAAGCAGCCAGTGCCACCGGGATCTGGACAGTTCCCGCGTGCGGTTCTCCACGCACAAAGCCGACGGCCCCCTTTGCAACTTTGCCAACTTAGTTGGCTCCCGCCCAGTCGGCCCCCTAAGTACAGTCACGATGAAAACGTTTTGCTACCAGAAAATCATTTCCACGACAGTGCAAGAGTTCGAAAGCACAAAGGCTGACACTGTAGACCCAAGCTCGCTAGGAAGTTGCGGCACGCGGGGCGGCTGTGCGGAGCGCGCGTCCAGGTAAGGGATTCCTGCACCACAGGTCTGGTTTCCTCTTCCTGGATGTTTTTGGGGCTCGATCTCACTTTTAACGCGAATTCTCCGTAATGCACGCACCACCCCCTCCACCCCGCTCTTTTTCCAGGAGGCGCGGAGTCGATTTTCCAGCCAGGTCCCTCTTGGGGGCAAGAGAGGAAGCACACTTCTCATTTCAGTAAAGAGGGGCGGCGGGAGTGGGGGGCGGGGGAGGAAAGAGGTCAGAAAGGAGCCAAACTGCAGCCCACCCGCCCACCTCTGCGCCCCGAGCGCGGCTTCAGACGGCGGAGACCGGGTGGGAGGGCGGCCCGGAAACTCTGTCCCTTTAAGGGAACCGAGGCCGCCAGCAGGGGAGGGAAAGATGCGGGCTCCGGACTCGGCGCTGCGGGCACGGCGGAGAGAGGTGAGCGCAGCAAAGCCACAGCCATTACCTGCAGCGCTCGCATCCTCCCCCGCCCAGCGCACCCCCTGCCGTCCCCGCCTCCCAAGGAGACTTCTAATCCGGAGCATGTGCCGTGCCCTTTATCCGGGGAGGAGGTGGGGAGGAAGAGGAATGGGAGCTTTTTAAAAATAAATGAAACGTTTGCATCCAAAGGGGGGGGGGGCTGAAAATGGGAGGGAGTGGGAGGGGGCTTTAAAGGCGCCCGGGTGGGCGGAGGCGGCGGATCTGGATCTGCTCGGCCGGAGACAAACAGCGCCGGGCACCGGCCGCGGCTCACAAAGGGGAGCTGCGCGCTCCGGGCCCCGCAAAAGGGGAAGGGAAAAACCGCCCCGGGGCCCAGTCCGCTCTGCAGCCACAATGGCGTCTTTCACGGGGCGTCCGGGGGCGCCGCCGAGGCAGCCCGCGAGGAGGGGGCGGCGTACCCGCCCCCCGATCCCGGCAGGAGCGGAGCCCCGGGCGCCGCCGCCCCCGCGCGCCCCGCAGGGCTGTGCGCTCGGCCCGGGGCGCCCCCGTGGCGGCGGCGGCGGGGGGCCCGCGGCGCGGGGCGCGCTCGGCGGGGCCGGTTTGCAGGCGCGGAGCTCTGCGCCCGGGAAGAAAGGGACGCGCGAGGTTCGGGGGAGGAGGGAGGGGTGAGGGAGGGCGGGGAGACCGCGGCGGAGCGGCCGCCCGGGAGGCTGGCGCGCGGAGCGGCGGGCGGCGCTGGCACAGGCTCCGAGCGCCTCGGCGGCTCCTCTCCGAGAGCGGAACCCGGCCCCGAGATCCGGAAGCCCGGCCCGGGCGCGCCGGCTCCCGGTCCCCAGCCGCGGCCCCCGGCCGGCCGCGCCCGCCGCTCTGCCCGCTCCGCCCCGGCCGCGCCCGCTCCCAGCGGAGGAAGGAGGCCGGGAACCCGCGGCGGCGGCCCCGGAGGAGGCGGCGGCCCCTGCCCCGCCGCCGGTCCGAGCGGATCCCGAGCAGCCCGCCGCGGCGGGCGGTGTGTGTGCGAGCGTGCCGCGCTCTCGCCCCATGCCTGGCACATGCGTAAAAGCGAGTTGCGCCTAAAGTCCCAGCCATACCCTCCTTAGCAAATAATAACAAACCCAAACCGTCAGATCTTACCTGAAACATTGAAGCACAAAGTCTCTCTCCAAGTCCCCTTTTCCTTTTCCTCTCCCCCCTTTTCCGATTTCTCTCCCAGCGATCTGCTCGGCTCGCCACACCAGAGAGAAATGCAATAGCTTGGCTAAGGTAGACAGAACAAAATACTGAGAAGAGTTGCTCCAGGGCTTTGAAACCCCTCAAGGCAAGGATCAGGATACAATTAGCTCATGCCTCTACCTCCAGTCTAAATCAATCTCCAAAATAAAACTTAAATCAAATTAACTGATCACAGGGCAGACAATTGATCTCCTTCAAAAATAAAGCCCTACATATACGTATAGAGAAATATACATATACGAAATTTTTTTCCAGATTTTTTTTTTTGGTGGAAAAACAGTCTCATTCCAGCCTCCAACTTGCTTTTTACCCTCCTCTTGCACAGAAAAGCTGATTTTAATCGTTGTGATTAGTTTTGATGTAACGTTTCCGCGGGCGATTTCTGCAAATGGATGGAGTGTTTCTTTGCCAAAAGAGGGAAAAGCAGCAGATGATGATAATTATAAGGATTGTTGGTTGTTTCTTTTTATTTGTGTTTAGGGCTCTCGCTTCACTTTCTCAAGTTGACCTGACATTGCTGGTACACTAAGGTCGCACAACTTGTTGATGAGGATCACTGCCCTGTCTTATCAAAGGATAGGTGATAATTTGGCAATAGAGAAGCACATTTTTGGTTCATTTGGCGACATAGCGTCCCAAATGACGTGGATAAAAATAAGCACATGCAGTCTGCTTTGCCCCAATCAAGTCTGAATCAGTGCCTGGGGGTGATACACAAACTCATTTCAAATGTTCAACCATGCAGAATTGTAAAAAGATTGAAGGAGTTACACCGCATTTTTTTTTAAATGGCAAAATTAAAAGAAAACAAAACCTACATTAGGGGTAGCCAAGGACCTACCATTTAGGCTTATTTGATCAACCTTCTGAACACACCTCACCTCCTCCTTTCTCCTTGCCTGGCTCCACCTGGTGTCTTTTACAGTGGGGGTTGTATAATTCCATGATTTGACCGAAGCACTCTACACAGCTAGAGACACTAACATAAACACATTTCCCCAGATTGCTACTCTGGTTCTGACCTCCCCCACTCATCACTTCTTCCTCTCTAGGTCTTTGTTCAAAGAGATTGTGCCCGAGCCAGTCGTTACCTTAATTCTTTTTAGTTAGGGTGGGATATTCAGTTATAAACTCAAGGATCACCTCTCATTAGTGTTATAACCTTGCAGGATACTTTTTGAAATGGTATGTTTCTGAGCACTTCACAGTTCATTAATTCTAAGACTTTGCTGACATTTCTTATGAAAAAGACCAGGTTGTATGGCCAAGGATACTAAAAAAAAGAAAGAGAAAACCTAAATAGAACCAGACATGTCCTGCAAATACCTGCAACTGGCAGCAGTTCACAGGAAGTGTTTTTTAACCATCATTTTACCTTTAAGGTAAGCAACTGCTATAACACCAGCAGAAAAGGGAAGGGCCAAGCTTCTAAAAAAAATGTTCAATCAGATCAGTGCTATAGATGATATCAGGGATTAATATCATAATGAGAATCGGCAATGTTGGTAGGTTTTCTATTTTAATGTAACAAGTTCATATGGCATGGGTCCCTGGTTTGAGAATATCACTGCCCCATAAGAAGAAAAAGAGAATGGCTTGCAAAACAACACACACACAAAAAGAAAATCATTATATTCTTTGTACATTCTTTTTCTCTCTCTCTTCACATACAGGGTAGATACATTCTCTGATTTGCAATAAAATGTTTTCAAATGTCCACAAAACCCTAAATTCAATGTAATAAAAACTTTGTTCTCACCCCTAAATGTCACTAAATATTTTTGTTTTTTGAGACAGAGTCTCACTTTGTTGCCCAGGCTAGAGTGAGTGCCGTGGAGTCAGCCTAGCTCACAGCAACCTCAAACTCCTGGGCTCAAGCGATCCTTCTGCCTCAGCCTCCCCAGTAGCTGGGACTACAGGCATGCGCCACCATGCCCGGCTAATTTTTTCTATATATATTAGTTGGCCACTTAATTTCTTTCTATTTATAGTAGAGACGGGGTCTTGGTCTTGCTCTTACTCAGGCTGGTTTCGAACTCCTGACTTTGAGCGATCCGCCCTCCTTGGCCTCCCAGAGAGCTAGGATTACAGGCGTGAGCCACTGCACCCGGCCACTAAATGTTAATATAGGAGAACAGGAGAAGAAAAGAGACCATGGAAGAAACATCCCCAATCATTGATATAAGGACTTGGTACATTTTAATTTATTTTAGGCGTGGCTTAAGGTGAATTTTAATCAAAAACTGTCACATGCAGAACAGTTTGTCATTGTCCTAGAATGTTAGAGCTGGAAAGATCCAGTGCAGGCATCTAGTCCAGTCATTTTACAGATGAGGAAACTAAAGCAGCTTGTGCAGGGGCAGAAGCCAGCCACTGACACCTGCATAAGCCACAAGAGACAGGACTAGAGGAAAGATGAGTGATGTCCCAGAAAGCACTTACCTTGGGAAGTTATGCACAGTGTTCTCAATTTTGCTAACATGGCTGAAACCATACTTTTTGAATTCCCTTTCTGAAATTGTCCTCAAAGCCTTGTAACACAATCTTTTAAATATCTCTGATGGCAACAGATCTTTGTTCTTTGATAGTTTAACTTTGGAATTAATAGTAACAAACTAGTACCAGGTCTGGGGGATAAGTGGATGAGGAGGATGGCTTATGCTATTTAGAATCCAAAAATAAAATATGACTAGAAACAGTATGACCAGTTTTCCTCTTATTAGTTCCTAAAGGGAGTAAAGATATTTCTCAAAATATTTTAAGCAATGGAACCATTAACTGGAACAAGGGCTTTACTTTCCAAGATTAATTGCTCTGAAGGGAATAATATTCCTTTGAATGAATTAAGTTTTGAAAGGTTCATTTTTAAAGATGTTTTAATATTTCAGAATGACATAAAAGATGCTCTTTCTAAACATTAGGTCATTGACATTTCAAAGTGGTCCAATCTATTGGGTTGCTCACTGATTTGCAGTAATCCCAGTGGCAAATCGACTGCAGGTAAGTTCTCATTTAATTGTGGTGGAGATCTTAATTTTCTTGTATTTTGGAGAAATCTCAAAGTTGAGGAGATTGGATAGGGATTCAGAGTCAAAGTATATAGTCTGGAATGTACTTGATGAAAAGTGCAAAATATTATTTTGAAAATTTACTTTGTTCCATGTAATACAAAGAGATGAGTAAACTTTACAACCTTCGACTCCACAGTGATGACAATTTATTTTTAATTTTAAAATAGATTTTCCATGAAATAGCATGTGAAAAGTCAGGTTCAATATCTTGGCAAGTATGAGATAAGAACTTAGCAGACTTTACTTCAATCAGCCCCTGTAATCATAGAATTACCTGAAATTACTTTTTATCTAATAAATGAACTTCTTCATTTTGTGGTGTCAACAGCCCTTTTTTGCCAATCATTAATTAGTCAGGAAAAAGAGTATATTAAAAATCCTTCTAACCTTTTTTTTTAAAAAATAAATAATTGGAGTGAGGCCAGCAGCCTAACAACCATTAGCCACACAGAGGACAATGACAATAAAATTGTCAGCAAGAAAACAATCAGGAAAAAAACACAGTCCTCTGTTTTCATCTTCCGGGATCTTACTATCAAAATGCAAAATAAATTCCACCAGTGTTTAAGGCAGAAAAACAAAGATAGAATATTTTGAATTGAAACCAGGAGCTAGGCTGAACAAGTTTAGCAGTCTGACTGTTGTGCAAGAGAAAATGAGATTTTTTTTAAGGGGAGCCGCAGTTCCGCTTCCAACATGGACGACGTGGGGCAGCTCATTTGGTTGCATCGTATTCACTGAACCCTCAAATCGCAAGTTCCCACAAAAAAGCATAGCGTTGTCCACGGTAGCCCTGCGGTGGTCTTGGTGATGATTTGACAAGATGTGGACATTAGTTGCTTAGATGAAATGTGAAATTGCAAAGCCCTCCACTGAAGCAGCCAGACACCCAGATCAAATTTGAAAATTCCATCGCACTTTCCATTAGGAAGAAGAGGGAGAAGCTGCAGCGCTTGGGCTCAACCTGGGCTTGCATAGATATCACAAGGCTGCCACACTTTTCCCCGATGTGGCCACTAAATGACGGTGTTCCCCTCATTGCGCCAGCGGGGTCCACCTGTAACTACCACGAGAGGCCCTGCAACAGAGAAAGGCAAATTATGTTGTTTCATTTTATCCTTGAGTCAGTTTTTTTGGGGGGGGGCGGAAATCACCTGTTTTTTATCAGTCAACCTGAAACTCCCTATAATGCTGTGGAATGCGCACATTTTCCTGGAGTTGAATAGAAGCATTAATGAGCTCAAACAGAATGGGTTTGTGATTCCTGGAGTTTGGCCCCAGCCACCACCTGTTTATAATTAGCTCCTGGAAAACATTAGTTTTCTATGTCACTGTCGATGTTGAGTTTGTAACATCTCATTTTCTGAGAAGGTAAAGCATGTAACAGTTGCAGATAGGCTGATCTGCACAATTCTGAAATAGAAACACATACCAACTCCTTGTATTGAAACTCTTACATCAATTTGGTCTTTTTTCAAAGTTTCTTCTCTGGTTGTCCAAGTGAGCATTAGTTATAATCTCACATTATTAATATAAAGCAACACAGAAGATGCGTGAAGATACACAATGTGGCCACGGTCAGATACCCTGATCTCCAACTTTGATAGTCTTATTCAATAAAGCGACACATTTGTCCACAAGGAAGAAGATGTGTGAAGAAAGTTGTGAAGCATCTATATTCATTCCTGGGATTTAAAATTCTTTGCTGTAAACTCACCTTCTATATTTTGAATAAATAATTGCAATGGGGGTACCTAATTTATCAAAGTCTCTGTGACTTATCTTTTCTAAAAATAATAACTGATTCTTATTTTATTATGTCATCTGGAAATTTTCATGGATACCTCACTTTTTCACATGTAAAATAATGGGGTGAAATGAGATTTTTCTCCAAGGTAAATTCTAGCTATGAAAAATCATATGTTTATGATGCTGTTTACTAGGCAACACACTTTCTTTCTGGTCCTTTGAGGATCCTTGATTTTGACAAGACTGCCTCACACATATAAAACAATTAATTAAGCATTATGTATAATTGCTTGTGTAAGAAGTGAGACTTGACTAGAATTCTGCCACGAACCTCTTTCTTCATAATGATTTGCTTTTTGCCTTTCAGGAATTACAAAATCAGTACAAGCAAGCACTTTACAAACAAAATTTTAAACAAGAAAGCACAGTTTTGAAAGTACAAAGAAATGAACTTTAGGGCTGATTCAAATCTTTAAGAAATAGCCCAATCAATCATATCACATCACCCTGTTTTCTACGTTCTCCGGTTTATGTATATTCTTTCCTAAGCTTTAGACCTTATCGTTTTCAGCTTGTTCTGTGCAATCTGTTAGGCTATCCATTTTAAAGCTGTGCAGTGGTGGCTATTTTAAGGAAACATTTCTAATAAGATAAACATTTCATTAGATATTTTGTATTATTTCCTATTTCAGTGCCGCATAGTAAACTCGCTAGGACTGGAAGTTACTTCTCTTTGCAGTGTAATTCGTCTCATGCACAGCCCATCCGGTACAGAACCACTTAGCTTTGCTTCACTGTTCTACTGTCTGAACCAAGGCTGTTCATGAGAAACCCCATAATACAATTGCGGCACCTCCGGGGCACCATATACATTTATGTAAGTTATCTCTTTTTGCATCCTGTGGGTGTCAGAACCTCTCAGCTTTGCTAACCATAAAAAATCTGCCTTAAGCATATTACTAACTTTAAAACTCTAATGATATGGATGTCATATTTCAATTTTTAAAAAACCTTTCCCTGCTCCACCCCTGAAAAAACTCAATAAAACTTATCCAATGGAATCATGCTATGGTTAAACACATAAAATTTATTTAAAAGAAAAAGAATCGTGAATATGCTCTAGTTCAAAAAAAAAAAAACCAAAAAACAAAGAAAACAAAACAACAAACCAAAGCCCAAGAACAAAAAATAGTAATTAAACAAGAGACAAACGTATTGCTCTTCAAACTGGGGTAAGAGCCACTATAAACAAATTGCTACTGGAAGCAAGAATCTATGTACTTTCTCTTAAGTTATCAGGATAGAAAGCTGTTTTGGGGTCTTAATGAGCATAAGCCTGATCAGTTAAAATAGGCACTTGGAGGTGGAAAAGCAAATCGACAGGACTATTCAACATGGGCGTTTAAATGATTTCAGCACTATTCTTAATAATAGCATTAATAATAGTAGTGATAAGAAATAATTATGACTGATGGTGGGGAACTTGCCTTGTGTAAAGACCATCTGGTTATGACAGTCAGACATGAAATTCTAAAATTAAATCCTCAATCTGTCCCTCCAAGGTTGCTTCATAGATAATGGATATCTTAATTTTTAAGAAAGAGAAAGAAACCATATCCATTGTAGCAAACGTACAGCAGCTCCTGCTGAGAAAACAAAGCTTGTATGTCTGTTTTCTTTTCTAATTGTTGGTGTCCCTAAACAAAGCAATGGCTGTGCGAAAGAGCTAAGATAATGACGGTAACTCATCAGCCTTATTTTGTTTTTTCGCTTCTGAAGACTTTGACAGGTAAAACATTATTATAATCCTACTACTCCTTATGTGCTTAAGGCAGTGGTTGGAATTTCCCCAGGTTTTCCTTCTATAGTAAAGCCTATTTAAAGAAGTTTTAAACCTTTGGTCTTCAACAAATACATAATTTAAAACTTATCTTTATGCAGTAAAAGGAAATATCCAAGAAAAGGCATCTAATTCAGAACCTGGTAAATGGTCAGTATTATTCTTAGATCACTGTTGTTTTAGTTTTATTTATTACACCTAGGGTTTAACTATTTCTGATTTTTAGATTTTCTGGCAATATCAAAATTGAATGGGGACAAAAGGACAAATATTGTGTGATTCCACTTATATAGGATACTTAGAATAGTCAATTTCATAAAGAGAGGAGGTAGAACAGTGGTTACTTGGGGCTGCAGGGAGGAAGGCATGGGAGTCATTTATTGGGGAGAGTTTCAATTTGGGAAGATGAAGATCTGGAAATGAATGGTGGTGATGATTGTACGACAACATGCATGGACTTAATGTCACTTAATGCAAGCTTAAAAATGGTTAGAATGGAGAAAAATGAATAAATTACACAAATATTGAACTCTTAAAAAATAAGTTGGGGGGGTATGACATGGTAGAAAACAAAACAAGGTGCCCTGTTCTCTGATTCTCTTCTTAATTAGTGTCATTACTATATCCAAGTTGTGCCTAGTCACCTATGATTCTGAAGAAGTGGGGCAAAGAACCCACGCTCTGTGTTGGCCATGTCATGACACTGAGTTTGCAGCCCTAGGTACCCCAGTTGTATTTAAGATGAGGAAAGAGAAAGAATGTTTCTCCCGAAGTCATGTAGCAGAGAAAGAACTCTCATCTGAGTCGAAGACCAATGCTCTTTCTACCAGATGAGATCTTGCATTTGTGTTATTCATAACCAGTTATTTTGCTCTCAATTCTTTCTCTTCTGTATCCTTCTTTGGCTTCCTAGACAAAAAACAAGCTTTGTAGGAAGCCTATACAAACTGAAATAGTGAATTAACTTTTAAAATAATTTGTTCTATGCTACAATATTCAGTAAATAAGATGGGAAAAACCAAATCAACCAATTTATTTATCCATGGGATATCAAGCTCCTCATCTGAATAATGAAATTAGTGACCTCTTCCTCTTTCCTCTCCTCCTCCCCCTTCTTTCTCTTTCTCTTTTCTGTGAAGACTTTGACTGTTGTAGTTGCTCTGATATCATATGCCTTGTACGATCTCCTGAGATTCTATGAAGATTTCTCTACAGACAGAGCCTGGTTCCTGGGAGGAGTTAATATGTTCATTCATTGGTGGATTAATCAAACCCATAACTCAGATACATCAAACAATACACCTGCAACACTGTGCTGGGTCATAATCCCTGAAACTTGGCTTAGTTCACAGGGTCCAAAGCAGGATGCTTGGAGGGCCGATGGAGAAAGATAGGACTTGAGAGGGCAGAACACAAGGTCTGCATTCTTTAGACATACCATTCACATTGCATCCCCATTTTTTTTCTAACTTGCATAACATCTTTGTTCTCCTTCTCTGCACCTCTGCTCATCCTCCATTGGTGACAAATAAAGGGAAAGGTGTTTCCCAACCAAAACACGTTCTAGAGGAACGTCTTCACAGCCTCATTAGCTGGTTCTTAACTTCAGCGAACCTTGACTGTGTATGTTTCCTAATTAGACTAGGTCACAGGTGTCCTCAACCTAAGGCCCGAGGGCCACATGCAGCCCACCGAGGACATTCATCCGGCCCACCAGGTGCTTTTGCTGCCGCTGCCTGTCCTGCTTAGCAGCAGACTCATCCCAGGCCCACAGTGCGCATGTGTGGAATGTGCACCACACTCTCCAATGGTCTGAGGGACGGTGAACTGGCCCCCTGTTTAAAAAGTTTGAGGACCCCTGGACTAGGAAGACCTAATGGGAAGAGATAATACCGCCTCCTCCAGGCAAGCTGGATACCCAAGCCAGCTACCATCCAAAGGAAACTGCACGCACTCTCTCTCTTTATAATTGCTTTTCCTTCAGCTTCAGTGAAACTTGAAACTTTTACAAGATAAAGACCTTATACCCCTTGTGCAGTTGTACTTCATATGCATCAAATCACAGAAAAATCTTGAGGTCTAAGGTTGACACTTTAAAGTTGTGAGATTCTCCTAGTTTTCTTTGCCTGTGCTGTGTCTCTATGTGCAGTTTCCTATGAATTACAGATATAGACACACACGTTTCCTTTTGAAGAAGAAAAAGGAAGTTGTTCCTGCAAATGGAAAGAGATTCCATGATTTCTTAATGATCCTAAGATTTCCCAAACTGGGGTGGGGGGGCCCTGCTCTGGGTAGTCGGGTCCCTGGCCTCCGGCAGAGGCCACTGTGTACATTAGAGCGGGAGAGAGGACAGCCTGTCACACATAAAGCCAATTGTACCATTTTATATACAACAGGAAATATCTCTCCCCAGCCCCACGGGTGGTCTAATAGCCTAAAGCATCGGAATTGATTACCCTTGGCTCGCTTAATGCCAAATGGCCGCCATAGTCAACAAAAGACCTGGCTGATGCAGAATTCTAAACTCCATGCCCAGAGTAAGTGCTGCAGTAGCAGCTGTCTGGACAATAAGAAGTTTGAAAAGAGTATGAATCCGAGCCACCAACTTCTAATACTGGAAACAAGCCAGGCAACTGTTAGGCCACAACCTTTGCATGCAGAGGGGTTGCTTTTGCCCTTCACACTAATGAAAGATGTGGAGAATCGAGGTGCAGGGAGACAGACACTCTCGTCTTCCTGTGCTTTCTGAAGACATAGGCTTCCCTTATTGATGGAAGGGCCCTGGGCCTCAGGAGGCTATCAGTAAACAATAAGTCTCTTTAGTGCTTTCTCCCAGCTCTTGGAGTAAAGGCCAAACTCTCTCAAGGTCCTGTTGGATCTGGTCCATCTCCCTCTGCACTCTCATGAGGCTTCTCCCTCCCCACTCTGGGTTGCCTCTGCTACGCTGGGCCTCCTTTAGCTCCTCCAATTAGGCTCATGACCCCAGGGCCTTTGCACAGGCAGCATCTCTGTACATAGAATGCCATTTCCCTCCTCTAGCCCAGTAATTTCTACTCATCCTTTAGCTCAAATATCACTTCCTCAGGGAAGACTTCCTTCCCCGAGGGACCAGATCAGCACTTTCTGTTATAAGCACTCATAGTTCACTGGACTTTTCCTTTAGAGCGCTAATCAGTTTGCAGTCATGCATTTGTGGGATTATTTGATTACCATCGGCTTCCACAACATAGGAACTACAGTCATGCACTACGTACAATGTTTCGGTCAATGCCAGCCCACATATACAATGGTGGTCCCGTAAGATTATATGACTATGTATTTTCTGTGCTTTCTGGAATGTAAGTAAAAATCTCTTGTAGATTTCCAGGGGATCCCCAGCTCTAGAGAGGCTCACTCAGCAAGTTTTGTGTGTGATGGTGAAAATCTGCATCCCAAACCATCACCTGAGGACTTTCTGATGCAGGTGAGCCTGGTCCATGCTGCTGGCTGCCTTAGAGGAGGAGCCCTTAAAGAGCGCAGCTGTGTCTGTATTCTTTGTCTAAATATTTTTGTATTATTTACACAAAGAGGTAAGGACAGGCTTTGAGATTGCCCTCAACATGAACTCAGTCCTCTGTGGGAAACAATTCTCCACAAACAACCACCTTTCAGTTCTAAGCTAGAGCTAATAGACGGTAGATTTGGGGGTGGGGGAGTACTGGGGTACTGATTCTATTGAGAATGCAAGGAAACCATGAACACATTCTTCATGGCTGCAGAGCAGGTGCTAGAGGAAGATAACAGGACAAACTAATGGCATTTTATGGCCAAGATACATGGCACCTTCCTGGACATCTGAGAGAGGTAGTGTGATATAGAGAAAAGAACATCAGGCCAGAGCTGGCTGTGCCATTTACTAGCTGTGCAACCTTGCTCAAATGGACCTTTTGAGCATCAGTTTGCTTATGTATAAAATGGGGTCAATTAATACCTAATTTGTGGTGGTGTTAGGAGGGTCAGTGATAAATATACAAAGCCCCTAGCATATGCATGTTAAAAATGCACATGTATTAGGTTATTAAGTACAAAATGTCCAATGTCTTTAAGTACTAAGTTTGACAGTTGTTAGCTCTGACATTTCACTTTGACACTTTATTATTTTTTTTTATTGTGACGGTACATCCTCATTCTTTCAAATGCATAATTTGGCTTGTGATTATCTTTCAAATTTTTTTTGTAGAGCAATTTTTGTGAAACCATGGATAAGTAAAAAATTGATGTTATTTTCAGATATGAGTTCTGTTGTGGAACCAATGCAGCACAGACAGCTCGAAATAGCAACGAAGTGTTTGGGAAGGATGTGGCTAATAAATGCACAGCACATCGATGGTTTGAGAAGTTCTGTTCGGGGGATTTTAATCTTGAAAATGAGCCACGTGGGCGACCTGAGACCAAGGTGGATAATGCTGAGCTGAAAGCTATAGTAGAAATGAATTCATCTCAACCTATGTGTGAATTAGCAGCAAGGTTTGACGTTACTATTCCAATAATATTGGACCTTCTGAAACAAATTGGCAAGGTAAAGAAGCTGGATAGATTGGTTCCGCATGAATTAAATAAGTGAAAACCCATTAAGTAATCATTTTAATTCCCAAGTACAAAACAGAGAAGAATAGCCCCAGCCAGGAAAGTGTTTACTGTCTAATTGGGAAAATAATGTTTTAGGTAGGAAATAAGCAGAGAACAATGCAGGGTTGTATGCAAACCATGACTAGCTCACATTTCCAGAGAAGAAATGATCGCTTGGGCTGGGGCTAGCTTGGAAAGGCATTGAGGGTGGTACATACGGTGGTATTTGAAAGTGGGCTTTGAAGGCAAACAGGGATGAGTCCCTGCACCACCACCAGTATTTTTGCCTAGTCACTACATCCTAAGTCTTGGTTATCTCATTTGCAAAATGAGGAAAATGATATTTGCATCTCCAGGTGTTGTAAAGATTAAATAAGATACCATATACAGAGAACACTGAGCACAGTCATTAGCAAAGAATACAAGATCAACAAATTTAATACAGGTGTATGTTTTTCATTAAAAGTGAATCTTAGATAATAACAAATGTTGGCTAAAATATGGAGAAATTGGAACCCTCATGCCAGCATGTGGGAATGTAAAATGGTGTTACCACTTTGGAAAATGATTTGTGGTCCCTCAGAATGTTAAACATGGAATTGCCATATGACCCGGTAATTCCACTCCAAGAGAAAGGAAAACAGACACACAAATAAACCTGTACACAAATGATGTGTAACTGCTGTCCTCGTCAGTATAGTGATGAGTATCCCACTTGTCATGAATGGTATAGCAGCATTACTCATAATAGCCCCAAACTGGAAACAACTCAAATGTCCATCAGCTGGTGAATGGATAAACACAATGTGGCATATCCATTAAGTAGAATATCATACACCAATAGAAAAGAATGAAGTGCTGATACATGCTAAAACGTGATGAGTTTGACAGCTAAGTAAAAATAGCCAGTCACAGAAAACCACATATTACATGATTCCATTTATGTTAAATGTCCTGAATAGACAAATCATTCCCAGAGAATGAAAGAATATTAGTGGCTGCCAGGGAATGGGCGGGTAAGGAGAGATGGGGGAAAAATGAAGCCACTACTAATGGATCTCAGATTTCTTTTAGGGGTGATGAGAATGTTCTAGGGTTGGATGGCGATGATGGTTGCACAGTGTTGCAAATGTACCAAATGCCACTGAACTGTACCCTTAACGAGAGTAAGCTGTATGGTATATGAAATACGGTTCAATAAAGCTATAAAACAAGAGGTGAATCTTAAAAGATGTGGCATTTGGACAGGCAGTGAGGAGCAGGAGGGCACAGCAGAGGACAAATGGACCATGTAACCCAAGTCTGTGTTGGCGATTTGAGGGAATGGGAGAGAATCTTCACACTGAGGAACTGTGGAATGAGGGGTGGGGTGCTAAGTTGGGTCATTGCAGCGTGAAGTTAACCTTGGAGGCAGCCCCACACCTCAATGGGGTGGTAGAAAGGGCAGAGAAATATGCATTTTCTGATTTAACAAGGAGCAGAATACAGCGTGGACCCAGGATGGGGGACAAGAAAAGTCAGAGGCAGGAGAACTGTAGTAGCTTCTGATTAAAATCAGACCTCTCTGGGTGTTGGGTTGGGTTCACAGTGAGAGCTTCAGTCGGGACTGGAGGACCCGTGAGGGTCATTACCGGGCTCCTCAGAGCTGCAGTGTGGGGCCCGGGGCGTCGATCAGCTGCCAGTGGTGGTTGGCACAGCCTCTCTTGGGCTGCTCTGTGCACATGTAAAGAGATTCCATCGTCTCTCACAGTACATTTTGCTTTCTGTGAAAATTGTCCTTGGGGTAGGAAGATCCTCATTTTCTGTGCAGAACAAACACAAATATGATATTTCATATCTTCTCTGCCATTTTCACCCTTCCCTGTAATTGGAAACTCTTGCCCCTAGTCTCACCTGTAGGATTCTGTCTTCAAATGTGGAATTCTCTTCTCCTCACCAACCCCTCCTTCTCTGTCTTTTTTTTTTTCCCCTTCAAATTTTCAAGATCCTTTATTTTATTTTTCAGTTCTTTTGATTAGCGATGGTAAAGGGAGTAGGGGAGAAGAGGGGAGAGGACTCTTCTGTTTCATTAGTTTCTGATAAAGTGTGCAGTTTTTAAAGGCTGCTTTCATAAATCCACACACTTTCTGTTGAACAGTCTTTAATTTACCTCCTCCTTTCAGACTTTGGTTTCGTGCTCAGAGGCATTCAGACCTCGTGCACCTCCACATGGTGTCTTTACTAGCCTCAAGCTCATTCTGAGGGTTGAGCTTCTCTTTGCCCTTCAGCTTGCTATTAACCATTTTCTTCTTATTTCTAGAGTTTGCTCTTTTCCCTCAAGTTCACTGCTGCAGAGTTTCTCTTGGGAGTCGCCTCAATTATAATATCAAACCGAGCTCGTGGGGTGATCTAGCTGCCCGCTGCAGTTCTCCCACTCAGACCTCCTCCTGTTATGTAAGACGAAATAAATCCTCCCGTCCTCACTAGTAGACACTCACCCGAGCTGCATTAAGCCCGAGTTGCTTATAAGGTATCAATAGATCACCTCCCCTGATAGCACTTGATACGTTTCATTGGCAAAAGCACAGAGAATCTTTGTTGTTCTAATTACTGCTATTGTTTTACCAACTCAGGTTATTGCTCAGTGAATAGAGGTATGCATATTGATTTTTAAAAATCAGTCTTTTGGATAATTGGGATTTGAAACCTAATGGCTTTTTCATTTTTGCAAGTCATTTCCCCAGGGAGACACATACAACTTGGGCTATTGAGGCTGCGGGCAAGGTTGGCGGGATTTTAGGGTACTTATTTGTGGGTAGCAAAAGTCACAGTAGGTTGCTACCTTGGGCTTTTAGAAAGGTCTTTATATGTGGGGACCCTTTCTCCCTGTCTCCCTTCCTTCCTTTCTTCCTTCTTTCCTCCTTCTTTTTTTCCTTCTTTCCTTCCTTAATTCCTTTTTATCCTTTCATTTCCCTTGTTAGAAGTAGACAGTTGCTCTCCTACTTTCCTTTCAACTGAAAACAAAGGCATCTTCATCACTCTTAGCCTTTTCCCCCCTGTTCTTCCTGTCTCTCCCCATCCACTGCACCCAGACTATACTCATTCTTTAAGACATCAAGGTAACCTTACAAGCCAACTTCTGCATGTGACTCTGAGCCTTTACAAATGTCGCTCTTCTTTCCAGGAATGCCCATCACTGCTCTTTAGTGCAGCAGAACAGCTCAACCCCAAACCAGCTGGAAGGTTTCTTTCTGTCTTCCCATTCGAAATATATTAAAAATATTCAGGACTTTCCTGGAGTTCTTAGGGCCTGAGAACATTCCAGAGATTTTGAACTTACCACTTGGGACAAGTACAAGAGCGAATGTAGTTGTAGGTATGACCCTGCTCCTTTGTCCCTGATCTTGTTCCCAGAACACCGGAACCCAAATGGCTTCCTCCAAACCAGCTCCATCTGAGATTCTGGGGCTCTGAGAACATTACTGTTCATTCATTCATTCATTCATTCATCCTTACAGTTGGTCCACAGATACCTGAAGAAAGGCCTGTAAGAGGCTATGAAGTGTAAAAATATAAGATCTGAATTATAGTCTTGGGATGTTGTCTGTTTTAAGTCTCACTTTTAGGGTAGAGGCCTCAGGACCCCTGGGAAAGGAAAAATCATTAATTTAGGATGAATATAATTTCTCTATCATAAAATAACTAAGGTTCTGTTTACATATCTCTTGTTACACTTATTATTATATTATATATTATTATATTAACTTTAAGTGCAAGCTTGATCAGAGATTTTTATTAATAGTATAATATCTTGGCCTTGGTAAGCCCTGGTCATTTCGTACATACTGGTTTCTAATTAAGGAAGAGTTTTCCCCTAAGTGATATACATGGAATCTTACTCTATTAATTTGCTCCTGGGCCTTTATTGCTATGAACTTTGGCCAGACTTTTGCTCCCATCTGTGTGAACACACTTTGGGAATCCCATACACCCACGCTTTTGGGATGGGAAGGGAGACAGGCTGCCCTGGGGGCTGATCTCCCCATTTGGGGAGCACCTGACCTAGCCCTGCCCCTCGAGGGTCCTGCCTTGCTACCCGGGTAGACAGGAGGGTCAGTCTCCTAATCCTGGTCCCTATCATTAGAATCCCTCTTACATAATAGATTGCGAAGGAAAACAAGAACATTTGAGAATGTCGGTAGGAACCAGAGCTTCTCTATAGTGACTCTGTAATGAAGCAGTACATT
This sequence comes from Microcebus murinus, assembly GCF_040939455.1. Classification (NCBI taxonomy): domain Eukaryota; kingdom Metazoa; phylum Chordata; class Mammalia; order Primates; family Cheirogaleidae; genus Microcebus; species Microcebus murinus. The sequence continues at coordinate 41,906,453 of NC_134120.1, read as the reverse complement.
CTACATCATAGAATCCAAGATATCATCAATCGTGAGACATAACATTATTTTGTGTCCCACAAGAAAAGAGTGTAGCCAGTTAAGTTATGACAATCATTGATTATAAAAAAAAGTGTATCTTAGAATCAATGAAATATGTAGCACAGTAGTTACATGTACGGGACTTAGAGTCAGGTTGCTTGGGTTTGACTCTCGGCTCTGTTATTTAATGTTTGGACTTTGGGCAAGCCATGGAACCTCTCTGGGCCTCAGTTTCCTCATCTGTTAGGGTGGTAATAATAATGGTACCTGCTTGAGAGGGTAGTTGTGGGTATTAAATAAGTGCCTACATGTAAAACATTTAACATGGTACCTAGACTATAATAAAGGCTCAATAAATGTCAACAATTGTTAGTTGGATGCTAATAAAGAATAGTAGTTAACTGCTAACATCATCAAGCAATTACTATGTGCCTGATGTAATGCCAGGGACAGGATATGGGTTACCTTGATAACCTTGACCTATAACCAAGTAACCCGAGGAGGAAGATGCTTTGATTATTCTCATTTTTCAGATGAAAAGCTGAGGCAGAGGGAGGTTATAGAGTAGTTGCATGTTAAACTTGGCAGACTTCTCTCTCTCTCTCTCTGTTTGCCTAACATTTTACTTTTAACATATTTTTCCATCTTTTCCTCTTAATCAGAAACAGACTTACCATAAAGTTAAAGAAGCTTAGGCTTTGGGACCCCTCATCTACACAGTCTCCTTCCCAAATCCCATGAGCTACAGTGGAGTGTTTACAGAGGGCGGAGAGAGGAGGCAGGTAACCCTGCCAGAGCCTGCCAAAAACATCACCTTTCAGATGGGCTTAGAGAGAGAGAGTTTGGCAGAATGCAAATGATGGTGAAAGCCTGTTTAGGCTGAGGGACCAGCATGTGTTCACGTCTTCAGGGGGCAGAGGGCTCTGGCTTCAGGGAATGGATCAGGAGAAAATGCAGGGAGATTGGAAATGGAATATATGAACAAAGTGTTGGAAGCTGAGTGTGGCACCTTGTAGTCCCAGCTACTCGGGAGGCTCAGGTGGGAGGATTGCTTGAGCCCAGGACTTTGAGTCGAGCCTGGGCAACATAGCAAAATCCCTGTTTCTAAAAGAAAAGAAAAGGCCGGGCGCTGTGGCTCACGCCTGTAATCCTAGCTCTTGGGAGGCCGAGGCGGGCGGATTGCTCAAGGTCAGGAGTTCAAAACCAGCCTGAGCAAGAGCGAGACCCCGTCTCTACTATAAACAGAAAGAAATTAATTGGCCAACTGATATATATATATATAAAAAAAATTAGCCGGGCATAGCGGCGCATGCCTGTAGTCCCAGCTACTCGGGAGGCTGAGGCAGAAGGATCACTCGAGCCCAGGAGTTTGAGGTTGCTGTGAGCTAGGCTGACGCCACGGCACTCACTCTAGACTGGACAACAAAGTGAGACTCTGTCTCAAAAAAAAAAAAAAAAAAAAGAAAAATGTCGAGAGACTTCAAAAAAAGGTGGGGGGCAGCAGATGTCATTGTATTAGTTTTCTATGGCTGCCGTAACAAATTATCATAAACTTAATGGTTTAAACCCTTGTCAAGTTATTATCTTACTGTTTTGGAGGCAGGGCTGTGTTCTTTCTGGAGGCTCTAGAAGAGAGCCTGTTTCCTCACCTTGTTTTATAGCTTCTAGAGGCTGCCTGCATTCCTTGGCTTTTGGCTCCTTCTCTAAATCCCTCCAACGTCTTGCTTCCATTGTCATAGCTCCTGTTATTCATTCTGATTCTCCTGCCTCTCTTTTATAGGGACCTAAATGATTACATTGAGCCCATCTGGATAGTACAGGATAATCTCCCCACCTCAAGATTCTTGACTTAATCATACCTGCAAAGTGCCCCTCCCCTTTTTGTTAGAAATTTTAGTTTAGGATGAGTTTGCTCATTTGCACATTCCTTTTTCTTTTTTCTTAGAATCAGAAATATAACCTTTTGACGTAAACACATTTTGGCATTTTAGTTGGCTCATTTTCTGACTTTTTTAAAAAAAACAATTCTCTCTACCCACTTTGAAATTAATGTATTCATTTCTATTCTCTTGGACGTGGGGGGGGGGGAGCAAGGGCAATATACATAACCTAAACATTTGTAGTCCCATAATATGCTGAAATAAAAAAAAGAAAAAAAATCTGATTTTATGTCACAATTATTTTACCATTAAAAACCTGGATCCAAATAATCATTTCATTTCCTCTGCTTCATAGACGATCACCAAAAAAAACCACCATTTATCAAGGCGTTCTTAGTGTTTGTTTTTTGTTCATGTGTAGTTGGCAAGTTGAACAAACAAAGGAAAGCACACTGAGATAGGTAAACAAGTATATTTGCAGTATAAGTATTGTAGCCAGGTTGAAATAGAGAAATGAGAAAATAGTAGCTACTGTTAGTGATTGGGAACAGACGATATTCTACATAGAGTTCCAAGAACTCTACTGGGGCTGTCTCTGTCAGCCTCTACCTCTCTGGGAGGTGGGAGTTATTATTCTTTTTTTCAGAAGAAAAATCTGAATCTCAGAGCAGTTATGTAAACTCTTCCAGGTCATAAAAATTTTGAATTTCATTGAATTTTAGATGTCATTAGTTGCAAATCCCAACATGATTTTATGTACCACTAAGAAAGAAAGAAATACCCCCCACAGCTATAACACAGTGATTTCTTTTATTCCTTAGAATTTTTATCACATACTTCTTGAAAAAATTTCTTGAACTTATTTTGGTGTGGAGTTCTCTCATATACATCTCTCATGCATACATAAGAAGGAAAGTGTAAATGAAATACTTTGGTTAAAGTATGTACCAAACTTCACATTCTGAGCCTGATTCTTCTGAATTATTTTCCAACTTGGAGTCAATGAGTTCGTGTTCAGCTCCACAAGGTCAGCTGCACAAGGTCATTCTCTTTGTCATGGAGAGCATTGGTGATGCAGCATTTCCTAAGAGATTTCTCCATCCTACCTTGTACCAGGATCCCCTGTTGAGCCATTCCCAGTGTCAACCTGTGTGCAGGCAATGACAACCATGGCTATGGCCAACTGCTGCTGGGTCACAGCGATGGTAAGGTGTATTCTGATTTTAGAGACATTAATATGTGAGTCAATGCATGTCTTTAAGTTCAAATTCAGATCTGTCTCTCTCTTAACCCAGGCACACACACACAAAAAAAGGCTTTTGTCATCTGCTTCCAGAGGTAGATGCTTTTCGCCATAGGGCAGGAGCAGGTGCTGGATTTGATCCATGCTCTAACCTCTTCTGCTCCATACCTCTCACTCAACTGCTGGCATCGCCCATGTTCCCTTTCAAACCTCCAGTGAAGGCACCTTGGTGAACCTTTGTGGGAAAAGGAAAATTCAAAACCAAATGAAGAACTTGTTGTGGTCATTGCTGTCGAAACCTCCCTGATGAAGTCTCTGGAGCACAGAATTTCACAAACATCTGAATCGAGCATATTCTGTTGGAGTCAGCAGGGTGTGAAGATGCTGCTGTTTGATCCTGTGCAAGGAGACTGATTAAGAATATCGTGAAGTTTCCCAGATGCAGGCAGCAGCCTCTCTGAGGAATTGACTATACTGAACTTCCTTGGGATGCTGATCTCTAAAAGCTGCACCCATAAACCGCTGCTTGTAGCTGGATTGGGCCGGAAAGTACCATAATCAGTTGTGGGAAAAAGTCTTCTGTCTATAGAGGGGAATCCACGTCATCATAACTCAATCTTAGCGCCTAATTCAATCTTCCTGGGTAGTTGTCCCCTCTGCTTAACACATGGGACAGATCACACTAAGGGAAGTCACCCCAGATGCTCATGTTTTGTGCATGAAAATATATCTGTATATATATTCCATTTTTGCCCTCTTCAGTTTTCTTTGAAAACTGGAGTTTGTTTATTTGTTTTATATTTTGGCAGCTAGGGACCAAGATATTTCTTTTCTGTTTGTTTCCCCAACTCTTTTTACTACAGTTTAACAAGTCAAATACAAAACTCAGGGGAGTTAATAAGCCTCGTGATGCTATTGTGCATAGCATCACATTATTGATTGGATATACTGCATTGGAATGCCGCAGAAGAGCCCCAAACCAAAAAATTTCAAATGCCTGAAGCTTTGAGCTTTCCAATTAGGCTGAAAGGTTCCCCTGATAACGAGTAGTGCTGAAGCTTTTAATATTGTTTAGCTCTATCAGTTATCAGCAACATTTTCTAGTTAGGGAGGCCAGCCGATCACTTGATATCAACGAGGTAGCTCATCTAACCCACTTGCACACTTCCTGATCAAATATTCTATCTGGGTAAAAAAAAAAAAATATATATATATATATATATATATATATCTTCAGCTTAACATAAACTGATCATAATTGGGAGCAAATACTTCTTTCCCTGATTCTATGCTATCTCCTCCCGTGCAGTCTATTTTGCATCCAAAGATACATTTGAAAGTCGAAATCCCTTAGAGCTAAATATTCTAAACTGACAGAAGAATTTCTAGTGGCACACCAGCCTAGAGCCATGTTTTTATGAGGACATCACTTTCTATTTCTAAGCTCCAACATGCGCTCTTGCTTTCTTATTGCTGGGAGCCATGCCACAGCAACTTGCCTCCCTCTCAGCTTTTAATGTTTTTTTAATGGAGTCCAGTTTTCCGCCTAAGTTATGGCTAGCTTTCTGACAAACCATCAGACACCTAAGTGACCAGAATGGAGGTGTCCAGACGTGATGTGGGAAAAGGCGATGGCAAACCTTCATGCCTTTAAACAAAACCAGATTATAACCGTTCATGCTTACCAGGCCTCTGGGTTCGCCATAAAGGCTAAAAGGGACTTAAGAAAACATTTTAAAAATTAATATGTGATATGAAGTCTTTTCTTGTAAGCCACAAGCGAAAGCAATCATTTCTAAATCTGGCTGGCATGGTGAGTTTGCTGCCCGTGCAGGGATATAGCAGTACTGCTCCCTGTTTTTCTCAAGCGTAGGATGGCTCAGGTTGCAATGGAGTTAGTTATCTAATGAAATAAAGCAAACGTACTTTGCAGGTAACCTGGTTGTCGAGAAGAATTTAAGAAAGCAATTGTAAATTAGAGTGGATGGTGAATGATTGATGATGCAGATTCATCAGGGAATGTGTGCATCTTTATGATAATGCAAGAAATATATGCTTCTGAAAGTCAGCAATTTAGATGGCTTTATTTATATAATGTGAAAAGCATTTGGTAATTAAATATGCCCTCAGCTATGCGATAATGCCCACGGTTGTTCTCCCGGCAAATAAAAGCTAAATGTTCTTACCGTGCCTGGGTTGTAAGATTTCTGCTTGGAATCATGTGAGTGGACTGTGATACTGGTTGTGAGTTGCACAGTCTATGCAAGGATGTGAATAAATCAGTCCCGGCTAAGAAGTAAGTAGAGTTCATTTTCCCAGATTCCCAGCCACTGGCTCTTTCTTTCAGCTCAATATCTTCACCTTCCCAATGAGCTTTTCCATCCACGTGAACCCACTCTGTCTTCCCACGTTCCTTTATTTTTATTTCACCAGTCACTGTCTGAAATGATGGTCTTCCATTGTTGGCTGGTTTATCGAATGCCTCTGCCTGGTAGAAAATAAACTCCTAGAAGGCAGGATGTCACCTGTCTCCTTCACGTCTGATTTCCCAGCTCCTAGAAGCAGCACCAGCGCCTCGTAGGCTCTCCGAAAAGTAAAGGCCAGGCTGGGCACGGTGGCTCATGCCTGTCATCCTAGCACCTTGGGAGGTTGAGGCAGAAGGATTGCTTGAGGTCAGGAGTTCGAGAGCAGCCTGAGTAAGAGAAAGTCTCAGTCTCTACAAAAAAAGGAAAAATAGAAAAAGTAGCTGGGCGTGGTGGCACATGTCTGTAGTCCCAGCTACTCAGGAGGCTGAGGCTGGAGAATCGCTTAAGCCCAGGAGTTGGAGACTGCAGTGAGCTATGATGGTGCCACTGTTCTCTAGCCCAGGTGACAGAGTGAGACTCTGTCTCGAAAAAAAAAAAAAGATTGACTGAATGATTGATTAAATGAATGGATGAAAGCAGAATGCTGACTATGAACTAGCAGAACATTGGATGATTTATAGGCTTGGTGTAAGATATAGTCATAGGTGGAGCTTAAAGCATAGTCTCATGAGGGCAGGAATTATCTTTATACTTGAAAAAAATCTCTACAACATCTGATGTTTTACACTGTTAGAGGTTTATTAATGGAGAGCTCTTTTTTTTTTTGAGACAGAGTCTCACTTTGTTGCCCAGGCTAGAGTGAGTGCTGTGGCGTCAGCCTAGCTCACAGCAACCTCAATCTCCTGGGCTCATGCAATCCTGCTGCCTCAGCCTCCCGAGTAGCTGGGACTATAGGCATGCGCCACCATGCCTGGCTCATTTTTTCTCTATATATTAGTTGGCCAATTAATTTCCTTCTATTTATAGTAGAGACAGGGTCTCGCTCTTGCTCAGGCTGGTTTTGAACTCCTGACCTCGAGCAATCCGCCCGCCTCGGCCTCCCAGAGTGCTAGGATTACAGGCGTGAGCCACTGCACCCAGCCTAACCGAGAGTTCTTGAAGAGGTGATCTCCTCTTGTAATTCATTCCAGAGAGGATATAGGGGACATGCTGGGGGCTGGGGAGCCCTCAGGGACAGGACCCGCAGTGAGTCACCTGGGCTGACAGGATCATCCTCTCCAGCGAGGGCAAGTCTGTTACCTCCAAATTCCTTGAACATCAAAGCACAGAAAAGCATTTTATCATGTGATTATTTTTTGGGGTGCTTTCTGTTAAACCATTCCTTGCCCCATCTTTAGGTAAAAACTGTTCTTACCAAAAAACCAGTTTGGCTGATGAAGTCTGAGATTCATTAGAAAGATTAGTAACTTAGGGGAAAAAAAAAGCCAAACACAAAACTTCTTTGAATTTGATGTATTTTATAGGAAGGGGCCCAGTTTGATGTTGCCCAGCTTAACTTTCATCCAAATTGCCCTTGAGGAATGTTTTTTAATCGGATGCATTTTTATCCATATCTTCTGAAGTGGCTTTTTTTTTTTCCCCCTTTTTACAGGAGGGTAGAGTATCACGGAAAGCAGCTTTTATTCACTCCAAGGACAACTAACTCACATACAATGAAGGGCAGAATAAGTCTCTAGGTGCACAGATTAGCCTAAGGGTGTCATGGGTGTGTGTGTCTTACTTAGGAACCTCTTTAAAAATAATTACCTTGTGATTAGTATCTGATGCTAATGGTATATTTTCATTTAAAAAGTCTGAGGTCTTTATTTTCTGAGACAGCAAATGAACTTCTGTTCACCTTTTTCCTGGCTGTTTTTCTTCCATTGCCTTAATATAGACTCAGGCGTGCAGGCAGGTCCGCCTCCCTGCAAATCGTAGATTTTCTAATAAAACAATTTCTCCTCATTTTATAATTCCAGTTGAGTCAAATATAAAATGCTTACTAAGCCCCTTTTTTTATATGTAAGGTGTATATTTTCTAGGTGGTGTATAAATAAAAAAAAAAGGAATTAACATTTTCTTACAGATTCTATGTAACATTTCTGCTTAATATAGTTACCAAGGGAAGTCTGTCTAAAGGAAGGGTTTACAGCAAGTTTAACCAAACCTAAGGAACAGAGATAGAGACACACTGTAGTGTTCTTCCCAGCCAAAGCTCATTAATACAATTTTGGTCATGTTCAAAGACTTCTAAAAATGCGTTTGGGGACAATTTTGTGTCCAGTCTAATCACTGACTACAGCTTGTTTCTCTCATCGCTCAAGTGATTCCGAGGGGTTGGTGTATAAGGTATGGACAGTGGCAATGCCTGCATTGTGAGACACGTATGACAGAGCCACAATCAATTGTTTTGATGTCACCAAGTCCCAGCCCACCAGTGTGATGTGATGGGTTAGATCTTTGATGCTAAAAAAAATTTAAAAAGAAGTCAACAAAATCTGCTGCTAGGGAGGGGCTTGTATGTTAATAGACTATTTCAGAAAAAAAAAATAATGTATATTCCCCATTGTCAGAGTTATTTTAAGTAGTTCATGCACATTTCTAAAATAAAAATGTGTGAAAAATGAAGGATGTTCTGTGGAAGTTGGCAGAGTCAATATCTAGAGTTTTCATAAGGTATGGCCTCCTGGAATTTGCCATTAAAGCATTGCTTTATGATTTTCCCTAAAAGAGGGTAGGAATGAGAGACGAGTGACCCTGGAACAGGAGAGAGAGTAGGAAGAAGGGTGGGGAACAGGAATGTGGACTGTCCGGAGCCTCATCTATAAAGTGGATAGGACAGGTTTCCCTTAGGTTTCCATGTAATATTTAACTGGTGCATTCATATGACATCTTGACTTAATAAAAGGAAAAGAAAAATGAAAGAAGAAATCCACAGCAAGACAATAAAAATTTCCTCCTCACGCCCACCGCCTCTGGGGTTTTTCCTTTGAGCCTCAGAGCTTATCCCACTGAAACTCCACAATTTTTGCTTTTATGCTAGAAATGCCCGAAAACATTTGAAGCTTCCCAGCCACCCCTTGGGGTGAGAGGGTTTCACAATGCCCGCTGAGCCTCACAGGCTGTCCCCAGGGAAGGCCAGGGGGCCACAGGGCAGGGGAGAGAGACCTCCTTCTCCCCGCCAGCCTGCAGACAAAGGGCCCAACCTCAAAGCTTCTGCCCCCACGACGTGTGACCTCCGGGCCAAAGGCAAAACATTTTATCTCTCCGTCCTGGTGACATAAGCTCCTCGGGCCCTGCAATTGTGGTTTATGATGTGACTAGAAACCTTTGATGGAATTACTATTGCCTTCTATGTCTCTGCCCAGCCATTTATTATTCTGTATATTTTTGAGAGCTGTGGGAAACTTTCATAACCAAAGCCTGAGCCAGGCGAAAACTTGTTCTATTTGGAATTTGTAATGAAGTCAAAACATGGCCTGGATTTTCTGAAAGGCTCCTTTGGCTGCCTGCAACAGCCCCAGGGCACAATCAGACAGGGATGGAGAAGGCCTGGGAGCAGATTTTGTTACCAAGAATAGGACAGAACAATATTTGCCTCCAAAACACTAGGGCTGCTGTTTACCTTCTCAGCTGGAAGAAGTGAGAGATAAATGCATATTTCACATAAAGTGTATATACCAATTCTTTAATTTCTGATTTTTTCAGGATTGTATTTTTTTTCTTAAAATAAAAATTTTTTTTTCTGACATAAAAGGTTAGAGAAAAATTTTTAGCATATTTTATTTCCTAACCTAAGGGAATACATTCTTTATTTCAGAAGTTTTCAGCCTCCCCAAAAGAGCTGTTACTTTGCCTGAAATGTTAAGTGTGGAAGAAACCAGATAAAAATTGTAAGACTTTTAAGGTGATTATGGGTTTTGAGAATGCTTCCATGGGTGTGCCGTGCTTGTTGGCAATGCCATTATTTCAGGGAACTACTATGAAAAACCGAGTCTCAGTATGTTTGGATTGAAAACTTCGTCTGCTTTTCAGAAGCGCTCACAAATTATTTACTGGCTTAAACCTGCTCCCACAAAAGGAGCCTCCGTTCCTAACAAAAGTGGTAAGTTGTAAAATGTAAGTTTTTAATTTTTATGTAAGTCAAAGGTTAATAGTAAAAGGAGGGCTGGGTCCTTCACCGTTTCAAGTTAATGTTTATTTTCCGCCATCATTTAAAGAATTTTTAAGGCCCTTATTTCACTGCTGAAAGCACAGTACAGAACTCAGATTTCATGCCCCAGGGCTTGAATAAAGGAATAAAAACAGCACAACATTTGCATCTATTTAACTGTCTCAGTTCTAAGAGTCCCCTCAGAGTTGGGGGGAGGGAGGGAACTGTATCTCTAGGTTAAATGAAGCTTTTCTAAGATATTTGCTGAAAACACAATTCAGAGAAAGATAATCATTGTCAGAAATGACCTAGGAATTCAAGGCCTTGTGATTGAAAACACAAAGCTTAGGAAGGTGCGTTCTCTTGCTTCTCTGCCTGCCCGGATATCAATGAACATCAGCTAAAGGTGGCTGAAGAACCAATTTCATGCATCTACTGTACGAGGAAATGAACTGAGCCAAGGGCAAAAATAAAATTATACAAATGTTATTATAGACTAGCCTGCTTCTGTCCTAGTTTAATTCAAATTTTAGTGCTGCAGGCTTTGCTTCTGGCAGTAGCCTTCCTGAATAAATCAACATTTGCTTACATCTAAATTATTAGGGGAGCATGTGACTTTGTTTATTGTATAAATTATACGCAAGGTTAAAGCATTAACCGTTCAACTGGCTTTGTTCAGTCACCTCCCCAACTCTCCCCAAAATCATCTCTCCCCCAAATAGGAAATAAAAATCTGAAACTACTAAAAAATTTTTTTTTTTTTTTAGATAAACCAAATAACATAGCTGCAAAGCATTATGAACCCGAGGTTATGGACGAGAGCACTGTTAAAAGTGGGATGGGAGACAGACTTAGCGTTTGGAAAAAAGAAAGAGGCTGGGGCCCAGGAAACTGTTCACCTGAGCTCTGATATGGTATCTGCACAAAGGGAAATGGTGATCTGGTAAGTAATCGGTTAAGTTGATTAAGGCAGCCAACTAGATGAGATAATTTAATACAAAACTAAAGAAAGCCTTTTGGCTAGGATTTCAGTAAGAAAGGGATTTCAAACTATATTGCAATGTTGGACCCAAACATTTTTTATTGCCTTTATTTTTTAGAAAGTTAGACATAGGCTCTCTGGAAAATGCACTTTGGAACAATGGAGTTTTTCTTTTTCTTTCTTTCTTTCTTTTTTTTTTTTGTCTCTGCCTATCACTATGAATGACTCTTGAAAGCCCATCCACAAATGTTCAGGAAATAAGAAAGGGCTTTGATAACTAGACAATTTGACTTTCTAAGTATTTAGACAAACCAGATACCAGGTGTGTCCTGTGATGAGAACATCCAATTTAAAGAAACATCAACGGTTCAGGGTAGACAAATCAGGAGGTAATGACTGGATTTCCAAAAGGTTCTTTTTATAAGATCATCCACAATAGGTTTCTTTTAAACATTGAACTTTCCTACAACAATAAATTAATTTGCAAAATTGTAATTAAAGTCAACCTTTTCCAAGATTATATGTGTTTTTGTTTTCTTTGTAGAAAAGACTAGGGGTCGGAAGACTTTTATACAAAATGATCCTTCCCAATAAATGATTCTAATCTAGGATGTGCTCGAGAAGTTGAATTTCCCAATCAACCCTCCTGATTCTTTCTCTCTGCATCCTAAATTGGGCTCTGTGATTTTGAGCAGTGATTCTCTAAATGTGGTCAATGGACCACCTGCAAGAATCACCCAGGAGTGGAGCCCGGGACTCTGTGCAATTAACAGGCTTCCACATGACTGGAATGTGCATGAACTAACATTTGAGAACTACTCTTAGGGTCTAACATAGGAGAAAACTATATATCTCTCTCTATTCCCTGTCCTGTACTTTGCAGCATCTTCTATTCACCATATCCTGGAGCCCAGCCCAAAGTAAAATGGGACCCCATCCAAAAAAGCCTCCTCATCCCCACTTCTGCTTTGTTTGGTCAAGGGCGGTTGTTCTTTGGAGCATCCTTATTGACTATGTGGTAGGTCATGATTTGTATTGAGACAGTGCACTGATGAAAAGTCACCACATATAACTACAGTTCTATTTGAAATAATTTATCAAGTGTAAAAGTAAATTGCTTTCCACCTAATCAGTATCTGTAAGAAATAGCTTTTTAATTGCAGTGTTTCTGAGTAGAAAAGGCAGAGGTTGTGGAATCAGACAACTCTGATTGCAAATCGTTTCATTGTTCACTGTCATGTGATGTCTGGGAAAAAAAAATTGAATGTCTCTGACCTCAGTTTCCTGGTCTGTGATATGGCACTATAAATATGCTAAGTGTTGAGATAATAATGAATAATAGGCAAGGAGTGTTTGGGATATGGTAACTGCTTAATAGGTGATGCTGATCTTTACTTACCATTTTTAAGTAGCTGTTGAAACCACAGAGAGTGGACATAAAAGGTTAACCTGCTGCTGAGGAAATATTGGAGAGTTTCTGATGTGCACAGGTAGGTTGGCCTCAACCTGATACTATTCATGTCCTGATCAAACCTGGGGCCTGTACACCTGTCTCAGAGTTCCCTGAGGGAGGAGACGAGAGGGAAAGTACGAGGTACAGGTAGGATCACAGAGGGAAGCCACTTTCAGATAACTTCTATAGCTGGTATTTTTACAGAGACTCTGTAGAAGATAGCACATTTACCTGGAAATTAATGTGATGAAGACTTTATACATGAAATGGGAACTTGGGGATACTGAAGACAGAAGAACTAATAATTCTGCTGTAGTAATAAAAGTTTTCATAAAAGAGATATAACAAAGAAGGATACAGAAAAGACTCAGCTCAGAGTTAGAATGACAAAATGAGAGTAGAATACAGGAAAAAGGCATAAAAGACTTGGCACGGGGACTCACCAGTCCCCCAGTTGGGCACCACTGAATGTCAGTGACAATACTGATGATGACAACAATTTTCTAGTGGCCTAATTTGGTAAAGCAGGTAATGGTAAACCGCACAGAATGGTGTCTTAACAAGTTTTATACCTGCTTAGAGATGTTACACTATATATTTCAAGCATGTTAATTATTATCATTCAATTATCACATCGAGCCTGTGAAGTTGATTTTATCCTTAGCCCCATGGTCCTGGGAATATTTTGGGAAGTGGTTATAGCTCGAGTCATGGAAAATGCCAGTTGAATACCTCATTGTGTGAAATATGTCTTTATAGCAGGGGTTCACTGATTGTCTTTGCAGTATCCACTTACTAGTTTTATAGTAAAATGACACTGCAAATTCCCTTTGGGAAACCACCCTCTCCCACTCTCAGGCCACATGGCTTAGGAATCATCAAATCCATTGCTAACGCGAGGGGTGGGTGCTGACTGCCTCAGCCAATCAGCACGCTACATTGTCCTCAGTTACAGTGATTGGCTCATTCACTGGCCACGCGACCCGTCAGAATCAAGCACAGGAGATTGTTCTTTCCCAAAGGACTGGAAGCGTGTGGGTTGGTGCTGCTGTTGCCACTTTGCTACCACATGTAGACCAAGATTAAGGCCAGTGAGTACAGGAATGCAGAGCCCAGCTGAGAAACGAACAGAACATGGGTCTTGGTGACATCAGTGGAGCCCAAGTGAAACCATTCCTGAAAAGAATCTCATCCTGGACTTTGCACTTATGGGAAGCCAATAAACTGCCTTATGGCTTAAGCCACTTTTGGTTTCATTTTCAACAGAAGAGATACTTCACCTAACTGGTGAAGTATCGCCAGTTAGGTGAAGTATCGCTTGCTACCATTCTATGCCATGGGGAGTTATAAATAGAGCTTGCCTATTGGGTCTCCGTTATGCAAACGGAGGACAAAATGGAAAACTGGCAAATGATGGCCAGTTTTATGCACTGAGAAAGTGTAAGGACAATCTCTCCAAGAAAGAGCATATTCTGCAGAATTCCTAGTTACATATTATGATAATTGTTCTTTCCATCTTAAAATTCTGATTATAGCGGTGCATGTGATCAATTTTTAGAAAAGACTTTGTCAGACTCCTTTTTGGCTCAGCATGTCCATGTGACTAAACTCTGGCCAATGGGATTTAAGCAGCTTCTCCAGGTAATTCTCTTAAAAGATAGAAACCATATGCCCTTTGCCCTTTTTTCTTTTTTTAGATGCAATCTTGCTCTGTCACCTGGGCTAGAGTGCTGTGGTGTCAGCCTACCTCACAGCAACCTCAAACTCCTGGACTCAAGTGATCCTCCTGTCTAAGCCTCCCAAGGAGCTGGGACTACAGCACATGCCACCACACTCAGCTAATTTTTCTGTTTTTAGCAGAGACAGGTTCACTCTTGCTTAGGCTGGTTTTGAACTCCTGACCTCAAGCGATATTTCTGCCTCGACCTCTGAGAGTGCTAGGATTACAGGCATGGGCCACTGCTCCAGGCCTGCCCTTTTTTCTTTGTCCTTTTCTTCATTGTGCTGCCTAAAATGTGCATATGCTGGCTGGAATTCTAATTATCACCTTGTATCATGAGGCCAGGGTTATACATCAGAAACAGCAGAGCTATTAGCTAAAAGGATCCCGGGTCCCTAGGACGTTAGAGAGCAAGCCACCTTATAGCCCTTCGCCCACACCTGAATTCTTACTTGAGAAAGAAATAAACCTCTCTCTTGAGTCATTGTTACTTGGAGTTTTTGTTAGCATCAAACCTAATCCTAACTAATACTTCCTGATGGCAGTTCTAAGAATACATTTTGTAAGAATTTAAATTATTTTTACAATCTCTCTTTCACTAGCCACAAAAGTGAAAATGAGTACGGTTAATATATGCAAAGTCCATAGAATATTGATATATTCTTTTAACATATATAATATAAATAATTGCAGCAATGTTCAAGTTAAATTCAGTTCAAAGCAAAATATTCAGTTCTTCCTCTGTGCCAGGTGCTATGCTAATGGGATTTGTCAATGATAAAGGTGTGAATTTATTTTTTCTTTCTTTTAAAAATTTCTTTTTAAAATTTCTTTTGTGGAACTTTGTACCTTTGACTAATGACTCCCTATTTTTCCCCGCAGCCCCTGACAACCACCATTCTACTCTTTGCCTCTATGAGTTTGGCTATTTTAGAGTCCTCACATAAGTGGTATCATGTAGCATTTACCCATTGTGTCTGTTTTATTTCACTTAGCCTAATGTCCTTTGGGTTCATTCCTGTTGTCACAATGGGTAGGATTTTATTTTTCTTTTTTTTTTAAAGTCTGAATAATATTTCATTGTATGAATGCAATGCATTTTCCTTATCCATTCATCTATTGATGGACATTTAGGTTATTTCCATAACTTGACTATTGTGAATAATGCTACAATGAACATGGGAGTGAAGGTATCTCTTTGAGATCCTTGAGATTCTTTTGTATGTATATCCAGTAGTGGAATTGCTAGATTATATATTAGCTCTATTTTTAATTTTTTGAAGAAATTCCACACTGTTTTCCATAGTGGCTTACCAATTTACATTCTCACCAACAGTGCACAGGGGTTCCTTTTCTCCACATCCTTGGTAACACTTGTTCTCCTTTTCTTGTTTAACTGTCTGTTTTATAGTAGCCATCCTAACAGGTGTGAGGTGATATTTCATTGTGGTTTTGATTTCCATTTCTCTGATGATTAATGATGCTGAGTTCCTTTTCATATACCTGTTGGCAATTTGTATATCTTCTTTGGAGAAATGTCTGTTTGAGTTCTTTGCCCATTTTTAATCATATTATTTGCTCTTTTTTGCTGTTGAGTTATAGGAATTCTTCATATATTTTGGACATTAACTCTTTATCAGATATGTGGTTTAAAAATAGTTTCTCACTTTCTTTAGGCTGCCTTTTCTTTTCATTTTGTTGATTGTTTCCTTTGCTGCGCAGAAGGTTTTTAATTTGATGTAACCTTACTGGTCTATTTTTGCTTCTGTTGCCTGGGTTTTTGGTTTCATACCCAAGAAACAATTGCCAATGCCAATGTCAAGAAGTTATTCCTTTATCTTTTCTTCTAGGAGTTTTTACAGTGTCTGGTTTTATGTTTAAGGCTCTAATCCCTTTCAAGTTGATTTTTGTGTATAGTTTAAGTTACGGGTTGAATTATCCAATTTCATTCTTTGCATGTGGGTATTCAGTTTTCTCAACACTATTGAAGAGATTGTCCTTTCCCCATTGTGTTTTTGTGGCACCCTTGTCAAGGATTAGTTGGCCAAAAATGCATGGATTTATTTTTATACTCTGCATTCTGTTCCATTAATCTATAGGTCTATTTTTATGCCAGTACCATACTGTTTTGGTGACTGTAGCTTTGTAGTATATTTTTAAATCAGTAAGTTTGATGCCTTCAGTTATTTTTGTCTTGATAAAGGTGTGAATGTTATACACAAATTTCATTTTTGGTCATAAATCAACAAAAATACATGTACAAAGATAAAAGTTTGAGGTATTTTAGGGGAGGAATAAGAAGCAAGATGCTATGCATATTGTAGTTTGGATAAATGTTATTTATGGTGGTATAAACACTATCTGAGAGCTTCTGTCTCACAATAGCTATGGTTTATTTATTTTTATTTATTTATTTTTTTCTTTTTTTTCTTTCTTGGTTTTATCACCTGCTGATTTAGCTATGGTTTAGATTCTACAGGTTGTCATGGCTGAAATTAATAAACTACATGGGTAACAATGGATTGAATTCTATTTGTATCACAGGGGCACTTCACATTGCTGGAAAAATTTGAAGGAAAGCAAGTATTTTAAAATTGGGAAGCTTAATGAATGTTATGTAACCTATGAAGAATTTTGAAATAGTTTTTATTAGTAATTTCTCAATAGTAAGCAAATGCAAATGTTTATTCCCATGTTAAAGCATATGAGGGCACAAAAGGAAAACTAAAAGAAATCACAGGGGTGGTGGTGGTAGAAACTGGAACTAGCATGTGTATCCTTTTAGCTTGGTGACTACCCCTCTACACACATGTGCATGCATGGGAGTTAATAGTAAGCATAATTTGGTTGGTAAATGTCATTTTCCAAAGTTGTTGAAATTCCTGAAAAAAATAGTGTTCTGTCAGGTGTGATTAATGCAGGAAAGTAAAAGGAAATTACAACAATATAGATGTATCAATTTGTTCTTGCTGTGTAACAAACCATGCTAAAACTCAATGGCTTAATACAACAGCATGTGTTTCTGTAGGTTGAGCTCAGCTAGGTGGTTTTGATCTCATTTTGTCACGTGTCTGTTGCAACCTTGGGTTGACTATGTGGGTCTTCTTGGAGTTGGTGATTGTTGGAGCACCTTGACTTTCCTCAACGTGGTTTCTCCTCTTCTAGAAGGCTAACAAGAACTGATTCCCACAACAATGACAGAGTTTCAAGGGAAAGTGGAAATAAACAAGGCATCCTAAGGATTAGTTGTGCTCTAGTCTTCTCTTACTTCCATTGCATGCATACTGGCCCAAACAAACTACAGGTCTAGCCCTCTTGATGAGAGGAGCTGCAAAGTCACATTTCAAAGGGCAATAGATCCAGGAAAGGGAGAAGCGTGACCATTTTTCAATCAATCTACTAAAATGGACAGCACTGGGAAGCTGAGGGAAGATGGGTTTGGTTTGTTATTGAAAGAGTGGTCACTCTAGCCTGGGCAACAAAGCGAGACTCTGTCTCAAAAAAAAAAAAAAAAAGAAAAAGAAAGAGTGGGCAGAGAAGTAGGAAGAAATAAAAAAGGATACAGGCATGGAGAAAGAGGGGCATCAAAGAGCAATGACTGGTTAAAATGTGATACAAATAGCAATAGGGAACCCCAGAAGACCCTTAAGCAAGACAGAAATGTAGATGAAGCAGAGGGCATGTATAAACATCCACAGAGTTTTAGGAGACTTCTGGCTGAGGGCAGAGCAGGATAAGTAGAGCGTTTGTATCTCTGGGTTTCTGAGTTAATGATGCTGGCAGTCCCTGGACCAGCCAAATTGTGGTGGATTTATTATTTATATTACAACTGCATTTAAAAAATGAAAACATATGTCTGCATTTTCAATGCTTTGAAAATATCATTGAATATGCTGTAGAATTTTATATTCAGTATCAGGATGCAATTTACCTATCAAATAAAATTGTTGTTTGCTTTCTGTGTCCTATATTATTATGGAAATTTCACAGTTTATCAGCACAGTGAAGTCAGCTGAAATCAGTGGGCCACATATTATGTGAACTATTTTCTCCCATCCCCCAAATATCCTGATTCCCTTTCTGTTTATGCTAATATTGTTTTATACTAATAATATACTTTGTTTTGATGTCCTACAACCTGATTCATAGGACAAAAGTAAATGTTGTTAAAGCTCTCTGGTGGAAATGATAGTGTACGGAAATAACGCTACCAAGGGAACATTTTGGTGGCACCCTAGAGTTTCACTTTCTTCCTCCTGCCTCTGTTGATAATGCATTGCTGAAACCAACAAATAAGGCATCGCTTAGGGCCCAGGTAATTGTGCTGACTTCTGCAAAGTATGCCTGTGTTTGCTCTTAGTGACCATGAGAGTAATGGTAACTTATGGCACAACTGGGCAATTTTGTGAGAAATCCCATCTTCCGGGAATAATTTAGACATCTCTTTATTTTTTTTTATTGCAGTGTGACAACAGCAAGTACCCAAATCCTGTTAGCAAATAATGCGATTTCTGAGCTTGCATTCTGGACTAACAGTGTGATAGGGTGTGTGTTATGAGATGAAGTTAATAGTTGTATGTTTTGAAAAATATACAGTGTTAGAGTCTGGTAGTTCCTATTTTCTCTAAAAGTGGTCTTCAGGTCTTGTTTCCTTTTTCTTATTTTAATTTATTGCCTTGGGTTTGGCTGGCTGTGGACTTGGAGTAGGAGGGTAGGATCAGCTGGCAAAGCAAGGGAAAATACGGCAGGAGGATCCTTCCCTGTTTAGGGGCCCAGAAAATGGTTATTTAACCTATAAAAATCTGAAAGATTTTGTAAAAGAAATATTCAGAAAATATCCACTGTGTAAAATAATATTTAAAGAACAATTGAATGTTTCTAGTAGCACGTCTTCCTTGTAAAGCAATGTCCATTCCTCCTTGAGGCTGAGAATATGACGTTCCAAGTCAGTTTCCACCACTTGCTAGCTGTATGGCTGTGGGCAAATATCTTGAACCTCAGCCAGTCTTAGTTTTAATAATATCTCATGAGATTGTAGCAAAAGTTGAATTTGATGATGTATTTGGTACACAATGCGTGGCACATGGTAGGTGCTCAGCGTTGGTGTCACAACTGTCACGGTCACTGTCATTGTCATTAATCAGCTTCCTCACATCCATTTCCTCATCCTGGAGTTCAAGGCCAAAGACCATCAGTTTGTCTTCATCCCTTATGTGAATGTTGACCAGTAAGTGCTAGGTACGTAGTAGGCCTTCAAGAAATTGAGAAATAAGGGCATGAGTTCATGAATCCATCAATCATGTTGTAATGACAGTGGTGTGTGTGTGTCTATGTATGTATGCGCCTCCTTAAAAGGAGGAATCAACCCAAATAAGTCCATAAATGCTTTGACATAACAAATGACTGAATGACTAGTCACCAAAAACTTCTTTGCACCAGGGATTTATTTATGTTTGGAAATCCTAAATGGAAACCCAATGACAAGTGGCTAAAAGCAGGGTTGCCTCAGGCAGCCAGGCCCTCGCTGGGCTTATCTCCATCTCATCTCCCATGGGGAGCCCCTGGGGCCCCCACTTTGGAATTCTGGGGCTCAGAGGAGCCAGAGTAAAAACAGTCACTCTAAAGAGTCATTAAGATCAATGTCTTTACTGTTTGCTGTTTGACTGTTTTAATAATACTTTTTTAAAAAACTTGAAAAAAAGGGCAATGTTCATAGCAATAAACTGAATTTCAGGCAATGTATATCTCACATTATTCCAGACATCTCAGCCATCACACCTTGGTGATAATATGCCCTATTTTTCAAGGAAAGACTCTGAAGAAAACTCTAAAATGATGAAATACAGAAAATGTCAAGGTTGCATTCAATTTACTGAAGTCTTTGACTTTCCACACTCGGGTTGCTAATCACCCTCTTTCCCAAGACTTCCTGAGGTGTTACCTTCTTTCCAATTGGTGCAGTCTCCTGAGTCCCTCTTGTTATACAATCTCCTTTTGCTTTTAGTGACCTCTCTCCTCTCCTTGTTTAAACCCCATACATCTTTCAAGTCCTAAGACAAATTCTATCTCTTCTAGGGTATAGTTTCCTACAACTCTCCCCCTTATTTAGATCCACAGAGTGTAGCATTTAATTGTTTTGTGTTAGCTTTGTCTTCCTAAGTAGGTCACGTTCTCCTTGAGGGCAAAGATTATGTCTACTCTCCCTTGTTTCTCACTCGGAGAGGCTCCGAGTGATAGATACATAGTAGGTGCTGATTAAATATTTGTTGATTGATTTCCTGCAAAAGGGTAGCTGCAAACTAAAGTTAAAGCACTAAACAAACCAAGGCAGTGATCTGAATCTCCCTTTGGGAAGATACTCTTAAGGGAATGGAAAAAATTCTTCAAAGAGCCTTGTCAGCTAATGTTCTTCTTTGAATGTCCTTCTGATGGGACATCACGTGGGGGTGGTGCAGGGCTGCAGGGACACTGCTCCTCTCCTGGAGGCTTGGACTCGGCTACCAAGGACTTCCTAGGGGCACAGGGGCTGTGCAGCACTGGTGCATATAGGTAGAATATAAATCAAAAAAGGATGTGGGCTACTTGTACACTTATGTCTACACCCAAGTATGCATAATGTACGTATCTCACATACAAACAAGAATGAAGAAGGTTTGATCCCGGTGGAGAGATAAGGTGAGCCTCTGAGCTTCTTTGGGTTTGATAATATTCTCTAAAGTTGGGGTGGGGAGAGCTGATAAAAAGTGCTTTGCACTTGGCAGCATGAAATGGTGACTTAGGGTAGCCTAAACCTCTGTGCCTAGCCTCTTTGCAACTTACTACGAGTTTCAAAGCTCTTTCCAGGCCAGAGACTGGGCAGAGCACCCCTAAGTGATTCTTTACAAGATGAAAGCTTCAGGGCTCTAAGGAAAGGGAAATGCATGAGTGGCATACCAGCAGGATGTGGATAAACCGGTACAGGAGGAAAAAAAGCGACTTGTTCCTCTTTTCCAGAGGTCAAGGATGAGTGGATGGAAAGCTGTATGAGCACACACACTTCAACGTCAGATAATGAGGCATGGCTCATGCAAGCATTAAAATCACTGCAGTGAGTTGACACACTAGCATTTCTGATAGCTCAGCAATCACACTATAAATAGGAAGCAGTGGGTGCCATCATTTAAAAAATTGAGGTAGGGGCTAATTGTCTTGCTTTGGATAAGTACCTTTTATTCATGTAGCTAAATATTCAATGAAAGTGGAAAGCCAAGGATTCTCAGGCTATAGAAATCAGTGATACACTGCAGCAGAAATAGACACTGACTCTAGTGCAGCAGTCTCCAACCGTTTTAGCACCAGGTTCTCAGCAATCATTAAGACTGTAAAGGAGCCAGGAGACCAAAGACTTTGAGAACTGCTGCCCTAGGGAAGAGTCTTATGAATTCTAGAACCATTCCAGGAGAAGTGATCCTTAGAGAAGGTGGAGATCCTTAGAGAAAAGATCAACCTTTCCTCTTGAAGCGCGATTCTACTCCCAAATGGGAGCATGCAGGGTGAGTTGTGGCCGCAAGTTTGCTGGGTGGTTTCCTTCCTGTTTCACACACTGATCACAGCAGACTCTTCCCTGTTGACTCGAACATCAGGGCACCACCTACCTCGTGTCTTCCTTCTTCCTGTGGACATCTAGATGGAGCACTCCATACTCCTTTGTACAAGGTAAACAGGGAAGGCATGTTCTTAGTCCAGAGGCTTAGCCAAGAAATAAAAGTAGAGAGAATCAAGTTTTGGGTCTTGGTTCTTCTATTGGCTTCGGAACGAACATAATTAAGATAATGACCAGATGAATTTATGCCTTAAAATGAAAATTTTTTGGTCATGCTGCCATGAAGTTATAAAGAAAAAGGACTCTGAAGATACATATATGTTTCTGGACAGGGGGAAGCTGGAGGATTTCTCTGCCCACCTTGCCTACAAAAGAGGGGGCCTGGGGATAGGATAAAGCAAATCTGAGAGCCTGTGGCTTTACTCTGTGGGCATGTGGACTTGCAAAGCCTCACACCTGGAATCTGACAGACTTACCCACCCAACACAGGTGTCTCTGGAAAAAAACTGGTGTCCTCCTAGGGTAGATCCTCTCTGCAAATGGCAGAGAAGGAGGAGCTGAGTCAGCATCACCCAATTATTTCCTCTGATTCTCTTTCAATGAGATAATTTGGCCTTTCTTTGCCTGTGAGGAGTGGGAGAGAATGTATAGAGGGGATGGGAGTTAAGGCTGGCATGGCTCCCTCTGCGTGGAAGGAGGCTCAGGAATTAGGTACAAGCCTCATCACTAAACACATTCTTTCGTTCATCCAAGGGTTTCCAAGTACCTGTTCTGTGGCACTGTGCTACCGGTAGTTGGGGCTTCTGAAAGTATCAATCCTAAGCAGGGGAGTTGAGGGGCTGGGGTGGGGTCCACCGGCCACTGGTGGAGCTGTGGGGCAGAGGGCCCCCCTCTGTGCAGGCTGGAGAAATCAAAGGCTGGGGGTCCATGAAATCCATGACTGGGAGTCACATGATAATCACCAGGCTCAGGGTGAACATCAGGATCAGCCTGCAAATCCATGGGCTCCTTAAATAGTGAGGAACAAGGAGGGGAAGTATTCCAGACAGTCACGTTGCTCCCTGGCTACACTCTCACCACTTACCTCTAGAAGCCAGCAGGTGTTTTGTCGACAGATGAGGTTTGCTACAAGTGCCAAGGATAGAATAATCAGATTTATGTTTCTGAAAGATAATGTGTTACCTACCTACAACATTCTAGATGCAGGTGCTAGTCCCAGTATTGTTCCTTGGTCTCCAAGACTCCAAATTCCCCAAGCCCTTCCCTTTCTAGAGGATATTGTTGGAGCACTTGATAATCTTCCTCAGCTCGCTCCTATGTATGGTTGCTTGGCTGCTGCCATTGCCTGTGGTCACAGCTGTGGCCCATCTCATGTGGTCGCCCTTCCTCCTGGCTGGTCCTCTCCTAAGCACCACTACCCAGGACCAGCCTTCATGAAGCTGGAAGGTGTCTCTCCTCATACCGACTAATGACAACTCCTGGGTGATCAAAGGGTCTTGTCTTGCTCTTTTTGCTTTATAGTGGCCTCCCCCAAGATACTCGGAATGGATCCAGAGCTGCTAGGTCTGTAAAGGGCAATTTTTGGTGTCACATCAATTGAATTTTTCACTCTCTCTGAACCAGTGTCTGAGGGTGGGTCACATGTGGGGTGTTCACATAATTTGTCGTCCAAACTGCGACAGTTTGGAGAATGAGTGGAAGCATATGAATGATGACACCAGCACAACAGGGGCACACTGGGATTTGCCTTTCTGTCCTTCCCCCAAAGTGGGGATCTTTTTAGGGTTAGTGTTCAGTTGTCTAGTGATGAATCTGACAGTTTTCTTCTCATTTTCTCCTAGGAAGATCTCATGCAAATTGCACTCTTGGTGAGCTGCTTCCATAATATAAAAATGGTTGCTAACCTCTATATAGCACTTACCATATGTTAAGCACTGTTCTACGTGTTGTTCACTTGTTAACTTATTCAATCCTCATAACCCGATGCGGTTGGTGTTCTATTTTTATTCCCATGTAACAGGTGAGGAAACAGGAACACAGAGGTTGAATTGCTTGTCTAAGGTTGCAGAGCTCATAAGCAGCAGAGCCAGGATTTCAATGTAAGAGGCTCCAAAGCTTGTATGTGTTAACACTGTACCATTCTGCCTTCACTCTGCAGCCTTAGAACTTAGTTCAACCAACACTTAGGGAGGACCTCCTACATGCCTAGACTTGTGCTGGGTATTGGTGGTGCCAAGTCGAAGGGACACGATGCCTGCTATGGTTCAGTTCCTCAGCAGAGGATATTAATCAGGCCCACCCTTGTACTGGGAAGATAATCTATACAATCTCCTGTAGGGAGAACCAGCTATATTATCATGCAACATGCAGATTTATATTCAGCTCGCAAGTTATCCTATTTGGATGGCTACCGCTGAGTTACCTTAGCTCTCAATTCTCAGACTTCCTTATTATGGGTTGTCCTTTGAACCCATAATTAAAATCTTTCAATCAGAGGCAGTGGTCCCAAAGCAATGTGCACTATTTATGAAACTGCCAAGGGAATGTTCTCAACAGGCAAGGAAGGTTAATCAGAGCGTGCTGGTGGCTTTGTCTGTGATTGCCAATATCTCATGCTGTTACTGCCTCTTGTTTGGGGGTGCTCTGGCTTTGCAGAAAGAGACAGGAGCGGAATCCTCAGGGACAATGTTTTTTTGGTATACTTCCTCAAGAAGTATGATGTATATAATGACTAAGTGCAATTTTGACTACCTTATTACAGTTTCCTCTAAGAATTCATGATGTTGAAACATATGCCTTCAAATAAAACAAGGAGAAGGCTTTAATCTTGGCATAGTACAAGAGTCTTTTTTTTCTTCTTCTTTCTTTTATTGGCACAAGCACATCTGTGAGAAACAGAGCGCTTATTGTTCAGCATGTCGGGTCCCTGTGCCGGCCAAGGAAATGCTGATGAAGTACTTATGCTCTGTGTAGGGGTGAGGGGTGGGAGGTCCTCAGGAGAGAAGAAGAGAGCAAATGGATAACAGCGTTTAGCCTGCCCTTCAATATGGGCTTCCGATAGTGTAAAGGTGACAGTGTGCATGTGCATACCTGCGTGCTTAAAATTGGAGAAATTACAAAAATCAACAGGGAGCACTAGTGCCCTGACTGCCCCCAGCTCGTGGTGGTGTTTTGCCGGCTTGGATTTCTATAGTGCTGCAATATATACAGAGCACACAAACACACCCCGTCTCCTCTGAGCCCCACGTGGCCTCCAGATTGTTTTATTTGAAAAACTTGGAAGGCAGTTAGGATGTTAAAACAGTGTGTTTCCAAATAGGGCATTTCTTAAGCAAAGTTTTCCCTAAATGAAGAACTGTGTGGTATGTTGAAGCTGACCTGCTCTCAAACCAAATTGAGCACTGTTTGCTGAGTGTGCATCACAGAGAGAGGTCTATATACTGAGCACGTCGTGGGGGTTACGGATTGGCCGGTGCCTTACATGGGTCATACCAACTCATACCGACTCACAGAGGTGGGCGAGGATGACCATTTTAGAGACGGGGAGAGTAAGGCTCAGAGAGAGTAGACAACTTCTACTAGGAAGTAGATCCAGGATCCAAGCCCAAGCTGCAAAAACTTGCCATGGGCCCACCCTTTTCTACCTAGACATGCTGAAAGGACTCGTGGAGAAAGTTCTTACTGATATGTTCACAATTCAAATTAATGAGCTGGGATTAGAAACTTCTAGAGAATAGGATAATATGTGTGGGCGAGGGAGGGGGAGAGAGGTATTTGCTAACACATATTGTACGTACGTATGCATGTAAGCTAATACATTTTGTGCACAGTCCTAAATCTTAATAGATTTATTCCCCACATTTGATTATAAAACTTTTCATACAAACAACAAAATCGAAATAATTTTATAGTGAGCACTTGTATAATTAATACACAGATTCTGTCATCAATATTTTACTACTATACTATACTCAAACGCCTATAAAATATTATCATTCCCCAAGAAAGCTCCTTTTCTATTGTTACTTTTATCATCTATCATCTCTACCGTCTATCTATCCATCTATAAGTCTATCTTTTTTGGATGCATTTCAAAGCAAATCATAGACATCAATACACTCTCCCATGAATACTTCATAATGCATACATATATCACTGAAGTTCAATACATGTTTACAGTTCTTATGCAATGAAATGCACAGGTCTTGAGTACATATTTGCTGAGTTTTCAAAACTACATATCTTGTTTTTAAACCAAACCCCTGTAAAATATCAACATCCCAAAAGTTCCTTCATACCTCTTTGCAGTCAATTTCTGCTTCTCCCAGACCATCTTCAACAGATAGCCACTGTTGCGATTTTTCTGCCAATGACTCTGTTGTGTGAATTTTATTCCACTTAGTATAATGTCTTAAGATTTGTCCATATTGTTTGTGTGTATCAGTAGTTTGATCCTCTGTATTGCTGATTGGTATTTCATTGTATAAATATTGTTTGTTTATTCATTTTCCTACTGATAGACTTTTCCCAGTTTGGGGATTTTATGAATAAAGCCATTATGAATATTCATGTTCTAGTCTTTTTTGTGAATATATGTCTTTGTTTCTCTTGGGTAAATGCCAGGGAGTAGAATTGCTGGGTCATAGGGTGGATGTATGTTTAGTTTTATAAGAAACCGTTAGAACTTGTCAAAGTGGTTAAACCATTTTACAGTCCCACTGATAATGTACGGCATCGCTCCATGCTCTTGCCAGTGTTTGGCGTTGCCTGTCTTCAAATTTTGCCTTTCTGGTGGGTGGCTAGGTGGAAAATTGAGCTTGATAACGATGACAATAGTTAGGATGGAGTGATAGATATCTCTCTAGTACAAATTACAGTGGATATTTCTTACATTTCACTTGGAAACTCAACATCTTGGCTGTTGGGTCTGGTGCTGGCTCTCTAAGTACCCGCCCTAATGTTTTCTGATTGACAGATGGAAGTGCTCCAGGGCAGTACTGATTTTCAGGCTAATGCTTCTAGTACAATAAGCTCACTTAGGGCTTCTTTGTGTAGCTTGGATGCTTAGCTTTAACCCTTTGACATTTCTTAGCTTTACTTCTTTGTCAGATGAACTTCTTAGACCAGATTGCAATTTCTCTTCTTTTTCATAGTTTTCACCCAGCATAAGGTTGATGATTTAAATGTCAAAAGAGGCAAGACTCCAAATAAAATGTAGAATAAACAATTTTGAGGACTTAGACCTTTCATTTCTGCCATTGTTACTTCTCAAAATGGTATGGAAAAAAATGTGCTAGGGATTGGAAGAACCGGCCTCTGTACTTAAGTGCACAAAACTACGCTCTTGGGTCATTTCATTCATCTTGAGAGAATGCCTTAAATTTTGAGGGCCTCAGTTTCCTCACTTGTAGAACAACGAGGCTGGAACAAATACAATCTAAGATATTATGTCTTTTTGAAATTTCAAAAATAGCTATTTTGTTTAGAGGTGAAGACTTTTTTTTTTTTAAAACCAGAAGGTAAAGATTTTACTGTTTTAAAAAAGAAATGATGTGATCCTTTAATATTTCCTACATTCCTGCCAGCAGTTTAATGATACCCTGATATATTCCTGGAAACAGATCTCTCTTTTCTATTTTGACTTAAAGGTTTGCTTAATTATGCCCTTGGCTGTTATCAGATGCTGCTGTTCAGGGCTCTAGCAGGATTCTACCTTCAACTGCAGAGTTGCTGGGGAAATGGGGTTTATTTTGGGTTCGCTCGGGGGTTCTTTTGGACAGACTGGGCGTTTTGCACTGGACTCGGTGATTGTTTTTCCTACTTACATTATCATTCTGTGCTGTTCAGTTGTGTTTTATAATTGGGCGATGGAGGTAAGGAGAAAGGAAAGTGTAAGAAAGAATGTTTAGGTGGACTGCTCTAGGCAATCATTTTGGAACAGGAAGGAAGGGGCCGGGAACAGCCAGAGAGGATTTGGCTTAAGGGGAAATAGCTGGAAATCTCAGTGAAAACAAGATAAGGGTTGAAGAGATAGAATCTGCTAATAAAGGTGTGTTCCTCTGCACTGCTGCTAATGTCTTAAATGTATGGGAGCATTTCCTGGGTGTTTTTTTATTTTTTTTATTTTATTTTTTTATTCCTTGCGGTCTCAGGAAGAGAAAGTATCCCGGTCACAGAAGAAACCTTCAACAGCAGACAAATCACAGTCCCCAAATCCTCTCAAGCTATAAGGTTTCAAGCACAAAATTCTTGAGCAAACACACCAGGTGCCACCCTGCATTGACTGCGATTTTTGGTGCTAAACAGAGAGCACTGCAGATGATGCTGAAGGTCAGATGAAGGTGGAGAAACCGCAAAACAGCACGACACACCACCCAACTGCAAGCTAATTGGGAAGGAAATGGTTTCAAACTGACAGACTGTGGCCTGATAACAGAAATCTCATAGGGACAAAAGGTTCGTGTCATTTAAAGGGGTAGCTTTGCCTATTTAAATTGTGCAAACAAAAGAAATGAAAACCCCCTCCTGGGATGGGAAGTTCTATTAGCAGATATTACCATCCTTGCTTTTATGCCCTCCTGTGTCACAAGCCCTGAACATGTGCTGCGTGTCCTCAGGCATTCATTGGTTAATTTACTTATTCAAAGTAAGGCAACAACAACAAAAAAGCAACAGAAAAACCCCAAACAAATTACATACTGGGGAACAGACAGCATTAAGATGCAGTACACAATTTTGATATGTGGGTTTTTTTTTTTAAAAAAAAGAAATGTGTTTGGTCTGAAATTGTACATATGTTAAACTCCAGAGAAAGGAAGAAGTCTACGTCGGCTCTTCTGGAGATTAAGAAAAATTCTTTGAAGACATCATATTGAGACCA
Organism: Microcebus murinus; assembly: GCF_040939455.1. Lineage (NCBI taxonomy): Eukaryota > Metazoa > Chordata > Mammalia > Primates > Cheirogaleidae > Microcebus > Microcebus murinus. Next base: position 41,878,194 of record NC_134120.1, on the reverse strand, counting down.
GGGATACTTGACATAATAGCAGGTACTACACTGGAACCAACAACAGCCAATTTGGGCTTGACTTTAATCAATGTTCCAGTAAAGACTACTGGAGAGGGCTAATTTTTCTATCACGTGGATATGGTAAAAGTTAATTATATCCTTTGGTTTTGAAGTCTTTATAGAATTCCTACAAAAGTAACCTTGTATATATTCCCTTATATTTTTCAAGCTGAATTGTAATGAGTGAAATGATGCAAAATAATTGGTACTTTAAACTTTGCATTTAGTTGGATCTTCTAAAAAGACCATTCAACAAGCTAGGATGACATGACTTCGTGGGTGACATAGACTCTGACAGTTCTGTGTATTTTGTGGACCATTCAGTATCTGTGACATCAATGTCTAACTTTGGATTGATGTCAGGTACCTGTGTTTAAAAGAGATAAATACGAGCTACAGTAAGAAAATTATAGATCCATAGTTACTTCTTATTTTATGCTTCTGGATAGAACATCCTTTCCAGAGTAATGCTACTATTGTTACTAATAAAATCAAAACAAACCTAAAGTAAAAAGACTTGTGGCTATTGTAACTTTATTTTTAGTTGGGAAGATTTCCTTTATCTTTATTACTCAATCATTGCTTCCAAAGATTTCTCAAACTTGAGAGCATTTAGATTATAATGCTTTATAGGATTTAAGGGGCTTTCTCATCCTGTCCAGCAAGAACGACAAGTCCATGGTATGTATGGGCACAGCTCTGGCTCATATAAAGTTATCAATTGACATTGATAGAGCATTTAGAAACATACTATGGGTTTGTGAGGAAGCTTTACCGTGGTAGCTATGCTTTGGATGGCTGGTATGTGAATGCTAATATCCCATGAGAAATATGGCTTACCAGGCAAATTGAGTTTTATTAAACTCTGAACCCCAAGATGAGTACCAGTTCTACATGAAAAAAAAAGAGTTATTTGAGGGAAAACTCACCTGCCCTATAATTTCTCCCCTACCAATTTATCATAGTAGCAGAAATGACCACTATTTGCAGCCATTTCTTTGGTTTAAGGCTCTATGTCCAGAAGGTCCCTATTAAAATGCAAATATGTTACTCAGAAGGGGCTACTCATCAATCCATTTGCACTTTAGCAAGGATTAGTTTATCAGATCAGAGGAAAGAGAATAGGGCCCCCAGGAATGGGAGATAGGAGGTCTAGTTTGATTGGAAAAGGGGCTGGTGAAAGTATTTTCAATAAGCCCTTTGCTTTCTTAACTAGGAGCCTTTGTGAATGTATCTTCTATTGCTTTAAATGCATCCTCACTGCCATTGAAATTCAACTCTCAACTGTCCACTTCAGTGCTTATCTTTTCCCTGGAGTACTTTCTGAGCTATCTAGGAAGAAATAAGCTCTCTTCTTTCTGAATTCCTAACATTTATTATTTGTTTCCTTCATTAGTCAGATCTTGTTCTTGTTGTAGAAATTCCTTTATTTGTATACATGTTATTTGCCAACTTTAAGGTCAACCCTCAGAGTGCTCAGGAACCAGGTTAGTGACCTGCAAGAGAGAGGATAACTTGGGTGGGAGTGAAGGGCAGTGCCTTTTTGATTTTCTTACTTGGGTTATATGGCCATGGCCCTTTTCGGCTGATTGATTATACAGCACGGTGTTTATACCTTATACTTCTTGATATTCTTTTCTATCAATTAAGAAGATTCTTTGGTTGCAAGCAACAGAAATGACTTGGGCTAACCTGACTAAGGAGAACATTTAATAGTAAATGAAAACTCTAGGGATAAAAATTTAGATGCAGCTCAATTCAATACTCAAATGATGCCATCAGGACCATAATTCTCCCATTGTCAATTCTCCTCTCTCCTGGGTTGTTTTCATTCAAAGAAAGATACTTTCAGTGTCTGGCTTATGTGGTTCTTACAACATATGGTCATGCAGTAGAAGAGAAACTCTATCTGTCTATCTTCATAGAGGTCCCTAAAAAGGACTCCAATTGGCCTCACTTGGATCACATAGTCATCTATTCTGATAGACCAGCCCGACTCACAGGTCCACCATTTGAGAGAAGAGTTTCTCTTTGATCGACAGCCCCAGCAGAACTGCATGGGTGGGAAGAGGCAGTGCCCCAGGGAATGTGGTATAGGGTAGCCAATAAAGTAACAGATGTCCAACTCACCCATAAATGCCTTCACATTATAGGTACTCACCTAATGTCTGTTTATAATGATGTTGGAGTGTTTCCAGGAGAAGAAAGACCAGGTCTCCAAAGAGGGGAATTCTGGGCATCTGGGGACAACATGAGAGCAATAACGGGGTCATGGGCATGGTCAAGGGTACTGAAAGGGAGAGAAATTTTTGCTCAAGAATGAGGTTGGGGTGAGCAATGTTGCTAATAGTGAAGATCCAACCTTTCCTATTTCACGTTTTTGCCTGTGGCTGACGCTGGCTGACATGAAATGCCTCTGTAGAGATAACATGCTTTCCAGCAGTTCCCTGTTGTGGGGGGTGGTCCGGCACACTTTCTGGTTTTGATGAATCACCCCAGATAGCAGGAGGCTATAGTCTGCTTACATACTGGATCGATTTCAAAGTCTCAAACTGTGTATTATAATTAGCAATGCAAGCCTCCAGAGAGTAATCTCTTAGTCTAAAGAAAATAGTATATGGACCTAGTAGAGTATTCCTATCAGTCTTTTTTCCCTGCCTCAGTGGGTATTTGGTGTCCAACCTGAGTGAGAAGGTTGGACCTTCTTTAGAAGGTGGAATCTGATATTGTGATTCCTTTATTAATAAAGATAGGCCAAATGGTGGCAGAATTCTCTTCCATGTTTAATGGCCCTTTATTAATTAGTCTTCATTATCACAGAGAGAATGAAAATGTGACTATAATTCTATAGAAGGAGGGAAAAATAATCTCTATTGTGCCAATCTGAGCTATTGAGACTCAATTCTCTTTTGTCGGGGCTCTCAGGAAAGAGGATGCTTACACTTCTCTGGTCTTAAAGGTAAGAGGGTGTAAGTTCTGAAATGGGGCGAGTCTCTGTGAGCATGAGCCAATCTGGAAGGAGTAGAGTCAAGAGACAAAGAAAGGGACACTGAATCTTTGGTGACATCTTTGAAGCCCTGATCAAACCTTGTCTAAAGTCTACCTCTGTGTGCCCCTTTTCATAAGCTACTTTGAGTTGGATTTGCTCTTTTTTTTTCTTTTTGAGATAGAGTCTCATTCTGATGCCCAGGCTAGAGTGCCATGGAGTTAGCCTAGCTCACAGCAACCTCAAACTCCTGGGCTCAAGCAATCCTTCTGCCTCAGCTTCCTAAGTAGCTGGGACCTCAAGCATGTGCCACCAAGCCTGGCTAATTTTTTCTATATAGTTTTAGTTGTCCAGCTAATTTCTTTCTATTTTTAGTAGAGACGGTGGTCTCACTCTTGCTCTGGCTGGACTCGAACTCCTGACCTCGAGTGATCCTCCCAACCTCCGCCTCCCAGAGAGCTAGGATTACAAGTGTTAGCCATTAAACCTGGCCTGAATTTGCTCTTATGAGAAAGTCAATCAAGAGTTCTAATAGTCATGGCATATACAAATGACCTTCCCTCTGACACAGATGCTGTGTTGGTGAGGAATGGTTGGTTTCATGGGCAAAGACGGCTAAGATAAGCATTTGAGGTGCAGCATTTACTTTCCCTCTTGATACCTTTTGCTTTCTCTTGTCTTTCATATAATTAGGGTTGCACTCTGTTTAAACCTGCAAATAAGCCCTAATTGAGTGAAATTTCATGTCTGGGTTGTAGCAGGTTCAGAGAGGGTTGGGCTTGATGCAGGTGTCAGGAGAAATGTATTTTGGCCAGGTTGGGTGTAGGATTTCTACTAATGAGAGAAGACTCTACAGAAGCAGTGTGCTGGGTTGAAAAAAGCCCTGGGCAGGAGGCGGAGAGAATGGGGTTGTGCCTCTATTAGCTTGTGACTTGGGGATAAGAAACATAAGTGGCCAGGGCTCAGCTTTCTCATTTATAAAATGAGGGGCCTGAACTAAATGGTCTGGAAGATCCTTCCAGCTCGGAAGATGTATGGCTTAATGAATTGAAGCACCCAGCCGGCCCTTCCAGGGCAGTGGGAGGCTTCTCAGCCTCGGGGCGCGCCCCCGATGGAGGTGCGTCTCTTTGGCAGGAGGTTTCTAGGTCTGCAGTGGTCCACCTTACAACAGACAGACTGAGTGGCCATGGCCTTGACGGCCACATTGCGTGGTCATGTGCTTGATCTTTAGTATTACCAAAGATTAAGTAGACAGCTGCCATTTTGTGAGAGGAGAAAAAAATCACTATGAATGAACCCCAGTTCCCCATTCATTAATTTAAGACAAGAAGCCTGAAGAGTTAGCCTATTTGCAAGAGCACTGAGACTTGTCTGAAGTCAAAAAGCAAGTGACTGGCTAGGCTGAGACTTGAGCCAAGGTTCTGATGCTTGGCCCAGGGCCAGCTCAGGAAAAGGGCAGACAAGCTAGGAACTGGAGAGACAAGTGTCACCTGCTTATAAACTCAGCCGAGGGCTGCCCTCCCTACACCTCTGAGTAAGGGATGCTGGGTCCCCCCAGGGTGAGCTCTGCTCCTCCCCGTGAGCTCTGGAAGCAGCAGGCCGTGGCAAAGGGACCTTTCTGTGAGGCTGTTCCTGGACCGTGACTCGAGGGGAGGTCGGAGGGACACAGAATCCTCACCGGCATCTTGACTCACCGCAGCCCATTCATCTCACTCTCTTTTTAAATCGAGATATAATTTGCATATCATAAAAGTCACCACTTTATTTTAGTTTATTCATAAGATTGCACAATCATCACCACTATCTAATTCCAGAGCATTTCCATCACCTTCTAGAGAAATCTTGTAACCTCTAGCAGTCACTCCTCCTCCCTGCTGTTGGCAGCCACCAATCTACTTCCTGTCTCTGTGGATTTGCCTGCCTCAGACTTCTGTATAAATGGAGTCATATAATCCATGGTCTTTGTGTCTGACCTCCTTCGCTCATGTTCATCTGTGTTGTAGGATGCATCAGTACTTCACTCCTTTTTAAGGTTGAATAATATTCTTTTGTATGGATATATCGTATTTTACTTATCTATATATACATCATTTGACTGGCATTTGAACTGAGTCCATTTTGGGGGCTATTACAAATAATGCTGCTGTGGACATTTGTGTACCTGTTTTTGTGTAAAGAAATGTTTTTATTTCTCTGGGTATAGTCCTAGGAGTGGGCTTGCTGGGTCATGTGGTAATTATGTTAACCTTTTTGAAGCATTGCCAAACTCTTTTCCCCATCATTCATTTTTTTTTTAACTGCAGGTGCACAAAGAAAAATAGAAATTGCTGTCATCTTTGGCTGGAAAGGATGGTACTGGAATGTTATTTTTTATGTATCTCTCTTATAGCACATTCTTCGTCCTCTTATGTTATAGTCAATAGTGAGCTGAAAAGAATTTCAACATTGGAATTGGAAAGGCCTGGAACAGTGCCTTAAAATTTCTGAGTCCTTAGTTTCTTCATCTTTGAATGAGACAACAGTGATATAGCTCTTGGCAAGGCTGGGCAGTGAGCAGGAGTTGACTTGATCCCATACCCACTGACCTCCTCCAAGCAGGGGATCGTGTCTTTGCTCTCTGAGTGCCTAGCACCTGCAAGGGTCCTGCCACGAAAGAGATGTTCCATACTTGGTTGTTCAAGCGCTGAATATATGATTGGGAATGAATGAAAGCATCCATTTGCGAGAAAATTCCTGCGTGTAGTAGGTGCTTGATAAATGTTGGGTGATGGGATGAATGAATATAAAAGAAAAGAGCATTAAAACTGCAGGAAAAATGCTATTCTTAAAAAAAGTTCCCAACAGAAATATTTTTCTTGGCATTTGGGAGACTATGCCTGAAATCACTCATAGGCAACATATGTGCAGCTGTCTCTTCCCCTTTGAAATTAATTGGTCTTTGCGCAGGCTGCTGTCTGTCTCTATGTAGGAGGAACAGCCTTCTTTTTTATAGAGTAATAATCACATGGCATTTTCCTGTCTCTTATCATTGGAAGCTGGGTAGTGGGAGAGCCCGAGAAAGCCTGCTTGCCCCGTCTGAATGCTCCTGTTTGCTGCTTTTATGCCCTGGCATCCCAGGCCGAGCTGGGATGCCGCTCTGGACACGCCGGGGACAGCCTGGCACACAGAGAGATAAGGCAGTTTAGTTTAACACAAATTGAATGATTCCAGCCTCAAGTCCCAATCAAAGAGATTTACTGTGTTTTTAAAAAGACACGAATGTTGACTTGACTAGTGAAAAGATGCATGGAGACTGCGCCCAGCAAGGAGCCTTGTAGGAACCATTAAATCAATGTGGCTGTAGCATATCTTAGTTGTGATCACCTAGAAATATATAAATCAACCTTGAACTCCAAATTAAGATATGCTCTCTAGATAGCTGGCACTTTTAAAGAACAGCATAAGTCTTTTGTTAAAAGACTTTAAAATGCACAAAGGATATATCAATAAGAATCTGGGCAAATTTCCACTTATGAATGGGAATAATTTTCTATGCTGTGTCCACAGAGGTCAGGCAAAGTCCAATTTTTTATGTAATTCAGGCAGAAACATCCTGTTGAGGGGAGGGTGGGAAGGAGTGGAGGGTCCGAGATTCTTACAGATGGTCTGTCCTTCTTGGTCAGGTTCAAATGCTTGACTTGCCATTTTGCTTTCCTTGGGAAGAGGGGACTCACTTATCAATTCACCACACAATACGTAGCATAGTATGGGTTGGACGTGTGCCCAGGGCTGGAATGCAAGGTTGATGGTGAGGGGAAGGTGGCTTTTTGAGGAGCTTTGTGGGCCGTATTGGATGGTCTATATGTGTAACGCCCAACATGGTGATCTGTCTCATGGGTGAGAGAACTTGGGGCTGACGGTGAAATGAATTGCTCTTTGTCTAAGAAGGTCACTGCACTTCCAGTCCATGCATCAATATGGAGTGTCCACCTGGTGAGAGGAGTTGAGAGACAAGATTATACGGCACAAGGTGTTTTTTTTTTAATTTTTATTTGAATGCCACTTTGGAAGAGCTCACATTGCATGACCTTGGACAAATCACTTCATTTTCTTGGGGCTCTGTTCCTTTCCTCCAGTAAGAGCATCTGACTAATCAGTGTCTTCCAAATTGCTCTGGGAGGAGACCTAAGTGTGGTCAGACAATTCTCCTGCAGCTACTGGGATGGGCACTGGGGGAAGCAGGTGGATGGGGCTCTGGGACTCCAAACTCTCCTTTCAATCAGTTTTGCTTTTCCTGTTCTATACATTGCAATTCACTCAAAGATGTTCTTTGCAAAATGAGATGTCCTACTAAAAAATACTTGAAAACCCACTGGGCTTGTGTGTCTCTTAAGTTCCCTTCTCACTTTCACATTCGAAGCCCTGAGTCTCCAGCAGTTCCCCACTGCCTGGTTTCCTTTCTTTATGTTGGGGGGGGGGTTGGTGAGTCATCAAGATGAGGCTGTGAACCCACCAAGTCTTAGCTTCGCGTTACTGCGAGAGCCTGTGTCTCTAATTCAGGACCTGCTGCAAATTCACGGGGTCTAAACCCACAGAAGGAGAGCAGGCTCCGTGCACTCTGATGACCTCATTTAGGAACAGGTGAGTCTCTGCGTCTGGCTGTTAAGTCACATAAGCGCAGGCAATTGTCATTCTTTCAGGGTTTCCTAAAAGAAACGTCTGCCTGTCTCATCAAATAGGCCTCTAGAGTGGTAGGAGAGGGCTTTTTTTTTTTTTTTTTTTTTTTTTTTTTGCTTTGAATATATTGCCCGATGGCCTGCAGGCTGGCTCAGGAAGAGGCGTGGGCAGGCAGTGCAACACCCTGTAACTGGCTCTTGGTATATATGCTAATGAAGTGACCATCTGCATCAAATAATTATGAGTGGTCTCCCCTGACTGATCTCCATGTGCTGACACAGACTGAGAGGAGGCGCCCCCTTTAAGGCCGAGCAGCCTGGGGAGGGGCGGCTGGGGAGGGGATCGTGTGCACTCCTCCACTCCGAGGCACGCAACCTGCTGAGTGGACAGGTGCTGGCAGTGTGATGTCCATGGGCAACGATGCCTGCCTGTCCTACGAGCTGACATCTATATCTCCGTCTATCTGGATTTTAAAACTGACACAACATAAGGAATGTCACTCTCTATTACTCCGTATTCACAAGCGTCTCTATTGCATTGGAAGTCCTGTGAGCAAATGTCATGGTCACAACTGCCCTGTTCCTTCAGCTGACCGGGCTCAACCACTGCAGTGGGACGGTGGTGTGAGTTCCCAACCTTCCGGCTTGGACTCCTGGTTGTGTGTGCTGGCCAACATTTGCTGGAATGGCTAAATGATTGTGTATTGTTTTCTTGTGCTTGATCATTCTGGCCAAGTTCAACCTTTCCCTTGTTAGCTAAATTATAGTTGGCATTTAGACCTGATATTTGCATGGTTTTGTGCATGACCAGTTTTATTTGTTACCTTGCAGAACAGTGTCACTTTGGAACCCCGGCACCAGCACAGTGCAAATGTAACCTGGGTCTGCCCATGCAACCGACTGTTGTCTCAGGTGTTCCCTGGTTGTGACTGTGGCCCCTTGCCAATGCTTTCTCCTCTGGCACTTGTCTCCTTTCCTGAGAAGACCTCTGGCTGTGCAACTTGAGGCCTTACTGGGCAGACATCATCAGGTGAGTGTTTGTGGTGCAATTTTGTATAAGTAGGAGCAGAGAACCCACATCTATTTGCTGAAAGAAACTAAAAAAATTGTTTGAGATTTTGAATCTGTGTTGTATGTCTGAGCGAAGATGACAGATGTATTTCTATTTGTGTTTTAAGGCAGAATTTTAGGTCACTCCAGGGAAAGGGTTTCTTTGTACTTGATAACAGTTTCATTGCTTTTAAATAAAGACACATACAGGTATATTCAATATTCCCTAAAAATAGCAAAAAATAAGAAAGAAAACCTTTTATTTACTTATATCTATCTATCTAACCAGCTATTTAGGTAGCTAGCTAGCAGTCTCTATCACCTATAAATCATTCTAAAAATCCAGCACTCACATAATTTGTCTTTCTGGGTAAATATACTTCAAGGTTTTCCTGGGAAGAGTGGGAGACCTCAAGGAGAACATAATATGCAGACAAGAAAAATTTATTAGAGAAAAGCATTAAATTCTTAATAAGAAATCTCATGTTTGGCTTCCATGTCAGTCTAAAGAACACATGGACTTTTATTTGCTTTCCATTTGCACAGTTCTTTTACATCATTATTTGAAGTTGGGCTCTGAGAGATACAAGAAGGCAAACTAACTACACACAGTGCTGTCCTGTTCCAGGTCCTTAGAAATGATGGAAACACACACACACACACACACACACACACACACACACACACACACACAGAGACAAAAGTAGCAATCTTCTCATGGACCATAAACTGTTAGGAATCCCAGAAAGAAGGAAAACAAACAGACTCAGATTGAAGGAGGAAATCCCAGCTGGAGATGCCACAGAGAATATTCTTGCAAAGGGCTGGAGGTGGAGGTGGAGGACCCTTGAGCAGAGGAGATTTGGAGGCAAGTAACATGCCACGAACCCATCTGGCGGTAGGTGATGTTCCCAGGAGTGAAACGCAGGCCCTCTCTCTGTAATACCTATATTTTTACCACAACTTCCTGAAAAGACACAGGAGACTGGCTGGGGCTGCACAGTACAAAGTGAGTAGAAATTTGGCTGTATCTTGTTCCTTTGAGCGCTGTACTTCAGTAAAGTATAGAATCCAAGATTAATTATGATTGTTTCTTTTTCTTTCTGTTTGATTTCAAGTTTTTTGTTTTTAAAAATTAGCTTTATCAAGGTAAATTTACATGCAATGAAATTGACCAATCTTAAGTGAACAACAAATTAATTGTAATTAAATGTCCAATTCTGACAAATGTATATAATATATAACCACTATTGCAATCCTGATTTAGATACAGTTCTTCAAAAAGTTAAACATAGAGTTATCATGCAATCTGGTAATTCGATTCCTAGGGATATACCCCAGAAAAAAAATCATATGTTCATGCAAAAATTTCCACACAAGTATCTATAGCAGCATAATTCATCTCCCCAAGAAGTTGCCTTGTGTACCTTTGTAGGCCTTTCTCTCCTCCTACCTCTTATCAACATCAATCACTGATTTACCTTTTGTCAGTATAGTTTTGTCTTTTCTAGAGCTTTATTGAAATGGAATATGCAGAATGCAGTCTTTTGTGATTGGTTTCTTTTGTTTAGCACAAATATTTTAGATTCGTCCACGTTGTTGCCTGTATCATTAGTTTGTTTTTATTCTTGAGTAGCTTTCCATTATATGAATATAAGGAGATTTGTTTATTCGTTCAACAGTGATGGGCATTTGGATTGTTTCTAGTTTTTGGTTATTATGAATAAAACTGTTACAGTACAAAACTTTGTATAAATGTGTATTTCTATTTCTCTTGGATAAATACCTGAGAGATTGCTGAATCATATGGTATGTATACTCTGAACTGTTTTAAAAACTCTTAGCTGTTTTCCAGTATGATTCTACCATTTTGTATGCCACAATGTATGTTGTTTCTAATTCCTCCACATCCTTGTTATCATCCTACTGACCATAGTATTTAGAATTTTAGCCATTACATGGGTATGTAATGGTATCTCATAATTTTAATACATATTTCCTTAAAGACTAATATTGTTAAGCATCTTTTCCTATGTTAATTTCCTATTTTTATATCTTCTTTAGTGAACTGTCTATCCTAATCTTTTGTCCTATTTTTAAATTGGTTTACCTTTTAATTATTTAGTTTTAAGGATACAAGTCCTATCTCCTATATAAATTTTGCAAATATTTTCTCCTAGTCAGCGAGAGAAACAAATCCACCTTGTTCCTGATTTTAGGGTGAAAGCGTTTAGTCTTTCACCATTAAGTATACTGTTCGCTGTAGGGTTTTTGTAGCTAGCTGCTCTTTATCCAGTTGAAGAAGTTTCTTTCTATTCCCAGTTTGCTGAGAGCTTTTATCATAAATGAATGTTGACTTATGTCAAATTCTCTTTCTGAATCTATCAAGATGAACTTGTGGTTTTTCTTTTTGCATTTGTTAAGATGGTGAATTACATCAATTGGCTTTGAATGTTACATCTTGTATTCCTGGGATGAAATCTACTCGGTTTTAAGGTATTATCCTTTTAATATATTGATGCATTTGATTTTCTAAAACTTCGTTAAAAATTTTAATGTTTATATTTATGGGGGAAATTGGTTTATAATTTTTTCTTATAATACCTTGTGTGGTTTTGGTATCAAGGTAATATTAGTCTTCTTAAATAAGAAAGGAAGCATTCACTTCTCTTCTCTTTTTCTGAAAAAATTAGTGTAGAATTTGCATTATTTGTTTCATAGATGTTTAGAAGAATTTGTAAATGAATCCTTTATGTGAAGTTTTCTGGAGTTTTCTTCGTATGAAGATTTTAAACTATGGGTTAAATTTCTTTATTGTAAATTGGGCTCCTCAGGTTATTGATTTCTTCTTGAATGAGCTTTGGTAGTTTGTGTCTGAAAGAATTTTTCTATTCCACCTAAGTTGTCAAATTTATTGGCATCAAATTCATAATATTCCCTTATTATCTTTTCAATAGCTGTGGGATCTATAGTGATGTCATATCATTCATTCCTTATATTGGTGATTTGTATCTTCTCTTGCTTATTTTTCATTAGTCTGGCTAGAGGTTTATTAATTTTGTTTACCTTTTCAAAAACCAGCTTTTGTTATCATTGCCTTTCTGTTTTCAATTTCATTAATTTCTACACACACACACACACACACACACACACACACACACACACACACGACTTGTTTTATGGCCACAGTATGATTTATCCTGGTGACTGTTACAGGCATACTCAAAAAGAATATATATTCTGTTGTTGTTGAGAGAAGTATTTTATAGGTGTCAGGACAAGTTCATTGGTAGTGTTGTTCACATCTTCCAAAGCTATACTGATTTTCTATCTACTTGATTTATAATTACTGAGATAAGAGTGTTGAACACATCCACTATAATTGTGGATTCATCTATTTTTCTTTGAATTTTGTCGATTTTCATCTCATATATATGATTTTTTTTGAGACAGGATCTCGCTCTATTGTAAGATTTTATTTTATAGTACACCAGATTTTATTCTGGTGTACTATAAAAGTGACTTTGAATCAGTTTGTCTTTTTTAAATTTGTATATATATATGATTATCGCATGATTATCGCTCAGGCTCAAAGCCCTGGGCTTAGCCTCCCAAAGTGCTAGGATTACAGGTTTGAGCCATCACTCCTGGCCTTTTGTTAATATATTTTAAAACTCTTTAAGTACACACATTTAGGATTGTTATGCCCTCTTGCTGAATTGGTAAGATGTCCCTAACCCAGGTAATATTTTGAGTTCTAAAATCTATCTTGTTTGATGTAACCACTCCAACTTACTTTTGATTAGTGTTTTTATGTGTATAATTTTTCATCCTTTTACTTTTAACTTCTATATCTCTTCATATTTAAATAAGTTTCTTATAGACAGCGTAGAGTTGGATCTTGCTTTTCTATCCAATTTGAGAATCTCTGTGTTTAATCTAAAGTGTTTGGACCTTTTATATTTCAAGTAATTATCCATTTGAGTTTAAATCTTCCACCTTGTCATTTGTTTTCTATTTGTTCCATTTGTCCTTTATTCCTTTTATATTTTTTCACTGTCTGATTTTATTTATTTTATTTTGTTGTTTTGTTTCTCTATTTATTTATTTATTTTTGTAGAGATGGGGTCTCTCTATGTTGCCCGGGGTAGACTCAAACTCTTGGCCCCAAGCCACCCTCCTGACCTGGCATCCCAACGTGCTGGGATTACAGGCATTAGCCACTGTGTCTGGCCCATGTCTGCTTTTAGATTAATTTATTTTTCATGGTTTCATTTTATCTTTACTTTTTACTTATTAGCTTTACCTTTCCATTTTTTTTTTACCTTTCTATTTTATTTTTATAATTTATTGGCTTTAACATTCTTGTCTGTTAATCCCATCATCTATTTTGCATATTTCCATTTATTAATTTTTCTATTGTTATAAGACACATTTCTTTGCTTTTTTATGCCTTATAATTTATCAGATATTATAAATTATGAATTTTACATTATTGCTTGTTAAATTTTGTTGTATTTTTAAAAATATGATTAGATTTTATTCTGGTGTACTATAAAAGTGACTTTGAATCAGTTTGTCTTTTTTAAATTTGTATATATATATATTTTTAGAGATGGCTTCTCCTTCTGTCACTCAGGCTGGAATCCAGTGGTACAATCATAGTCACTGCAACTTTGAACTCCTGGGCTCAAGTAATCCTCCTGCCTCAGCCTCCCAAGTAGCTGGAACTACACGCATGTGTCACCACACCAGGATAATTATTTTTTATTTTTAGAGATGGGGTTTTGCCATGTTGCCCAGGCTACTCTTGAACTCCTGGCCTCAAGCAGTTCTCTCAAGTTGCTGGGATTATAGGTGTAAACCATTACACCTGGCTTAGTTTCTCCTTTGGATTTTTTTTTTTTTTTTCAGACAGAGTCTCACTCTGTTACCCAGGCTAGAGTACCATGGCGTTGACCTAGCTCACAGCAATCTCAAACTCCTGGGCTCAAGAGATCCTCCTGACTCAGCCTCCCCAGTAGCTGGGACCACAGGCAAGCACCACCATGCCCGGTTAATTTTTTCTATTTTTAGTGGAGATGCAGTCTCGCTCTTGCTCAGGCTGCTCTTGAATTCCTGACCTCAAGTGATCCTTCCTCCTCAGCCTCCCAGAGTGCTGGGATTACAGGCGTGAGCCACCATACCTGGTCCTTTTAAATTTGTTTTTAAGCTCTGTTTGGGCAAGTCCACAGGACTCTTTTGTGTGGGTCTAATTTAATCCCATTATTAAAGCAATACCCTTTTGTGGATTCTACCTGATGTACCGCATTATGAGATCTTTCTGCTTTGTCTGGAGGGGCACAGACTATTTTCAGCCCTATGTGACCTTTGGAAATTATTCTGCATATTTATTTCTGGTGATTCTTTTTCTCATCTCTGGCAATTTCTTCTTTTGCATGTGCAGATCGATACTCAGCCGAAGACTTGAGGATATGCTTCTACAGATACCTGAAGTTCTTTTACTATGTAGTTTTTTCACCCCTGTTCTCTGCCCCTCAAATTTTAGCTGCCTTGGCTTCTCTGAACTCTAGTCTCTGCCTCCTCAACTGAGTAGGATTTCTGGTCCCTGTTTGGGTTCTCCTTCCCCACAGCCTGAAAACTACCTTCATCAGTTGTATTCTGTCATTGCTCTCTTGACAGCACAGTCTCACATTACCTTTTATTTAATGTCTGAAAACCAGTCATAGGCTTTGTTCTGTTTTCTTGTTTCAGGCAGAAGGATAAATTCAGTTTCTGTTATTCCATCTATAAGCAGAAGGCCTATCTTATATGTTATTTTCTCTTACCAAAACGTTTTAGAGGTGAAAAATAACAAATTCAGAGGAAATTTAAAGGCAAACTCTTTATCTTCCATGTCTCTTCCTCCAAATAAAGCCTCCAGTGTTACTCACTGGCTGCCAGAGACTTCCCAGGACTTTTTGATCTTGGCTCTGTTGATAAGTAGATTGAAAATAAAAAAGATGAGTTGGGTCTGTTTATTGCATACTGAGTTTCTCATGGATATGTTGTCTTTCCTTCATGAACATCCCATAGCACAGCCTGGTGCTTCCGATGACCTCCCAGAGGTGGTCCTATTCTTTGGTTGGATTTACATTTGTTTTTCAGAAGAATGAAGGTCAACACTTTCTTCTTGTGCCTCCCTGAGGGTCCTCTCTGAGGATCAGTCTGTTGAAACCCTTGACCCCCAAGTGCCACTAGTGGTATCAAAAAAGCCAGGAACTGAAGTTCTTAAGAACTTATATCAAAGGGAAGTCAATGTGTCCCCTTGAGTAGGACAAGCTGAAATAGCCAGCTACAAACATTTTGTTGAAATCTCGTGTTTTATACTAAAAATCTATGAAGAAATCTGAATTTGATTGTGTAGACTTCATGTTTTGAAATCATGTAGTCTTCAAATTCAGTGGTTGGATGCACCACAATTCCCTGCTTGTTTCTCCACCATCACACAATGAATTTCAGGAGTTGGCTTGTGCAGAGAACCCTCTATGCTTCTTCCATTTCTGTCAACCACGTGGCATTGGCATCATTTCTACTCACTCTTTCTTCTTCCATCCTTAGCACGGCAGCAGAACAGGAACTGAGAACTCATTACTTCATTTCTTGAAAGTTGCCCACACCTGCTCTGCTGGCTTCACGAGTGGATGTCTTCTGCACAGCAAGATCATCTACAGGCTGTTGGGATCATGTCTGGAGTGTCTCTTGCATTTCCTTGAGAGGCTAGTACAGTGCTGGAGACAGAAAAGGCACTGGGCTTTTAGTGACTTGTAAAGTTAGATCAAGTTCGCTAGCAGTTCTGAGTTTTCTGGAAACCTTTAAGGATTAATTGATTTCCATTAACTACTTTTTCTCTTCGAGTCCTGCTGTACAGACCTCTCTTCTACCTCTCTGCCTCTTCCCTGTAGCTGGAAGTGGTGGCAGTTGGGGAGGGGGGTTAGGAGTTGGGGTAAGTAGGCAAGTCTATATCTGCTGTGTGCCCAAGGTCAAGGAGAGAGCCAAGCTGTTATTTCTGCTGGCCATCCAAATGTCTTTGTGTGGCACAGAGAGCTGGAGTTATTGCTTTCAATTTACTAATGGGAAACAGGGACTCAGAGGGGCTAAATGATTAGTGCGTGGTTGTAGAATTGAGAGAGGGAGGAGAAGGGGACTGCTCTGTGAGTCCCACTGTTCATCCATTGTGCTTCCTGGGTGGTCCAACAACTCAGCTAAGTGACATCTGCTCTTTAAAAAAAATATACAGATTTGCCTTTCTAAAGAGAACACATTTTATGAAATGCATACATCATTTTTTTTGGAATTTTTAAATATCAAAATATTAAGGGGGGTACAGATTTTTTTGATACCTGGCTTGAGTCAGGGGTATAAATGTACCCATTCCCTGGATAGTGTTCATTGAGATATTTGGTCAAACCAAAGGCTGAAGAGAAATCAAGTGATTCCCCAGTGCATCACACAACAGCTAGTTCACCAAGGCACCCTCATTCTTCATGGCCACGAGCTCTCCTTGAATTGTCTCTCTTTGGGGGAAATTCTCAAAGTGCATTCATCCCAGAGTAATAAACAATAAGCAATTGCTCTTGAAAGAATTAGTTTTCAGCATTCTATGCTAAAAGATTTTATCTTTATTTTCTCAGCATTTTAAAGGTGTTACTGTAAAAAATATGTGTGTGATCTTCAGTGTAAAATAAGCTACTTTGGTTGTCCAGACTACACACCATTTCATACACACAACTACTCTATTGATGCAGCTTTAGAAACCTGAGATGCACGCTGCATAGTGTTTCATGATTAAAGAGAATAGTGTTTGTCATCCATAGAAAGGCAGGAAGAGCAAGTAAATCCTAAATATGCTCCTTTGATTCAGATCCTTCAGGTAGCTACTCTTCGCCATGTCACTGTGTCCCATAGCCAGTTTACAAGTTTACAAGTGTGTCGTTCTCAGTTCTTTGAGGGTCAAAAATGCAGCATCTGGCATCCAGCAGCAAATGGGGAATTAAGTTACTTTCTCTCAGACTGTAAATCTTCCTGTCCAATCCTGAACTATTACATAAAGGCTATTATTTAAATCAAGGTTATTATTGTAATCTTGATACATAAAAATGTAGGGCTTGGTTAAGATTGGGGAATAGCTTGAGTTTATTTTTTGGGGGGGGAGGCCATATTTCTGTAGTTTTGAAAACCCACCCCAGTTTCACCAGGGGGAACTATCTTATTATACTCAGGAAGATGTAGGGTGTTTACCCCTTGGAGCTGACTGCCCAGTGCAGTCGTCATTAGCCACTTGTGACTACCAAGCTCTCGACGTGTGGCTCATCCAAATTGATAGCACTGCTTTGGACATTTTTCTGTAGTGGTGGTTTACTTATCATCGTTAGAAAAAGCAGGAATTGAAGGGGAATGATCAGCCGGGCTGGACATAAAGCAACAGGGGGACTAAGCTAAAAAAGTATGTGGACTCTGTCTGAATTCTTTGAGTTCAGCCCTCAGGCAGTTGGTGAACGTGGCAAACACCTCCCTCTTTGTGATTCCTTTGGGATTTCTCTGGGTCTTTACCCTCTAAACTAACACTGTCCAGTAGAAATATAACATGGAACACATATATACTTTTAGATTTTCCTGTAGCCACACTAAAAAAGGGGTGGGGAGAAAGGAAAAAGAAACAGGTGAAGTTAATTTTAATAATTAATATTTTATTTAACCCACTATATAGAAACTATTATTTAAAACTGTAATCAATGTAAAAGTTTATTAATGAGGCATTTTGCATTCTCTTTTTTGTACTTTGAAATTCAGCATGTTTCACAATCACATCACATCTGAAGTCGGGCTAGTCACTTCTCAAGTGCTTAAGAGCCGCATGTGGCTGATGGCTGCTGGACAGGATGTTAGACACTGTGGGTTTAGTCCTCACAGGCAAGGGAAAGATGTAAACTGGAATCTAGAATAAAGAGAAAACACCTTGTGGCTATGTTCAAGTTTATTACAGATCAGACTAAAATGTAAATATGGACTTCTAAAAACCTTATAAACCTAGATTGATGTCTACCTCTAAAAGTCTAACTGGAGGTAAAAAGGAAAAGAAGATTACCTAAAATGTGCCAGGAACTATGCTTGTTGCTTTACATTTATTATTTCACTAAATCCTGATAACAACTTCATGAGTGTTAATATTGGCCCCACTGAACGTTAACAAAACTGAGATGCAGGCCCGGCGCAGTGGCTCATGCTGGTAAATCCCAGCTCTTTGAGAGGCAGAGGTGGGAGGATCGCTTCAGGCCAGGAGTTGGAGACCAGCCTGGGTGATAATGAGACACCGTTTCTACAAAAACCAGAAAAATTGCAGGCAGGCGTTGTGGCATGTGCCTGTAGTCCCAGCTACTCGGGGGGCTGAGACAAAAAGATTGCTTGAGCCCAGGAGTTTGAGGTTGTAGTGAGCTATGAACACATCATTGTACACTAGCCTCAGCAACAGAGCAAGACCCTATCTCAACAAACAAACAAACAAACAAACAAACAAACAAACAAACAAAAAACCAAAACACAAACCCAAACTGAGATGCACAGGGAGTAGGAAGCCCACCCAAAGAAATACAGCAATAAAGCAATACTGGAGCTGGGATACTAATTGAGCCCGCACTGCCTAACTAGTTGACATGGCTTCATTCATCCTGAGATCTTAGATCACCACCCAAGTAAACTTAACCTTCATTTGACAAAAATACTTGACCATTAAGCCCTTTGACAAAAATACTTGGCCATTAAGCCCTTTAAAACAAATCAAGAAATGATGTACACTACATAATTACCATTTATAGTTTTTATTTTTGAAGTTATATAGCCTTTGATACATTCAGGAAAAGATATGAAGAAAAACAAAGACATCTATCTTGTAAGTAAATAGCTAGATACATGGGTATATAAATAGACTGCATTTCGTGCATGGGAAATACTGTCAACACACAGCTTATAGCTAGATGCTGTTGTCGGATGACATTGGGCAAGCTTGTCATTTGTCTTCTGATGTCTACCTTGTCCTTTATTCATTCACCTTCTTGCTGAACAGTTTCCTGCATGTTTATTGGCTGTTGAATCTCCTTCCAACTATTAAAATGATGTAGAGTCTAGGAAACATAGATATGAAATTTGATCCTGGTTCATTTGCTAGACTCAGCCTTTCTTTTCTAAATAAGTTTGCTGTCTTGCACACTAATACATCATGGCCATTTTCTTAATTGAAAAAACCCAGGATGGATGTTTGGTGACAGATTGCCATGGTTGGGTGGCTCTCTGGGGGAAGCATGGTGTGA
The DNA here is from genome assembly GCF_040939455.1 of Microcebus murinus. Taxonomy (NCBI): domain Eukaryota; kingdom Metazoa; phylum Chordata; class Mammalia; order Primates; family Cheirogaleidae; genus Microcebus; species Microcebus murinus. Next base: position 41,859,115 of record NC_134120.1, on the reverse strand, counting down.
GAGGACCTCTGGGCTTTGAAGGACTTGGGAAGAGAGCAGAGATTTCAGAGGGAAAAGTACAAATCAAACATCTTCAATATAATGTATGAATGAGCACCAGGTCATTTCACTATCGAAGGTTAGGGTACTCTAAGTGACGGGCAGATGTGCTATAATTAGCTCAAGATCTGCAAAAGGGCAGCACACACTATAGAGCCACAACCTCATCATGAAACCTCTCTCATTAGAGAGCAACTTTACCCAAAGTGCCTTTTCTAGTACTTCCCTAAGAATTTAGGAAATGCAAAGATTAAAAGCCCCTGTTGCAGTTGGAGATGGAATGTAAAGGAATGCAAACTATTTTCCTGGTTACAGAAAATCTTTCTCTCCCTCTCTACCTCTGAATCATATTGGCCAGGTTGGACCCTGCACTTCTAGGGAAATGAAGAAACCCATTCTAAGGACTTTCTGTATGTGGAAGACTGAAGTAACACAAAATGTGGTGTGTTTTCTGGAGATAGCTAGCACATTTAACTCTGAGACTAGGTGAAAAAGAACATCGCAATGAGCCGCATAGTTTTTGCTTTTGTAATGTTTTAAAAATTGAGAGGGAATGATCAAACTATGGCTAATTAAAGACTAGTTAATCTAAGTAGGATTGATAGGAACATACATCAGGACATGCTTATTTGTTCTAGATATGATGGCTATTTTTGTATTGTTAAGTCCTTGCTGGTCTTGTGATATAGTCTTTCATGAAGAAAAATAAAAACCTAGACAAAATGACCCTGGATTCAAACCAAATTGCCATGGTGTTTTTGGTGTGTAAATGGAATTACGTTCTTTACAGCAGTGATTTTTAGTCACGTGCACTGGGTTAGATTGATTGTCAAATTTGGGGAAGGGAGCGAATTTCCCTCTGGGGTCCACTGGCAATTATTTTTCAGTTGTTTTTGCCCTGCCCTGGAGCATGAAGCCAATATCATTTTTAGGATCAGGTGAGTTTATCCAACATGATCAATTTCCTGTGATTGTCTGCTGCTGTCACTTGGGGGGAGGGGACAGCGGCTCTCGTTGGTCACGTTGACACTAAAAGCTGTCATTTGGAAATTGACCAGGACATAAAGCTCTGAGCCCCTAATGACAACCACACAAAGACCAAGAGACTAATAAAGTCATGGAGCAAGTCGGGCTAGTACAAAGTGGGTTACCCCAGCTCACGCCTTCTCTGCTCCCTCTAATGAGGTACAGCACTGGGTAACTGGTGGCCGGTCCTAATGCATCGTGCCTCCTGAGTGCTCTGTCAGGGCCTGAAGAGTAATGTGACATGACACATACACTGGGGGATAATGAGTCAAATTCTCCCCACTGCCGAATGCGGCTCCGTAGAAACAGCAGGTGCTAAAGAAGGCCACTTGCTCACTCCTTAGAGGAGCAACTGGCTCCACGGCCACATGTGGACAGAGGCCCTTACTGACAATTTCTTGGGTTTGCTGGGAACTGGGCCGAATCCCATGGGTGACATTGTTCCTACACTAATCCCAAGGGCACTTTACCTGTTGCCTGGATTTTCACTCTTTGCCTCTCTTTCTGTCCTCCAGACATTTCTGCTTACTTTTTTCTTCTTCACAATTTAATTCAATCCAACAGACGCTTATTTATTCCTTATGAGACTTCTGATTGTGGTCCCTGCACCTACTCTTGCATTTGCATTGGTCCACTTGCCACACAGCTGGAGTGATCTTTAAAAACGTAAGGTCAGAGCACATTGGTCACCCAGTTAAAATCCCCTAAAAGCCTCGCCCCACTCCTTCCCCTCACCTGTAAGGTGCTATGTGATGCTGTGTCTCCTTAGCATTTCCACCTTAGGTCATTTGCTCTCCCATCGCTCCGTACACTCCAGCAGCACTGGTTTTCTTTCTGCTCCCTGAATATACCTACCCTCACTCCTGCCTTGGTGCAGGAAGACTTGGTGTCACCGAGGCCAAGAGATGAGAGTTTCGAGAAGGAGGACATGATCAGCTGTGCGGAGAGTTATTGAGTGTTGAAGAATTCTCGTTAAGAGAGTCCCCCACTAACTTGGGGAAGATGGGGGTCTTTAGAGCCTGTGACATTGGCAATTTCTCTGGTGGGGTGGATGCCTCATCATAATGGCCTGGGATAGAAAAGGAGGGGAGGAAGAGGAGGAGGTCATTGGAGGCTACTCTTTCAAGAAGTTTTGCTCTGAAGGAGGGGAAAGAAATGAAGCAGTCGCTGGAGGGAGGTACATGGTAAGGGTAGTGTTGTTATTTTATATAGAGTGTGTTTTATGCTGATGGGCTACTTTAGTGGACAGTCTTGCAGATGCAGGGGAGAAATGGTTGCGATGGGCAGAGAAAGAGAAGGAGGGTTTGTGCACAGTGCGGCATGCACCACAGGAATCCTCCTCGGTAGCAGGAAGGAGGGCAGAGAATGTTGACAGAGATAGGGGTGGGTGGACAGATTTGTTTGGAGAAGACAGTAGAATGGCCTTCTGATGGCTTTTATTTTCCCAAGAAGCACGAGGCAAAGTCAGCAATTACAAGAGAGGGAGTGGAGGGGGTTGCTGGGCGTGTGAGCAGAAAGGAAAAGGTGTGAAATCATCTTTTTAGAAAGTAGGGAAGTGAACTAAACAGAGGAGTGTAGCAGGATTTCCCAGCAGAGCTGAGTACCCACTGAGGACTTGTGGTCATGAACTTGAGGAGGGCACATGGAGGTGTGTTCTTCCCTGGAGGAGCCTCTCTAAGTTTGAAGGACCACAGCGGAGGATATCGGCATTGAATTGAGTGAGACCCACATTTGAATCCTGGCTCGGTTTCTCACTAGCTAATGGATTTTTGGGAAAAATGATTTAGCTTTCTTCAACATTAGTTTCCATACACATAAAATGAAAGTAATTTCTACTATTATTATTATTATTATTTCCATCCAGTAGACTGAAGTTAGTCCTCAGAAAGTTGCTCCAGGAATTGGCTTTCCTTAATGAACACTAACTGCTGGTACCTCAAGGGATTGGAAGGAAAGTTCTGGAAGTGCACTGACATAGTCATGCTCCTAGGCCTTTTGCACATTAGAGATCGCAGAACTAACATATTCTCAGATGCACAGAAGAATTAGGGATAGCTTATGCTATATGAAGGTCCAGAGTTTTCTCCAGTATTAAAGACTAGTAAAAAACAGCGAGTTCTTTAGAAACTAAAATATAATCTAGCATTTTACCATTCCATCCATCCCCCCCAAAACAGGGCTAATTGACTTCCTTTTGAATTGCTGTCCAATTGGGTTCTTTTTCTTCATGTATATCTGATCCACTCTATGGATGGCAGAAGAGGACGAGGTGAATCTGTGGAGAGAAACCCTATGATATTTGAAAGCAAGAGAATTTAGATTATTTGAAAGCAAGAGAATTAAGTATCTTAATTTGCAAAAATAGACGAAGAGAGTTTTTGGTGGATAACATTATTGAGCTGCTGGCAAATTAGGTGTGACCCTCTAGTAACTTGTACTGAAGCTGTACATAGTATGTATGTGCATAGACATGTATGTACATAGACATATATATGTGCATATACGTATGTGTACATATACATATATAGATCTACATAGCTAGACCAATTAATAGAATTGACATCCACACATCCATCATCCAAATTTAACACTTGCTTCCTCCATTCCTGCAGTATTTTTAAGAAAATCTCAGACATCACATTATTTTATTTGAAAATATTTTTGTATGATTTTCTGAAAGATAAAGGCTTTTTAAAAACACAACCATAATATCATTATCATACCTAAGAAATTTAGCAATAATCCTTTAATATTATCAAATATCTAGTCAGTGTTTATATTTCTAATCATCTTATAATTTACTTTACAGTCTTTTTGTTTATACTGAGTTTATACTGTTATTGTCAGTTCAAACTTGGGACGACAGGGTTTTTAACTTAACCTCTTTGATATATATTTTTTTCTTACATCGTTCTTTATGATAAAAGTATTTTTGCTCATAGGAGAGTACTGAAAGGGAGAAGGTTAAAGTGGAATTCTATGAACAAGGACAGTTTATTTTAGATGTCATCCTTTGAGTGACATGAACTTTCTGATGATGCAGGGATTTCATGGAATTAAAGATTGAACCAATGAGACTGAGACTTTATGGTTCATGGGATGATAAACCAACAAAAAAGGAAATGTACCATTTTCAAGGAAATGAAATTTATTTTAATTTCATTAAAATAAGCACCAGGAAATTTTGCTGTAACTAATTCATAGTTTTGTACAATCCTGCATTTTTGGATAATAGGAAGCCAATATATTAATAAAAACAAAAAGTGATTGCATACTCATGTGAATGAGCCCTTTTTTCAATTAACTGATTTTGTTTTGAACCTTGATGCCATTTAGTTTTAGCAGTTAGTCATTTTTATGGAGTATTCCAATGAGAGTCAAAAAATGTATAAGTAACATTTTTACCAGGTCAAAATCAATACATAAAGTGTATTTACAAAGGAAAAAATGAATTTTGGGGAACAATCTGCTTCTGATCTTAATTGATTTCATTGCTAAGGTTATTCAAAAAATATCGGACTATCCCATCATTTTTTTATCAGACTTTGAGAGCACTTGGTGATACATTCTGCCTCTGTCAGTAGTATGACTTGAATGAACAATTACACAGAAACTTAGAAATATGAGGAGTACTTCTGGAAAGAAAGATAAAAGGAAATTGCTTGGCATATCTGGGTTTTATCCTTCATATTCCTTCTTCTTTGGCTGCTAAGACCTCACTCAAACTGCAGACCCAGCCCAACCTGGTCTTTAGAACTCACATATCTTTAGTCGGAGACGTTCAAGAAGTCCTAGCCCAGTGCTCTTGGACCCAGCATTGAGACCTGGCACAGTGCCTCTCACAGTGTGTGCGCTTATTATCCACTGAATATGAACTTGACCGTACTATCAGCGGTAGGCCTTTGGCTTGGGGCTGGATAACTGGAACTCATAGAACACTATGGAATACGAGCAGGCTGTACAGGGGAGTAGATGGCACAGGACAGACAGTTCCCTGCCCTTCTGGAGCCTGTAGTTTTGTGCTTTGTTCGTTGCTCCTGATTCTCAGTTTTTACAATCTGCTGAAAACTCTTTCTCTCTAGGGCTGCTGTTTTGCTTTGTTCTGCCTGTTCCTTTTTGAGGGATTAGAGCTGTATTCCTGAACCTCAAACTAGTGTCGGGATTCCTGGGGCCTTCCAGTGGATTTCTCCATTGGCCTTGGAACAGAGTATTATTCACTCCTGATATTTCCTGTTGCCCTATTCTGTGGACCCTGGCCTTGTGCATGCTGATGGCCACACCCAGACCTCCTGCCCGCTGGACTGCATGCTCCTGTGACTGGTGCTCTGACCCTCTGCCTGCACTTCAGGACACCGTGGCCAGCCATGGCCTGAGCAAAGACAGTAACATGGAAAGACAGAGTCTTTCCAAGATTCTGACCTCTTTGAGTTCAGTTCTCTCACCTTCTGATTGATGCATATATAACTATATATAAACAAAGCATATCTGGATGACAATTTGAAAATTCTGATAGAGAATTTGATTTGCTCGAGTTCAAATAATAGAACTATCGAGACTGCCTGGTTCTACCACTACTGCCTATATGACCTTTGGTGAGTTACTTAACCTTTCGGTACCTGGCAGTCCTCATCTGTAAAACAAGATAATAATGGTATTCATCTCACAGGACTGCAGTGAAGATTAAATGAGATAATCCACATAAGGTGCTTAGAATATCATCTGGCCCGTGGTAAATGTTCAACAATATCAGCTATTACTGTCGTCATTAGTTTTCCTTTAGCTAGATGGCATCCATTCAGAGCAGCGGAGTGTCGCTAAGTGTACACTTTTGCAGAAGAACACTGAAGATTGTAACGCTGATACTGAAGTAAGATGAGAACTGACATTTGAGCAATGGATTTGGCAACATGGAGGTCATTTTTGATCTTCACAGGAGCAGTTTTGGTCAAATTATGGTGACAAAAGCCCAATTAGAGTGGCCCAAAGAGGGAATGAGCCAGAGCTTGCTGAATTCTACACAGAGTCAGAGAATGCTCCAGCCAGGTGTCACCTGGGCTTCAAGTAGCACTGCTTGTCCCCTCTGGCCAGCCCGTTCCCTGCCTCTCCATGGGGCACAGATCCAGAACATATGGCTGGACAGAGAAAGCATCTTTGTAGGAAGCATTGTCTTCCTACAATTTCTTCCTTCTTCTGTCCCTCCTCTGGTGCCTTCTCTGCCTCTGGATGCCCATTCAGAAAACTTCTCCCACAGAGTTTCCTTCCATTCAACCAAAATCCATTCATACAGATGGATGCCTGGAGATAAATTTACCAGGTATGCCCAGGTATGTGCCACCTTTACAGACATCAGTCCTTAATTCCCACTAGCATTGCTGATTCCTGGCCTTTTGCTCAGCAGTGTCCAAGTTGGTGATAAATAACCCAGTGATTATAGACCAGGTGCCTACCCAAGATTCACTCTCACCTTCTCAACTTTTTCTTGTAGCAAGTAGATCTTTGTTTAGGTTTTCTTCACGTATCAGTCAGGGTCCCTTCAGGGAAGGAGACACATACTTGTGATTTCAAACAGAAAGGGGTTTAATACAGCAGATTGATTACAAAGATGTTCAAAGGTTAAAAGAGAAAAAAAGGGGACACTCAGGTAACCAGAGATGACTAACTGCTAAAAGTAGCTACTTAGACCTGAGGCTGGGGGACGGAAGGGGAGAGATGAGGTTACCAGAGTCTAAGAGGTCCAAGGACAGCTCCAATAAGACTCAAGAGACTTTAAAATGTAAACTTCTGCTAGAAGCTTCATGTGGGCAGAAAATTTTGTTTTGTTTTCTGATGAATTCCAACTGCCTGTCATGTAGTAAGTCTTAATACATATTAGATGAGTGAATAAATTTTAAAAAAGAAAGTTTTGCTGGAGCATTCTGGGAAAAAAAATCTCTTCCCTCTTCTGAGAGACGTATCAGAAGAAAAGATTGTCTGTCTTCTAGCTGCCGTGGTGTGTCAGCGTGAAGCCTGGAATGGCTGCCGCCATTTTGCCACCTTGATAAAAGACTTGGGTTGGTGCCGACTGACCTGTGAAAAGCAGAGGGGAGAGATGGAAAGAACCTGGATCCTTTCTTAAGGACATTTTTTTTGGTTGCTCTATCACATCCTGAAACTTATCTTCCCACTGGACATTTAGATTATAAGAGATGACAAACTTCCTTGATGTTATAATTTAAAATGATATCCTGACTGACACAATGGCCCAGGTTCTATTCTTCTGATGGTTAGTTTGGTTTCCATCTAGGTTTGAGGGAAAGGACTTAGTCTGGGGTTGAATCTAGTTATGATTTAACCTTGGCTCATCCCTTCAGGGGTGGCTATATCTGACTGGTTGAAGTCACTTAACCCAATTGTCCCATAATAGAAACAAAGCACCTGGCACAATGTTCATTACTCATCAATTTCCTTTTCCTTCCTATCCATGGCCTTGGTTTCAGAGTGATCTCTGGAAGTAGGAGTTGGGACCCATTTTCTAGGAAAATTTATGCTATGAATTTCATTCACTTTTTTAACCTATCTTTTTTTCCACTAAGGTGGCATTATTCTTGCATTCTTTCCAGTATTTTCATTTAGGGGGCCACCATTAAAGGCATGAAGACATTTCAGTTAGTACAAAGCTTGGAATTTATTTGTTTGATTTATTAAAAATATACCCTAGCCTGAGGGTCTCAGGGTGTGCATACAAAATACTTCAATTAGATTCAAACCAGCAGCTAAAATTTCCTGTTAAGAAATTGAAATATCTAAAAAAAGAAAGAAAGAAAAAAAAAAAAGCCCCCAACCACATATACCAAAAAAACCCAAATCAAAAAACTCACCCAATATGGAATGCGGCAAAAGTACAAGCATAGGCTTGGTGCCATTTCTTCAAGGTTAACAAGCTGGCAGGCTGGTGACCCGGGAGTGGGAGAGAGTTGCTAAACAGGACTGGCCTCAAGTGAGCCGAGATTTATTTGTTCTGTGAACTTGTAATTTAAAGGGCACTGGCCACCCCACTCCTCAAGCCCACCCTCAAAAATAAAAACAAACAAAAAGGCCTTCATTTTATTTTGACACAGCACTTGAAACCTTTCCAAGTAGAGTTCTTTTGAGTAAGAAAAAAAAAATCACCTTTTAAAAAAATCATATAATCTGGACCAATTAGGGAGAGAAGGTCATCAGTCATTAATATTATTATTATAAATGAATCAGTGGTTTCCTTCAAATGCTCCATCATGACTGATGATCCTCTGAGTGAATGGACATTTCATGGAAGGGAGAGAGAGGAGAAGATTTTGGCTCCTGAGTTATGACCGGACACAGCCTGGGTGGAGCAGCCTGTGAGTTTGGTGGACACTCTGCAGCATGAAGACACTCGTGTGTGGCCGGGCGCGGTGGCTTACGCCTGTAATCCTAGCACTCTGGGAGTCCGAGGTGGGCGGACTGCTCAAGGTCAGGAGTTCGAAACCAGCCTAAGCAAGAGTGAGACCCCATCTCTACTATAAATAGAAAGAAATTAATTGGCCAACTAATATGTATAGAAAAAATTAGCCGGGCATGGTGGCGCATGCCTGTAGTCCCAGCTACTCGGGAGGCTGAGGCATCAGGATTGCTTGAGCCCAGGAGTTTGAGGTTGCTGTGAGCTAGGCTGACGCCATGGCACTTACTCTAGCCTGGACAACAAAGCGAGACTCTGTCTCAAAAAAAAAAAAAAAGAAAAGACACTTGTGTGTATCCCAGGGCACTTGAGAGGTAACAGGGCAGTGCCAAAGGCGGAAGAAAATTTCAAAAATCTCTCCACTCCATTCGTTTGCCAATTCTGTCTATCACAGAATTGAAGGCCCTTCCAAAGAAACTCTGTTGGGTCTTTGCAGCTTTAGCTGGGGGACAATAATCCGAAAGCTGTCACTTACTTTTCTTGTTATGATGTTTCAGAAGATGAGAACGAATATCTAATAGTCCTTAATACTTGGGATAGAATAGGATTCAGAAGCAAAGCGTGATTGGCCAATGCGTGCAGGAGAGCAGTGGTTCTCACACCGGAATCTCGTGCCCACACAGCGTCTCACTTCGGTGGGTCAGGGGTGGGGCCTGTAGAATGGGACATTTCTAACAAGCTCCCTGCTGACGCTGATGCAGCTGGCCCGGCACTGACACCTTAGAGCCACTGCTGTGGAGAAATTCACTTGGAGGTTAGCTATGAACAGAGAATACTGCCAAGTACAACAAAGGTGAGGTTTAATTTTGGAAAAGAGGTGGACTAACGCTGAAATGGAGAGCACGTATCAGCTTATTAAGGCTGCCATAAGAGGTACTAAAAATTGGGTGGCTTAAAACAACAGAAATTTTTTGTCTCACAGTTTTGGAGGCTGGAGGCCTGGAATCAAGGTGTTGGCAGGGCTGTGCCCTTCCCGATGGCTCTAGGGGAGAATCCTTCCTCACCTCTTGTAGCTTCTAGTGTTTGCTGGCAACCCTTGGTGTTCCTTGGCTGATAGATGGATCACTCCGGTCACATGCCAACCTTCTTCCTGTGTGTCTTCCCATCGCCTTTCCTTCTGTGTGTGTGTCCCCAATTCCCCATTTTATAGAAACACCAGTAATATTGGACTAGGGCCATGCTAGTGGCCTCATTTTAACTTGATTACCTCTTTAAAAAACATATTTCCCAATAAGGTCACATTCCGATGTTCCAGGGGTTAGGATTCCAATTATATATTTTGGGGGAACACAATTCAACCCACAGCAATGTATGTAACCATTATCCTAGCATCAAAATAATACATCAGGTTCTATATGCATTTGATACTATGCAAAGTAAATCCATTAGACACAGAAATGTAATGGCTAAGGTGGGCTTCGTTGATAATAGAAGATATACTAGAAAAATATACACAATTTAACCAGATTGCCATACTTTGAACTCTTCTTTTGTCCCCTCTGAAATGGGTGATTGCCACCTTATATGTGGTACTACAACATATTGCACATACCTTTATTAGAAAAGTTATTACATTTGTTATAGCTGGTTATTTGCATTAATCTCTCTCATCTCTAAACTCTAATCTCTAAAATGTTAGCTGCTTGAAGGTAAGGACTTGTTTACATCATATTCATGTTCACAGGGCCTGGCACACAGTAGGTGCTCAATTTGGTGAACAAAGAAGTTGATAAATAAGTCAAGAGCAACCTGGGATTTTGGCTGGTGTTTTCCAGTGTCTCTGGTGTGCCCCTCAGGAAGAGAAAAATGAGAAGGTACAAGCAGAGGGACCTACTGGTGCCACCAGATGCCACCTCCCACCCCCCACAGATGCTAAACTTCTTTGAAGTTTCATTTTCATTTTAAAAATTGATGTGGATGTTGCATTCTACTCCATGACATATCCAGGATTGTTTTAATACAGAAATAGTGCTTCAAATGACTTAGATAAATTCTCTCTTTCCCCCTCATTCTACTCATCTTCAATTTGAGCAAAATTGTCACCCCTGGGAGAAATGAATGTGTGCACCACTTGGCACTCCGGTAGGCACCTACTAACAAGCCAAGGACTAGGGAAACGCAGTGGGGTGGAAGCGAGAGAGAAGGGAGTATGACAGAACAGGGAAGTGGGCGGCCGGGCAGCAGGAGCTCTGAGGAGGCTGATGAAGCCATCAAAGAGGACAGACAGCAAGGGAGCTGCTTACCTTGCAGAGAGCTGGCTGAGCCCAAGAGCTGGTGTTGGGGGCCAGGGATAATGTGACTTGCACATCACTAGCAGAGAACTGCATATTTTCCCTTCTACCTCCTTTTTGGGGGTTGAGGAGGGAGAAGAAGGGGTCGTAGGAACAGACAATAGCAAAAAAAGAGAGAAAACAAAGGAAGTTTATTGAGAAGGGCCCTTGATAGGCTTTGAAGTATAGAGGATTTTGGTTGTAGAGTCTCTGGAGAGCGTTAGGGTTGAATTTCTCGAAGGAGACACCAGGTCTTGATGCCCAGGGCAATGGGAAAGGCTATAGGATCCTCAGAAAGGTGTGGATAGTTAAGAGCAATGAGGAAAAGACATTTGTGATGTGGAAAATCTACTGGAGAAGAAATGTGTTTGGTTTAGAGGCAGGTAGAAGCTCTGCAGCTGCGGCTGTGGAAACTCAGGGCAGCTCCTGAAACCCTTCGCTAAAAGGTGTGGTTCTCCTGGCGCAAGCCCCAAGCATTTCTCTTTACCTACTAACATCCCCTGGTTTAGGATGTGTACCTCCCAGAAGGAATGTGCTTCTGTGTAGCCACGAGACATTTACATGCTGTGATTAATTCACGTTTTTCGTTCTCACCTCTCTGCTCCTGAAAATCACGGAATAGCATTTACACATCAGTTTATGATCAGAGATTTAGCTGTTGCCTGGGACAATACCTTAAACAAGAAAAAAAAGAATTAAGTCACTGTTTTCAGCAAAGGCCACTAGAACACCATATTTTTTTTTTTGTTCTGAAAATTTGGCACAAGGCATTTGATTTTACCTAACATTTTAGATGACTTCTTAGGTAATTTGATTTTGCCTAACATTTCAGAGGGTACCATTCCACCCCATTTAAGGCAGCCATGCAAATTAGCATAGGTCAGAATTAAAAAGAAATCGGTCTGGTTCAGAAAGAAACCACAATATGAGGAAGAATGAGAAGGAAACAAATCTGGAGCCCATCCTATGACGTCTGCTGGCAGATTCGGCTCATGCTGTGAGATGTGATCTTGACACTCTCTGTGGTGGAGCTGGTTAGAACTTAAAGTATTTTATGGGTCATGAGACTTTTTGGCTCTGTCTGCAAAGCTGCCCTGAGGAACTCTGTTTTTATGTCTTAACCGTTCCTTCCAAAGCCTACTTTCCACTAAGAGTGGGCAACCAGAGAGGTCTTTGTCCAAATACATTACATAATCCCTCCAGGAAATGCCGTGACAGGGCACAGTTGATGAAATGGAAACCCTGGCACGGTGACCTTTCTCCCAGATAGCCTAGGACACACTTCACGCTTCACTGGGCAAACGTCCCTCCTTCCAAACTGGATTCAGTTCTAAAGATGCCTTCCCTTGCTTGGGGCCGGGAGATGCAATAGGGTGCAGAAGTGTGAAGAGTCTTTTTTTTTTTTTTTTCCTTTTAATAAAATCGTCTAATATTTCTACAAGCTGGAAGTGTACACGCATTGCATGGTTAAATAGAGTTGTGCCAAAAAATAATAACCTAGTCCTTGCCCTGGGGAGGTAACGGTATGAATGATGCAATTCAAGGAGAAAGAAAGAGGCAGCTCACACTGTCAGTATCTTCCCATCATGTTGCTATAATTTGATTGTTGTTTTTTTTTTTTTTTTGGTATATTAGTTAAGAAGGATAGGTATGGCTATTTTCTGAAAATTACTTTTACTTTTTTCCCCTCCCTAGATGTCCGATGTGTTACACTTGTTAACCTGCTTCTTTTCGTGAGTGGCATATAAAATGTATGATCTGATTCATGCAAAATTTATTTAAGCATGTTAACTTTGTGTGTATTTACTTATGAAGCCTCAGGGTTGATTGGCAACACCAGGTTAAAAAAAAACAAAAACCTTATTGCTTCCGGGGACTGTTACTTTAAGAGTAATTATCCTGCTAGTCGTGATGACAATGACTACAGCATGAGTGCTTTGAAATGACAATGGAATCTGTGTGTCCTTGAAATTTTTAATTCCTGTAAGAGTCATCCAAAACAGATAAAAAACTAAGAGCCTGGGTGTAGTTGTTTATTTGTGGCTAATTAGTGAACTATATTCGCTCCTAAGCACAAAGAAGACAAGCTGTCTCTAGTATACGAAAAGGTCAGAAAGTTCTAAGCCAATTTTTCTCATACTTGGGCAATGCACCTGCTCTTTTAGAGGATAAAAATGATTTCAGCTTACAATGTTGACTTAAGTTATTTTGTTACAATATTACTCAAACTGATATAGGCAATTCATGTGTGATGAAAAAATAATGTGTGTTTTTACAAAGAATCGAGTGCAGGATTGCATATATGCCCGTTCGATGAATATTGCTAATTATATTGTTGAAATCTTTTATATGTTTTTATTATCTTTTTTGTCTGCTTGATCTACCAACTATGGAGAGAGGCATATGGATTCGTTTCTTAGGGCTCCTACAACAAATTAGGGCTCCCACAAATTCAGTGGCTTAAAACAACAGAAATTTATTCTTTCACAGTTCTGGAGGGCAGAAGTCTGAAATCAAGGTGATGGCAGACAGAGCTCCACTCCCTTGAGGGCAATTCTGGAGAGGAGAATCCTTTCTTGCCTCTTCCATTTGGTGGCTCTAGGCATTCCTTGGCTCATAACTCCAATTGCTGCCTTCATCCTCCTACAACTCCCTCCTCTGTGTCTGTCTTCTCTTCTGTCCCTTATGAAAACACTTGTCATTGGATTTAGGGCAGATAATCCAGGATAGTATCACCTGGATATCCTTAATTTAATTACATCTGCAAATGCCCTTTTTTCAAATAACAACAACAAAAAAACTTATAAAATTTAGACATATCTTTTGGGGGGGGTCAACAATTCAACCCACTACCATGTATTATAACTTCCTACTATGCCTGATAGTGTATCTGATTTTCAACTCTTCTTACCTCTGCCTCATTTTTCTTTTACATATTTTGAGGGCGATGTTATTAGGAACCTGTAGGTTCAGGATTTTTTCCCCCTGATAAATTGTTCCTTTTATCATTATGTAATGACTTTCTTTTTTCCCCCCCAATATATTTTTTTTTGTTTTTTTGCTTTAAGATCTAATTGTCTTATATGAATATAGTTTTTCCAGCTTTTTTGGGGTTGCTATTTATATGTTGCATTATTTTCTATCATATTGTTTAAACGTTCCATTTTCTTTAGAGATGCTTTTTACACTTGATCTTAGCCAAAAGGCCAAGAAGCGATTAGAGGTGTGTTTTGAAAACAGCTTATAGTTGGGACTAAAATCTTTTAAAAACTTATTTAATAATAGAGAATATTATACAATGAACTCCCATATAGCCCTTAACCAGATTAATCACTTATCAAGATTTTATCACATTTGCCTCCCCTAACCCTTTAAAAACATGCCTTTTTCTTTTCTCTGCTCTTATTGTAGAAGTATTTTAAATATTTCCCAAACATCATATTTTATCCTATGCACTTTGTATGTATTCTCTAATACATTTTCTTTCTTATATAACAAAATATCATTATCAAATCCAACAACATAATATTCTTTTGGTATCATGTAATACTCAACATATAATTTAATTCCTCCAAATTTTCTTGTTCTTTCTTACGGTTAGTAATTTGAATCAGAATCTAAACAAGGTCCTTGTATTTAATTTGATTGTTTTACCTCTTAAATCTTTTTTAACATAGAGCAGTTCCCTCTTTCTTTTTCTTTCTTGCTATTGACTTATTTCAGAAACAAGTTAGGTTCTTGTGGAATGCCCCATATTTTGCATTTCAGAAGTCTCTGCCTTTTGTGTGTGTGTGACATTACATGTTTTGTTCTACAATCCCTTCTATTTCCTTTAAATGGAAATGATACAATGTGAGATTTGTCTTTTAACTGAGGAGTTTAATCCATGACACTGATGGAGATCACTGATATTTAAAGTTTATTTATACCATCTCACATTGTGCTTTCTAATTGCCTGCTTTTTCTTTGGTTCTTTTTTTAAAAAAAATTCCTCCCTTTATCCTCTGTTACACATTTGATTTCTACTCTTTTAGTGACTATTCTTAAATTTTAAAAATGATCATTTGACCAGACCAAATCTGCAGTAATTAATATCTTTCCTATTTTCTTTAAAATACAAAGATCTTAATGTGCTCTGAAGTCATCCCCTTCTATTATGTTATTGTTTTCTAGTATTTTATATAGTCAATCCTGTTTAAATTTAAACACATGCTTAACAATTACTTTGCTCCTCATTTCTTTTTAATTTATTTTTGGGAGGGTATTTAGAGTCCTCTTCAAAGTATGTCTTTTAGGAATCCTTTCATTGAAGATTTGTGAGTGGTAAACCCTTTTAATATTTGTCTAAAACTATTTTTTTCCCCTCAGTACCTTCACTACTGGATTGTAGTTTAGGTGGGTATAAAATTCTAGATTTTATTAGTACTTTGAAGAAATTATTCCATTGTCTTCTGGCCTCTACTTTTAATACTGTCAGTCCAACTGTTTTTCCTTTTAGGCTCTTTTTGTTCTTCTATGCTAGTTACTTTTATGATTTTTCTCTTTTTTGGTTTCACAAGGCATATCAAAGGGTATTTGATTACTTATTCTGCTTAAGAGTCAAAATTATTCTTCATGTGAGGATTCATGCTTTTAATCAATTTTGGTAACTACTCAGCCATTATCTTTTCAAATATTGCCTCTCCTTGGATTTTCTGTTCTTTTCATCTGAATACCTAATAGATGATTGTTAAACATTTTTATTCTCTTCTAAATGTGTCTTAATTTTCCTTATATTAAAAAAAATCCCTCTGTGTTTTGGGCCTTGTTCTGGTTATCTTATTCACATAACTCATTCATCTTTCTTTTCAATTGCATCTAGTTTGTTCTTTAACTCATCCACTGAGTTTTTAATTTTAATATTTGTATTTTTCCTTAGAACTTCTAGTTTATTTTTTCAAATCTATCTGTATTTTTGTAATATATATTCTTTTATCTATTTTATGCTTTTTAATCTCCTTAATCAGTTTAAACATATTTTTATATTAACTTTCAGATTATTATTTTATTAGCTTTAGTTCTAGGGCATCTGACCCTCTTGTTTTGTCTTCTGACTTTCTCTTGTACTTTCTTATTGTGAGCTCATTTTATACAAGACTTGCACATTTTTAGGTGAGAATTTTGTGTGACAAAGATGTGGTACACATCCTTCTGGAAAAGATTTCTATTTCTTCTTCAAGGTGCCCCCCCAAAAAGTTATACACAAATAGGTGATAAACTATTGGCTTGGAATTTCTCAGACCTCAAACCTATCAGAGTTCCAGGCCAAGTCTTTCGCTTTCTCTTAACACACGTTTTCCCCTACACAGACCCAAGGCAGAGACATTCTGTCAGGCCCCTGGGCAGCAGGCAGAGTTTTTCTACTTCTACTTGGCCAGAGTTGCAGCCCTTCAAGACCTGACTTTATGTATGAATTACACTTCCAACTTTCCATGTTTTAGGATTCTTAATTCATTAGAAAACCCAAGCCTTTAGCCTTCACTGATTTCAGTTACCCCCCATGCCCCACCACCGGCCCACAATCACTCATCACACGAGTGTTTGCCAGAATGGAGCTTTGGTTTCCTTTTTATTTCTAGTATCAACAGGCCTCTCTCTCTAGCTCTTTCTCTCTCTCTCTCCTTTTCTTCTTTCAAGCTCAACTGTTCAATTTTCATGTAGCATTTCTAGGCATCTGTAAAGGATTTCTGTTTCAATCTATCATTTTCTAGGCTTACGGAACTATCAAAATCTTTTTTAAAAAAACCCATGTGAGTGAATATGTACATGTGCATGTGTGTGTGTGTATGTGTGTTTATATGCATGTACCTCTCCTTTCTTTAATCTGGCTATTAGGCAATCCAGCACAGTGTGTACCATGTGGTGTCTCAATTCTCTCCTCACATCATTTGTAGATCCCGTTTTAATGTGATTTCTTGCAAACGTGATCATAGACATAAATGCAGTTGGAGATGCTGAAGTTATATGAAGGCACTCTGTTACTGTGTCATTTTCCAGCTGATACCAAGTATGCTTATGTTAATCTTTATAAAGACTATCAAAATGGAAACACAAAATTAAAAACAACTCTCAAAGAGATCTTTGGATTCCAGAATATTTGTCTGACTGATAGACTCTGGTTTTAGAAAAAGTCCCCTGATTTATACCTGTCAGTTTTAGGAAATATTCTCTTTTTAGGATCCCACTCAGATACCAGTTATTCTGAGAAGCCTTCTGTAATTTTGAGGGGATAAAAACACTATACCTACTGTATTTGTCAGGGTTTCCCAGGGAAACAGAACCAACAAGATGTGTGTGTGTGTGTATGTATACATATATCTATACGCAAATACATATATGTGTTTTTGTGTGTGTGTGTGTGTGTGTGTTCACATACACATATGTATATAGAGAGATTTCTTTTAAGAAATTGGCTCGCACAATTAGGGAAGCTTGGCAAATCCAAAATCTGATAAATCTGGTGGGGTAGACACCAAGCTGGAGACACAGAGAAGACTTTCAGTTTGAGGTCAAAGGCAGTGTAACAGCAGAATTTCTTCTTGCTCAGGGGAGATCAGGCTTTGTGCTATTAATAACGTCAACTGATTGAATGCAACCCACCCACATTGTGCAGAGCAATCTGCTTTACTTGAAGTCCACCAATTTAAAGGTTAATCTCATCCAAAACGCCCAGAATAATGTCTGACCAAATATTTGGGCACCATAGCCCAGCCAAGTTGACAAGTAGCCACCACACTGACATTGTTGCTTTTGTCTGTTGCTTGCTTAACCATGTGTTTAGCATCTGTCTTGTCTCCTAGGCCGTGACCACCTCCAGAGTAGACACAGTCTGCAGTGTTCAGGATGGTTCCTGGAATTTGGTAGATGCTGGATACAGGTTTGTTTAATGAGTTAATAGTAAAAGGGGAAGCAGAGAGGGAAACTGAAATGCATTTTAGTTACCTGACCTTGAGAAGGCTTAGGTATTCTGAGTTCTTAAAAAAATTGTTTCCAATATTTGTCATTACAAAGCCTATACCTGCTTCAAATTGGATACTTATGATACAACTAACCTTTACTGACGGGGCCAAAATGCTCCAAGTACTATGCCAGGAACCATCAGTGTTTCTCATTGGCCATGAGAAGTTACCTATATGGATCAACAATCACCTCCTTTCGCTGTAGAAAGGATGGGATGATTCTTTGAGGTCTTCTTTAGTCTTGTTCTGAAACCTTCTAACAAAATCTCAAGGATTAATTTAAGTTTTTTTTTTTTTTTTGTGGGGGAGGGTGTGCATGGAGGTAAGCAACACTCTTAAATTTTTCCATCACAAGTGCAGGTAACTTTTAGCTACATGCATGGCAGATTGTATTGTTTCAAAGAAATCACATGCAGTTCTTCAAATTTCTGAGTCTGCAGTTCCTTTTCTTCTTTGCAGTAGTCCCTTGTGGGGGTGCTACTGGGATCTGAGAGACCAAAATAGATGGTCTTTATCAACTAAGATGGACCCTAAGATTAAGGAAACATAAGTTTCCTATAGGGGAGGGTTCACGTCTTGGCTGGCATTGCAACTTCCTAAATTCCTAGCTATAAGAAAAATAACACCCTTGCTAAACTCCTTAACAGTAGGAGCTATCAGCAAAATTGTCAGACCTTTTCTAACTCTGATTTACAAGCCAGACCACTACAACTCTTGTTGGACAGAAGACTGGCCTTATAAACATTCTTTCCTGATAAACAAATGTAGACCTCCAGCCAGTTTCAGCCAGCGTATAGAGACTGTGCACAAACTGTCTTTGTAGCCTGTAGTTCACCTTTTGAGGTAAAGAGCCAAATTTAACTTCATTTTAATGCTAAAACCCCTCCCCAAAGTAAAGATGGGATGTGTGTTACATATATGTTTACCCACCGCACATGCACTCACCTCTCCTCATAAATATGTATAGCTTTCCCCCAAACCTACTGAATATGTATGACTCCATTGTGTAATACAGACCCTGTGAGGCATGAAACCCAACCTGCCAACCTACCTTTCCCTCTTTGAAGAGAGAGCACCATCGGTCCACTCCAGGAACTCTCTCTCTCCAGTTTGCAAACTCATATCGTCAAATAAAGCTCTCCTTTTCTGTTTAGCCATGCTGGTGGTCTTTTGGATGACATTGCCATATTTCACTGCTGTTATGGCTGAATTGTATCCCCTAAAACCCATATGTTGAAGCCCTAACCCCCAGGACCTCAGAATGTGACTATATTAGGAGATGTGGCTCTTTAAAGAGGTGCTTAGATCTAAATGAGGTCATTGGAGTGGGACCTAAGCCAATATGACTTGTCCTCTTACAAGAAGAGGAGATTAGGACACAGATACATGTAGAGGGAAGACCATGTGAAATGCAGGGAGAAGATGGCCATCCATAAGCCGAGGAGAAAGGCCTCAGAAGAAACCAGCCCTGCTGACACTTGATCTCAGACTTATAGCCTCCAAAAATGTGAGAAAATAAATTTCTGTTATTTTAAGCCACCTCGTCTATGGAACTTGGTTATGGTAGCCCTAGCAAACTAATAAAGCCATGGATTTTTCATGTAATTTTTTCCCCTATCACAATCAGATTCTTCATTGTTTTCATTCCTTTTGCAGCCAAACTTGATCCCACCTGGGTCCCTCAGTCAATGCCCTCGTAAAACTTGCTGTTTGGAGCAGAACATAAAAAGTTGAAAATGACTCTTAAAGTCCATTGAATCTTGGCTTCGAAACTTTTCTTGCCACTGCAAATGGCTACAGGGTTTACGATGAATTTAAGAAGGACCTGGTACTAGTCTGTATTCAATTAGCAAAACCACACAAGACAGGGAATGTCCTGCTCTGTTTTGCTATTAATAGATGACTCTGGTGTAGTGAAGGGTGCCCAGGAAAACCCATCTGATGGTTCAGATCTGGGCAGGCACCACTTAGCTGTGTGCTCTATCTATAGATTGTACCCCAATCTTTGTAGTTGCTCATAGAAAAACTAGTACGGGCAGGTCAATGTGATTTCATTGCCATTGCTGGAAATATAAAAGAAAGTGACTCATTGCAGCATTGTCTTTGACCCTCTACCAAGTTTAATATTTTTCGTTATTGTTAGTAATTTAATATGAGCCATAACAGTCTCTCTTTCTTTTTTCTCAATGGACTCTTATACTTTAGAAAACATGCATAAAATGTATAATTATGTGATTTAAAATTCATAATATTCTTTGTATACTTAAATACATAAAAAGTCAGAAATTAACTTCCTTTTTTATTAAACACTAAGATATAACCCATATTTTAGATGATTAAGTGTATATAGTGTTATGTGTTCACTCCTGAAATTCTCATATATAGACATGCCTACTTTTTGCCTTTTTTTTAACTTCCTGGCTCCTCTTAAACTTCAATGGAAAAGTATCTCTTCCTATCCTTGATCAAACAGCTTAATCTTCTGCCTACGATTTTCAATTTTATTGGCTTTGAAAGGTCTGAGGACATTGTCTGAAAGACACTGCAAACAGTCTAGCATTATTGTAAGCTGTGCAGGCTCAAATCCCACGTGAAGTCTAGATCTCAATTTATCATAACCCCCAGGCATGTCTACATTTTCTATAAACAAATTGGAATTATTTCCCCTTTTGATCTGGAAGTACTAAAAATGAAATCTCTCATTTTGGGATAAAAGCTTTTTTTTTTTTTTTTTTTCTTTTCAAAGTTAGGGGAGCTTATTCCTGATAAAAATTGAGGGGTTGGGGGCCCACCAGCTCTTGTGCAAATTTCCCACCTCTCTCTCCTTAGCTGGCAGAAGGACTGTAGAGATCTAACCCCAGGCTTCTTTTCAGCTTAATTCCCGTGGACACCTCCTGCTATGGCAAAGGCAGCTGATAGGAAATCAAGAGATGAAGCAATATTAAGTGTTACCCAGGGGACCTCTCATTTGGAGTAGAGAACGAATCACCTTTAGCCTCTTTTTCTTCCATCTCTGAGACCTGCCAAGTATTGCCTGGGCTGTTAGCTGCTGGCTGGCGCGTGTGCAGGGTGGGAGCTTTGTAAGCATTTCTACTTCTTCTCCTTGGTTCCAAAGCTTGTTTATGTTTCATTATCTTTTTCGTCCAAGGTGAATAGGCAGTGCTCATATACCAGTTGTCTGGCTGGTGTACAGAAATTTTCTCACATTCTTGCAGGACTGATATTTTTCCATGCAAAGCACAAAAATTTGCTGTTCAATTAACTTTCTTTTCTGCTCCTTGTACAGTAAAGGAAAGAGTCTAGATATTTATCCAAAGTTTTGTCACACTGAAAAGAGAGGACTATGTTGAGGTGATAGCCCACAGGGGGCATCTTTGATGCAAAAAGGAAAATGCTTTTGTTTCTTAGGTTTATCATAAGGTACTTCCTTTGATCAGAGTCTGGTTGCATGCACACTGTAAATGCAAAAACTGGGATGAAAATAAGGCGAGCCATTATTACACACTAGAACTCTCTGTACAGGTCAAGGAAATGCCAAACTTAACAGATGTCTTAGACTGTGCCCTGCAGGTCAATAAATTAGAGTTTTGTTGAACCAGGAAGAGGAAGGAATTCCAGAACTTCGGGTCCCCAAATGGAAATGCCCCTTAGGACAAGTCTAAACTAGGGAAATAGCACTGGAGCTCTTCCAAGTCAGTTGGCCCAGTCTCGTGTAACTCATTTCTGGGCCCCCTGAAGCTGTTTGTTCAACTCTGCCTTCTACAATGCTACAGTGTCAAAGGGAGTTAATCATTAGCAAGTGTGAATAATGTCAGTGTAACACAGAATAATTGCAGTTCTGTCTGTTTTGACAAAATTTTAAGCATTTGTCAGAATTAAAAAAACACACGCACACAACATGACCACAGAATGTTAAAGTAACATGAAATTTTGGAAGCAGTTAATTCACTTTCTAGCATTTTAAATCCCCCTTCTTCTTGTTTTCCCAGGGGACAGTGTGGCACAATGCCCTCCAGGTGATGTAGCGTTAACTGACTGGCCTGATGTAGTTTGATCCAGCTCAAGTCAGCTTAAAGCAGTTCATCTCCAGAGATCAAATCTTTGGAGAAGTATATAAAGGTTTGGGTGTAGAGCCCCCAACCTCCCTATTCTTCTTTGTCATAGCCACCAAGCACTTCTATAGAAATAATATACACTCATCTATAACCTAGAGCTGCATCAGGTCTCCTGCTTGTCCCCTGGGCTTGGGATCACAATGAGTCCAAGACCTCTCTTTGGACTAGAACCATAGGAGACCTGGTTCCTGGAACTCTGAGATCCAGATTCAGTAGGCATGGAAGGATGAATTTTCCTTGGGCTCATATGAGTTCTGATTGAAAGAGAGTGACCAGCCTAAAACATAATCAAGAATTCCAGCAGCCACCCCAAATGGCTGTACAATGTAAGAGCCATGGGCTTACAAAGGCTTTCAGCCAAGCTCTCCATAAAAGCAGCTGACTCCCAGACCCTGGAGTGTCTCTGAAAACCGGCTACATGTTATAACTATGATAATTAGGAAATTCTTCCAAGAAGGTACACAGATAGATGTCATCTTTTTCTGGAACTGGAGCTCCTCAAATCTGCCCCTCCAGTTCACACACCATCATTAATTCACCTTGTTGTTCAATCCTGAAAGTGAGGACACAGTGAGTCAGTCTCCAAAACCTACTCCCTAAGGTCTCCAATGATCCCTCTCTTCTCTCTTTCTGCTGCCATGGGCTTAGTTTGGTCTTTGTAATTTCTATTTTGGACTCCTTTGAGTTAGTCTTTATGACCCTCAAACTCAGTCAAGATGTTGCAGGGTCACCTATCCATAAAGTGCAGAATCACTCCAAGCATGTCCCTAAACACACAGTGTGCTCCTCTCCAGTGGATGAAGGCCAGCCCTCCCATGTGGCCTGCCATTCGCTTCTAACCAGGGCTTTGCCTTCCATTCTAGCCTCATTTCCATTCTTTGAGTTTTATGCCTCATGGACTTTCACGCCTCTTGTCTCCTTTGAGCCGTTCCCTCTGCCTGGGATACCCTCCGTCCATGGCCAACTTGGAAATTCCATTTAGCTGTCCTCAGGAAGCTGTTTGTTTACTCCTTTTTCCCTTGTCCTCTTTTCTATTGTCACCACCTTGAACTGAATGCCCTTCTTCTGTACTCCTTTAAGTCCCTGTCAGTCGTATATTACAGGATTTACTGCATTTCTTTTTTTTTTTTTTTTTTTTTTTGAGACAGAGTCTCGCTTTGTTGTCCAGGCTAGAGTGAGTGCCGTGGCGTCAGCCTAGCTCACAGCAACCTCAAACTCCTGGGCTTGAGCGATCCTTCTGCCTCAGCCTCCCGAGTAGCTGGGACTACAGGCATGCGCCACCATGCCCGGCTAATTTTTTTTATATATATATCAGTTGGCCAATTAATTTCTTTCTATTTATAGTAGAGACGGGGTCTCGCTCAGGCTGGTTTTGAACTCCTGACCTTGAGCAATCCGCCCGCCTCGGCCTCCCAAGAGCTAGGATTACAGGCGTGAGCCACCGCGCCCGGCCTACTGCATTTCTTTATGTCTGTCTCCTTTCATACATTATACAGTTCTGGAAGGCAGAGCCTGTCTTACCCTTTTTTGTGTCCTAATTTCCTAACACACTGATGATACTGAATGCTGTAGAAGTTTGTCGAAATGCACAGAACTGAAGAACAGGCAGTTGTAAGCATCAGTGTTCGAGTTAATAACCTTGATGCAAAATGCCTTGCTTGGTTATGAAATGACCCTAACTGGTAGTTCTCAACTTTGCTGCACTTTGCAGCCACCCGGGGATTCAGTGGTCTGGTGGAATGATGCTGACTCAGAGGAAGAGGAACAAGTGTCTCTGGGAGCCTTCCCAGGAGAACATCCTGGGTCCCACTGCTTGGTGTTCAGACCTAGTTGGTCTGGGGTGTGGCAGGACATGAGGATTTAAAACAGTTCCTGAGCTGATGCTAATGTGCACTAAGTTTGAGATCTGCAGTTTTAATGGAACCCACCATATTAAGGATTGATAGATCCAGTTGGTGTTATAGACACACTGCTGTATGTCTTTCTAACATGCTTGGTAAGTTCTTCCCTTTTCTATTCCTCAATCAAAGGCTTTCTAATTCTTCAAATATGAGAATCGAATACAGTTAGAGGATCGAGCTGTGTATGGGAGAAGCTCTCAGTTCTGGCCTCACAATAGAATCTTTACCTAAGAAACAAAAAATATGGATTCCTGAACTTGACCCTAGAGCTTAAAGAACACATCAACTTACCCTACATTACTCTGGATGGCAGCCTCCGCGAGCCATCATTGCTCTTTGGAGAGAGGCTGTTTCGCGTTAAAGACAAAAGAAGGAAAGAGAGAGATTGGGAAAACAGAATGGAAAGAAATTAGGAGGGGAAAAAAAGTGGATATGACACTTAGTGGGAATATTACCAATAATAGATTTAGGTTCCATTCAGTGACATTAAAATAAATCATGGCAAATTGCTTTCACTTCATGCTTCTTAGCTACTCATACTTGCATTTGGTAATAATTGTTGTGATGCAAATAGATGGCCAAGACTTACTCTGCACAGTTTAAAAACCTTCATCCTTGGGGAATCTGGTAGAGGAACCAATGGAAGGCTTTCTCCTCTCACACCTGGGTAAGATACTCGAGTGTTAACTAGTGGTTCAGTGGTAAAGTTGTAGTAGCGATGCTTTATTCCCTGTTAGTGGGCCTCACAGAACTCTTAATAACTTGCTTTGGGGTAGGGGAGAAGGTGAAGAAGCAAATGTTCCCTTTACACTTCCCTCTTTGAGAAACAGAGGAGGTATAGCTGGTTTCAACTTGCTACTTGTGGATATGGCTTGTCATATCTATCCAACTGCTCACCCCACCCTGCACCCTGCCTAATTCATTGCATATGTGATAGAACACTCAGAAGCAGCAAATGAAATGGAGAGGCTGTCTTTTAAAACACAAATTTCAAAGAGGTAGTATATGGGGACAGAGTGTAATATCATTCCTTTAAATAGAAGACATAGCTAGACAAAATGCAAATGTATGTACACCTCTGAATTTTGTATTTTCACAAGGCTCAGTTGTTGATGATAACTTTAGGGAATGGTGAGCATACGTGTGACCTTTTAAACAAGAAAAGTTAATGAGACACATGCATTTTTAGGTGGAGCCTACTGCTCTATGTTTAAGGAGGGCGTTTCTTTCTTTTTTTCTTTGTTGCTATTGTAAAAGGTACTGAGTCTTGATTTGATTCTCAGCTTGACTGTTGTTGGCGTATAGGAATGCTACTGATTTGTGCACATTTATTTTGTAACCTGAGACTTTGCTGGATTTATTTATCAATTCCAGAAGTCTCTTGGTAGAATCTTTGGGGTTTTCTGGATATAAGATCATATTGTCAGCAAAGAGCAATACTTTGACCTCTTCTTTCCTTATTCGGATACCTTTGATTGCCTTTTTTTGTCTGATTGCTCTGGCTAGGACTTCCAGCACTACGTTGAATAGAAGTGGTAACAGTGGGCAACCTTGTCTGGTTCCAGTTCTAAGCAGGAATGCTCTCAATTTTTTCCTCATTCAGTATAATGTTGGCTGTGGGTTTGTCATATACAGCTTTTATAATAGGTATATTCTATGTTATCTGAGGTATATTTTGAGGTATATTCTATGTTATCTGATATGAGAATGCTACACACCGGCTTTCTTTCAGTTTCCATTTGCAAGGAATATTGTTTTGAATCCCGTCACCTCAAGTATGAATGAGCTGTGGGTTATATGCATTTCCTGGAGACAGTAGATACTTGACTTGTATTTATTTATTCATTCAGCCAACCTATGTCTCTTCAGTGGAGAGTTCAAGCCATTCACAGTTATTCAAAGAATTGATAAGTGGGGTGGATTTCTGTTCATCTTGTGTAGAACTTTATTGCTTTGTTTTACGTCTTGAGCCATTATGGTTACTGGGTTCTGAACTTTAGCATTTGGATGGCTTTACACTGGTAGGTGTCTGTTTTGCTGATCAGTGTGTAATGCATATCTGAGTACTTCCTGCAGGGCAGGTCTGGTCTTGACAAATTCCCTCAGTGTTTAGTTTATGTCCCCTGATGACTTGGGAAGGTGTCTTGGACTCTGTCATTTTCAATCCAAGAGTTTACTTTTCTAACAATGCAATGAAGTATCTCCATTTTCTTACCTATAGTTGATGCCTTAGGTGTTCAAGTGCAAGAGCTCTCTCTGAGGTCTGTGGCTAGGTGGTGCCTTCTGCAGTGCTTGATCTTGAGTAGCACTCAGTAAAAGCTTGTTCCTTCCCCCATCCTCTCCTTCCTATTTTCTTTCCCATATGATGGCACCTCTAGGATAATTGTGATACTTATCTTTCCAATATTGGGGGCAGCAAAGATTACTAAGATTTTTCTGCTTCTTCTGCTTGTAAACACCTCATATAACAAGGAAAAGCATGTTGCCCAAACTTGAATGGGTGCCATTGTCTTAGTACGTATGTTTTCTTATTTGGATCCTATTTAAACATCATGGTAGGTAACTTCTAAGATGGCCTTTAACAATCCCTGTCTCCTGGTATTCATTGTTTAAATAACGCCCATCTCTTGAGTAACTTGCTTCTAATGAGTAGGACATCTCCATCATGAGGGGAGGCTACTTCTGTGGTACATTACAAGAGACTGTGACTTCTATCTTGCTTACAGAGTCTTCCTGATGGCTCGGTGCAACAAGTTGCCATGTTTGGGAAGCCCATGTGGCACGGATGTGAGGGCAGCCTCCAATAGCTACCTATAAATGGAGACCCTCAGTCCAACAGCTCAGAGGGAATTGAATCTTGCCAACAACACATAAGTGAATTTAAAATCAGATTCTTCTCCAATTGCCCTTTCAGATGAGACCCCCATCCTAGCTGATGCCTTGATTGTAGCTTTGTGAGAGACTGTCAGTCAGAGAACCCAGCTGAGTTGTGCCCAGATTCCCAACGCACAGAAACTAGGAGACAATAAATGTGGGTTGTTTTAAGTGGCTAAGCTTGTGGCGATTGTTACATAGCAGCTGATAACTAATACAAATACAAAACTTGATAACATTGTGCTGTCATATACAATTCTTTCATTGTTATAGATGTTTGGGTTTGTCTTACCTCTATAAAAATGTTATCAAATTCTGGAGATGAGAGAGTTCTTATATGCCTTCACAACTTTCTCAAAGTATTTAGTGAAGGGTTTTTCATATGGTAAATGACCATTAAATATTTCTTGAATGAATGAACAAAAGTATGTTTGTCTTGATATTTTCAAAAAGTGACTTGGATTCATGACTCTGATATTTGACATCTCTGATTCTGCTACATTCAAGTAGTTCAAAGGTTCACGCTTATTTCTTCTCAGTTGATAAAGAAAATCGATTGTTTCCAGTCTAAAGATGGCGGCCTTGGCAGCGAGAAGTGTCATGTTCCTGTGTACGCGTGTTTATGGCCCGTTGCGTTTGTTAGAAAAATTCCTTGGACCTCTGCGTCGAGTGAGGTGAGAGAACACTTTGCACAGTTTGGCCATATACGAAGGTGCTTCCTACTTTTTGACAAAGAGACTGGCTTTCACAAAGGTTTCGGTTGGGTTCAGCTTTCTACAGATGAAGAACTTCAGAATGCACTACAACAGGAAAATCACTTCATTGATAGAGTAAAGCTCTATGTTGGAGCACAAAGACCAAAAGTTTTTCATGGGGATCAAACATCTGATGGAGAGAAAGATTTTTAAGACCATTTCTGCATATTAAATAAAGTAAACTGAGAAAAAAAAAAAGAAAAGAAAATTGATTGTTTCCATAAAATATTATCGTTATTTTTTTCTAGGAATTTGGAGAATGAGTAGTTCTCCTCTTTTGCAGGTTTAACAAAGAGTCAAGTAGGATGTAGTTTAGTAAGTGGGGCAAAATATATTTGTGCTACAAATTCCAGGTCCTGATCATTTTCTGACTGTGTTTGCCCACATTTTTCATACTGCTCACCTAAAAAGAAAATGCATTGGCAATATATCAAATCTTTTGGCTGCTGAGATCTGTGTTAAGAAAGACATGTATTAATCACTTATTAGTAAGACCTGGTCAATGGGGGGAAAAAAACCAATGAAAATGGAAACAGAAAAACAATAAGTAATATTATAATTAATAATTAGTTTGATTTTTCCTGACCCCTTCTGCTTTTTGGTACATCTTTTTTAGAGTCAGAGATGAGAACCACGTGGGAGGTGAAAGGAAGGTCAGATGGAAGGCAGCCTTCCCACTCTTCATCTGAAAGAGATAGTCTTTGTCTTTAGCTTTCCTTTCTTTATAGCACAAGAGGGTCTCAAAAGATATCACTGACTTCCCTGAATGGCTTCCCCAGTCCTACTCCATTGCAGTAGCATTTTGGGGTCTGGACTCTGCACTTTGAATTTATAGTTGTCTTGTGCTCTTGCTCTGGCAGAAAGACATCCTCTCCCTCCAGCATCTTAACTTACTGCTTTGAACTACAGCCATATGGATATGTGAT
Organism: Microcebus murinus; assembly: GCF_040939455.1. Lineage (NCBI taxonomy): Eukaryota > Metazoa > Chordata > Mammalia > Primates > Cheirogaleidae > Microcebus > Microcebus murinus. The sequence continues at coordinate 41,830,755 of NC_134120.1, read as the reverse complement.
CAATCTGTCCTCCTCAAGAAATCCAACCAGGGCAGGCAGGGGAATCCATCTGGATTCTCCATGGCTCTCAGAGAGGTGGGAGAGAGCCTATGAAGACTGAGCAGGCAGTAATTGCCACAAGGTGTAGCCAGGGACCCCTATTAGTCTAGGTGGCTCAAGACATGCCATCCTGAACCTTGGCCCCTGGCCAGATTCTTTCCTGGTGGGTAGGGGAATAAAGTTAATACTCACAGCAGTGTTGTATTTCCAGTTTGTAACTGTGTGCTGCCTATAAGCATGTAGAAAAACTACATAGGCAAACAAACTACTGAATTTCGGCAAGGCTGTTATCAAATTCTTCTATGAATTTGAGGGGACCTGTGGATTGGATGATCCTGTGTTTAGGCAGTATTGTCAACTGATAGAACCACTAGTTCATGGAGCTTGCTGCTTCATGGATCATTGTCAAACTGAGAGATCTTTGAAGACGGTCTGTCTTTAATCTGTACTGTTCAATATTTGTTAACAGCGACTTTATGAGATTATTCATGATACACTGATCACCTTTGCTGATTTTGTGAAGCAGGATGAGTTTAGCAAATACACTGAATGACTGAATACAAATCCAGAACTATTGGAACAGTGGGTGGAATCTAACAAAATAGACTTCAGCAAGGATAAATGTAAGGTCTCATGCTTAGATTTTATGTGCGCCCGCATGCACACACACACAGACACACACACACAGACACACACACACACACACACACACACACACACACACACCCCTCAGTACTATTTGTTCTTGTCTCCCAGACAAGGGAGGGTTGGGATTTGAAAGCTGCACTTTTATAGAAATCAGGTGGTACTGTCTTGGGGAGATGCAGAACTAAAAGCTGGCAGGGCCATTCAATAGAGTAATATCCAAAGAGGTTAGGGGAGCAGGGAGAATCCAGCTACAGAGCCAGCCAGCCAGAGATCTGTTGACAGAAAAGTCTTGGAGAGGGTGGGGGAGGCAGGTTGTAGGCAGAGCCTGGGGCAGTTCCTGTGCTGCCGGTTCCTGTCCTGTTTTTTTATCTGTTGCGATGGCCTTAGGCATGGGTGGAGAGGGAACAGTTAAAGGCACCAGCCAGGTGTGGACAAGCATAAATACAGAGAGGGTAAACTACATCTTGGAGCGGCATGCAGAAAAAAGGCTCAGGGGGTTGAGTTGAAAGAAAGCATGATGTGAGTCAATATTAGAATGTGGTTGCCAAAATAGCTCATTTGATCTCAGGCTGCACTGATAGATGTCCATAGTATTTGCCACTACTCTTGGTCTGATATCACCCAGTGCACTGAGTCCAGTACTGGGCACTGTGCTTCACCAGGATCACTGACACCCCAGAAGGCAGCTAGAAGAGAGGCTTCTTTCATTCATTAATTCACGAGGTATTTAATGAACACCTGCTGAGTGCCAGATTCTTTCCTAGGCACTGGGGATTTAGTCACAAACAAGACAGACAAGGTCCCTGTTCTTTGTACTCTTATGTTCTCATGGGGGGAGAGAGGCAGCAAAGGAGTACACAGATCAGCAAGATAATTGTATACAGGAGCATAAGTCTTATGGAAAATAAAGTGGGATAATGCATGGGAAAGTGACTTAATTGTGGAAGGGAGGGCAGGAATAATTTACTTATTGGGTGTGATCCAGGAAAGCCTCTCAGAAGAGCTGACATCTGAAAAATGAGTAAGAGCCAAGCAAGAAAGATCCAGAAAGATATTAATAATTCTACAGGTAGAGAGAACAGCTAGTGCACAGGTCCTGTGGAGGGAAAAGCTTAGAGAACAGGAAGAGGGCCAGTGTGTGTGGCAGCAATGAGCAGGATGACAGTAGCATGACAAGGTCAGGCCAGAGAGGCAGGCAGAGTTGGTTGATGCTGAGGACTCTAGTGAAGGGATGCAAACTGATCCCATTCATTTTATCTTATTACACAATCATGTATACAGTACTTACTATGTGCCAAGCACTGTTCTAAGTCCTTCTCAAACATTAACTCATCCATCGTCATGAAAATGATGATGACAACTAATAATCAAATTGTTTTACAGCTAAAAAGACTTTCACAGTTATTATTTCATTTGGAACACACAAAAGTCAGATTAAATAGGCCTTTTTAACATAGACTTCACACACCTTGAACATGAAGCCTAGAGAAGATGAAATAACTTGTCCAAGGACCCAAGTGAAATTTAGCAGCTTAAAGCAACCGCAGTCAGTATTTTGCTCATATAACTGCCATTTGGACAGGGCTCAGTGGGAAGAACTTATCTAAGCTCCACACAGCACCAGCTGAGGTTGAAGAATCCACCTTCCAGGATCCACCTCCAGTGTGGCTCACCGTGCCTTGGATATTGGCTGTCATTTGGGAGTTCAGCTGTGGTTGTGGCTGGGGATGTCATTTCCTCTCTACTTGAGTCACTCCACTGGGACTACTTGGGCTTCCTCATAGCATGGTGGCCGAGTTCCAAGAAACTGTCAGTCTTTTAAAGACCTGGGCCCAGAAAAAGTCACTTCTGCCATAATCTATTGGTCAAATAATCACAGAGCCCACCCAGATTTAAGGAAATGTAACCCAAGAGTGGGTACAAGCACAACTCTTGATGGGAAGAATGTAGAAAAAGAATTAGGACTATCTTTGACCTTTCATAAGTTATTATTTCATAAGTTTCTATCTCTGCATCTATTACCCTAAGAGAGGGTTTATTTTTGCCTGCAGATTTTCCCCATAATTAAGATGTGTTGACATTGGTTTGTAGGTGCTGGCTTTGCTGTGAACTTATAGTCTGACCAGCTCATGAGGAAAATTAATTAACAGCTTATCATATTTTCCCATTGATTATATATTTTCTTAAAAAAAAACCAATCTGTTTATTAAATGGCTAAGAATAAAAGAGCAAGACACTGAATATGAATTCCTATGTAAAATTAAATATGGATTCTTTAAAAAAATCAATAGACTGTTAACTAAGCCTTGTTCTATCACTGGGTTCTGAATCTTAGGGGGATTTTACATGTCCTAGGATATCATAATCATGTCTAGCATCATGTCCAGAGCCACATGGAGTGCTTTATTTGAATATCAATAAGATTGCCAAGGGCATATTAACAACAAGCATGCACAGTTGACGTGGTTGTTAGCTGATGTGCTGACATCTTTTCCGGGTTTCTCATCCTTCCGGCTCAGCTAGCCTTTCCCTGCTAGGTGAAGGTATAATAGAAACATCTGGATTTGAATTCCATCGCTGCCACTTATTTTTCCCAGATTATTAGGTAAATTAACATTTCTGGGATTCCGTTTCCACAACCATAAAATGGAGATAATACTTAACTCGAAAGGTGTTGGGGAGGATTTAATAAGCTATCTTAAGTGAACAGTAAGTACTCAATGAAAGTTAGTTTCCTTTCTCTTCTGCAAGCTCCAACCAATTTGTGTCTTTTTTGCCTCAAAGCAAACTCGTCAAAAGAACAATAAGTTACTCTTCACTTTCTCCCCCAATTATTGACTGACTTTGAAATCTTTGGGGCTAAAACATGATATTCTTGATTAAAAAAATACACACACACACACACACACACACACAGTCCCCTGCAGGTACTCACGCATGTGCATAAGCACGCACATTGTATTATTTCTCTTTGCTCACTTAGCGGTGAGACTTAAAAACTCATCTCTGAGTCCTGTCACAATAAAAACCATCCAGAACAAAGTAGGTGAAACACATTTGAACAGAAACAAAAGATTTCGAGACAGATACAGATGGTTTCTTCACAGCAGCAGACGGTTGGTTCCCTTCTCTTCCTTCTTTCCCTGGTGACCTTGACCTTTCTACCTTGGCCCCGTTCAAGGGTAGAGAAAGGCAGCCCCATCTCAAGTCCAACCTCCAGCCCCTGCAGACCCTTCCCGCGTATTCCTCAGTGCAGCCTGGCTTATCTCTTCCTGCAGGTTTGTTTATTCCTTGGATAGCTTCTATTTGCACGGGCAGATCAGGGGAGAGAAGGGGAAGGAATTTCCTCGGATGGCTGGAGCAGAGAACTAATGAAGGAAAGGCTCCAGGGCTTTGCCAATGGGGCATCTGGACGGAAAATCTGTGGATGAATCAGCACAAGTGGATGCTCGCTGTTACAAAAAAAAAATGGCCAAAATAGCATATTCTAGTGATCATTGTTAATGGTATCATATTAAAAGTGAAGTGCTGTGGAAGAACACTAACTTTTATTGGTAGTTGAGAGGAAGGAATCTGCAGACTTTCCATTGGGTCTTTTGAAAACAGGAGGCTGGGCTCCAGACACCTTTTAATGTCAGCACCCAGACTTTCAAATCTTAGGGCTATCTCTACGAGCTATTATAAATCGATGCCATTACGAAGATGTTATAATACCTGTCTTTTCTCCTAGGATCATGACAAGGACTATCCTTAATATGGAATTAGATATTAAAAGCAGTTTCTTATCCGTGTGTCCTAAAGCAGTCAGTGACATCCATGATTAATTAGTGCATGCGTGATTCCTGGAATGCTAATTGTCATTCTGTGCTACCAAATCACAACCTGGGATTTTCTTTTTTGTCTTTTGTCCATATGTGACTCTGAGTATCCAAATCTAAATATCTTTTGCTCTAGATGCTTGACACAGTTTATACGCTCAGCAATTAAGACTGCCAAATATTTTATATTTTTTGTGTAGCCAAATGGCAATTCAAAATCACACTTAAAGGGTGCAAAAAAGAAATCAGATATAAAGTATGGTACTACACATTCAAGAGAGAATGAGAATTAAGGGCACAGGCTACAGAGTCGGATGAACCTGAATGAGAACTCAGTGTTTTCATCGAATGGTTGATCATCTTGCACAGTTATTTGACCTCAGTCAACCTCGGTTTCCTCATCTACCATATTGGGGTAGCAGTGATAGCTATTTCATCAGGTTGTCACTAGATATTATTAGTGCAAGAATAGATGTAATGCCTTTAATCTTGATATATAACCTTGGGGAATTGAGCTTTTTTTTTTCTTTTCTATTTTTCTAAGTTCTTACTTGCTTATTTGTCAGGTTGCTACATTGACATGGTACTTATGAAATACTATATTTTATTAGTATTTATCTTTGCTTGTGTGTCTCATTGTCTCAAGTCCTCTGTTTTATCTTAGAGGGTAGGAGTTGTGTTTTATATCTCTCTGTAAATTCCACTGTGACTTCACTGGTGGTTTGCATACCGTGGGTGCTCAATGCTGCTTGTTCATGGCGAGTGAATAATAGTGGGTGGTGGATGCCAGGGAAGATCAGAGATTCAGCTTTCACACACACGAGGTGGCTTCAAGTTTGCATGAGAAAATAACTTCATTTTTCTTTAGAGTTCGAGACTTTGCCCTTCATCCTAGACAGTCATTTGACAACCTCTCACTCTGATTGAATGAAATAGGCAGATGACGGATGTAAATCCATCATTACTATGGGCATCACAATTCTTGATGACTGTTTATAGAAATCTTTGGGGTCAACGAATTTATTACTCTAACTTTTGGACAAAAGATGTTCTATGAATACTAAGCTTTAAAAAAATTGTGGTAGGCCGGGCGCTGTGGCTCACGCCTGTAATCCTAGCACTCTGGGAGGCCGAGGCGGGCGGATTGCTCAAGGTCAGGAGTTCAAAACCAGCCTGAGCGAGACCCCGTCTCTACCATAAAAATAGAAAGAAATTAATTGGCCAACTAATATATATAATATAAAAATCAGCCGGGCATGGTGGCTCGTGCCTGTAGTCCCAGCTACTCGGGAGGCTGAGGCAGGAGGATCGCTTGAGCCCAGGAGTTTGAGGTTGCTGTGAGCTAGGCTGACGCCACGGCACTCACTCTAGCCTGGGCAACAAAGCGAGACTCTGTCTCAAAAAAAAAAAAAAAAAATTGTGGTAAAGGATACATAAAATTGAGCATATTAGCCATTTTTGAGTATGCAATTCTGTGCCACTTAGTACATCCACATTGGTGTGCAAACATCATCATCATCCATCTCCATAACTTTCTCCTCTTTCTGAATTGAAAATCTGTACCCATTAAACACTAACGCCCCATTCCCTCCTCCCTCCAGCCCCTGGCAACCACCATTCTACTTTCTGTTTCTATAAATTTGATGACTTTGGGTATTTCATACAAGTGGAATCATACAGTATTTGTCTTTTTGGGACTGGCTTATATTACTTTAAGATAATGTCCTCAAGGTTCATCCATGTTGTAGCATGGGTCAGAATTCCCTTCCCTTTTAAGCCTGAATAATATCCAATTGTATTTTGTGTACCCATTCATCTGCTGTTGGAGCTTGGGTTGCTTCCATCTTTTGGCTATGGTGAATAATACTACTGCAAAACTTTTTTCCTCCCTGTGGCAATGTATTAGAGTCCTCTAGAGAGACAGAACCAATAGCATAAGTAGATGGATAGATAGATAGATAGATGAGAGGGGATTATTAGGGGAATTGGCTCATGTGATTATGGAGGCTTCTGCAAGCTGGGGACCCAGGGATGTTGGTAATGTGGCTGTATCCAAGTCCCAAAGCCTCAGACAGCCTGGGATGAGGGCGGGAGGGGTGGCTGATGTAAGTCCTGGAGTCCCAACCCACGGTCCACTGACTCACTCGCCAATCTCCCTTCAAAACGCGCTCACAGACACATCCCCAAATAATGCTTTAGCAGTTCTCCACGTATTCTTTAATCCAGTTAAGTTGACACCGAACATTAACCATCACAGGTGGTGTAGACTATTCCTATCTTCTTGCTCATGTAATTCTCAGATTAGAGCCTCTTGGATAAGGAAGAACGCTGGCTGCTGTCCTGTAGTGACGCATTTTTGCTTCCTGTTTCCTATTTTCCTGCATGTTTCACTACATGAATTATCTCCTGCTTACGGGGACTGGTGTCCAAGACCCCCGTGAATATTGCGGTTGCACCTGTGTTCCAGTCCTCTTTATTCAGGGAAATATTTGCGAACCGTGCTTACTGCTTAAAATGAAAGCTTGGGAATTGGCTGCTTGGGTTGGCTTGACCCCCAGCAAAGAAAAATATAAAAAAAATGAGACAAACTTTAAACAAGCCACACTGCTACATGTCTCAGACACGTCGGGGAAATGCAGCTTCCTCTACCCGGTGCCAGGCTACACGCTGCCATTGGAATACCAACTTGCGCGTCATTTTAGAAGGAGAGGCCCCGGCGGTGCCAACTCTGTGACTCAGACTGCATGTGGCAGCCCCAGTGCTGTTATACAGAATTCAGAGATCCCAGGATTGATTTCTTTTCTTTTCTAAATCTGAAGACCAGGGTTCCTTTGAGGTATTAAGTCCTGGGCACCAGCGTTCGCAGAGGCAATACTGCTCCGGGGAGAAGCACTTTGTTGCTGAGCCTCCCAAGTACTCTGAGCCTTCTCTCCCCCTGCTGGTGAGACCAGAGAAGTGTTTCTAACATTACTGAAACCAAGCAAAATCCTCACTCCTTTGAATCCTGCTGCGGCATCTGGGGTCATCCTTTTGTTTACTGTGTATTTGCTTTTGACCTTCAGTAGGTCCTAACGGCATAGCCAAAACAAATAATAGAACATCAAACAAACAGATGCAAAACAACACAAAGTTTTAAATCATTTCCAGGTACCACCACCCTGCAAGGCAATGCGGCCATGGGCTTATAAGGTGATTTCATCCGAGAAACCAACCGTGTTCTATATACCTTATGCCATACTATGTCACGTCATAACATGCTTTATGGCGCTTTTCTTTTGTGCACCCCCTTCCTCCTCCATTTTCACCATGATGGATTAAGGGACAGGCAGAGGAGGGACTGGGGTGCCTTTTGGGAAGGCTAGTGGGGGCCCCAGACAGGCAGCCTGTCTGTGGGGACAGAATAAAGACCTGGAGGATGAATGCTTGTCACGTGGAAAGTCCTCCGTTATGGTTATCAGAAGAATAAATGAGTAAAGGAGAAGCGTCCCCATGGCCAGAGATATAAATTGGCCATCAGTATCTTGTATTAATTCCATTATGCAGACGGGGAATCATGGCAGCCGTGGTCACTGTTTGCAGTGGTCTAGGGAGGAAAAAGTTGGCACGCTTGATCACGGCTGCTGTCTGCTTCACCCATCCTGGCCCTCACGCAGTGTCGTGGAGCAGAGGTTGTTCATGGTACAAACAGGTGACCAGCAATGAGGACATGCCTGTTCCAATGGAAAATCCTTATAAGGAGCCTCCTAAGAAATGTATCTTGTGTGGAAAACGTGTAGATTATAAGAATGTATAGCTTTTGTCCCAGTTTATTTCTCCATTTACTGGATGCATTTATGGAAGACACATAACAGGTCTTTGTGGGATGAAACAGAGAGAAATCACAAAAGGGATCAAGAGAGCTCAAATACTGGGGTTTATGCCAGTTACATACAAGGATCCTGTGTATCTCAAAGACCCTAAAGTTTGCAACATCAGATATCGGGAATAAATTACATAACATGACCACTAATAAACTTATTTTGCAGTAAGTGGTTGCATGATGCCAAAAAAAAAAAATTGCATTGCGCAGATGGGGAGACTGAGCTATTGAGATATGCGTTGATTTGCATGGGCTCAGCCAGCTAGCTGATGCCTTCTTGACATCAGAAAGAAGACTAGACGTTATGTTTCCAAGCTCAGAGCAGAATGCGTTTGTGTTAGATTTATGCACTTGCTGACTCGTTTCTCCTGATGGGCACTTTGATAAATCATTTCAATTAGAAGCAGATGTTATCATGGCATACATGGAGACATGTCTTCCTGAGTTTCCAAACAGTAAGGTCGCTATTTTATGGTTTCCTGTCTGTGTGTGGGTCTGTGTTTGTACAGCCCTCCCAAATAAACAAATAAGCAAACAATAACACTGAAATGAGCTGCGGTGGCATTTGAGTTTTCGGGAGGACTTAAGTATAAAGTCATATGTATTTCCCTAGAGATGATGGTCAGCCTTGCTTGGAAAATAAGCAGGAAAGCTAAGAGCTTGGTTTGTTGTACAGAGTAATCAGAAACCACTCACATAGCAGTGGAAGTTTCTGGGAATTTTGATCTGGAAAACAATAATTAAAGAAATCTTCTTGCCTTTATGACATCTGGTAGTAACCATCACATTTTGCAAACCTTGACTTAAATGCGGAGATTTTCTTAAATCATTTCTTTCTCATTTAGTGTTCACATTTCCACTTAGTATTCATATGACTTTTATTTTCTTGTAATAATTTCCTTTTTGATTATAAATTTAATGCATGTAAATTTTGCATGAATTTGGGAAAGATGTTTAAAAGCATAAAGATAAAATAAAAATCACTTATAATTCATTACCCAGAAATAATCCTTTTTAACATTCTGGGGTATACCTATCTATTCTTTCATACATAGGTTTTTTTTTTCCCAAAACTGGAAGATCTATTATACATTTTGTTGTGCAATCTGCTTTTTTAAAAACTTAAATATATTTTGTAAATTTTTATCCATACAATGAAATTTTCTTCTAAACATAGTTTTTCAAAGGTTTTCTACTCTGTAGATGTGCCATATTAGCCATTTCCTATGGTAAAAGTTTAACAGAATTCTGACTTTAATAGTTCATATCCATATGGATAATATAACACCTAGTTTTAGATCTATAAACTTTCTTTTAGAAATATCTTTATTTTTGAACAGTAAAGTATTTGATCTTAATTTTGGATCACTCTTTCCCCCTGGGACCTTGGAATTAGAGCAAAAATAAGAAAAAGAAACAAGATAACGACTAAAGTTGGAGCAAGTCATATCAATTGAACCTTTGCAAAAACCCTCCCTCCCTCCCTTCCTTCCTCCCTCCCTCCCTCCCTCCCTCCCTTCCTTCCTTCCTTCCTCCCTCCCTCCCTCCCTCCCTCCCTTCCCTCCGTCCTTCCTCCCTTTCTTCCTCTCTGTATCCTTCCCTCCCTCCTTTCCTCCCTCCCTCCCTCCCTCCCTCCCTCCTTCTCTCCCTTGCTATAAAAAATGCCCGCTGTGTGTCAGGCACAATGCAAGCCCCATGGAACAATAATAAGCAAGTTCCCACTTTATTTTTTGATTTTTTGAGACAGAGTGTCTGTTGCCTGGGCTAGAGTGCCATGGCATCAGCCTAGTTCGCAGCAACCTCAAACTCCTGGGTTCAAGCAATCCTCCTACTTCACCCTTCCGAGTAGCTAGGACTACAGGCAACGTACCACCATGCCCAGCTAATTTTTTTCTATATGTTTTTAGTTGTCCAGCTAATTTCTTTCTATTTTTTTTTTTTTAGTAGAGATGGGGTCTTGCTCTTCCTCAGGCTGGTCTCGAACCCCTGAGCTCAAACGATCCTGCCTTGGCTTCCCAGAGTGTTAGGATTATAGGCATGAGCCACCATGCCCGGCCACAAGTTCCCACTTTAATAAACATGGGCAGAGGCTGCAGCTGTCTCTAAAGGATTATGGTAGGAGAGTGGAGGTACTAGCCACCTGACATGACCAGCCTTGTAAGAAAGCTAAGTAGGTGACAACTGAGTTGGCATGATCTGAAGGGTGCTGTTGAAAGGGGTGTGTGTGTGTGTGTGTGTGTGCATGCGTGTGGTTGAGAGTGCATGTGTGTGCACATGCTTCATGGATGGCCAAGGGCATGTGGTAGAGAGAAAGAGGGTTGGGTGAGTTGAATGCCCTTCACTCATTAGCTTGGGAGAGCCTCAGTGCTTCATTCTCTGTTCATCCCTGAAAATATTAATAGTAATAATATAACATTCCTACTTTGCAGAATCCTAAGGTTACACAAAGTCCCATGAAATTCATTCTTGCACCCAGGTGTTGCATAATGTTGCAAACTTTTATGTCATTTGTCCATGTTTATTGGCCAAATTGCAACTCTTAACACCAGACAAATAAATAAAAGAAAAGAAGCAGCAATTGCTACCAGATGGCCCCCAGTCTCCTGCTTCTGTTCCCAAGACTAGATTCTCTTATGCCTTGAGCATGCTCCCTATTGGATTGGACGTGGCTGACTTAGAGACAATGATGAATCATGTCTTGTCATTATTATATCTCCACTAACAGAAGGTCATGGGATTAGATTGGGTCTCAGGTGTGGTCTGATCAGGCTGCACCCACCGTGGCACTCTGGTCTCAGTCTCCTGATTGGCACACGGTCCTCCTACAGTTTCTCCTTTCCCCTCCTCTCCACATCCCTGTCCCTGGGCTCCTGTCTATCAGAACAAAACAGGCTTCCCATTGGTCCACCAAAATTCTTAGTTACAATGGGCACTTCTCTCTTGTTGACTTTTTACTCCTAATGTCCTCACCTAAGAAGGGTCTAATCAATAATGGAGTGGCTGATCATCTTGTGTAAGGTAACGTGGCATAGTTATACTTGGGGACAGAAACACTTTTTGGCCACGTCTAACTGACTAGTACAAAGTTACCTTTGATTCAAACACTCAAACACTCCATATGAAAATGAACTTGATAACTAAACATAAACACATTTACTGTATGAGAGGAGATAATCATGTTCTTTAGCAAATTTCCCATGTACCAGTAAAGCACATATGTTGAAACAGAGCTATACATATGCTAATAGAAAAAAAATTATAATTATCTATAAATCTGAAAGTGGCTTAAAATTATAAACTTTTCTAAAATTATGACTATAGTTAGAATGTACCATATCTTATGAGCTGAATTTTTAATTCTTATTTAATATTTGAAAAAAATGGGGTTTAGAGGCGCGGTGGCTCACGCCTGTAATCCTAGCTCTTGGGAGGCCGAGACGGGCGGATTGCTCAAGGTCAGGAGTTCAAAACCAGCCTGAGCAAGAGCAAGACCCCGTCTCTACTATAAATAGAAAGAAATTAATTGGCCAACTGATATATATATAAAAAATTAGCCGGGCATGGTGGCGCATGCCTGTAGTCCCAGCTACTTGGGAGGCTGAGGCAGCAGGATTGCCTGAGCCCAGGAGTGTGAGGTTGCTGTGAGCTAGGCTAACACCACGGCACTCACTCTAGCCTGGACAACAAAGCGAGACTCTGTCTCAAAAAAAAAAAAAAAAAAAAAAAAAAAATGGGGTTTAGAGAGGTTAAATCACTTGCCCAAGGTTACACAACCAGTTAAACTCAAAAGATGGAATTTGAAGTCTAAAGACCTTATTCTTAACCAATTTGCACATTTAAAGACAATATTTAGTGAACACCAATACGTCACATTATTTCATTTCGTACTCATCCTAACCCTCTGAGATATTGTTCTTCTTTTACTAAGGAAGAAACTGAGGCCCACAGAGATTAAGAGAAGCTCAAGGTACATGCTTATTATGTAGCAGATCAAGAGTCTAACCCAGGTCTGTGTAACTCCAAAGCCCATGAAATTCCTTCTGGAGCCTACATGATGTGAAATATTTTTGGTTTCTCAAAACAAACCTGCTTCCACTTGCACTAGTTTTGCAGACTTGAGAAATCACTACAAGTAGAAGTAAGTTGGGTTTGGTTAGGGAGGGCAGAGAAATTTGAGCAGGAGCAGGGAAAAGGAGAATTTTTTTGTCTCTAGCCCAATTTTCACATGATTTTTGAATCATTTTTTTTATTTCAATCAAATTCAGAGCATGCCCCATTTATTTGGGAACCTGGCTGGTATCATTTTTGTCATAGTCATTCACGTTTTCCTAATTTGCACTTGAGTTTGCAAAATGCTTTTCGCATAGCCTTTGATAATAGCAGGCAAACCAGCCTTGGAGCTTTCTCCCTGGGACGGGTGGGTGTGGGTGTGGGGTGCTCTTCTCCTAAAGGACAGAAAGACGGAGTCACGGGAGCTCTGACAAGGAGAAGATCCCCAAAAGTAGGCCACCCTGGAGGGTATTTGGCATATAACAAGGTTGAGCCAGATCCCAAACGAAGCGAAATCAAAACAGCCTGGCTTCACATTGGAGATGGGAGTCTGCCCCGAGCTGACAAAGCCCAGGCCAGGCAGGGCTTAATGACAGGAAAGGAAATGAAGACATTCCTCAGCTCTCCTCCCACCTTCTTTTCCTCAGACCCAAAGATGCTGTATCGAATTTCATGCTAGGTGGAAAGAACGCATATGCCGCCTACACATGCCTCTGTGCACAGGTCGTTTTGGCCCAGCCTGAAGTCAGTGCTTTAAATGCATCCTCAAAGGAAATCCGAAAGGAGATCTTTCCCCTGCCAAAACACATGTGTACATAGAGCGTACACGCGTACATTCTGGAAACAAGGAAGACCTCAAGGAGAAGTTTGCCAGGAGTGCCCCAAAACCTGCTGGTCATGAGACCTGAGAGAGAACAGTCAGGTTGTGTGAGTAAAGGCCTTGCCAGCTGGTGCTGTGGGGAGCTGAGAATGCTTCATGGCCCAAGGAGTAGAATTTTTCAGCCAGCCCTGGCAGGGTTGGCCAAGGTTTTACATGGGAGTTTGCCTTCTTCCTGCAGGCCAAGTGGTTGGCACCTATGCAGCAAAAGCATTCCCTAGCAGGAAGCTACATCTTTGACTTCTTTGATGTATGCCTTTCTATGTCCAGGTTGTCCCAAGTTTTTATTAGCCAAGGCAATTTTTGTAAAAAAGAAAAAGAGCAACCAAACCAAAGAACAATAAGAATAGCTAGGAAACATGCCATTTTGTAATACACACACACACACACACACACACACACACTCACAACCTTACCTACCTTGGAAACCCACAGTCCAACAACTAATATCTTAGTACCTTCTTCAGATGGCCTTCGCCTTTAGAAATATTTTTACCTTTTACTAATCACATTTTGAAATCATTCTTCATGTGAACCAGTGAAATCGTTCTCAACCTGGGAAGCACCAGAGCCTCCTACTTAGAGATTTTGATTTGAGTGGTCTGGAGCGGGTCCCAGGCTTGGGTATTTTCTCGTGCTCTCTGTGTGGCTCTGATGTGCAGCCTGGGCTGAGGACCCCTGACATCTGTGGAGAAGCACCTCGCACCTCTCCTCACCTGCCTCAGGTATCATTCCTGCTACATCTAGACAAGAGCAAAAGCAGCAGGACTTGGAGTTTAAGCCAGATTAGGATATGTTCTTAATAGTGTATTTCAGGCCGGGCATGGTGGCTCACGCCTGTAATCCTAGCACTCTGGGAGGCCGAGGTGGGTGGATTGCTCAAGGTCAGGAGTTCGAAACCAGCCTGAGCAAGAGCGAGACCCCATCTCTACTCTAAATAGAAAGAAATTAATTGGCCAACTAATATATACAGAAAAAATTAGCCGGGCATGGTGGCGCATGCCTGTAGTCCCAGCTACTCAGGAGGCTGAGGCAGTAGGATTGCTTGAGCCCAGGAGTTTGAGGTTGCTGTGAGCTAGGCTGACGCCAAGGCACTCACTCTAGCTTGGGCAACAAAGCGAGACTCTGTCTCAAAAAAAAAAATAGTGTATTTCAGGTGGATGTCTTGTGTATTTTATTGTCATGCTTTTTAGATACAGGAAATCCTTTTGACCTACTGATTTTGTGGAGCAGGTTTCCAGAAGTGTGAAGAATGTTCTCTGGTCCTATGTGACCAACATGGTAATCTTGGGGCTTAGCAGACTACGCTAGCCTGTGGCTGTAACGTCTGCAGAAAACTCCCTTGCCAGGGGACACACATCTGAGAAAACACACTGGCATCTTTTCATTCACCTGTAAAATTCAGAAAAAGTAAACATAATCAATGTTTGGATAGATTTCACACTCTACCCAAGAGAATCCCATAGGTCGTTAATTAGTCTTTTCACATTACCACAACTGTATTGTGCTTCCTGGTTTTTAGCTGTGGAAGTAGAAGAACTTGGGTAACCCAGTGAGAGTTATCTACTTACTATTAGACCAGCTAGTTCAGAGTTTCTGACTGCAGTGAGTTCACTTGCTTCATATAGCATACTGCGCAAACCACAGGAGAGAGAAATGCTTTTTGACTTAAGGACTGAGAAAACCAAAAATATCTTTAGATCTTAGGACATTATCACCGGCTTATTTGTAATATCCCAAGAGTTTGAATAAAAAGAACTTATTAAGCTATGTTGCATGATATAATAGTATTCCACATTTTAAAAGTATGTGTGGTATATAAATTATATATTATATGTAATAAAATATATTTTAATTGCCTTTCATAAGATTAATAACCAGATGACAATATATGCAACATATTATATAGATTCTTTGGAAATCTTATACATTTGCGAAAAGTCAATATCATTTCCCCAAAGATATCCTAAAAAATACCCATAGTTCATAGTTTGGATGTTTTGGCCTAGGTAATCAGCATTTAATTTTATTTTTAAATGTTATTTATCTATTGAAAAAAGTTACATAGTTCAAAATTCAAAAGATACAGTCAGCAGTGAAATGCCTTCTGCTCACCTTTTTCACAGCTACCCAACTTTCTCTTCCTTGATCCAAACTGTGCTACTAGTCTCTTGTATAGAGAACTTTTATTTATGCTACCTAGAAGCAGAGGTGGAAAAGGAAATAGATTATTCTCACTGAAACTCAAAACCAAGGTGTTTTTTCTTTGTTTTTTTTTTTTTTGTTTTTTTTTGAGACAGAGTCTCACTCTGTTGCCCGGGCTAGAGTGTCATGGCATCAGCCTAGCTCACAGCAACCTCAAACTCCTGGGCTCAAGCGATCCTTCTGCTTCAGTCTCCCAAGTAGCTGGGACTACAGGCATGCACCGCTATGCCTGGCTAATTTTTTCTATATGTTTTAGTTGGCCAATTAACTTCTTTCTATTTTAGTAGAGACGGGGTCTCGCTCTTGCTCAGGCTGGTCTGGAACTCCTGACCTCCATCGATCTGCCCGCCTCGGCCTCCCAGAGTGCTAGGATTATAGGCGTGAGCCACCGCGCCCAGCCAAAACCAAGGTTTTGATGGCAAGTGGAGGAAGAAGGAAAATGGTATCATGTTTGACTATGAAGAACAGTAATATTTATTGCTAAACGACTTTCCAAAATCAATCTGTTCATCACCACCCCTGCATAATATTTACTCAGTAGATGTTGAAGAAATGTTTGCTCATTGAGTTGACCGTGGATGGAGTGGCATCTTCCTTACATGTTGTTCAGGGTCCTGTGTACTTTCTTCTGTTCCCGTGTGAGGTCCTAGAATTAGGGACGTGGGCCTCCTTTACCTTTGGTTTCCCTGTTTCCCATAATCAGCCTGCTCCCCTCGCTTGACTTGGAGACGCTGGTGTTCCCTGCCTGCACCTTCCCTCGTGTGCAATTCGGGTTCACAGGTGCTAACTCGGAGCTCCAGGTCACGGTCATGGTGCTGAGAAACTCGGAGCACTTTCTCCTGAGATGTGGGGCAGGAGAGAGCTGAGGCGCTTCTCCTGCTGGGTTAAGAGTTGCCTCCCACTTTCCCAGCAGGAAAGAAAGAGCCGGGGTAGGGTGAGGAAGCAGTTTTTTAGCTACTGCTGCATGTCAAATAGGGCTTCCTATTGTTTTGTTTACCCTATTGCTAATTCTATAATTTTAGTTCCAGGAGGGTTTTGCCAGGTGGCAAAAATTCTAGATGACTGAGAAAGAACATCACGGCAGAGAGAAACAGTGCAAGGCTCTGTTTGGACCAATACCACCCCGACTTTTATTCTGTATCATCTTTCTCCTCTTTGATATCCTTATTTTCAAAAACCCAGAAGTATGCATGCAATGGGCTGCACTGGACAGGGTGAAGCTAAGAAAGCAGTTTCCTTAGCAACTGTAGCCATATGAAATGCTGGCAAGACTTCCTCGTCTCATTTTTCATTTCATTTTCTGCAGTTCCTGAAAGGAGGTCAGATGCTCTATGTTAAGTTCACATTGCAGTTTTGTTTGTGGCACCTTTTTTTTTTAAATCAGAGCTAGGCAAAGCAGATCGTTGTGCACACCACTGACTGCTTTTGTTGTACACAGTCACGTTTTGCAGTTGGTTCTCAAGGAATCGTAGAATACTCATTTTATCTGTCAAGAGTTCAAAAATAAAAGTGTAAAAGCAAAGGACACACATTTGCAGTTTGTTGGTCTCTAATGAGAGACGGTCTGATTTCAAAGTCATATTAGAATATTTTTGGTAATAGCAGACAGAGACCTATATTTTTAAATTCAAATTAATCTTCCACTAATGTGATCCCTCTTCTAAAATTATTTGCAAGATCTAAAACTGAAGTTTATGGTTAGTTTTAAGTTTCCAAATTCAATTCAACAATATTTATAGCATCTCATCTCTGATTCACTAAGAACTGCAGGGGATAAGCAGATGTGATAGATAAGATGGTCTGTGCCCTCAAGGAGTTTCAAATTTAGTGGTGGGGAAAAGACAAATAAAGTGTAATTACAACTACCAGGAAGAAACTGATGAATGGTGTCGAGCAGTGGCTATCGACCTTGACTGAAGGTTGGAATCATCTGGAGAACTTGAAAAAAACACCAGCAGCAGGGTCCTCCCCAGGGGTTCTGATTTCATTGTTCTGGGGTACAGCCTGGGGATTGAGATTTTTAGAAAGGCTTTCTAGGTGATTGTAGGGCACAGTCAAGGTGAAGGATAATGGGCAGAGAGTGTCCAAGAGACTTCCAAGAGACAATTGTGGTTGCTTGGGAGCAGAAATGGCTTACTTTCGGTACCATTGGCCAAAGGCCTTGAAAAGTGGGCATGATTCCAACAGGCAGAGGAACTTGGGAGTAAGGGGAAGTGTTTGAAGAGGAAGAAAATTGTGCAAATTTAGGAAACTGTGAGTGAACCACCTCCATGTGAGCATGGAGTATATCACGTGTCCCAGATAGAGCTTAGGGCAGACTGAGAAATATTTAGGTGGGTAACGTGAAAAGACCCTGAACTGGAAGGTGAGACTTGGTTCAAGTTTGTTTTATCGTTTTTAACTGTGCCTCGAGATCTCTGGGGTTTCGAGCGCAGTTGTAATTGGGAGAAGTCATGCAGAAGGGAAGACAAAAAAAAAAAAATAGCTTATTTATGGGAGAAGAGGATAAGTGAGTTCAGTATCTGACAATATCACTGTATTTAGGAGGAACCTTGGAGACAATGTGGTTAAGCTCCTTTGTTTTCCAGTTGAAGAAGCCCTGGCAGGAACTGACCTTGGACAATTATCTGACTAGTTAATGGGCTGTTGTGATTCCAAGGTGAGTGGGGTATTCAGGCAGAGATGTCCCTGCAGGCAGTTGACTCACAGGTGTGAAGAGGAGGAGAGAGGTCAGGGATGAAGATGCAATCTTGAGAGTGACTTCCAATGAGGCAATAAGGACTTGAGGGTAAGAGCAGAATATGGAAAAAGGAAAGAAAGTGATATTTAGAAGAAAAGAGAATTTGAAAAGGAAGAAGCAAAAAAAAAAAAAAAGGAGCATAAAGTTAGCATCAGAGAAATAAGGAGAGAATCAGAATAATTCAGTGGTACAGAAGACAACAGAGTGTCAAGGGGGAGGGGTCAACATTCAAGTGGCCACAGAGAGGCTGTGAGCATAAGGGCTGGGGAGAGAGTGTGGGATGGGTGGCTTGTCCCTAACCTGCGAGGTCAAGAGTGGCAGGTGGAAGGTAGATGCAAGGGAGTATGCATAAATGGCCACCGAGGAGGTTTCTATGCGCTTTCCTCTTATGCTGGGTGGTTCTTCTCCAGTTCTTACGTTCAGTTATTTTCATCTAACAAAACACAAAATGGTTGTGGTGAAAAACAGACTATTTTGCTTTCTGAGGAAAAAAAAGCCTCCAATTTGAAGATTGCAAGTAAAACCAAGGAAAAAGAACGACCTTCTATAATATGACTTTGAAAATATACAACGAATAGCTTAAAAATAAGGCCATAATTAGTTATCTTTCCAGTGTTTAGGTCTAAGCCACAAAGGAATGCTACTGATCGTGGGGGTGTGATTGTGCATATAGATCGTGTTATATTTGATATAGCAATCAGAAGAAAGAGGAAAAGTAAGGTGTTGCAGATGGTAAAAAGGAAAAGGCTCTAGATTTTTCCCTTTGGGGAGTGCAGGCAGCACACTTCAAGCTGCGTAGTGGCTCTGCTCAGCAGCGAGAATTACCCAAAGGCATCTTGCCTTCCAGAATCCCCCTTGGCTGCCCAGAAATAGAGAGTTAATGAACAGGGACAGCCGCTACCAACAAAAGAAGAAATGCTTTATTTATTATTCACTAATCTCCAGGGTCCCTGTGCTATTCAGAATTAACATGCTCTCTGGAATAATGGTTTAACACCTCCTAGTTTGGCATAGCTGTGCTTATCCAAGCACGAGCAGCATTTTTCTGAGAGCCAGGCGTCTCATGGAGCCCCTGACCCTTCAAGCCTTTGGAGTTCATTTGGTGGGACAACCCCTGCCCCAGACTAGGAATAAGCTCATAGTGTCTCTGACAAGGGCTGCCCTGTCTTGCATGTTTGTAGTGATAGCGAGTTCGCCCCATAATAAGGTAGCCCATTCTGCTTTTAAATGATTTTATAACCTTTAGAAAGTTTTCCCATGTATTGAATTCTTTCTTCTTATAGAATTTTATCTTGTACCTGGTGCTAGGTCTTCTCTCATTTAGAGTCTATTATTTCCAGCAAACCCTTTCTCTATTAACTATTGCATTTGTATTCTATCTCTCGAGTCTTCATGCTCATTTGCTTTATGATATGAAAAAATTAAAAATAATCTGAGAAAAAATTCTAGCTTATGTACTCAAATTAAAATTCTTTCGTATGATGCCCAGGTTCATCTGGGGCTGTTCATTCTTTTAAAAAGTCTTTGAAAGCCACACAGTGCTGTTAACTTAATTTGCTTGTTAATCCTAACAGAGTCTTGGCTACCCTCAGTACCTGAATTGAATGATCTATCATGTGCCTTTGACAAACGTCTTTCTGTGCAGGGACTTCCATTCCTGTTTGTTAAACCTACCAAGTGGAGCCAGTCTATGTTGTGAATGCAAAGGCGTCACTTGTTTCAGTGGTGAGCTTGGGTGATATCTGGGCTATCAGAAAGTTTGGCAGTTATCACTTATAGAAGTCCATTTTCATCCAAATCCCAGACAGTTTTTTAAATTAATCATCTTAAGGAAGAGATCATGCTAAATATTTGTGTTTCAAGATAGCAAAACACCATAGTAGCCATAAGTGAATCTTTGGCCAATTACTGTTCAGATGATTTGAATGGAACCTGCCTTAGTTTCCCTCTTTCCTCTGAAGTCAATGTTTTTCTGTGCAGGTACCGTATTTCCCTGAAGATAAGACAGGGTCTTATATTTATTTTTCCTCAAGAAGACACCCTAGGGCTTATTTTCAGGGGATGTGTTATTTTCCCCTCAAAGTCTCAGCTTGCAGCACGCACAGGATGGCCGGGACCTCACAGGGGGAGCTGACCTTGTTGGTGGGGCTGCCCGCACCTTTCCAGTCACCTCTGGGATAGTAGCTGTCACAATGGGCAGATGAGAAGGGCTGCTCATCTTCTTTACCGATCCGCCACGAAAGGCATGGGTTGTGCAGATATGCTGCGTAGCCACGCCCAACACTAGGTCTTATTTTGGGGGTAGGGCTTATATTGCGCAAATGCTTAGAAATCCTGCTAGGGTTTATTTTATGGGTAGGTCTTATTTTCAGGGAAACACGGTACAGGTGAAGTTCCTTCCCACAAAACAAGAGAGACACCTTTTTGTTAATTTCTACTTCTGTGAAATGTGTTTGGGTTCTGTTGTACTTCTTTTCAGGAATAGGTCAAGAATTCTGTGTTAGATATTATTTGAAACATTTTTTTATTGTTAATAATACAAAAGAGAGAAAAATAAGATAATCAGCAAATTGAATCAGGAATCTATGCTGGCATCTTACACAGGGCAGTAGAAATGCTTCCAGCTCAATACCACTAATATCCAAAATGCTTACCTTCCTTGTCTGGGCTCTTCAGAGTCCTCAGGATATCGGGATGACTGCTTCTTCCATTTGTCACATTTGTTCCTCAGGGAATTAACATTGTTCTTTTTGTCCACAGTGACTAAGAGATATGCAAATAAATCACAAATGATTTTTCCCCCCATATATAGTTTTTCAGGGCATTTTTCCCAATTCCTCTTACATAAATTTAAATATAGTGTGACTTGAGGTGAGACCAATTTAAATTATAGACACTTTTCTCCTCATTTTAACAAATGCCCTTATCACATGCAGCTCTATTACTTTCACCTTGACCCGAGGTTCATGCTATTATCACTTGGCTGGTGTGGACTCCGTGAGTTGCACTCGGGTCCCTGTATAACACGTGATCTGTGAGTCTTTCTCTGTCCCTTCACTGCAGCCGGTCTGTCAATCTACTTAATGATCGTTCCTCTTGGCCTTTTTTAGTAAGGCATTTATGTACATTAACGGTAGAAGCTTTATGTACAAATAAAATTTGACATGTTCTTCAAGTGTTGGGTTGGCATTTAGTGGATGGGTTAGTGTTTTCCACCGTAAATTAGAGGGCCATTAATTTTACTGGAAGGCCGATGCTTGGAAACAAAGCCAGCGACAAAACCCCTCCCCTCTCCCCCAGAGCCTCCCTTGCCTCCTTAACCTTTTTGCGGAAGTACAACTTTTCCTACCATTTTAATGAAAGGACAGATGAGCAGATGCCAGGCATCTAGATGCCAGGGTGTTTGGAGGGCTGAGCTGAAGGAAAGAGTGAAGGATGGTGTAAACAGAAGATGTGTGGAGTCTGTAATTACACAGGAGAGAGGCGAGGTAAGTGGGTTTGAAAAGCAGAGATCTGAGGTTTTTAGATAAGTTAATCAAATCTCTCTCTTTCACTGTGAAATTTTGTGGGTGGTGACTCATTGCCTATACTCTTAGAAGAACCCAGATGTTCTTGAATTGTCACTTGTAGATTTAGATGGGTTCCAAGCAACACCAAAGGCCTTTTTTTTTGAGACAGAGTCTCACTTTGTTGCCCAGGCTAGAGTGAGTGCCGTGGCGTCAGCCTAGCTCACAGCAACCTCAAACTCCTGGGCTCAAGCGATCCTCCTGCCTCAGCCTCCCGAGTAGCTGGGACTACAGGCATGCGCCACCATGCCCGGCTAATTTTTTTTTTTCTATATATATTAGTTGGCCAATTAATTTCTTTCTATTTATAGTAAAGACGGGGTCTCGCTCTTGCTCAGGCTGGTTTCGAACTCCTGACCTCTAGCTATCTGCCCGCCTCGGCCTCCCAGAGTGCTAGGATTACAGGTGTGAGCCACCGCGCCCGGCCCAAAGGCCTTTTTTTAAGGCCTGTTTCCAATACCATACTTTCCACAAAGCATACTCTGATTCCTCGGAAGATGAACTCTTTGTCCTTGGCTCTCCAAGAGCATTCAATGCCTCATTTTGTCCTACGTGTTGCTCCTAGTGACAGGTAAGTCCCTCACTGAACTGTGCACTCCCTGGGGGCCGGGCTGGGCTTGCATCACATTTGTGTCTCCCCATGTGCTGAGTGCAGAAGGCGCTCCCCACATGCTGGGGTTGAGTTGGAAGAGCTGGAACTTGAAAGTTTAACAGAGAAAACTGGAAGGCTTTGAAAGAATCTGGTCTTGCATTTTGAAGCAGGAGATCCACTCCAGAGGTTACCCTGAGGAGGGAACTGATCTCGTGTCATGAGGGAGGAAGCTGCTGTTTTGGTAGAGGGCGCATTTAAGTGGCTGTCTTCACAGGACCCTCTGTGCTCATGGGCACAGCTAGGCTCTGAGGAACAGGGTGACTCTGCCAGGTCATTAGCAAACATTTGGCCTCAAGGTGCCCAGGATAGGAAGGAAGAAGTCCTGCAAGATGAGGCCAGCTCAGGGTACCAGGAAAATAGTTCAGAGACCTAGTGGCTTGTGGCATGTACGAGGATTGTGACACCCTTCTCCAGGTAAAGACCCCCAAATTTAGCAGGTCATTCCTCCTTCTTTACTTCCTAACCCCATTTCAACCACATTGATCTGTGATCCTCCAGTAAAAAGCTTTCATCTGACCCATCTCTGGGCTCAGCTGGGTGCCTGACACTGGAAGGCACTGAATATGAGCGAACCATCACCCCTGGCATGACACTTACTTCCGTGTGCCTTTGGGTTTGATGTGTCCGTCCTCCCATTGCAAGGTTGACTTTTCAAAGACAGCCCTTTTTTTCTGAATTTCAACAGTGCCTAGCATGACATCTTTTTAAAGAATAATGATGCATATTAAATAAAATTAATGCTTCATAAATATTTTAATTTTATGTACTAACTTTTAAAATAAAGAAAATTTGATTTTTACCATTATTTTATACTTATAAAATGTTGTTATGTAAAAAAATGATACAAAACTTAAAAATAAAGAGAATGTTGATGAACCACCATCCGACCCAAGAGTTAGATTGTTATTAAAATTCTCATCTGGTGTATTCTTCTCTTATCCCAAACCAAGCTTAAACTCAGAATCACTCTTCTAACATCTGTGAATATCAGTCTATCAAATTTCATCTTAAATGCAGTTTAATTTCAATGTATATACTCTTAAACAATATATTGTTTAGTTATACTTTTTTAAGTTCTATTTAAAAATTCCTATCATCTTGCTTGTAGATTTCTGGAACTTTCTTTTCTTTTTATATATCCAAAATGTATTCATGTTGTTGCGTGTAGCTATTGTTTGTTAGTTTTCACTGGTACATTATATTCCATGATGTGAAAGTGCTATAATTGCTTTTTTTCATTTTCCTATTGACAGGCATTTGACTTGTTTGTAATTTTTGCTATTATATTTGGCTGGTATGAACCAATCATACGTGTATGCATTTATTTAGGGTGTAGACACTTAGGAGTAAGGTCTGCAAGTGTTCAACTTGGCAAGACAATGCCAAACTGTTTTCCAAAGTGGATCTACCAATGTATTCTCCCCTGAAACATCTAGGAGATTCTCTGATCTGCTTTCTCTGAAACCTTGGTATTGTCAGAGTTAACTCTTTTTTAAAAAACAGTCGGGTGGGTATAAAATGATATCTGACTTTCCATTTGTCTGCTTTACAATGGGGATCAGTGTAGGTTTTATAGTGTGTGCTTGTCTAGTAAAACCCCCAGATTTAGCAGGTGACAGTGTCTCTTTTCCTCCTTTGCTACCTAACCCCTCTCAGCCACAAGGATCTGTGACCTTCAGCAGATGAGCTTTATCACATTGATCTTGGGCTTAACTCAGTGCCTGGTCCAGGAAGACTTCTTGATCTCAGTTTACCAGAGACTCTGTAGAACCTGGATCAACGCAATCTTAGAGCTATCAGTAGATACGATTTATAGAGTGGAACATCCGGGAAAGCCCAGAACCAGAGAACCAGAGAGCAGGAGGTTTGCAGAGGGTTGTGTGCTGTCTCTCTCATGCTCTTTCTCTCTTCTGTAAATACACATATACCACAGTTGCGTGTGGTTGTGTTTATGGACAACAAACATGCCGACATGTGGACATTAACACAGCCACCATGCAGGAGAGGAGAGGAAAGGATGAGAGCCCTGCAGGCTGACAGAACTGTCCTCCAAAAAGAGTGGTGAAAATAACTGCTCTGCTAAGGGACCGTGGGCTCTGTGGACTATCACCAGCTGGTGAGCATTATGTGGGTGTGTTTGTAGGAGAAAGAGGTATCTGTGAAGAAAGAGGGTGAATAAGAGAATTTTCTGGTGTTTGAGGAGTCAGTAAACACAGATTTGGGAAGCCAGAGAATTGAAAAGAAGAGGAAAGAAGATTCTAATCATATTGTCATGACCTGTTCGTTTGGATCCTCTTTCAAGGTCCACCAAGAAATAAAATGAAGGATTTGAGTCACCATTGAAGTCCCATTGGAGATTTAGCCATGTTTTAGTGAGCCTGACAAAACTTTGTAATGGAACCAAATGAAATTTATAAAATTGTAGTATACATATACATACATATCCTAAAAACTGTAAGCACAGTAGTTTGAAAAGATATCAAAAGTTATTAACACCATCACTACCAGTTATTTTACTTAAAGGATAAGATATATATGCTGCATGCACAAAATATGATGGAGATTTGGCATTTCAAGCACAAATACCTCTTTATGCCCAACAATTCTCTTTCAAAAATCATAATATCCACTTGATGGATATCGTAAACTAATAAAAGACAAATAAGTAGAAATATTCTCCTACTGAATATAAATATTAGCTTTTGGTTTTAGGTGCAACATAAGTTATTTTCATGGACAGAACCATTCCCATTGTAACCTGTGTGCAATTTTAGCATTCTGCTGTACCACGTGAGAAAGAACCCATTTGTATTTAGCTGGGCTAACATTTCCATTGTCAAATCCGCTAATCAAAAGCCAAGTTTTAACAGTGTTTCTTGGTACTCTTCTTAGAAATTATTAATGTTTATTTGTTTACTTATTTAATGCGACACTTCTTTCAGAGATACTCTTCCCCTTTCTTGCCTTAATAGGAAATCCTTTTGTATATCCACTAACAAATTAAAAAAAAGAAAGATCAAATCTATTCCTTAGATATTTGAACCACTGCATCCCATGTAAGACGTGTCTCTTTTAACCTATCATGGTCATAAAAAATATGCCTAATCAAATTGCTCAGGGGCTCCCATGTCACTCCTTCTTGGAATTCCTTGAGAGGCATCATCTTAGATACTGTTACATGCTCTCAGGGTGACCTTTTTCGTGTTTCACAATCTCCCTTTTTATTTATAAAACGTCAGGTGCCGTAACGCAGAGAATCCTACCTCCAACTGGATTTCTGAGCTCCACACATCCTAGAGTAGCCCGGCTTCAGAAATTCCATTTTGCAGTAGCTGTGCCCTCCTTTCTCTTCACAGGCAACCTCTCTTGCCCCTCCTTCCGACAATCTGTCAGACAGTCACCGATTTTTCTTTGCTGGCAATGCACTGTTACCAGTAATTGCAGAAACCATTAATAAAGTGGGTGGGAGGAGGCGAGGGGGAGAGAGCAGCGAGACACAAAGGGAATAAGTATTGTACATAGCCCACGGGCTTTTCCCTCCCACACATATGATGCACTGTTGTTCCCCGCCTCACGTGGGAAAATGTTGTCCTGCTGAAAATACACCTTAAAGGCAGCTCTGCCTCAAAGATATCACATATGCATATTAATAACACACGCTTTGTAGTGCCTAGAGTTGTTTTTAATGAGGCAAGCTGAAATATACCAGCAACTTTCTCATCTTCTTCTGAGTGCTGCAGATGATCTGGGAGTGTGGGGTGGGGTGGCTCCTGCCCCTGAAAGAGAGATGAAAGAGGCATGGATAGTAATTCTTCATGACAGAAACAGAGAGGGAAGGAAGCCTCGCTGGATGAAATGAGCCCATGTCCTAGGAAGACCAAGGCTTTAGGAAGAGTTTTAGCACAGGAAATGGCCACAAACATTAGCACAGGAGTAAGCAAAGGTCAACACAGGTGAGAAGAAGGACCTGGAAAGGAAACCAGAGGAAGATAAGAAAATATTTAAGGAAGGGTCTTTGAAGAGGCATGAGGAATCCTTTAACCCTGAGATGACTTTTTTCCATCTTTCTTGCTGTTATCTCATTTTCTTATGGGACTTGACTTGCTTATTTAAGGAGAACAGATCACTCCTGTTAGCTAGGCCACATGGAAGATTGAATTTCTAGGAAGAGTATGGTATATTCTAACTTTCAAGTTCCCGCTCCCTGGGGTCCATTGCTCTGCTTCTAAAGAACAGCTGATGCTTTGGAGTTCAGCAATGAGCCAGACTGGGCAATCCATATTTGGCTTCCTTTTATTAGACTAGCCCACGATGCAGGTGTGGTCTTTCTAAAATACTAGTTAGCTCAGTTGATTAGCACATGATGCTAATGAGACCATTATCTTGGTCTCATTACCTTGTGGTTTAACTTTGCATAGAAGAAATTTCTCCCATGCTCACCAGATTTTACTTACAAAGAGAAATTGTGTGGGTTGCCCAAGACAAAGCCATCATCACCACTGGAAAACCAAATAACAAGGCCTAGGCTGTTCTTGAGTTTCCTGAATCTGTTCTTTCTTTCCATTCTAGGAGGAGAGGCCCTTGTGACCTGGCACAGGATGCTCCAGCGGGCTTCTAATATTCTTCACGTTTCTGTTCTCTTCTCACCTTAATGATCTTACACATGAAGCCCAGGGACAGCTCTACTCATGCCACGTCATCAATGGCACTAAAATTAAAACCCAATCCTTTTGGCTTTAAAGCTTTGTGTGTTTGATCCCTGCTTTTCCTTCTGATCTTGCTCAACCTCCTTGTCACTCCATGTTGCACACAGGTTGGATAACCCATTAGCTCTCAAATTTTCTCCATGTTTCTCACCTCTGTGTTTGTTCTCCTGGCTGGAACACCCTCTCAAAATTTTTCCATTTCAAGGAACTGTTCAAATGTCACTGGTTACATGCAAAGTTGTCTGTTGTCACATGTGAAGACAAAATCTCCACCTCCTGCTTGTCTTTTGTACTTGGTTTTTTACTTCTTTTAAGGCATGAGTGGTATTTTTAGATAATCATACTCATTTTTTATCAAGTACCTAAAAGTGTTAAACACCATGGTACATGGGATTTTGAACATAAATATGTAACCTCCTGATAATAGTTAAGGTTAAACTAGGTTCTCCAGGAAACCCACAACTTTCAGTTATTTAACATAATAGTTCAATGTGCTATTACTGTTAGCAGGAAACTTTTCTCCAGATGTTAATCCAAGGACTTCATTAGTTTTATCTACCTATTTTAGTTTTTTTTTTTTTTTTTTTGCCTATTTCATCAACTAGTTATCTACTGCTGCATAACAGATTACCCCAAAACTTTCTGGGTTAATAAAACACTTATTATTTCACAATTTGTGTAGGTCGGGAATTTGGGAGAGGTTTAACTGAATGGTTCTGACTTAGAGTTTCTTACAAGGTTGCAAGCTGTTGGCTGGGGCTGTATCATCTGAAGGCTGGACTGGGGCTGGCAGATCCACTGCCAAGATGACTCACTCCCAGGACCTTCCTATGTGGGCTTCCCCTCTGAGTGTGCTCACAGCATGGCAGCTGACTGCCTCCCGAGTGAGAGATCCAAGAAAGAGCTAGATGGAGCATGTTCTTCATGACCTACTCTGAAATGCTGCACTCTGTCATTATTTCTGCATTCAGTGCATTAGAAGCAAGAGGTTGAGTTTAGCTCACACTCAAGGGAGTAGCAATTAAGCCCCAACTCTCAAAGGGAAGTAAGTGTATCAGAGAATTTGTAGATCCATTTTAAAACCACCACAGCATGGAAACTTCCATAGCTCCTTCCATTTTGTGGGGCTCTGCTGACTCTTAGAGCCTGGATTCTTCAGCTTCCAGCAGATGGAAGATAAAAGTGTGAGGGCACACAGTCGTCTTGAAAACACTTATCTGAAAATGACACATATCACATCTGTTCTCATTCCAATGTCACATGACTACCTGTGGATTCAAAGGGCACTGGAAAATGTAGTCTCTGGCCCGGCAGCCATTTTCCAGTGGCAACACTCTGCAACTCCCACCCTGGCCAAATGTTAGCTTCCTCACGGCAGACACTGTCTCATCCTTCTTCATATCCCCTGTTCTACAAACAGCACAGGCCTTGTGCAGAATAGGCGTTCTTTAAATATTTCATGAGTGAATGAATACATCCATAATGGGGTAGTAGCATTATTTTTCGATATGTTTCAAAAGACAAACCTAGGTTTGCTTCTTAACTAGAACACACACCAACTGTGCTACTCAAATTCTATTTACAACTCAGCTGGGGCATGGGTGTCTATGCTCAGAACAACCTAGGCATGATGGTTCTCTTGTTATTTCTTATGAATTATTTATCTTCCCCCCTCTGAACTTTCTTCAAATGGCACGTTGCAATGGACTAGTTCTTTACTAAGGAATATTATATAAAGGCAAGAATGTTCAAAGCTTCTCTGCATCACTACACAAACAATTCAAGTAAGATGCTGCCAAATGCCAAAGCGATGGGATCACAGGGTAGCAGAGATAAGAAGTCAATTGTCATAGCAACCAGAACACCAGGATGACTATACTCCAACTTAAAAGGAAATTCTGAGAGCCTAAATACACACAAAGAAATGGTTAATTTCGTAAAGATGTCATTTAAAAATAAGACAGTCCCTTTAAACTTTTCTGAGTGAATATAATTTGGAAAAAGCATAAAGTGGAAAAATGCCAAGCGAAAGCATTAGTGAGGCTTCACTGTAATATTCAATAAAACAGTCATTTATGCTTATTGTTAACACTTATGGTTTTTTTAAATTTTAGAAAAGATGTTATTTTTCATTTGACGATTTTGATGGTGATACATGCTTAGTGTAGATAAATTGGAAAATATAGAAAATATAAGAAAGGGAATTAAAAAATAACCTTATCACCAAGAGTAAAGCAATCTAAAAAACATTTTTAGTGTATACATATATATATATATTTTAATCATATATATATAAATAAAATTGAGATTGCTTATGTATATTTCACTTGGTATGCTGGCTTTTTACTTACATTATCTCATAAACATTTTCTCACATCTTTAATATTCTTCAAAACATTCTTTCTAGTTACTATATAATATTCTATAATTTAAATATATCATAAATTTAATTATTTTAATAAAGTTTTACATCTTGATTATTTTTATATTTTTGCTATCATAAATAGTTTTGTACCCAACAGTATGGTGTGGACAATATCTATCATGTTGTAGGGGCTTAATAAGTGTTTGATGAACTATGAATATTTCTGCATATCTCTGATTATTGATAATATGTTTCTAGAAAAGAAATTATTATCCATTACCGGAAGATTTATTTATTTTTTCATTTGTTTCTCAACTTATTTTCTTTTGCCATATATAGTTTAGTTCTTTTTTATTTTTTTAATTTATTTTTTATTGTATAAGTTTAAGGTATACATGTATACACACACACACATATTGAAGTGATGACTACAGTCAAACAAATTAACATATCTGTCGTCTCACATAGTTTCTTTCCTTCCTCTCTCCCTTCCCTCTTTCCCTCCTTTCTCTCTCTTTTTTTGGCAAGAGTACCTAAAATCTACTCTCTTAGCAAATTTGCAGAGTGCAATACAATATTATTAACTATCATCCTCATGCTGATATTAGATCACTAGATTTATTCATCCTACAAGACTGCAACTTTGTCCTCTTTGATCTACATCTCCCTATCCATCCCTCCCTCTGCCCTGGTAAATCATTCTACTCTGTTTCTATACATTTGATTTTTTTAAAAAAAGATTTATTTATTAAATTTTGTATTGAGTATTTGGGATAAACTTCTTCTGATATCTATAGTACATGCTATTTTATGTGGCAATGGAATAATACTTTGCAAAATGTACACAAAAGAGTTGCCATCGTCCCTCGTTTACCCTCTGGTGAGTCAGGGCCCTCTGCTGGTGTATGTGGTGTCTTTTCTTACTGCCCCAGACCAAAGCACTTCATTTGTAAGAGGCTTCATGTTTGCTGACACCCTTGCACCCATTAGATCAGTTTCGTCCCCACAACAACCCCTTGAGGTCAGTACAGCTGATCTTATTTTCCTCATTTTACAGAAGAGGAAAGGAGACTCAGTTTGCAACATTAAAGTTCAACTCAAGGGTCTCAAGCCTCGTCTGGCCTATTTGTTTCAAGAATACACACATGCGAAAGACCCCGAGACCCTCTTGCATTGGCTCCTGCTTCCTGAGACATTCCTTCAGGAAAAAGATATTGAGCAACTTGGAAGACTGATCTTTTAATGCATTTGGCTGATTTTCTATTATTAGAAGGTTCAAGGGACTTGACATATGATTTTTACCACAATCAGGATTTTACTGTATCAGCAGGAACTGTTGTTTTCATCCTACAAACTCTTTGGAGAATGGTTCTGACACTTGTTAGCTTTCTATTTGCTTTTAGGATGAGAGGGAGAAACAGGGAACGTGGCACACAGTCCGAAAAATCCTTTTAATGCTTTGCCTTATTAGAAAGTAGAGCAAAATCTGTCAAAACTATTATGGAGACAGGCTCGTATAACTAGATCTTTAATGTTTTAAGAAATGGACCCCTCATCTGCCAGGCTCTTGTAAACCTCAGGGGAGACCATGCCCACTCAGAGGTCCACATGAAGGTATTAACACTCAGGTCCCCTTGGAGTTCACCATTAATAATGCCTTATTGAATCCTCACATTTAGCTTAAAGAATGTCAAAGGAGTATGTAAATTAGACCCAATCATTAAAAATTAGAAGCCTCAATCCTGGCTGTATATTAGATATATCTGGTGAGATTTAAAGAAATACTGATGAGGCAGGGCACGGTGGCTCATACCTGTAATCCTAGCACTCTGGGAGGCCAAGGCAGGAGGATCGCTTGAGCTCAAGAGTTTAAGGCCAGCCTGAGCAAGAGTGAGATACTGTCTCTATTAAAAATAGAAAAAACTAGCTGGGCAACTAACAATAGCAACAAAAAATTAGCCAGGTGTCGTGGTACCTGCTTATAGCCCCAGCTACTTGGGAGGCTGAGGCAAGAGGATGGCTTGAGCCCAGGAGTTTGAGGTTGCTGTGAGCTAGGCTGACAACACTGCACTCTACTCAGGGTAACAGAGTGAGACTCTGTCTCAAAAAAAAAAAAAAAAAAAACAGGAAAGAAAGAAAGAAATACTGGTGTCTGGCCTGCATACTTGACAACTAAAATCAGAATCTCTTGGGGTGAGAGCAAGCCAAGCATTGCTATCAAAGGACAGTGCTCTGTATCAGGAGGAAGGTGTGGGTTCCCCTGTCGAAGATACACAGGAGTCTTTCAGGATGTGACACAGGTCTCCAAAGCTCTAACCTTCGGACCTAGGTTTTAATATCCCATTAGACTATCCCCATTTGAATTGCCATTACCTATTCTCCATTATGAAGAGCCTCTTTATTATCAAAAATTATAATATAGTAAGGAATTTACCCAGGACCAAAAAAAACCCCTGAAGTCTAAGTTAAAAACAATTAAGGGTTGAAAATAAAAGTAATTTCAAGCTAGACCCCAAGATCACTTTTGAAGCAGCCGACAATCCATAAGCCCAGAGCTGTAGACGAAAGCTTCTGCAGCTCCTGCTAGACACATCTTGGGCTCCATGGCGCCTACTTTTCCTATCTGGAAGGGCAGGACAATAAGCTCCGACTTGGAGAAGCACACAGTGGTGCGGCTGCCAGCCATGCTCAGCATGTCCTTGCCCAGCCTCTGAGGTTGAGCTGGGGCAGGCAGCCTGGCTCTGTTTCTGGAAATAGGATAACAAATCCCCCCGGGGCTGCAGGCCGCTGCAGGCAGAAGCTGTCCCACAGAACCCTGCACTCGCCTTTCTCTAAACCTCCCTGCTTTTATTTATTGGAAACACCAGCCATTGCTTTCAACCAAGGCATTATTTGTCTTAAATATCGTTTCTCCTGCCTCTAAGGATGTTGCATAAAAATTTATTAATATGCTGCTGCCTAATGTCACTGTGGGTCTTGCATATGTTGGATGATTTGCTTAGTTTACAAGACATTTGGAATCTAACACATGTCTGGCAGTGATCTGAGCATTTAGCCTTTATCACTGTGGCAAGAGAGAGCTGAAGGTGAAAAGATAAAAAGCCAACTTATGGTTAAATTGCTTGATTTTATGTCTTTTGACCTTATCAGCTTCCCACTTTGAGGCACTAAATTTAATGGCGTCACAGTTACCATCAAGGCAATTGTGTGGGAAATCCTATAACGACAGGGAAAAAAATCCTTTCATGGTTTTGCTCTGATGATTCCCTTGCCAAACCCCAGCTCCATCACCGTCTTATTCATCCTCCATCTCTCTAAACTTAATTTGTTTTAAATTTATTTTTTATTTTAATTTTTAATTATATATATAACTAAGCTGTACAGCACAATGTTTTGATATACGTACACATAGTAGAAGGATTACTATAGTCAAGCAATTTAACATATTCGCCAGGTCAAAATTTACACGCACACACACACACACACACACACACACTCATATGTATACCTAATGTTAAAAAAAAATACGGTGACTTATGCAGAAGTCATTGACTTTCAACACCTGCCAAGGGATGGAGCTGCAGAACCACAGACCACCAGTGGACGGCTGCATCCATCCCTCCAGACAGCATGAACTATGATTTAGGCAGATCCACCTTCTCTCACCTTTCTTTATTGAATACAGTATTGGTCCTTAGCCCTCTGTGTTCTCTGGTGATCGATACTGATTATAATGTGATGTAAATGCCTTCACAGCTCACCCCAGTGATGTAAGAGCCGAGTGGGGAAAGCATGCTCGAGGGCACAGCCCTCCAAGAACGCCTCTTGATAAGACGTGTGGGTAAAACATGCAGAAGAAATCAGTGGCCAGAGGAAAACGATGGTGCAGAAAATGTGTTTCTTAGGGAAGGATTGTTAACTTTAACGTTTGCTTTTAAAACTCTGTGCCAGACCCCCACTTAACAGCTAAAATATAGGATTGAGGGAGAAAATAAAGGTGTCAGGAAATTTAGCCTGAAATTGCTGGATGCAAAAGAACGCAGTCAATGAAGCCCAGCCTTTTTCGGTTTTGATATTCATTAAGTGTAGCAATGCACTTATACATTTTTTAGCTGTCATTACAGCTAGTTGATATTTAATCCAGATTTTAATATTTAAAAGCATACTCAGGATCTTCATTAAAGCCATAAAAGATTTAAGCGGGGCTACTCTTTGGAACTATAACAAAGCCATTTATACTCTTATCATTTCACTTAGAGTGTGAAGAGAAGCGGAGATTTTTGACAAATGCAATCAGCCACTGAAATCAGAAGCAACTGGTGTCACCATTAGGTGGCAGGCACACTGCAGCCAGCTCTCACGTATGCTGGGTGAAAGCAAGCCCTGCCACCGGCAGAAATTCCTAGTCCTTTTCCTTGATTTTTCAAACATTTTAAGCTTGCAGAAGACAGCATGTATGGAAACTGGCAGTGGGCGTTCGTACGTGCCTCTCACACTCTTTGTTTTAACATTTGGTCTTCGGCTGCATGGACTGCTCATTCCGATTCTCTGTGCCCTCCTGTGGATTCTTAGCCGGCTGGCCGCCCCCTGCCGCTTTACTTCTTCCTTTTCAGCTGTAGGATTTTTCCTCTCCAGCTACTGTGTACATGTCAGAACCTGTGCTCAGTTTGGGCTGAAGACTCTGTGTTTTGCATTTTCTACATTTCCAGTGGGTTAAGAGAATTAGTCTAATGGGATAGTGTGTCTTGTAATAAATGATCTTCTAGAATCCCAGCCTTTGTCTTCTAACATTTGGGCAAAAAGTAAAAAAGAATAGTTAAAAAAGGAACTCATGGTAATTACTCGGATTCTCAGCATCTGCTAATGTAATACTTTTCCTTTAATCATGTCCCATAATGTGTAACCTTTACTTTCTCAGGTCACACTGGCTAGAGGGACAAATTGCAAAGTGTAGTTAACAATCATAAGGGTGGCAGCAATCATCTTTGGCTCTAGGTTCTTTACCCAGCAGAATCTCAGGGCCAAGTCCTTGAATTCTCCACCCTACTCCTGGCAGGTTTTAGAAGTGGGGGCTCTTCTCCTTGGAGGCTGTACAGTTTCTTTTTACTTGGCACTATTCACTCTGATTTCTCACCCAAAGAAGAGATTTCTGTGCTGCCCACACTGGCCCTGCCTCTCCTGTTGTCACTTTGCCGACCCTGTCACCCGTATGGCTAAAGGTACTCTCTTACTGGGCTCTCAGGAGGCTGACCTGGCGCTTTCAGTATTTTGTAGTATTTTTTTTTTTTTTTTGAGACAGAGTCTCACTTTGTTGCCCAGGCTAGAGTGAGTGCCGTGGCGTCAGCCTGGCTCACAGCAACCTCAATCTCCGGGGCTCAGCAATCCTACTGCCTCAGCCTCCCGAGTAGCTGGGACTACAGGCATGCGCCACCATGCCCGGCTAATTTTTTGTATATATATTTTTAGTTGGTCAATTAATTTATTTCTATTTTTGGTAGAGACAGGGTCTCACTCAGGCTGGTTTCGAACTCCTGACCTCGAGCAATCCGCCCGCCTCGGCCTCCCAAAGTGCTAGGATTACAGGCGTGAGCCACCACGCCCGGCCAATATTTTGTAGTATTTTATATTGCAGTTCTTTCCCTCCAGGAACTTGGAATACATTCTTCTGAAGCTGGATTGGAGAAGCTT
The DNA here is from genome assembly GCF_040939455.1 of Microcebus murinus. NCBI lineage: Eukaryota > Metazoa > Chordata > Mammalia > Primates > Cheirogaleidae > Microcebus > Microcebus murinus. Next base: position 41,795,542 of record NC_134120.1, on the reverse strand, counting down.
TAAGTGGTAACACCAATGATCTAACCCCAAAATATTCCTTGCCACCAAAAAGAAAGCCATGCTCCATCATAAAGCTCTGGCCTCTTGAATCATGAACTGTTCTTCCTCCAGCTAGAAGGCATGGATTCAAGTATTGGTCTTTCTTACTCCCAGTAGTGTGGCCTTGGATAAACGACTTAACCGCTCTCTGCCTCAGTTTCCTTATATGTAATATGAGAGTAATCACAGGATCAACTTTTTAGGGTTGTTGTGAGGATTAAATCATTTAATACATGCAATGGGCTAATAGTGCCTGGCTCATGGTAAGCAGATATCCAGTGTCAGCTATCGATATTATTAGAACTTTTGATCTATGTATTCCAGGGACTGACCACTAGTTCTTGTTTTTTCCAAAGGGCTAATTGAGATTTCATGTGCAGGACCACTGTTAGTTTGTCTCAGTATATGGAGATTCTAGAGGAATGTGGGTGGATTTGAGTCGCTATCTCTACCCTCCCACACCTCACCCATGAAAATTCCTTGAATAAACATGTTAAAAAAATATATGGATAGAAAAATTACTGTTGACTTCATGTCAAGACTGGCAGGTGAGAGTAAAGCCTCCAGAATTTGCTTTGTGTTTAGGGCTGTAGTTAGACATACACGTATTTACGTTTTGGCCACCACTCTCCCTTTGCCTTCTTAAAGGTATGTGGAATTTCCTTTGGGGGAACCACCTCCTCTCATTCTCAGCCATGCGTGACTGGGTAAGATCAAACCTACCCCTGGTCCCAGAGGGGCCCCTGATTGGCCTGTACCATTAAACTACCCCATCTCCTCTGGCTCTGTGATTGGTTCAGGGAAGCAGCTTTAAACAAATCAGGATCAAAGAGTCCGGAGGAGACATGTGCTGGGGTTTCTGGGAAAGAAAAATGCAACACTTTCTCCCAGTGCTACAGGAAGAGATCCCTTTCTCTTATTCTGGCTAGCACAGCCTGAGGATGGATGTGAGATCTGGAATGTGACAACTTGAGGAGGAAGTCAGCCCTGGGCAGAGACAGAGAGAACTCCCTGGCAATATCTTTCCAGCTGCTAAACCCATCCTCACTGCAGCTTCCTTAAGCCTTCTCAGCTCCAAGTCGACAAATATCCTTTATTAAATCAGCCTGAGTTGGGTTTTTTTTGTCACTTGCAACATAAAATGTTTGTCCCTACTAAAACTCTGCATTACAGCTAAAACGATCCTGTGGCAGAGAGAAACACTTCATGGTTCCAGAAGATAAAATTTGAGAACTAATATTGCAATCTCATTTGGATTTAGATAGCTAAGATATCTAAAAAATTCAAAGCTTTGTATACTTACATATGACCTCCCTTGATATGCAAATTCAGAGTGGAGTCATTTGTTAAATTGGATTTCCAGAAAGGGGTTCCATCTGTCAATTAGAAAATGGCCTTTTTTGTACTTTACCAATGTAAGGTAATGCAATGTTTGGCACATAGCAAGTGCTCAAGGATTGTTTAAGAAGTGCAGTTTTCTGGTTATACTTGAATTTCTGATTAATTGAAAGTTAATTAGAAACTCTCCCCCCTCCACCTACCATTTCTTCTCTTTAGAAAATCTTTATAAAATGTATGAGTGCACTTTCTTTCCTTAGTAATTACAGTATAGTGAGCATAATTGCATTTTTGATGATTAAGAATTTTACAGTGCCTCAGGGTTACCAGTCAGACTATAAATTCTCATTGTACAATATTTTACATGGAGAATTTGCAGGAAATTGAACTAAATAGGGATTGATCCTGGGACATTCTCTAGAAGTTTATTTTCTAAAAACTTCGACATCTGTTAATTTTCATTTTCCTTTAAATTTTTCTTTGACAAATTTTTTGTGCAAAGGTGTAATCAGAATTTTGATCAGCTAGATTCTGGCTAAAGAAAATTTTGCTATATTTTTTGATAAACTATATTCACCCTGGCATCAGTACTTGCGCAGTGAAATTATTCATGAGGAACATGGCATTGGAGTTTCAGTGAGAAGTTTACATTGGGTTTAATTTTGATTGTGCAAGTTCACTGGTGGCTGCAAATTCAAGGAAGAAGGTGGATGTCAATGTCAGGGCATCCGGCAAGGAAGGATTATGGTCCATTTTTTGCCATATTTCTTTTGTGGCAAGATGGCCCAGCATTACTGGATCTTCCCGTATCCTGTGGCTACAGCCACCCCTGGTGGGTTATGTAGAGGTTGACATAGAGGAGACATGTCAGGCAGATGCATCTTGTTCTTGGCAGTCTTTTGTCTAGATCTGTCTTGTCTAGTCTCTTTTCACCACCAGACTGATAAGCTGGAGGAGATTCAGGGATTTGGGATCAGATCATTAGTTTCTTTATTCCCATCAGAGATGTGATGAACAGCCAGCATCAGGGATTGGCAGGGCGATACCATGCCTTATGTAGTCATCCAAGAAAACAGCAGGCCAACCACTGGTGTGTGGCCAAGGGTGGGACGGAGAAATTGCCGTTGAAGTAGGGAGGATACGAAGGGACCACATCAGCGTCCAGGAAGCAAATATCAGGTCGCAGAACAGGGAACGTCCCTGGTTGGTGACCGGCGATGACAGTGGGACCTCCTGTTTGTGTCAGTACCCTTGAGGTCTCAATTCTCTCCTTCTTTCCCCTTCTTCCAATGCCTTATAGTCTTCAAGAGGCCGTATTCTGGGATCGTTCAGAAACTGGCATCGGACGAGTGAAAAATTTGTTTTTGTATTATTCCCAGGCAAGTTTATCCTTTGCTAGGGTCATCCTTCATGTGAGTGTTGATGTTATTGACCTACTGTCTGCAGGGCATGTACTTTGAGTTGTATATATAGTAGGGATGATGAATTAAGCTTGAGTTAGCGAAACTCACCAGTCTCCCCTGGGAATAGGGCTTTGAATTGGTAGGAAAATTACCGGGGTTTCCTATAACTCTGTGTATTTGCTGGAAAACTGATGAGACAGTTCATGATTAGGGTGCTAACTTGGCTTCATGCAAAACAAACTGTTTTTTTCTCTTCTTTTCAAAATCGGGTTTAAACCTCAGTCATTCCTCATTAGTGCCATTCTATGCTCATTTTAGTTATAAACAAAAATATTTTACTACCAAGCCATTCAGCCACAGCTGGAGTGAGCACTGTGGGGGTGACATGGATGAGTTAGATGGAGCCTGAGAGCTCCCAGGGCTCAAAATCCCACGGAGACAGACAGTGATTCTAACACGAGAAGGGCTGTGAAACGTGCCATAATAAAAGTATGAATGGATTTCATTAAGAGAAACAAAGAAGGGAGGGGATGTTCCAGCCAGGAAGATGCCTGGGGAAGAAGAGACTTGAGTCAGGCCTTGGAGGGGAGGTGTAGAGCCACAGCAGGCACTGCCCAGGGGCAGGGCGTGTCAGGAAGGAACAGCCTAGACACACCAGAATAATCTGATGAGGTTGAGGTGAGGGTGTGTGGAGGGCAGGAAAGATGGGGGTGTGGTTTCAGTGAGATTGGAGATGGAGGCTGGGGTTTGATCACGGGTGGCTGTGACTGCCAGGGTAGAGCACAGCGGGAACCAGTTAACGTTTTGGAAAAAGGGAGTTGATGTGATTATCAAGTTTCAGAACAATAATTCCCAGGGCAGGGTGGAGAGTAGGTAGCACAAGTAAGGTGAGGAGCTGGAGCCGTTAGTCAGGAAGCTGCTGCAACTATTCAGATGACAGCTGGTAAGATCACAAGCTGGGAAAGTGCTGGTGGGAAGGGAAAGGAGGCCATGGACACAGGAGGTGTGGGGGACCATGGAGAGGGAGGTACAAATGGCTCTGGGCTTAAATGGGATTGGGAACATAAAGGAAGTGAGAAAGGAGAACAAGGTTTTCTTTTAATAAGAAGATGAAGAACTTGTTTTTGAATATATTGAATTGTGTATGTGTACATGTCCAGCAAGTGAGAGCTGAACTTGCTCCCTGAGGTCCCTGTTATGTGTCATTTACTTGTGGGGCCTCAGCACACAGCACAGTATTTATTTATTTATTTAGTTATGTATTTATTCAACCAATATTGATGAAATGTCTACTCTGTACCAGGTACAGGGCCTGGCATATAGTAGGAGCTCAATAATTATTTCCTTAATTGAACTAAACCAACTTTTATGGATTTCTACTTTCTGTTCATGCAAATGCAAGCTGTCATTTTACTGAGAACTTCTACTGGGTTGACTTTAGTAAGATCATTTGTGTAATGGGAAGAGGTAGAGACATAATGGGGGCTGTTCTGTAAGAGGGGGAGCTAAGGACCTGTATCTGTGAAGGCTAGATCATGGGGTCCAGTGGGAGTCCACCATCCTCTGCTGGGTCCCTCAATCTGGAAGTAGACAATGAGCACAAAAGCCTTGGAGAGCTTCACTATAGACATTTTCCAAAAGCAGGTAGAGGGGTGGCATGCGTGAGTTGAGTGAGTCACTTAGGTATTTATGCCTAAATGATAAATCTGTACTTCATAAGATTAACTATATTTATGGCTCTTTTTGTGCAATTTATGTATTTTCTTCGTATTTTCATGTTAAATTCTTCCTGAGGTGTTGACATTTCCCAGAACTCTAATTTGTCTTTGTTAGATGAGTGAAGGAAAACAAAGTCAACTTTCGATGGTTCTTTTCTTTTTTGGGTTGGAATTTTCTGTGGAGAGTAACATATTACCAGGGGCTAGGCATGGTGGTGTCAGGATGCTAGAGAGGTAGTAAGCATTAAGGAAAGACAAAGTTTGATGGAAAAGTCAGGGTCTGCTGCATAGAATCCTTTTCTACCCAGGAGTTCCTTTTGCAAAGGTCTTTGCTTAGGCGCTGGAGATGTTGTACAGCACAGGGGATTAGAGTGTGGGCTCACTGACTCAGCGTGCTGGATTGGAGGGATCCGAATACAGAATTCATGCAAATGATGTCCTCTCTTTAGGCTTCCACTTCCTCATTGGTAAGAGAGATAATAATCATACTTGCTTCACCTTCTAGTATACTAAATAATTCGCCTGATTATTATGTTATTTTCTATTTCCCCCTAGCTTGTTAGCTTTATAGGGGCAGGAATTTTTATGTGTATTGATCCTTTATGTATCCTACCCACTGGCCACATGGTTGCCTTGGAGGTAATGCCAAGGCAAAGGAAGTGGGGAAGAGGGGAGTGATGATTGGCGTGGTAGGAGGACAAGCTGGGCACATGTTCCTGAAGGCCAGTGTAGGAAGAAGTGTCGTGAAGTAGACAGCAACAGGGCTGGATAGTGAGGAAGGACAGAAGAAGGGGAGGTCCAAGGACAGGTCTCTGGATTTGGTGAGTAGGAGGACACTGGTGCCTTACAGAACCTAAAGGCCAGTAGATAGTGGCAGAAAACCTGGTCGCCAGCGGTTGGAGGCTGAAGAAGATGGAAGGATGTGATGACAGTGAGTTACAGCTACTCTTTCCAGAAGCCTGGAAGAAGAGGAGCAGAATGGCACTTTGTCTTGAAGGCAAAAAAGGTCTCAGGGTAGATTTGCGTTTTTAAACCAAGGAAGGCAGATGCCCCAGGAAAGGGAGAGCTGGAAGGTGAGAAGAGAGGTAATTATCCATAGATCAAGTACCTGAGGAGGGAAAGAGCAAGATAAAACCGCAAGGGGACAAGTTAGTCTTGGAGGACACTTCTGGATGAATGGGAATAAATGGGGAAAACAAGAAAAGAGGGAGATTTGAAGCCTATGGGAGGGGGGACAGTTGCAGGAGTTCAAAGTGAAGTCACCGATCATCTCAGTGAAGGAAGTACTAGGATAGTCTGGCTGTGGTTTGGTGAGGGCTTGAGAATGGTGGGAAAGGATGGGAGGAGCTATAAAGGGAAGCTCAGCTGACAGGACGTTGCCGTGGACCGAGGTGAGGGGGAATTAGATGGCATGGACATGCCGCAGTTCCAGGCTGCTCAGTTATGTGACTTTCTCCCCGAGTAATGCTCCAGCTTCAAAATGAGGATCAAGAGAAAAATGGCCGGCTGGAATCACATGGGATTCCAAATGAGAAGGGAGGGTGCGATGATGGGTAAATGGGTCCTGGAAAACCAGGCTCTTGTTGAAAGTGTGACTTGGAAAGTGGATGAGAGCAGCAGGGGACTCGGTGAGCAGGGAAAGATCCAGGAAATGAAAGCCTTGAAGACAAAGACCAGATTCAGCTGTGGTGAGAGAGGGTGGGAGAGGCAGAAAGTAGATGTGTTGATCAGATTTAGTCATTTTTTTATTTTGGAAAAAAATGTGGGACTAATGAAGCTGGAAGTTTCTTATGGATTAACCCAATAAACAGCACCCATTTGTACTTTTTGGCACACAAGTATATGTGACCGTTTCGGGGTGACAGTAACTCACGGTTAGAGTAGAAGGAACTGAAGAAAGCATTTCTTCTAGATCTATGTTTAGCGATGAGAAGGGACAGACACCATCCCTCATCTCAATCATTATGTCCTTGGAAGTTAGTCTTCGGGAAGAGAATCTCAGCCAGAATTTCCCCTAAAGTTCTTTCCTAGACATATGCTAAGTTATAGCAGAGTTTATTCTAAGCGGCTTTTATTTCCTCTTTCCTTGGCTGTAACAGGAATTAAAAGAAGTGGCTTTAGTGGAACACAAGATGCCATCTTATTAGTGTGGTGCCCTGAATCTATTAGCTTTGGATAGGCTGGGTGGTTTCCAGTGATTTTAAATGAGCCTGGCAGTGTCTGGTCACATTTCTACCAGCATTTAAAAAGGTGGTTCAGGTAATGTGTCTCTTTTGACCTTGGTAAAAATAATAGTGTCAACGCCTAGTCTGCCTATATCTAAAGCCCATCTATGAAAAAGTGATATAGCAGCCCACGTTCTCAAGGTAGAGGACACAGGTTCTGTCCAGCAGCCATTAGGTGGTGCTGCCTAACCAACATTCCTGTCTCTGTTAGGCCACCTAGATGAGCCCTGTTGCCTTTATTCTGGGTACAATGGAGAATATTAGGTGATTTTCTTACAAAAGTTGGAAGTGGCTGACATTTCTCTATCACCTCTGTAAAACTTACCAGAGTCTCTTTCTTTCTTAAGAGTAACCAATAAGTGCTTAAGGAAACAGCAGGCAGGGAGGTGGCTGGAAAAGAAGCATTGATATTTGAATAGCACTTTCCACTTTGCAAAGAATTTTCACATGTCAGCATTGCTGGAATATGGTAAAGAAACAGTCAAAATTTTTTTTTGAATAAATAAAGGAAGTACTATACATAGAAGAAATTAATTCTATGTTTACTTTTGATAATATAGACATTCCATCAAAATTAGTTTATGAAAAAAGGTTGATGTCTCGTGAGACAACAGACATGGCTATTGATAAATATGACACCTACTCACACTTATTGTATTGGGGGATATTTTATAAGTTATCTTATTAGCAGAAAATTGAAAAAGTACAACAGTAAGAAGTGTTTATTAAGAACATATTCTCAAACTCTCCTTGTTTCAAAATGATGCCTTTATTGAAGATTAAAGAATTTGTTCTCCATTATATATTACTACATATACTACTTTTCTTATTTTAAAGAATTTATTTGTTTTTTAATTGACAAATATAAAGTATACATATTTATATACAAAATACGCTTTGATATACATTGAGGAATGGCTAAATTGTACTAATTAACATATGCACTATCCACCATACTTATTTATTAAAATTTACTATCTTAGCAATTTTCAAGAATATAATACATTGTTATTATTTAGTCACCATGCCATGCAATAGATCTCTTAAACTTATTCCTTCCATTTAGCTAAAATTTTGTATCCTTCGACCAACATATCCCCAACTCTGACCTCCTCTCCAAACCTCTCTTAACCACCATTCTCTGTTTCTATCAGTTAAACGTTTTTAGATTCTACATTTAAGTGAGATCATGCAGTATTTGTCTTTTTGTGTCTGTCTGGCTTATATCACTTTAACACAATGCCTTCCAGGTTTGTCAATATTGTCTCAAATGACAGGATTTCATTCTTTTTAAACACTGAATAATATTCCGTTGTGCATGTACCACATTTTCTTTATCCATTCATTTCTTTTATTCATTTATCTGTTGATGGGCATGGAGGTTGATTCTATATCTTGGCTATTGTGAATAGTGCTGCAACAAACATGCGAGTGCAGATAATCTCTTTGACATGCTGATTTCATTTTCTTTGAATCTATGCCCAGAAGTGGTATTGCTGGATCATATAGTAGTTTACTTTTAATTTTGTGAGGAACTGCTGTACTGTTTTCCATAATGGATGTACTAATTTACATTCCCACCACCAATGTGCAAGGATGCCATTTTCTCCACATTCTTTCCAACACTTACCCTTCATCTTTTTGATTATAGTCATTCTAACTGGTGTGAGGTGATGTTGCATTGTGTTTTTAATTTGCATTTCTCTGAAAATTAATGTTTAGCACTTTTTCATATACCTGTTGGCCATTTGTAAGTCTTCCTTTGAGAAATGTCTATTTAGGTCCTTTTCCTTTTTTTTTTTTTTTTGAGACAGGATCTTGCTCTATTGCCCAGGCTAGAGTACAGTGGCATCATTATAGCTGCAACCTCAAACTCCCGGGCCAACTCTTAGTTTTGTTGATCTTTTCTATTCTCTATTTTATTTATACTACGATATTTATTATTTCCCTTCTTATACTAACTTTGGGTTTAGCTTGTTCTTCTTTTTCTGGTTCCTTGCGGTATAACATGAGATAGTGAGATCTCATCTCTCCAAAAAAAAAAAAAGGTTAAAAAAGAATCCACATTTTAGCAGGCATTTGTATGGATATGGTTTAACCTGGATATTTCCTAATCTAGATAAACTACATCACAATAGAATTTTATTATATTTTTGGGCAAAATTAATATATGAAATTAAGGAAATTAATTTATGATTAGCTATTTAACAAAAATTTTTCTAATTTGTCACTGACACAAACACATGACACAGTAATCTATGTTACAGCAAACACACCCACTTTTTCTTCGATGAGTAAACTGTTCAGATCATACATATATGGCTGACCTGGCCCGTTACCTTAACGATAAGATAAAATTTGGCTCTTCTGTCTAATTATTAAATGTGGCCCATTAGGACTCGCTACTTAGAAACATACTTGTGGCTGAGGCATCTTTCATTGCGACAGCTAGACAATCTCAGAACGGTCATCTTAACAGTCCCTGATCTTTTTTTTTTTTTTTTTTTTTTTAATTTTTCTTTTTCCTTACACCTAGGTCAGCAATCCCTGATCTTTTACATAGAAATAGTCACAGCCTCTCCAGATGAAGATGGAGACGCACCATGTTGCCATGTTTGTTTCCCAGAATCTAAGGTATAATCAATTGCACCAAAGCCATAATCAGTGTTCCTGATCCTGTCTGTGATTTGCGTTTATTGTTCTCCAAGAGGAAGCCTCACACATGCAAAACCATATGCTCCGTCACTTCTCAAGTTGTGGTATCTCATCTGGGAGTGATTAGAGTCCCTGTCCCTCAACATTTCTTTTATGACTCCAAGATTAAAAGGCCATATTTTATCTTGTTTTTATTATATCTTTTGGGGGAGGCACAAAAACCAGTAACTCTTAGCAGGGAAGGGAAGTGTATGCCATCTGACCTAGAAACAGATGCTAACGTCAACTGATTGATTGGGAAGATCACAAGCAAAGCTGTACAGGGCATCTTTGTATCTGTAAGCATAGCCCTGAGAATATAAAAAAGGAGAAATTACCTCAATATAACCCCAAAATATCATTTCATGTGTAATAAAATGAAGTTACTCTTTGACCAAAGTAGACCCTTAGTTGACTGCTCAATCAAAAACTCAGTTAAAGTAGAGAATTATAAGAAATAGCTTACACAAATCTTAGGGGTTTTGTTTAAACTTGAAACCCATAATTACACACTAATTCACCCACCATATGAAGTGGGACAAGACTTATCCTTGAGTTTGGACCTTCCGATTATTGCTCTTCATTGGTTCTCACACATGTGACATCAATACAGTATCGGTTACAAGACACAGCTTCAGTTTCTTGGGTTTTTTTTGTTTTTGTTTTTGAGACACAGTCTTGCTCTCTTGCCCATGCTAGAGTGCAGTGGTATCATAGTAGCTCACTGCAACCTCAAGCTCCTGCGCTCAAGTGATCCTCCCGCCTCAGTCTCCCGACTAGCCAGGACTACAGGCCAGCGCCACCTCACCCACTTAATTTTTCTATTTTTTGTAGAAATGGGATCTCACTCTTGCTCAGTCTGATTTCGAACTCCTGAGCTCAAGCAATCCTCCCGCCTCAGCATCCCAAGAGTGCTATGATTACAGGCATGACCCACCACATCCACCCAGCTTCATTTTCTTGAGTGAAGGGAGAACTTACAGAAACTTACAAAGAAATCTGAGACCACTACTCTTGTATATTTTTATGATTTGATCTCCTCCCTCAATCTTTTACAGTTGTCTTGCTCATACTTAATATGACAACGTTTATAAAAGTGAACTCTCTTTGCAGTCTCTTCGAATGCATTTGATATGGTTTTTATAGAGACAGTAGATCTTTTGCTCTTCATATTCATAGTACTTGCTTTTAATAATATTTAATTAAATTACAAGATGACAGTAATAAGTACAACTGGAACCACTGGCTTTAGAAACAGGAACTCTTAACTGTTGCTTGGCATACAATGCAAGGGCTTGGGCAGTGTCTTGGAGGTGTACAGTGGCAGTGAGTGGCCTACTAGTTGTGGAAGTCAGCATTCCATGGGTACCAGACAGTCTGTTTTATAGATGGCAGTGAGCCGCCTAGTTCATCTTTCCTACTTAAGTAGAGGATAAGAGAGAGTTTTTGCAATTATTACCAGTGAATTATTATCACTAAGTATATAGGTTCTTGTAGGTCAATGAACAACTCTTCTGTATTCTTTGATGATATCAACATACAGAATGGCAACCTTTCAATAATGTCTTCTGTCTTTAAACAAATACAGTTTGGAGTTCCTTAAAATCTAGTTTTGTCTTAGGTATTCAGTGACTCTTAATTCAGGCTATAGAAATGTATACATCAGTGAACTTTGCTTATTAAAACACTTTTGAGTGCATGGTATCTCACATTATGTAGCTCCTTAAAAGTAATTTTTTTCCTTTCTTTCTTCCTAAAAGATACTTGCATCATAAACAATGGGAAATATCTGTATTCAACAACAATAGTAAAAAGAAAAAAAAATAGAAACCCTCTGTGTAATTTAATGTTGGAAATCAATATTGTATGTCCCTGATTGAATTGAGAAGTGGAGATGAAGACTTTTATTGCCCCAGGTGGACTGGGAAATGTTGGTGCCTGCAAACCTGCAGTCAGCCACAGAACATCCAGTCACTACGTGTTTTCATTGCTCCTAATATTCTGCAGCTCGAGGCTACTGCCTGTTCTGCCTAACGATAGGGCCGACCTTGACCTTCCCCAGGGGCCCCTCTGCACTCGTTCACCCCCTGACATCAGCTTTCAGAGTATATGAAATAGAAATCTTAATGAAAGAAGGGAGGGCTGAGATTTTACTGTGTGCTCATCCAGCTAAAATGCTAGCATTTCTTGATTATATTTGATTTTTAAGTCATTCTGAACTCTATCTGCAACTCTGCTCCCTTTTATCTTTCCTCGGCATCACAACCCTTACTACAAAGCTTATTTCAAGGGAGAAGCTGTTAGGATTCACATCGCTTACTCCTGTTTCGTGCTGGTCTGTTTGTTTGGGATACCAGCTTACAAGATGTCCTTTGAATGATTGCTTTTAATGAAATCAAAGTGACTTGAGGACCAACAACTTTGATGGCTGAATATGTGTTTTAGATTACTTCGGGGGTGCCTCTTGCAACTTGGTTGGATAAGTGTGAAAATAGAATCATTAGAAATGAAGAGGGATAAGGCCTTTGTTCCAGGTTGCTCCCAGAATTCTAAATTAGCAGAAGGAAAAGGCTCAGAGGAGGTGGTCACTGAAATGAGACCTCAGATGCAACCTGGGGAAGATCCGTGGGCTCGGGAGTGCTTGCATATTGGGGTGCTGGCTGTTATTTGTCTGCTGTTGTCAGATACCTCGGGGCTGCAACAGATGAGAGTGGTTTCTTGTCCTTAGAGGGTTTTAAAATTTCTTACTTTGGGGGTAACTCTTGAAGTGGTGGTGTCTTTCTGGAGATTTCCAGGGGTTACGGGAGGAAAGGTAGAAGGCTCGCCCCCTCTACACTGGGCTAGCCCCAGAGGTGCAACTGACTTTCTCATCTGCAAATCCTCTGAAGCAGGAGTCCAGCTCTTATGGAAGTGACTCCTCATAGTTAGAAAAGGAATTTTCAGCACAATACTATAGAATGATGCACTCACTCTTCTTTCCATTACGGTGAACAAATGTCTTACGATGATTTGCCAAGTATCTACTTGTCATCTATAATAAAAACATTGAGCATTCATTATGGATAAGGCATGGCACATATAGCTCACTGTGGCCTCAAACTCTTGGGCTCAAGTGGTCCTCCCGCTTCAGCCTCCCAAGGAGCTGGGACTACAGGTATGTGCCGCCATGCCTGGCTAATTTTTAATTTTTCTTTCTTTCTTTCTTCTTCTTCTTTTTTTTTTTTTTTGTAGAGACAGAATCTGTCTATGTTGTCCAGGCTGGTCTCAAACTCCTGGCCTCAAGCAATCCTCCCACCTTGGCCTTCCAAAGTTTGGGGGTTACAGGCATGAGCCACTGTGCCCAACCAAATTTTCCCAATGTCTTTAGTCATTTCATAATAATTTTGCTATGAAAGAGGGAAATGAGATTTAGAAAAATAAAGATAAAGTTCCCTAAGCTAATAAGGGGCAAAGGTGGGATTTAAATACAGTTCTGTCTGCCTCCCCCAGCAAGTCTTAACTCAGAGAGGCTCTCTCAGAGTCTCATTGTGAGGAATTATTCCGTGTTATTCGCTTTGAGTTAGAGAAATGTAAGCACTTAATAGCCCCTCTAACCTCTCAAATTCCTGGGAAGAAGAGCAAAACGAAAAGATGGATACTTTTAATTATTATGTTATCAACAGATCAGCTTGCATGCTGCCGAATGGATATAAAAGCTCTGTCATCATAATATATTTATTCGGGAAAAGGATGAGAAATAAGTAGCTATTGTCTCACATGTGGGAAAGAGATTGGAGAATATTCTATGCTAATATAAAGTCTCAGAAGGGAAGTTCTCGTTTGTGAAGAAACTGCCAGCTCCTATGTCATTCCAGATGTCCCTCTCTGGGTGCTAATAGAGTGCCGTGCTCGGTGAAGCTGCAGTCCCCAGAGTGGTTGTCCTCTGCTCACCTTGGGTGTGGGCACCATGGCTGGCAGGCGCTGGCTCACCTTCTGCCCCCCAATTTCTGCAGGGCTTGTTCTCTGCAGTAGTTCATGGCCCACATCCAGACAGCCTGGCTACCCCAAGCAACGAGCATGATTTTCTTTGCAAGTGTTGGCCAGGGTGGGTCCTAACCTGAAGATTGATTTTATGCATGACTGCACAACATTGTGATAAATGTATTTAAACACAAAATATCCCAGAGAATTGCCAAGCTCAAAAGCTATGCAGGTGGATTTTTCTGACCCTCTTTTGCATCCACAAACATTTTCTTTATGTTCTTGGGAAACAGCTAGAGAGATTTTTATAGCCACTCACATTTCAATCCTGGGACTCAGGAAGTTTCTCTATTGTGCCTTAAAGAGTGAGATGTGTGCTGCTATCAAACTTGAACTGCTCCGGACAGCTGTGCAGATGGAAAAGAACTACCATGCCTGAAACATTTTTGTGTTGCTGTAGACTCTCCTTACGGTGCAGCTGGTCTGAATTCTTTCTAGAAAGATGGTGTGCAGCTGTTTCTCAGAGGCAGCACCTGAAGGCAAATACTCATCGCCCCAAATACCCATCACCCCGCACATCGTTTCGCATCTTGGCAAGCCCTTTTGTCCCTAACTCTGTTATGGATAATCACAAAAGATTGCTATTTATCTGAATCTTCTTTAGGATAGAATGCCTGAGCTCGTGCTCAGAACTTCCAGGACCGCAGCATTCTATTGTTAAAGGTTTGCCGTGTCTCCCACCCCCTCTCATTTTCGCAGTTTCCATGGCAACATGTGGCTTTGATGGCACCCCCAGGATTATTACTATCATCACAGTTATTTCGTCTGATGACTATTGTTGCCTATTGTCATCAACATCGTTTTGACTGTCGGTTAGTCATATCCTGATCCTAAACACCTGGCCTCTGGGGAACGCTGCCTCAGAACAGTTGAAAAGTAAAAAAAATTAGAATGTAAACCCCAAGAGATTACCAGTGGTGCAATTATCCTACATCAGGTTGATTATTTTTTCTCTCTTCTTTTTTTAAAAAAATGTTCTCACCAAGTCATTGTAATTCCTCCACAATACACATAGATAAGTTTGTCCTGGTGCCAAGATATACATGGTTGTCGCTACTGCTGTTTTGTTTTTAGAAAAGGAGTGTGTGTGTGTGTGTGTGTGTGTGTGTGTTGGTGGGCAGAGTGAGGCAATTATACATCTAAAGCTTCCTTATATTACTAAAGGAAATTTTCATGAAATGTTGGAAACTAGTTGTTTAGAGCTGGAGTTTTAATAGAATATTATCTGCTGATTTTATCAGACCTGCTGCCAACCCTGCGAGCCTCCTTGAGGCTGAGTGCGGATAGGCTTCCTTTGTAAGAATTGCTTCCATGTAGGTTAGCGTAATGGCCAGTGTCAGCCGGGACACCATACTTTTGGGATGTACTCAAACTTGGCTTGAAACACTACACCCCAGGCCGTGAGAGTCCAGAACCCTCATTCTCATTTCCGCAAGCTCCCACAGCTGTCGTTTCTTTGTGTCTTTCTATCTCTGGGCTCCTGTGTTGATGTGGCTTCTCTTGCTGGGTTTAGTGAAACCCTAAATGCAGAATTTGGCCTCTTCCCCAGTTTTTAGAAGAAACTCTTATGTCAAGCTCGCCTGCTCTTTCATACACCTTTCCTCTCTCCCTCCCCACTCCTTTCCTTTTCCTTCTCTCTTTTTTTTAATCATTCTTCCTTCCTTTCTCCCCCCTTCATTCCCACCTGCCTTTCAGTTTTGCCAGAGACTGAGGATTTGGTGGGTTGCTGGGCAGAGTCACGATGTAGGGGACATCATTTCTTCACCTATCTATTAGCTCTACCTTTCACTCCCTTTTTTCCCTCTCTTTCTGGCACATTGAAGCATTTCTGTGTCTCATTTAGGGTGGCTGTCCCTAAAAGGAATTCAGTGAAACCCTTGGTTTCAGTCTGCACCCAAGTATATATTTGCAGCACCTGCCCATCAGTTCCACAAACTCTGGCTCATAGTGGATAAGAACAAAACCCAACGTTAATTTGTGTTTTTGGTGGCACCACAGCTTGCTCCAACTCACTGCTCAAAGCCTTGAGGCCTCTAGGAACCTGGTAGGTGACATACCTGAGTCAAGGGGATCTGATGGACGAGACCATGAGGCGTGAGGGACAGTGCGTGTTTCTAGAGACATGCATGGGTCATCAAAAGGGAGTGGCAGCCACTTAGCTCCAGCCCGTGGCTGCCTGCAAGGATGGGCGTCCGTTGTGGCCTCGTCACTTGATTTTTAAGAATTTAGAGATCTGATGTTTATATAAAATTTTCCCAAAATGTAAATGTTGGCAGCTACATTTATATTTTCCCAAAAAACTGTGCGAGACAACACTGTGTTGGTCCATATGCGTTTGTCTAGGAGAGACAGACCCAGCCTGCAGCCCTCCGGTTGTCTCTTCTGCCCTGGGCATTGGGTGGGAGGTTTCCTGGGCCAGTGCCCATCTCCCCGCCCCTCCATGATGCCGTCCCGGATCACTCCCAGCCAGGGTGGGGTGTCCTCTACCTTAGGAGAAGCTGCAAGGCATCATGGGGGCTGAGGCCTGGTCGGCTCATTGATTCTAATTCAGCAGCAGCACAGTTTGAGGCTACATCAAAAGCAAACATCATTCCCAGCCTAGATTTTCAGCCACATTTCCTCCATGCTCAGGGCCAGAATCCACCCCTTAATACTTCTGTCTTCCAGTTGCTAGAAAGGATTGCGTTCTTCCCCCCAGGTTCACTGTGAGGAGAAAGAATTAGAGTGCTTATTAAGTTTTTTTCCCTTTTATCTCTTTCTTGGTGACAGGAGAGCTCAACCCAGTGTGTTCTTAGCCTTGAACTTCTGGAAGATCAAGCTATAGACCTCATTAACCATAAAATTAATCACAAAGTGCCCATTCTTATCACAGACCCCAAAATTTCTGTCCCAGGGGCTCAGGCAGAGCTTGTCCCTTCCCCACTGCAGCATGTGACGTGCTCTGGAGTGGGACAGGGGTGCAGTGCTTCGGGGGTGCCCATGCCCCCGAATAGGAAGCACATTGGTGGGTGTAGTATTTCAGGCTCTGACCAGAGTTTGGGGTTTGAGCCTTCTGACCAGAGGCTGGGTAATGACAGGAAATTCCTTTAAACACTGGAATCTTTTCTGGATGGGAAAAGGAAGCCCATGGTCACTATGCCTGGTGTGCCCAGAGTCGCTCCCTGGTCCGTGTGAAGACCCTGAATCCCTTCGATAAACAGCTTATCCATGTAAATACATTTTCATTCAACGAATCATGAAAACATATTGAAGACCTGCTGTCTACTAGGTGTTTGGAAGACACACATCTGGATCTAGTGTTGGTGCCCTTGAGGAACTCAAGGTCCAGTGTGGGAACGAACAGGTAACCCGGCAAGTCTGTGCAGATTGAGGGAGGCACAGCATGGACAGCAGTGAGGAGAAGCAGCCCTTGGAGGAGAAGTTCAAGGAGTCTGCTTGAACCAAGGGGGCAGAGGAGCCGCCCAGGTAGAGGGCACAGTGGCCTGCACCTGGGTGTGGAGGTGGACAGGATCTGCTTGTCCAGGAGATGCAGCTTGTGATCAGGGACCAATGAGGGGTTCTCGCCAGGAGAGGCTGGCTGGAGGAAAACTGGCAGGGTGAGCCCCTGCAGGCTGCCATGTCCCGTCATCCAAGGGCAGTCATGCTCATGGTAGGCATGCTGGGTGAAACTATTTTCCCTATTAAATATATGTTTCTTTCTCTTTTTATTTTAGTGCAAATGCATGTAGTTGAATTAGTGAAAATTAAGTGAAAGAATGACGCAATGCCAGTGGAGGATCTTTTTCAAATATCTACAAAACACCTAGAGTGTGCACTTCGGGTGCTCTCTGAGGACTCAGTTTTGAGCTGGTGGCCCTTTAGCTGTCAAAGAGGACATATAAGAGAAGCCCCCATGAGTACTGGGAGCATTATAATGTAGGGGTGGATTGCCTGGACTCGGATGTGACATTTTTGAACCCAAGCTCTCTCCTTAAGAGCTCTTGATGTTGGGCAAGTTAATCTGTCTCTCATTCTCACTCTTGTTTTCAGGATTTCATCATTGGGAATTATGGCATTTGGAATGATGTCGCTTGAGATTATGTTTGGTCCTTGCTTTGTCCACTCTCCTGACCCAGTGTATAGCATAGTATTTGTCACATAGGAGATATGCCATCAACATTTTTGAGTGAATAGATCACTAAATACCTCTTTGTCAGCTTGATTGAGGGCTGCAATGTAGAATGCATCTAAGCTATTTGGGATGTGCCTGGTATATGGTAAGCATTCAATAAACGTTGAGCTATCATAATTATTCTTACTCTGTTTGGTTTACTGTTCTCTACTCCCATAGTGTACTGAGTAATGAATAATTTGTGTGTCATTAGCTAAGTTCCAATAGATCTATTAGCTAAGTTTTAGTAATGAAAATGCTTCGATTAAGTTCAATATTATGCCCCTGGCTTCAAGTGAGTGTTGATTTAGGAAATGGCGACTCTTTAGTCAGCAGCAGAGGTTTGAAAATAGACTGCCGGGGCCTAGGTTACGGTGGTTTCTTTTTAGTTGTAACCATGGGCAACTTACCTATCTGTGCCTTTAGTTTCTGACCTATAGGTCAGGGATAACATCTACCTTTCCATGCTATTATGGGGATTAAATTATTGACAAATATAAAGAGCTTAGGAGAGTGCCTGGCACATAATAGATATTCGATATATGTTAGCTATTATTTTATCAGGACTCATAGGATAAATTATTCCTGGAATTTAGTACAAAAAATAAAATAGTAACTCTCAGGAGAACTGGTATTTCCCCCTTCATGGAAGATTTAATATAGGCCCCTACATTTCTTCTTTTGACTTCCTATCAGAAATTTTGTAACTATTACAGCCATAGATGTGTCAAATAAAGAAAAAAAAATTCTCAGAAATTTTAGAGCTAAATTTGATGCTTAAGTGCAGCAAATATCTCATCTATGACTCTATATACCCAATCATCATTCTGTCTATACCCTTTGTTATTTCTTATTTTTGTCCTGTGAACCTGGATATCTTTTTAAAATTTGAAATCCACCTCAAATCCTTCTGGGAAGCAAGTGGGGACACATATAATCAATTCATGAATTTCATAACAATAGGTTAAAAGGAAAACACATTTCAGCTGATACTTCAGGTAAATTTTATGTGATCCAAAAATTTTCCTATAATCCTATAGAGAATGCTTCCTTCCTTTTTGAATCACTAAGAGCAAATTCAGTATTATTGTGGGAATAATTTCATACAGAAATTTTAATATGTTCCAAATGCTAACTAGAAATTGCAAAATTATTGCTGGAAGTATTTGAAAAGTCCAAATTATTTTTTAGTATTCATATCATAAAATCATAACATTTTAGAATAGGATATAATTTGTTTACTTTTGGTGTTTTACTTGGCTTGAACAATAAAAAGAGTCCTGAAAAACTTAATTTTGTGTTAATCAAGTTTCAATTTCTACTTAGAAACGAGACAAAGCTATTGTATTTTCATAGAATTATGGTGTTGGACCATCTCCCCATTTGGGCATTTCATTTGACTCCCTATGCAGGGGAACACCTAAACCACTTGAAATAGAAGGATATTGGTCCTATGTTAAAATTTTTTGAAAAAGACATTGTAAAGACCTTCATTGACAACTTGCCTCAAGACTTAGTGTTTCTGTTCTTTGTGTTTAATCTCTATCTGCAAATGGAAGCTAAAACTCATACCTCTATTGGGTAGAGAGAGGAGAAATAACTGACCATTTGTTGTGTAATGGCTAATTAGAGAAACCCAGTAATGATCAACCCATTCATTTAGTAATCAATCAATAAATATTTCTGGATTGCTGTCTAGGTGCTATGCACCTACTGGGCTGTGGAGATGCTCTATCCTCATCCTTGCCGAATTTTACAAACTAGTGGGTGGAGACAGATATGTAACTAAGTGAAAAAGAATTTTGAAAATGAATTTTTTCACTGCCTTTTTTTGGACTAAGATATTGATATAATAAACATGAGAAATCAAAGTCAGTGTGAAATAAGTTCTCCCTGATATGGAATTTACAAAGCAATATGTTATGGCTAGTTCCTTAACTTTTGAATTCCTCATCCAGATGAAAGCTGTACAGGTCTGCAGAGTAGAAAGAAGGATTTGAGGAGGATTTCCTTGGAGGAAAGGATGTTAGCAGACCCCAGGAAAGGAATATCACAATCTTCACCTCAAGCCTTTGCTAGGATCACTTGGAGAACTTGCTGTGTGATTCGGGAATGGGAAGTCACCTTGTACTGGGGTTTAACTCTTCCTAGGAAAATCTAGAAGGTGACAGAAAGGGTGATGAGCTGCTTTGATGCAGCATAAGGAACAGCCTAGAGTTTGTAAGAACGGAGGGTGTGTGAGTGTTTTTCATGGGAGAAAGGGCCAAGCTGGAACCATCTTAATTCCTGCTGTGAACCACGGGAAGGGGGCTGATGGTGGGCCTGGGAGATCAATGCGTCCCTTTTGGCTCATCTTGGGAACTGCAGGTAGGTAGGGAGGGTCCCTAAGGATGAGAATTCCAAAAAATTAAAAACAAACACCAGTCTATGAGGGAAAGAGTGTGTTCTAATAATTTGCTAGACCCAGTTAGCTTAAAGCCACCTAACCACTATTTTTGTTTGATAAAATCTGTCAATGCTGTTTGCTTCCTTTCCTTTCTGCCCACAGCTGAATGAGCTGCAGCCCAGAGTGAGAGAGATGGGGAGGAGAGTGGAGAGTGGGGACAGACAGAGTAGGGGCTGGTCACATGCCTTCCCTGGCAGTCAGGCACTGCCAACCTCAGGCCTTCACAAGATGGAGAGAATTCCTAACCTTGAAGAAAGATTGAGGAGTTGCTTAATATTTCGGGCAAAACACATTCTGGTTAGTGAATCTCATTTTGTGAATTAATGTGATTATAGGACACATTTCTTTCTGGCATTAGATTTCTCATCAGCTAGAAGCCAGAAGCCCCCAAACATTTCTATACTTAGCAAGACTGCAAGTCAATTGTCAAGATAAACAAAAAAGAGGGAAATAGAGAATATGAGAGACACAGGAGAAAGGCAAAAGAAGTCCCCAAGATGGTGGTGAAGGGAGATTCTGGGTTGGGGCAGGAAGGCTGTAGGAGAGGTTTCTTTTTCAGGTGAGTAAGCAGAAAATCACAGGGATGTGCCAACTTTCCATAGAGGGACAGGGGAAGATTATCTTTACTGAGTAAGAATCCACAGAGAGAGAAATAGACAAAAACAAGTTTGTGTTTTGGTCCCATCCACCCCCACATCCACATTTCTGGTGGGAGGGACACAGGGTGTTCACAGGCACATCACAGAGGCACCTACCCTGGGTTCAAGGGGGCTCTCTGAGGAAGTAACATTATCTAAAGAGCAGAAGAGATTGGAGGAGTTCTGTGCAAAGTCGGCAGATGAAAACTTTACCTCCCTCTCAAGATCTCCATGAAACAACTATAAAGTGATTTTTTTTAAAAGTCTTAAGCCCCACAGGAGGAGAAGAACACAAAAGGAGGCAATGACTACAAAGTGTTGTAACCTAGAAAGCAGATGGATTAGTGGTAAAGGACCAGAGAGAATTGAAGTCTAAACTAAAGTAGGGAAAGGTGAAATGCAACTCACTCTACTCCTCAGAATGGACAGCTCAGAAATAGTAGCACTGGGTACTTCTGGAAGCAGGTTAGTTAGAAGGACTAAAATGAGAATATTGGTTGAAAGTTAGCTTTTGAAATAGATTCCCACATCATCTTGCTAGCTCCATATAGCCACAATCCTGGTAGAAGAAGGAGGATTCGTTTTTTTTCTGGACTGAGTTGAAGATGGAGATACCATGCTGAGAACAGGGGTTTAAATGAATGTATACAACACTGCCTGTTGAAACCATCCCTGAGCCACTGTCCCACATTCGGCATCCAGATGTCCAGCAGTCAGGCCTTCACTTATGATGCAGGGGACAAAAGAGTTTTCTCTAGGGAATCTGAGCAGCCCAAGAACAAAGACCTGAAGATAGTGACATCAAGGCCAGATCACCCTCGTAAAATTCACAGTTCATAAGTCCCCTCAACACTTGTGTTTGGAGGATTTTGTCCTCCCACTTAAATGTAAGCAGATGGCCAAGCATAACCAGGCATCTGCGTAAAGCATCTAATAGGGTATCTTGTATTCCTCTTGGGCCCAATATTTGAATAATAGAAGTTTCAGAAGAGAGACCAGACAAATTGGAAAGTAGGATGTAAAGATCAATTCAAGTAAATGTCTCAAAATTGAAGGATATGAGCTCTAGATCGAAGAGATCACTGAATGCCTAGCAAAATAAAATGAAAATAGACCCAAGACATATCATTATGAAATTTCAATTTCCTAGAGAAATAGATAGAAGAGAGAGAGAGAGAGAGAGAGAGAGAGAGAGAGAGAGAGAGAGAGAGAGAGAGATCAGGAAGACCAATGGCATTAGATTTCTCATCAGTTAGAAGCCAGAAGCCCCCAAAATTTCTATACTTAGCAAAACTGCAAGTCAATTGTCAAAATAAACAAAGAAAGAGGGAAACAGAGAATATGAGAGACACAGGAGAAAGGCAAAAGAAGTCCCCAAGATGATGGTGAAGGGAAATTTTGGGTTGGAGCAGGAAGGCTGTAGGAGAGGTTTCTTTAGGAAAGTGAAACTGACAGAATGCCTGCTATGTACAAACATCTTAAGAAGATATTTAGACAACTGATGAAGAATTTGAGGGTTGAATTGGTAAATACATAAAAATTAAGAAAAGAAAAACTAAGATTAGTATTAACTTCAAGAAAAATAAAAACTCATGCAAGGAAAAGAAAGACTCCAAGATTAATTCATGGCTCAGGGTGTATATATTTGTATGTTGAAAACAAAGGAGGGGAAGATAGTAAATCTTCTTCTTTAATAGTGTTAAATCTATAAATAATTGTCTAAAACCAAGAGCTAACAAAATCAGCAAGCAGCAGCACAAATATATTACTTATAAACATAGAGATAATTGCCAAAATATTTGGGTAAAAATAGGTGAAAGTGATTGCCTTTAGGGGAGGAGGGGGAAACAAATGGAGACAGAAGGGTATCATTATCAGTAGGGCAAACTTTGTAGAACTATTAAAATAATTGCTGTATAAAAGAACTGTGTTATCAAAAAGTGAAAGTTGGGGTGAAGGCATTGTAGTGATTGGGTTAATAGAGAGCTTCAGGACATGTAAAGGCTGAGAGAGAGAGAGAGGATGGCTCATGGAAGGAACCAAAAGAAGTTCAAGGTGAGTGTGGTGATCAGAGCAGTGTGACGAGTGAGAGGGCAGCATTGAGATGTGAAGCCAGGGGAAAAGCAGGAGCCAGGTCATGAATGGGTTTAAATTTTATCCCAAGGGCAATAGAAGGACACTTTTATCTGTAAGTAAGAGGGAGCTCAAATCAAAGTAGCTTAAATGATAAAAGAATTTTATTATGTTTTATCACATAACAAGAAGTCTAGCAGTAGGGTGGGGTGGTTCAGTGACAACATGAAAGATCAGGCTCATTTTTTTTTTCTTTTTACTTTTCTCTTCTTAGGTGCCAGGTATGTCTCTCAGAATAGCTGCAAAAGCCAGATATTGCTTCCTCACATAGCAGCATCCAAAGATAGAAACATCCTGATGTCTCTGTATTAGCTTTTTCATTACTGCATCATAACTTACCACATCAACACTTAATGTCCTAAAACAACCACCAATATACTTGAGTCTGCGAGTCAGCAATTTGGGTTGGGCTCAGCCGTGCAGTTCTTCTGCTGCTCTCTCCCAGACTCATTCATCGACCTTCAGTCAGGCAGTTGGTGGCTCAACTGGGCAAGATGGTCTAGCATAGCCTTACCTAAAGGGCTGGGGCCTCAGGTGGGATGGCTGGGGCAGCTGGCCTCCCTGCTCCATGTGGTATCGTTGCCTAGTTGACTAGACTGGGCTTCTTCAAACACAGTCATAAGGCAATGTTCTAAGGAAGAGGGGGCTGAAGCTACAAGGGCTCTTGAGATCTAGTCTCAAAAGTTCCACAATACCCCCTTGGCTTTATTCTGCTGGTCAAAGCAAGTTGGCCAGCCCAACCAGGGGTTAGAAACAGATTTTACCACATGATGGGAAGAACAGCAAAGTCATATTTCAAAGGTACACACAAACAGGGACGGTATGAATTATTATGACTATTTTTGCAAATAAATCTATCACAATGCCCCTCTTTTTTTTTTTTTTTTTTTTTTTTTGAGACAGAGTCTCGCTTTGTTGCCCAGGTTAGAGTAAGTGCTGTGGCATCAGCCTAGCACACAACAACCTCAAACTCCTGGACTCAAGCAATCCTGCTGCCTCAGCCTCCCGAGTAGCTGGGACTACAGGCATGTGGCACCATGACTGGCTAATTTTTTCTCTATATATTAGTTGGCCAATTAATTTCTTTCTATTTATAGTAGAGACGGGGTCTTGCTCTTGCTCAGGCTGGTTTCGAACTCCTGACCTTGAGCAATCCGCCTGCCTCGGCCTCCCAGAGTGCTAGGATTACAGGTGTGAGCCACCACGCCTGACCTATCACAGTGCCCTTTTAAAAGTAGGGAATTCTCAAATGACAGTCAACAAATTATTCTCAAGCTCTTTCCTAAAGCAATCACTGAGGAAGGCAATAAAGTTATTCCTATTGGATAAGCCCAATAAGGACTGACTCCTGGGACTGAGGACCCATCCTCTGAAGCAAAAGGATTTTTGTTGCAAGGAAGTACGTGTGTGGAATTTGGACAGAAAAAGGAAACACCTTCCAGATTTTACTAATGGAATGTGATTTCATTTTTAAAAGACAATCTTAATTGCAGGAGATGAATGGGAAGCAAGATTGAAGGCAGGTAAATTGTAGGGCTTCTCAACTTCAGTACAATGCACATATTGGGCCAGATAATTCTTTGTTGAGGGCGAAGAACTGCCCTTTCCATCGTAGAATGTTTAGAAGCATCCCTGGCATTTACCTACTAGATGCCAGAAGCTCACCGGCAGTTGCAACAACCAGAATGTTTCCAGACATTGCCAGGTATCCCCTGGTAAGCAAAGTCACCCCTGCTTGAGAACCACTGAGTTGGATTTATACAATTTCACGCTAATTCAATTATTTATTGCATTGGACTGAAACAAGGTAGAGGAAGTAGGGATGGAGGCAAGGGGGATTTGAGAGAACTTAGATTTGAGGAATGATAGAATGGAAGAGAATTGGAGATGTCATATACAATTTTGAAATTCAAGTTTGTCTGAAAAATCAGATCAGGTCATACTAGGCCCAAGGACTCAGATGGTAAAAATCTGCTGAGTTTGCCCCAATTTGTCCCCGTCTCCCCACAGCCTTCGGGACTCCTTTCCATTTGCTTGTTCATCTTCCTATGTAAGAATTTCAGTTCAACATCCCCGGATGTTGCATGAATCTTTCTGGTCTTCGACATAGACACAAACCTGAGGACCATCATTAGCTACAGGGTCACACATTATATCCCCTGTCCCACTCTGACTTGAACGTGTAAATCAGACCTCTTAGGTCTCTTATTGTTCTTTATGTTCCCTTCTGATTTGAAAGTGATACTCGTCCCATGCGGAAAACATAGAAGATATAATATACATGTTATCTCCAATCCTATCATCCTCTTGGATTTTGTTGCTCTCTTTCCATATGTCCTTGAAGTGGTGATTACGGCTCACTTGCCATCCCCAGGGAGAAGCCAACCTTCTCTGTCTCAGTCAGGGTAGATTTTATTCCATTTCTTAACCCAGATCCCAGACGATTCAGGACTAGAGCACAGGTTTTGTTGTTGTTGTTGTTGTTGTTTTTTCCAAAATGCCAATGGAAGAAATTAAACAAGCTTGTACTTCCCTCTCTGCTTTAGTGTGCTTAAGCTCATCATCTCGGGGTTACTAAAAAATTTCTTGAAAGAGTGCAGGCTATTAAGTGGTTTTCAACATCAAACAATCCAACAGTTAAAATGTATTACCCTTCATGTCTTTCAATGTTTCAAGAAAACATTTTCCATGCATGTTAATTTGTTATCTCAAATGCTTTTAAAAACGAGCCTTAAGTGTACTATTTGTGAGTATGTGACAAAGTTCTTTTAAAACTGCTTGAATAATAGGGAAAAAAAAATGACATGCCTCTTGGAGAACAAAATGGGCCATAATAATGTGAGGGAGAACATATAAGAATGGATGTAATGGTTAGAATTAAATGACATCTGACAATTACTTTCAATTTGAACTTGAGGTGAGGAAAATCAGAAT
Organism: Microcebus murinus; assembly: GCF_040939455.1. NCBI lineage: Eukaryota > Metazoa > Chordata > Mammalia > Primates > Cheirogaleidae > Microcebus > Microcebus murinus. Next base: position 41,769,804 of record NC_134120.1, on the reverse strand, counting down.
TACAATACTCTTGTGATTAAACTTTGATGAGATGAAAATGTCATCATTGTTTGATGAGAATTTTTTATTAGAGTTCAAAGAATATGAATGATTTAACCGCAACGTACCAACACCACAGGGCTGAATAATCTATATCCGTATTTCTCTGCTCTTCCTTACTTTAGGTCGCTGGAGAGATCCCAGCCGCTCTCATTCCTCAGTTCTGTGACTGTTTCCATAACATCGGCTTTTGGAATAACAAGATAAAACTCAAGTCCTTTGTGATAAGTTTTGACATTGAAATCTTGGAGTAGCTTAATATGGTGAAAAAAATTTTTTTTCCAGGAGCCATGCACTGAGATTTAGACTCATAAATTTATTTTTAAAGGAAGAGGTTTCGGAGACTAGATTTCTTGAGAGAAATGGGGAGATCCTGCTTGTATTCTGCGTTCATTGCTGGAAATTGAGACACAATGAGTCCTTTCATTCTACTGGAAGGATCTGTGTCCCTTTAAATTGACATTTTGACAATGAAACAATGAAAATTGAGGTAAGGGCTTAAATCTGCTAAAGACAGCACATAGTTGAGTCCTCTCTGGGGCACTAACTACAATATAGGATGACGAGTGTATACTCACTTAGCACAGGGACTTTGCTCTATGCAGGGGCAACTGCTGTCCCAGGACTCCTTGCACTGAGTGGGGGCAGCAGACTGGGAGCCCTCTCCACTGGTGCTGTCCTTGAGGGACTGGTGCCTTCTCTCCCTCTCTCTTCTCCTCTTTTCCTTTCTTTCTTCTCTGGGGCCCCAAATTTAAACAGTTTTCCACAGTCACTGGTAGTACATTTCTACATTTTTAAAGACTTTTTTTTTTTTTCCTTCTGAGAATCTGGAGTCAAAATAAATATTTGAGGACTTAGGCTACAATCCTGTAATTTGAAAACAGGGTGGTAATACATACGTGTGCTTGGTCCTCTTTTATAAATGCAAATCTTTCTCCTCTTATTGAAGGAGAGAGAATGTACTGGCAGTGGTCATTATATCCAATTATTTCCCAAAGCTGTTGCCAGTGTGACAACATTTGGTCCACTCAAAATAATATTTTTGTTTTATATTAAAAAAATAGTCTTTTAACTCTATAGGTTAATCTAGGGTGAGTGATCATACACTAGCTCACATTATTGCCAAATATCATTTCACTGATTCCCTTATTACAATTTTATTTTACCTAAATAAAATAAAATAAATACTTAATAAGTAAGTTTAATTTATTAAATTTTTCTATAGATCCTTGAATAAAATAGGTATTCAAGCATATATGCATGGGGTGATTAATAGATAAATAAGGATTAAAATACATATTGACCATTAAAATTGAGATGAGGGCTTGAGTCTCAGTGAAGAGCAGAGAGAAATTGTCAAATTAGGTAACTTAAAGACCAACTAGGAAACTTGAGCTTTTAAACAGTGGAAGGTATATTGTATAAGAGGTTTCTTTCATCTCCCTGCTTACTAATGAAAGAGTTTAACTGGCCATTCAAAGTCCTTTCAAAAATACTTTGTAGGTTTAGCTGATTTATCTTTGTGGTATTTGCACTTCGGTATTTAAATCTTCCTTCAAAGGTGCTCAAAATGATAAACAGAGGTTAAGTCGGGAACAACTGAGAGGTTCCAATGCACCACAATCTCTGTTGGATATGAAAAAGTCAAAGGCTTGGAAAAAGCAGATAATGAACGTTGGAATGATTGGAACTCTAAAGCGCTGGTAAGAGACAGCCCAGGGCAGTGGCTAAGAGGAGAGATCTATGGACAGACAGCCTGGGTTCAAATCCCACTTCTACCACTTAGTAGCTGTGTGATTTTGAACAAGTTACTGACCCTCCTTAGACTTCAGTTTCCTTACCTGTAAAATGGGGATAAGAACAGTACTGGGGGAGGGGGGCGGGTATATACATACATAATGAGTGAGATGTGCACCATCTGGGGGATGGTCATGATGGAGACTTAGACTTGTGGGGGGAGGGGGGGAAATGGGCATTTATTGAAACCTTAAAATCTGTACCCCCATAATATGCCGAAATAAAATAAATAAATAAATAAAAAGATAGAGTATCAAGCTGAAAAAAAAAAAAAAAAGAACAGTACTCACCTCACAAGGTTCCTTTGAGGAAAACTTGAGTAAATTGTATGTCTGGTACAGAGTAAATGCTCAACAATGGAAAGCTATTGTTATTATTATTATTGAAATGTGGAAGACCTTATTACTAATTTTGTAATTAATCTGCAACTATCTTTTCTGGACTAAATGAAAAATATCTCAAAAAGTGGGCTTTATAATATTTTTCTAAGGAAAATTCAACTATTAATAAACATTTCCTAAATTAATTAATTGGGATCTGCATTCTGGTTTTTGCTTTGCCACTATGTGTAATTTTGGCTAATTTACTCAATCTCTTTGCCACTTGGTTTCCTCATTTTTGGAAATGGGAATGATAGTAGTGCTTACCCCACAATGAACCTTGAAGATTAAATGATTGACGATAATATTTATAAATTCAAAATCCTCACATATATGCTCGTAATTGACAATCATTCAAATCCATTCATTTCTGCAGTTCCCTTCTTACCCTTGGCTAGTGATTTCATAGATCTACAGATCTTCTATGAAAAGTGGTCCTTGACAGGGAGGAAGGAACACAGGCTGTGATTTCCATTTGGTTACAGATTAACTTAATACCTCCAGATTGGAGTGTTTCTTCCATCCTTCCATCCATTCATCTTGCATTTATCCAGCACCAGCCATGTGCTATCACTGAGGCAGGCAAAAAGGTTAGAAACATCAATGCTTTGGTTTCTCAGATATTTCTGAACATGCAGATAGAAGAAGTGGAGATGGAAGTGGAGATAGAAGAAGTCAATTCAGCTTTTTAGAGTCCTCAATGTCTTCTTAAACCCAAAGATTAAAGTGGAAAAACCAAAAAATAGTAAGAATTATTTAATAATTCAGGTGACATTGTTTTAGACATTTTCCAAGCAGGATAATTATCCAAAAGCAGGCTGACATTTATAGATCTAGCTTTCCATGCTTGTTAAAATACTTTTTTTCCTCTGAAATACTCATTGAGCTAAATTTCATCTAACATCTGGCCATTGTATAAATATAGCAATGAAAACATGTCTTGTTGCCTACACATTAGGTATAAATTTTAGAAATCCAATTAGTGTTTTATTCTTTTTGTGCATTTTCCTTTTTCCTTAGTGTTTGAGTTAATTTCAGGCTCCTACACAGAACTATAAGAATTCAAATATTTAGCACACATTTATGCAGCAAAAACCAACTAGATTAAAGAATGGTGTTTTGTGGCATTTCCTAATGATTGTAAGATATTCATTAATTTCTTTCTTTATCCATGCAACAAGCAATTATTGAGTGAAATGTCAAGCCTAGTCTAATGCTAAGGGGTTGGGGTAGGGGTGGGGGAAAACACAGAATAAATAAGATTCAGTCTTAACCTTAACCTTTAAGGAGTTTAGAATCTAGTGGAGGAGACAGATACCTGCACGAATGATTTCACTACAGTGTGACAAATGCTATATGGGACGTACACATCCACCTGTCTCCTAGAGCATCACTCACCATTCATCTGATGGGTTGCACACTACATAAATGATTGTCTTCAACCTTCCATTGAGGGTTTATAACCTCTTAAAATTGAGAAGCCCCTCAAACCAAGATCCCAGGGGGTAAACCAGTACTCACTGAGTCTACATTATCCATCTGGGTAGGCAGAATCTGCCAAATGCCCTGAGGATGGATCATCTATTTAGCAATACCAGTCACAGTTGTTTGAATCTTCACTTTTAGACTCACTGTAATGATAGCTGACATCCAGTAGTCTATTTTGTGTAGATGTGGACATTTTGAATTAAGCCAGTGAAAATATAATTTTCACTGTCTATATTAGGGCCTCCCACAGTGTATACTTTGCAGGCTTTCACAAAATGCATTTGATTTTTGTGAGTCCACCACCATTTCACTGGATGTTGATTATACTCAAATATCTAAACCTCCTGATCATTTTAAAGGATGCTCATAAAATCTACCTTGCAATAACTATGAATGAATTTTTGAACATCATTAAACACAATGTTTATCTTTTAAAACATTTAAAAGTTTATTTGCACAAGGTTAGTAGTATGAGATGCAACATAATTCATGGAAATCAACCACAGTGCTAATACTTTAATAGAGTATTTCAAATATTAGACATTAAAGTTTAAATCTCTTTAACATTAAGCTCTAATGTTGGAATAACATTTCAGTTAATAAATAACTGTGAATATAACCATATGTTCAGTTTATTCTCCCCAGTTTATCCTGAATTACAATTTTATTGTGATTTGGGTCATGAAAGTGATAAATAATTATTTATATGGTTTAATAAATTGCATGTTTATTTAATTAATCCTGAAGGAAATCTAGAGATACATTCCAATGGGTTATATAAATTAAGTGTATATTTAAGTTCTTTGATTTTTTAGCATGACTGGATAACACTCTAACTGCTCTTAAATTTAGTGTTCATTGCCTATGTTGTATAACATTTTTTTGATATGTATTTTCAGACTATAGTCATTTGCAAAAGTGAGTGGCCATAGTTTTTGATCCCTGAATTAAATATCTTTTATTTATTTCAGAGAATTATGGATTTCAAAATGGCTGCTGTTTGGGGGCAATCTGTATAGTAACACACAAACGCGAAGTCACAAAATTTGTGGTAAAGAAAATGAGGTTTGTTACATTACACTTTCCAGATAGCAACCACATCTTCCTAATAATTTTCATGCCATAAACACATTAGGAAAGACAGAATTACTTTCACGTGTAAAATTCTCTGAATTTGCATATTCTATAGTGCTTATTATGGGAATTTTTATTGGCTTTTATATCGTTTGATAAGGTTGTCTATTCAGCTCAGACTGTCATCTTCACTTGTCACAAAGGCAATTTCTCTGTCAAATGTTCATAGCATGTGGGGATGGTGCGTCAACATGCTGCAACAAAGGACCTTGCCAGGACTGATTTTCACATTTGAATTTCCTACTCTATTCTGGAAGTTTCCTGCCATTATCGAGTTTAAACCAATACATACGCTGTCTGGTTTCACGGGCTGAGAAAAACAGTCTGTGCTATTTGGAATCAGAGCTCTAATAAATCAGGTAGCTCAATTTCATCATATACATTTTCCAAATATTTCTAATCTCCAGGTAAAATCTTCAACACTAAGCAGCAGCAGCTCTAAATAGCACCTCTGAGCTGCATTAGGAAAAGGCTCAGATGATAGAAAGCATAAGAATTTATGAAAAGATTCAAACAGCACAAACAAACTGTAGGAGTCTTACATTTAGGCAAGGATTTAGGCCCAGAAATATTTCCTTCTAGTGTAAAAGGTTAAGACTCTTTGAAGAAACTATCACCTTCAACAATGGAAACATATATTCAAATTCTGGGCCCGAAAATTTTTAAGAAAGCCAGAAAACTTAAAATATGACTCTTTGCCCCTTACACTCTTTTGAAAAGCTGTGCACATTTTCAGTGCAGGTACCACCGTACAATTTTGGGGTGGTGGGTTTGTACTCTTCCTTAGGGGAGAGACAGTTGACATTGTTTCATGGCTGGGTATAATTCATTTATGTCTTCCCCATTTTTCCTCTCTGATCTCTTCTGGATGTATCTGTCAGCAGTGGTCTCCTGGGAGCAGCACCATGCACTTCATTAATAAGAAGGGATTAAAGGAAAAAGCCCTAGTCTCCTAATACACTTGGATAATTTGGTGCCATCCACAAGGCAATAGACCCCTGCTGCATAGATGTCATTAGAAAGGTACAATTTCATTACTTTTTACTGGCAGAGCCTTGAGTGAAATACAAAATATGTTGTCTCATATGCAGGGGAAAAAAGTGCTAAAGCTTTCATTCACTTCATGCCCCTAAAAATAGTAGAATGCAGAAATATATTTTATAGTTTGCACATTTAGACGGCCTTCCTTTAGTCGTCCTTGAAATCATGCTTTTATTAAATATTGACCAAAATGAAGATTAGAAGAAAATTATTTATACTCTTAAATTCCAAATGAGATCTATATATTTTTGTTAATTAACACACTTGTTTTGAATGCCTACTATATGCCAGGCACTCTCTAGCTACTAGAAAACAAATGACAAAAACATCATTCACTTTTTTTTTTTTTAGCCCTAACTTATTGAATGCTATAATTGGAAGTGAGTGTAAAAGTGAGTGTATATGAAGTAAACCGCATGGCAGAATAAAATTGGTTATACACCAGGATGTCAGAAGTGCATTGAGGAAATCTGTTTAACACTTCTTTGTTATCCGAACTAAGTTTTGAACTGACATGTTTGCTGACGGTTGACGTTACCTTTTGAACTGAACCACCCCGGATTTTAAGTCTTTAGTGGTATGTTGTGCAAACCTTTGCAATGACAGGCACAAACTATCCTTGGAAGATTTGCACCCTAGTTTTGATAGGTTCTGTCCCAGCCAGGAAGGAACCACGTGCCACTGGTGTAGCGTGTAGTGTGGCCGTGCCCCCTAGAAAGGGGCCTAGGATTTAGGCACCTGCTGTAAAATATGCCAGTGGCACTTCCAGGCGCAACACTGGTGAGATGACTCTCTGGGAATCCCACCCATCACTCTTTCCTAGCACCGAAGAGAATCAGGTTTAATAGTGGTCCATTATCTCACTGTCACAGACACACAACTGCCATTAACGCTAAAAAGTGACACACAGTTGGAACTGTGCTTGGGAGAGGAAAGCCCTTGATCATCGGCTATTTACAAGCCACTCCTTGCAGTGATAGGTTTTTGCTTTACTTTTACTAGCTTTTCTTCAGTGAAATTGACATTTGCAGCCCTTTGTCTAAGATAAAGGCTAGACTAGACAGTTAAGAGGACAGAAACTGGGGTTTCTAGAGAACACTCCGCTGACAGAAAACAAAGCAGGACAGAAAAAACAAATTATTTTGGCAAATAAATGAATCGGTAACAAAAATATTTTAAAAACGTGTTGGGCTATGTACAATATGTCTACAAATGAAAGATTGGTCATCTAGTCAGCTTTGAATACAGGGTGTTCTGATATCCTCACCTTTTTACTCTGCAACTGTGGTCATAGCTTGCTTTTTTTCGGGGTGCATTTTAATTCACTCAAATACCATTATACTCTCAGTGAAGATTATCAACAAATGTCATGAGAAGTAAAAGCACAGCAGAAATTAGGACAGGGCAGGGCCAGTTTATACTTCCAGAATGAACAGCGCTTATTCATCAACAACAACAAAAAACAGTTAAATTAAATTCTTGTTATCAAAAATATAACTCAGCTAATGTTTAAATATAGACAACTGAAGTGACAAACAAACCAAACCCCCAGTTTTGCTAATAAATTAAAAAGAATAAGCAAAGTGGTTAAGGGGTTAAAAGCTTAGATTGTTAACCTTGCGTGGTGCATTTGAGGATGTGCACTGAAAACAGATAGACCATTTGATACCGGAATACAGATTTCCTTTTTTTTTTTTCTTCTGATTTTTGTTTGATGGTACTTTTTCCCCAGCCCCATAAGTTTTTATAAGTCTGCTTGTTCTGAATCTCAATAGGTGTCCCTTACCATTTGGATATTTTATTAGGTAAAACTAATAAATATACAGGCTTCTGAATATTGTTTTCAAATTTCTGGGCTTTACTCCCACATTACCTAGGGCATTGAGGAGGAGGAAAGAATATTATGAATTGGGGTTGGGGTTAAAATTTGAGTATTTGCAACATAAATGGAAATAATCTATTAGCAATGACCCTTGTTAATATTCTTTTGCCGAGGTAGTTTATAAAGAAGGGATTGTCCATACGAGCACTTGTTGTATTCCTCTCTTGAATGTGCATGGCTCTGGGATATACTGTATCTTGCCATTGTTAAACTCGATTTAATGGAATAAATATTCAAATGAGGATTAACAATACCAATTTCCTGATAGAGGAGGAATGAACTGATAGGTGTGTCTGTAAGTTCTGTCAGGTAAGACTTAGCCAAATCTTGATACACATTTTAAATTGGTTATCAGTGAAAGGCAGCTAGATACATTACTTGGGAAATACTTTAAAAAGATTTCTTTTTTTTTTTTTTGAGGTTTGAAATTCACAGTAAGTTTTTTCCTTTCCTCCTTGGTAAATAACGAAATGTTTACTGTTTAGACTGAGTAATATGACATGAAATAACAAACCTGCACATGTCTAATTTATAATAAATCTGTTTCCTTAATGGGTGGAAGGAAATCTGAGGACAGTTCTAAGGGGTCTCGTCTGCTTTCAGTGCTGTCTCCTAGTCATACGGAGGACAACACCTCTCCCGACTGGTCTTTCCCCTTCTTCTCCTCTGCCCGGTCAATGTCAATTACGTGCACCACTCCAGGTTTTAGAATCAAGTCTTCCGTCTCTACCTGACTCCTGTTGTCCTCCACCTCCATGTAGCTCCCTTTTGTTTGCTGGGCAGCTTTGCTGAAGGCTTCTTTGAAACGACGTTTGAGTTCGACATCTGGACAGAAGACATACTCGTAGAGGCCACCAGCGAGGACAGCTCCTATGATTGGTCCAACCCAATATATCTGAAGGAGAGACAGAAGAGGATGAGGGTAAGTGGAGAAACGCTGTTCCGTTGAACAAGTCTATGAATGTAGAATTTAGCTGGGTTAAATGAAGTGAGCAATCGTGTCATGCGTGAAAAAGTAGGGAATTGGAAAAGAAATAAGAAAGTACACCAAATCCACATCAGAGGTCCATAAATTATTAAGATAACATTTGAACAGAAAACAAGAAAGAACTGTTTCTTCTCCTTCCCTCCTTTCATTAATTATATGTTCTTTCCCTTTTCGGATAATCCCTAATGTAAAAATAGCTCTTCTTTGGTGGTACTGCAAAGTAAGCAGGAACTAGAAATTCTTCAACTAAAACAGAAAAACAAATTCTGGAGAGTACTTCTCTTCTTTTTTCAATATTGCCATCTTACATTGATTTTCTGCACGATCACGATTATAGTGCAGATTTGATCATTTGGGGCTTTAGTTATTCAGTACAGCATGATAAATGGAATCCCAGCTCCACCACTTAGCAAATTTGTTACCTAACTTCCAAAGTCTTAATTTCCTCATCCCCAAGTGCGGATCATAATAATACACACCTCATGGGGAATAAGGACTAAATGAAATAATTCTTGTAAAGTACTTAATAATTCCAGGTTTCTCAGACAATTTGAAGATCTATGTGACTAGGAAGGGCATAAATTATTATCTCCTTTATGTTACATGCTTTTCTTCTCTACAATTTGGTGATTTGATTGGATTGAAAACCCTCCGGTTTGTTTATGGCTCTTGTTGCAGAGAGCCATCATCTACGTGGTTCTTACAATGGTGGCTTGGTGAAAAAATCTGTACTGAGTTTATGGATGAACACTGGTTCAGGAGTAGCAATTCCATAGGATTTCAATAAATGGAAGTTCTTATTATGTCACTTACATACCTAGAATAAACTAAGTGTTGAGTTGGAATGAACTGCCGTATTCGCTTTAAGGCATGTGAATGCTGTAGAATATTAGACATTCCTTTAGTAGACTCAGTTGGGCAACAGAAACCCTGTTTACTGAGCACTGTCTCTGAGCTGGCTGCACTTAGAACTCTTCTTGTTTTATCTCATGTAATTCTAACAATAACCTATGAGATAGATAGGATATTATTCTTCCCGTTTTAAGAACAAGAAAACTGACACTCTGAGAGGGTAAGAAGCTTGCTTAAGATTTCATGCTCAGCAAATTAATATCACTTAGCATCCTCATTGTAAAATCTAAACAAAATTCAAACTTTAAGCTGAAGCTGAACACATATCCTTTGTGGGGAAACTGTTGGCAGAGTGGCTGAAAGAACCAAGTTCCTTATCTGGAACATGAAAGAAACCATATGAGAGTTTATCTTCTCTATGCCCTTTCAAAGGAGAAACACAAGCCCTCCTCTAAATGTCTTTGCTCTTTGTTCCTCTGGCAAGATCTCATTAGATATGTACTAGTCCACAGGCTACAAATCCCACAAGGGATAATAGAAGCAGCTAAATAATTACTACTGCTCCCCAAAACACCCATAAAGAAGACATTTAACTGCGTGTTCTCAAAAATAAACAAATCTTAGTGTCAAGTTGATCTTTCAGAGGAAAGTCATATTACTTTAAAAGCAAAGAAATGGTTTTAATATGTTTGAGATGTTGGATGTGCTAATTACCCTGATCTGATCACTATACATTATTTGTATCCCAGCATCACTAGGTACCCCATAAATATGTACAATTATCATTTGTCAATTTAAAAAATCTAATAAATAAAAAATAAAACATAACTTTAAAATTTATAAAGGTAAAGAATTTTTACTGCTAAAAATCTAGAAAATATGTAAAAATATAAAGAAAACTAAAATAATATCATTACACTGTACAAAAAACCCCACAATATTTTGATGTTATTTCTAGTCTATCTATGTATCTACAAACATACTTGAAATTAGTTCTAAGTCTCACACAACCATTGCTACAAAATGGATATTCATTTTTAGCAGGATCAAGATTAGCATAAAATCACAACAAGAGAAAGCATTTGATTTAATCAACAAGCTAAGAATTTTCCCACTGTTTAAATTTTAGGTAGTTTATAGTAACTGATAAGCAATTAATAAAACATATTTTTTATCCACATTTTCAAGCCCTCGCTAATTAAATTAAAAGTTGTTAATTACAAAATATTTTAAAGTTAATAAGTTAAACTAAAAGTTGCACTTTAATTATAAAAATCTACATATTGCCCATTAAAATTACCATTTTTGTTTAATGTGGCCAATCTTTAGAGACATAAATGGAAATATCAGTGGCAAAATGACCAATCTCATGGATGGCATTGTTGTCCAACTCTTTACATGGCTGCGTCCAAAATTTTGCTTTTGAATACTGACTCTCATTCTGTTATTTAATGGTATGGAGAAATGAATGCCTATAGCTGTGGTGCAATTTTTTTCTCATTTGCAATGTACACCATAGTTGAGTGGATGTGACTAAGTCAATAACCATGATATGCATAAGATTAATTAACAAGTGACATATTCTGTTATTTTCATGAATTCAAAAAGTTGTAGGGTAACTTTCATAACGTATAAATGGCAATAAAGTTAGCCCCATTTGAAGATGGCTTATATATGTCTCATATTTTTACTGGTTATTATAACATAGTCTGTTAGTGGCCTTCACAACTGCTGCATTACTTATTTAAAGGATTTAAGTTCCTTTGCTGTAAGAAAAAATTGAAACAAAAATAATTGTAATATTTAAAAATGGATATCACTATTCTCTGGAAGCATTGCCACCACATTAATAAGTAGATTAGGCTTGGGACTGAAAAGTGTGCCTTCTCTGAGAGTCATTTATTCTTCCAGCTACAGTCATGGTGATACTAGCGTAAACACTTGCACTATTTATTCTCCACCATCTGCAGTTCAAATGCTTCCAATTCACATACTATTAATTGAGTTTATGCTTTTGTAAACAAGAAAGGTAAATATTTTTGCTGTGGGTAATGCTTTTAAGTATTTCTTTCTTTCTTCTTCTTCTTTTTTTTTTTTTGTTTTGCAAGTTTATTTTCTGTTATTGCTGGGAAGGCTTTACTTTCAATTATTTAAGCAACATATTCACTACACTATCCTGATTTTAATTTGTTCCACATAGGCAACCTCCCTGTACGATGTACTCTGCTGTAGTCTGTTAGATACAGCACTCAGAACAACACTTAGGAGAAAAAAGACTGTTACTAAAGGCCCAGAACAGATATAAGATGAGATGTTTTATAGCAGATCTATGCTAGGCTTTATGAAAGATGTACTAAAGTGAGGGTCGAGATTGGAAGAATGCAAGAGAAACTAGTAAGCAAAATAATGAACAAAAGAGTCCCATAGGTAATTGTCCTCAACTGTAAGAAGACAGAAACTATTAACATGAGTGTTACCCAGTGGTTTTCCCAATTTCCCATGATAACTGCTGGTCCAAAGGATCGGGCAGGATTCATGCTGGCACCAGTATAATTGATCTATAGGAAAAAAGAAAACAACTTCAGACATTGCTGAAACAGGGCTACTACCAAGTGTCATTCATTGGAATATGCCATCATTCATCAGGTCACTTAGAGGAACCTCAAGAGGTTAGCAACTCTATCAACATTCTCTTCACGTGGTTGGCAAAATGATCACCTCAAATGGACAAACATGGTTGGATACTAAAGAGCTACTGCTGTAAAACACAACATCTTCAGGCCAGCCAGGGTGAAGATAAATGAGATGGATCAATTATTTAAATGGACTTGGAAACTTACTGCAAATAAATGTCCAATTGCAACAGAAAATCCAATTGCTAGAGCTATTGAACCAGTGACATCAGTCCGTTTGGAATCACAGCTGGCAAAAATAGTAAACACTAGCTGAAATGTGATTATCAACTCCACCAGGAGACCGTGACCAGCGGTAAGATTTCCGTGAACCTAGAAAGAGAAAAATATTCCATCAGAATTGAAGTAAGAGTATTTTCTATGATACCATATCATTGTGAAAGGCATATTTTATCTCTGTAAGAGAGTAATGGTTAATTTGAGTCTTCTACCCCACCTCCAAATGAGACCTCCCCCTTCTTCCCTACAAAAAAAAAAGAAGGAATAAATTACACTCATTTTGGGTCGTCACAGATAATTACTCTTACAATGACCAAGCAGGAGTTTGTGCTGAATGTCCTTTTCTACAAAGGAAGTAAAATGTGCCACTGCAGCACTTAACTTATAAAAGAATTTCTTAAGAGCCTTGTAATTTTATAAGGCAACGATTAAATCCATTAATTAGGTTTAAATTAATTAATATATATTTCAATTAAAATTTAAACCATGTGTGGTTTTTTTCATTTTTTTAATAGACCCTGGTGCTGAGCTAACAAATGATACTCCTAATCAGCTAAGAACAAAAGTAAGATTAAACGTCAATTTATTTTTTAAGCATGATCCTTTATGTAGATCATTTTAAATCTCATGAACATGACAAGAAGTGACACTGTTTCTTTTGCTAGGGAACAAAGAAATAATTGTCATAAAAATGCCCTAAGCTAAATATATAGTCAATATAATAACTGGGAGAGGAGAGGGAGAGGAAAAAAAACCAATATAATGTTTGTGCCACCTAAACTTTGTTATTTTCAAGTCATTCAAGAGCAAACAGTGATTTCCCATTGATACATTTAATGTTGCCAGAATCAGTTTTCACCCTACCAAGAACCATCAAAAATTCCCTGGGGATAAATCAGCAATTTTAGGGATGTCTCTTATGCCACCAATGTGTCATTTAGCAAAGGGTCTGCAAGAAGCCTTGAGTCCTAGTTGGGAAAATAGAAGAGCTAAAGATGCTACCGAGGTGACTCCCAAGCCTCCCACCACACTGGGAGGCGTGACCAGGTAGAGAATTCCTGCGCCAATGATGGCCCCCAGGCACTGGGCTGCGATGTAGAAGACAGACTTGGCGATGCTGATCTTCCTGGTGCACAGCATGGCCACCGTCACCGCAGGGTTGATGTGGCCGCCGCTGATGTGGCCGAAGCACTGCACCATGGTTGCGATGCTGAGGCCAAAGCAAAGGGAGATGAGAACCATGTCGACAGGTAAAGGCTTTTCCGTCCCTCCCCAGTTGATGGTGGATCCCAGGCTGAGGAGGACAAAAATAAGCATGGCCAAGAATTCCGCGGTGACTGCTTTCCAGAAAGCTTGAGTCCAGACCCCTTTGAAAGCCACCATGATGTTGTCTCTTCTACACAAAGGTCCACACTTACTGAAAAGAAAAACAAATCAGCTTCAGAAGCCAGTCCACCAGGCTTTCGGTGGGAAGGGTCAAGGAACTTAGGTGAAGGAGGCCAGGCTGTCTTGGGGTACCATGGGCAGGGGCGGCCCGGCGTTATTTGCCTACTAAGAAAGAATGCCTCTGGAAATTCCTTCCTTGATAGTCAAGAGGTCGGTATTCCAGTCTCTCTTGATTTCATATTCAAAGATTATCCAGTTTCACTGGAAAATTATCCCAACTGTTCCTAGAAAGGCAAATGTCTAAATCAAGTTCCTTAAAAGATTAATAAAATATAGTTACCTTGTAGTTAATTCCCTTAGAGAAAGTTTTAAAGTATCACTGTACATTTTGCATGCCATTTTTATTTTGAACATAAAGCAATAAAAAGGGTGGGGGAGTCTTTTTCAGTTTTGTATTTTATTGCTTCTAAATGGCATTCTGCAAATGGATTAGTAGAGCAACTGTCTCCAGCTCTGGATTAAGGGGAGGCCTGCTAGGAACACAGGGATGCTGAAGGCTGTCATTTGAGAAGGTAAATTCATTGAGGACAGGGGAGCTCCGGGTGACTGGCATGTGGGGTGCGGACAGGCAGGGCCTGAGCTGGGGCAGCGACACTCCTTCCCTCGCCTGTGTGCCAGGGGCGAGCGGCTGTCAGCGGGAGGGGCCTGGAGCTGTGCCCGCCCGAGGGACACTGCGCGGCGCCACCCAGACCTGGGCGCGCGGCGCGCGGGACGTGTCAACCTCAGGCCCCAGGGGAGGAGGGCGGAGCAGCGGCCAGTCCCGGTCCCTGCCAGGTTCCCGGCAGCGGCCAGGTGAACAGATGAGCGGCCAGGGTGGCCAGGGCTCATCATCCCTGCCGCCGCCGGTGGGTAGAGGGAGGCAGGGGGGGTGAGAGATGCTCTTAGGGGAGGAAGGTCACCCCTCGTCGTCGTGCCCAACCTTCTCTCAACCCTTGTCGGTACCGCGCAGAGGGGTCCCTCCCAGAGGGATCCCGGAGGCTGGCGTGTGCAAGCGCCCCGCACCCTCCCCGCCCGCCTGGGGCAGAGCTCGGGAACACGGGTCAGGAAAAGGGGGTGTGGCGAGCGACACTGCGGTCCTCAGAGCAGAAGGCTCTCTGCGATTTTTCTCCAGGGTCTCCAGGGTCTTCTCGATGGCCTCTCTCATTTCTGCTTGCCCCCAGGGACAGCCTGCCTCCTCTTGGGGGGCTGCTGGGGGGGTGGGACAGTAGTGGGGGGCAGGGGGCAGCAAGGCAGCCACTGGGAGGGAAGACACTTTCTTCTTCCTCCCATCTGCCATCTGTATTCCTCTCAGTGTTTGGATCTTTGGGGCTGAGAAGGGGTGGTTTGAGGCTATTAATGCCAACTGCTCATTCTGGCTTCCCCTTGGGGGTGCAGTTCTCCCAATTGCCCCTTTATCTAAGACTTTTGCCCTTGTCCTTTGCCTGTGATAGTCATGGGAGCCAAGAAGTATGGAGAACATTTAGCAGAGAATCTAATCACAGACGACTACGTAAAGGGTTAGGCGAGAAAGCCAAGTACTTTAAGTGATTAGTATTATAGCAGCTTTCCCCTTGACACGTGGTGTGGCCCTTATTTACCGCACATCACTTACTGCACGGGCAGTGAGCAAAAGCTGTGCCAGAAAGGAAGGGCTAGGGGAGCTCACCCTTGACCTTTTGCTCCCGGCGAGCCTGTGATTTGACGTGTGGCTTTGCTTCAGAGTTGGAAAGAGAAACCCAGTTTCTGCCCAAGCACCAGTGGCAGGATAAAGGCTGGCTCCAGAAGGGGACCGGCCAGCCATGTCGCAAATCCCCTGCCCAGGTGAACTCCTCTAAGTGAATCATGTTAACTTTGAAAAACCCCAGC